>NC_088899.1:7341968-7984283 GCF_037157495.1 Lathamus discolor | reverse complement strand
TTCTTCTTCTTCCCATACCCTGTTTGTAGAAAGTGCACAGAAGGAAAATCGGTTTGCTTTTCGCTGATGGATTAAATTAAATGTAGAAAGCTGTACATGTGGTCAGCAGCAGCTAGAGATGGTAAAAGCAATTTAGCTTCATTTAGGCAGCCTAAACCAATTGACAAGAAGCCTGCACAATTCCTCCTCAAAAATAACAACACTGCTGAAACTCCGTTAGGGTAAAGATAAATGGTTTTCTGAGCATGAGCACTTTAATTTGTGCTAAAATGATATTTGGAGGCTCTGATGTCATTGCAATAGGACTTAGATGTAAACATCATATAAAACGCAAGGAGTTTATGATCAAAGCAGGTTGGACAGCGTAGATGAAAGTGTCTGACCTAATTTTTGGTTTGGGGCACTGAAATAGAGGGAGACAACAGAAGAAAGTTTCAGAAGATGGCCCGGCTGCTCTAGTTTTCTTCAGATCAGACTCAGTTATTGAGAAATGGTACTGACAAAAAAAGAATGACCAAGCAAGGGAACAACAAGCAACAGTTATCTGTGATATCCTACCTTGGACAAAGAGGCTCACTGGCTAGTGATTTCCAGGTATTGAAATGTATCTTTCCTTCTCCAAGAATGAATGCCAGGTGTCAGGCTGGTTAGGATTATAATCTCCCTGCCTAATCCTCCTTTGGTGATTTAGAAACAAATACCCTACTCTTGCTTTGCTAGAGGCTTAAGAAGCCTATCTGGGAGCAAGCAGATTTTGCTTGGTCCAGCCTTTATGTGGTACAGATTGAGACAGTAGATCGTTTGGGAGAGAGACAGTGGAGAGTTCAGTTGACTAAGGAGGAAGGTCTAGAGACATTTGTTAGTATTAGCTCTGAAAAGATAAGTTGCCTTGTAGGGAGAAGGCCCTAGGAACTCAGCTTCTTGAAGATAGTGCCTGTTGGAAGCTGTAAAGTTGCTGTTTATTTGGTAATGTGTGTGCTTTTCCCCAGTGAGGATGCATTTTGACTGACTGACTCTGACTTTGCCATCATTTTGGCCAGGGAGGGGAAGCTTTCTGGCTGGCTATGTAATTTGGGCACAGCCAGCTCAAGGGTCTGAGGTATCCAAAAATTGTGTTAGAAAACTGAATCAGATGAAGTCTTCTGTGTGTCAGTCAAGTCCAAGATCACTCATCATTTTTCTGGCCCAGTGTGTGTTTGGTTAAATCAAGTCCTGATGTTTCTAGGCCCCGGGGTTAGTGTAAGAGAGGCGGGGAGACTCTGCCTTTCATCTTCCCCCCACAATTTTGCAATATGACTGAAAACTCTTGGAGAGAATGTTTTAGATCTCAAACAAAGATTAGGTTTGATGGCATGAAGCTGTGGGTCCTGTGGCTCAGCCTAGAATTCTGCTGAGGGAGTTGTATAATCTCCCCATTCTTTAAAGTATTTTGGCTCTGAATTAGGATCAAATAATGGATGAGGTTTTTGTATTTCTTGCTGGGTTTTTTCTTTTTTATTTGAAGCATGTCTCACAGGATTACAGCCTTCAGCAGTTGGAGTTTCTCCTCTTTGCTCTGCACCATCCTTTCATTTGCAGTGAAGATACCAAAAGGCTTCACAAAAAAAAATAACATAAAAAAAAAATAATCCATAACTAACAGCTGTAGTAATGACAGAAGATCACCTGTCCTGTTTATGGACACGAAACCATGAAAGAGTGGAGCAAAATTACCAACACTAGTTAATGTGCTGTGATGTTATCCATAACTAGAATAGTGTATAAAATCAACTTAAAATACAGTGTAATTCAACAGATGGGTATTTATTTATGGCTTCAACAAATGTGGATAGTAGGTTTAGTTAGTTTTGCAACTTTTTGTAAGGACTAGCTAGTGTTTTAGAAAGAAAATCTAGTAAACCCTAAGGTATAATCAGAGCTTTGGAGGCAAGTATAAATCTTTTCACCAAGAAGGCTGTATTTTAGTTGCAATCTAGTGGTGTAATAATTTTACTGTATTACAGAAATAAGCAATATATCCTTACTACCTTTCCAAAATTACTTCCTTTTTCATATTTATTCTCACTCTGCCTGTCATTAGCTCTTCACTTGATAAAAGAAATATAAAATGAGACTACTGTAGAAGGCCTGACAGTAAAATATGGTAGAGCTATAGTTTCTCTCCACCCCCCCCTACCCCCCCCCCCCCCCCGTCATTTATTTAATTGTATGAGACACAGGCTGATTTTGGTTTATTTGTGTTGTCTTATACCCACTAACCTGAAACTGTCTTGTGACACTGCCAGTGTGAAAGGTCATTCTGCCTGGAATGAATCTAGTTATGTCAGAACTGCAACACCTACTTATAGATATTAAAGTAGGAGTTTGCCTGCCTTTGCTGTTACTTTGCAGCTTCTGGCATCTGTAAATCAAATCCATTTAGACTACTTCAAGGAAAAAAAAAGCTGATGCCTTCCTGACACATGTAAACTGTACTGCTATCAAATGGTAACTTCATGCTACTCTGCCTTTCATGACTGAATTTAAAATTAGGCTGATTTTTGAAGTGTTTTCACCAGCTGACATCTCCTTTTCCCCAAATCCACTTTGCTGTTCCTTCAGTTCATCTGTGCAGCTCTCATAGAAATTTGATTGCTCCCTTTTAAAAAGTGGAAAGTGCTCTGAAAGAGATGTGTAGTAGCCAAAACAACATGTTGTCGTGCTGGTTTAGGACAGGATGTTTAGTTAGCTAAAGTTGCTACTCTGTTTTGTACCACAGACCAGTTCCATTATTATCCTACTTTTTATTAGTATGTCCCACAACACTGGAATTAGATGTTTTAACAGAAGATGGTGAGGAAAAGTAGCAGCTTCACAAGCTGCTGTGGCTGTTCTGTACCCTGCATAACATGAGTTGGTTAGCTTCTATCTGGGTCCCACTGGGTAAGAGTCACCATTACAAAGAGTTCCAAAGAAATTTACACTTAAACCTTAGTGTCAAAGGAAGAGATGAGTCCAGGTGAAGCTGTTGAGCCTAATTGGATTGCCTGGACATGATGAGATATGATCTATGACCAGTGCAGCTTTGTAGCAGAAATGTCAATTATAGATGCTTTTAAGTGATAGCTGCCTCATATTCCATCTAAAACCAAGTAAGATTGAGGAGCCTGCTTGATGTAGTCTGCTGCATAAGGTTCAAAAGACAGGACAGATCATCAGGAAATTGTCATCAGTTCTTTTGGGAGTGGGGTTTGTTTTTTGTAGTTAAAGAGAAACTAGAATTGACATGCCCATTTGCGAGTCATGTTATTTAGTAATGGACGGTTGTTTTCCTGAAGGCTTTATCTCCTCAGTGATGATTTAATTTAGGCATTAATGCAGGGAGTTCCTACTGACTGTAGTGTGATGCAGTAAGTCAGAACACTTAATTAAGGAAGGTCCTTCCTGGCCTTTAAGTAGCCCTTTCTTATTTCCTACTTACAAATGTTTCTGATATAAACACAGGTACAGAAACATTAAGGCTATTGCTTGAGATATTGCAAGACCTGGGAACTGAACTCTGGCTTGTTGTTCACTGGGTCTTTGCATAGGCGTAAGGCTAATCTTCCTTTAGGCAGTGTTTTACACCCAAGGGCTTTCAACACAGTGTCTTTCGTCAGCTTTGAATTCACTAGAAAAAAAGAAAAAGATCATTCTTAAAGTCTTTGCCTAATAGCTCATGTCTTCCAGAGTACTGATAAACTCGAGTGCAAATACACCATCTCCTCTGCCCCAGAGACGTGCTCTGGCTTTAGTACCACACTTTTAATGACAAACATTCACCTAGTTTACCATATGCATTCTTTTATCTTAGCTGTTCTCTGTGCATGTTGGGAGATTTATTTCTACTCATAATATATTTCATGTGTGTTAGTTGTAAATATTGTGCTCATGAATCAGCCTGGACCATCCAGCCCTAAGGATGGAGACAGCTTACAATAGGTCTGTCTGCTTCAGATTGTGAGACTGTACTAGTTCTCTGGTTTTTCCATTGCTTAGCTCTGTTAGTGGCATGTTGCCAGTCTCCTGTCTCACATTAACAGGAATATTATATATTACTGAATTTAAAGTGTTTTTCCTTCAGGACTAGAAGAATGTAGTGGAGCATGCATGGGGCAGTGTGACATGATTCCTATGATGTGCAGTGTGCCCTTCACGTGGAGAATCACCACCATGATTTCTGCTACAGTCATCTAGGCATGAGGAGTTGTACTGTGTGCACTGAGGTAGGTCTTGGACCAGGCTGGGGGACACATTATGTCAGGGATTGCATGCATATATACATAATGTATAATGAAAAACTGATTCATCTCCCTTCCCTTCACCAAATTCTCTAAATTAAATACCACAGAAATAGTATGTCTGGAGCATAAACCCAGAACTCCTTTTTTTTTCCATCCCACAGCTCCATCTGTATTCACACCTACTGACCTCACTCTTCTCAGCTGGGAGATGGAAACTTCTTTTACTTCCCTCATAAGAAGTTTTTTGAAAATTTGTTAGATCATAAAGTATACGCGTGAGGACATACCAACACTACAGAAACGGCTTTCAAACTGGCCCCAGACTAGCAGTGTTACTCCTCATTGTCAGGTAGTTTCATTTGGACTCCTCTCCATTTGTCCTCTTGTTAGAAAGCTTGTTTGCTTTGCAGGAACTTGTGTTTTCTGCAGTCATCCTGTTAAATTATTTCCCTTTTTACTGATTTTAAGGATTTTGTGCTCTCAGAATTCCCATGTTTGCATGAAACACAGTGCATTAAATTGCATGGTCTAAAGCAATCAGTACCCTGTAAGATTCTGGTATTTTAATTGGCTTGTTTTGGAAGTCTGAAATGGGCTGAGCTGTATGGCTAAGCTAAACTGAGTCTGTCATACCAAAAATACTCTGAAGGAATGTATTTCTTCATGGTAGGACAGCTGAAAACACCACATTTGCTGTGATTAGTGCATATCACACTTGTGCCTATGCTTCCTATCTTCATTTATATGCATTTAAATATGTGTTTAGGTATCTGATTCTCAGAGGCCATGTTAAACCGGTGTCTTCTGTTGTTTGTTCCGGTCTAATAAGCTCTTGATTTGCCTCACAGAGCACATCCCAAAACTACAAACCTAAGTGAAAATAAAAGTTCCCTAGAACAGTCTGTGACCCAGAGCACATGTTGCATTTCAGGAGAGCTGGAAAGGACAATGGTGTCATCACCTGAGGGGAAACGAAAATCAGAAAGAAGCGAGGATGGGAAATTTTGGCGCTTATTTTTAGACTCCGTGGGTGAGTATTATTTTCAGCTTTGTCTGTATTAATTTCTGCAGAACACTGTGCTAACATGTGACTGGCTGCCTACGAACAGAGTATTGTAATTTCTAGCTAAGGCTGAAGCAATCAGTCACTAGCAATCCCTGGAGACTCGAATCTACCCATTTGTACCAGGATAAGGTAGCAGCCAAAGACATGACTACGGGCAGTCTAGATATGTTCAAGACATCTACAAGTTAGCTAGTTGAGAAATAAACCTTACCACATGTACTATACTGGATGAGCTCAGAAATATTTGTCCATGACACTGGGTCAGTCTTCCACGTAGCTCAAGATATTCTGTCACTGGATTTGACAAGAGTTAGTTTACAGCTAACTTTTGATACGTGGAGCTGTTCTCATACTTGTGATTACATACCTTCTGCATTTACCTTCTGCATTCACCTTCTGCATTTACCTTCTGCCTTTAGCATAAGACTACACTCTCGTAGGCTTCCTTGAAGAACATGCTGCTTGTTAATCAGCACTTTATTGTTTCAGTGTGCTTAAAATAAGCATTTTGTCACATTCAAGAAGAAGAAACTTTATTGGTTTGCATTCTGGCACCATGCTTCACGTTGTCAAGTGCTGTCATTTGGCTTCTTTCTGTAACTTATTTACAGAGAGAGGGAGCTTGAGATTGAAACATTCTGGTAACAATTTTCACCAGGTACATATTGTATGTGTTTTAGAAGTATCTCTAATCTTAGAAAGAACAAGAGACAGAACGGGTAATAGTCTGTTCTGGTGTGCTGGAGAGGTCTAGCCTTTGGTTGATGTATAGGACAGGGAAAAAGCAAAAATTCCACTGTTGCACAGTGAATACAGTGAACGTAAGGAAAGAAGATAGCATCTTACCAAAGGATCTTCTGGTTTCTTTTATAAACAGCTAAGAAGCAGCTTTACCGCATCCCTCACTCGGTATTAAGGAAGGGACCTTTGAGGGGACAATAGATGTTATGCCTACCAAAATTCTCTTTGACTGCCTTAGAATGTGTCTGTAGTCTAAGCAGCAGTAAAAGCTAATACTGCATTAAAGCCAGATGGTTCTAGTTAGTCTGCAGTGCTGTCTTTTAATTTGATGTGGAGGCAGAAAAGTAAAATAGAGTCTGAGCTTTGCTTTGAGAAAACTGCTTTTGTCACTAGTCCTGAAGCTGGCCTTTTGACTGTCTCCACATGAGTCATTTCATCTCTGTATCATTCCCATACTTTGCAAACTCATCAGCAGAGGGACTGCTTGCTGGGTGTGTTGCACCTTACACAATAAAGACCAGACCTTCCTTGACATGATTAGATATCTCTGTCATTAAATTTAATAATTTACATAAACTTATGGTCAGAATGTTCTAAATAAGGATCAAGTGCAAAGCCATTTTGCTAGTCTATTATAAATGAAGCATTAGAAAAAGCAGGAGAGGAGACCTGATTTTTGCCTTAGCATAGATGGGAGGAGCTAAACTCTGAAGTGACAAATGAGTAGTAGTTCACAAACCAGTCTGCAGAACCATAAAGTATTAATTCCTGTGTTCCAATAATATGTGAAGTGTTTTGAGGCCTGACTGTGGCAAAATAGCACAGAAGTTTGAGGAGAATTGAGTTGAACAATAGATCTTCTCACAGAAGACCATCTGTAGCTTTTGGAAAAGACTTCTGTAAGCCTGTTCAATCAGCTTAGGTTCTTGGATAGTTTAGTGTTGTGAATAGATACAGTTAAGATTTTGATAAAATGCTGTATGTAATAGCATTTAATTATGGCTATATATTTTTTTAGCCTATCACAGAACACATCCCATTGCAGCTTCTTTAAGGGGGAAAAAAACCCCAGACAAACCTGAAAAGAAACCAAAGAAAGCTTTCCTGGGGCAGATGTACACAAAATACATGCATGAGATTCTTGTCTTGGAAAATGCAGCAGATTGTAGGTAATCATGATCTCTCATATTAGAAAACTGTGATAATTTAACAAAATGCTAAGCAGAATTATTTTTGTTTCCAATGGGCTTTGGGTTATTTATTGAGTTTTATTGTGCAGCAGCTTTTTCAGAAAATTGTGAGGGCCAGGAACATACAATTAAGCCTTGTTTGGAATCACCCAACTGAAAACAAAGTCTAGAAAAAAAGAAGTTATTTGGATTACAAAATGTCAAACATATTGATATAATTATCCTTAAAAGGAGATACTGTAGGAAATAGGATGGATTAAGTTATTACAAACATTCGTGGAGTAAAAACACTATTAAAGCATTACAAGAGTCATACAACCAGTGAACCAAAAGTGTAAAAACAACGCTTTGGGAAGGAATATTTTCCCAAGAAAACTTTCCAGTAAGAACCTGGGAAACTGCACTTTTCCTTGTGGGTGAAAAAAGTCACATTCCAACTTTAAAGAGACAGTGCTTCTGGAGAATTTACACACTCAGAAAGCACTCTATCTCCTTAAAAAACTGTGGAAAAAAAAAAAAGTTTAAGGACTTAATCTAGGTTTGTTTGGGATTTTTCCCCAGCGTATGCCTGCTAGTATCTTTGTGTGTTTCTCCATGCGGATGGTAAAAGTAGATGAGACAATTTCGCAGTTGCTTCCACTTTTTTTTCTGGCCCCTGTGTACTTGTGGAATTGCTGCTAGTGGAAAAATAATAATAAAATCACTTCGGGGAACAGAGTGCACAGCACATTTTGTTGACATGTTAACGTGTATGTTGGTAACCCTTCTCCTACCCTGGCTGATGTAAGCTTGCTTTTGGTGAGCCCTGGTTTGCTTTGCTAACAGGCTGCTTTGCTAGTGAAATGAGAAACTTTAACTGCTGTTTCAAATCCAGTATGTGCTAGTAACAACTTAATGGTTGTTTTCTATAGGGTTATTTTTAAGTGACCCATAAATAAACAGTTACACAGTCTTGGATGCTTTCCAGCCTAAATGATGAATGCAATTGGTCTTAATTGGTTTTCTTGGTAGTTCTCAGAGAGAACCTTGACTAGATAGTCTTAATATCACTCATTCCTTTGACTTCTGCTGGTGGTTCTTGGAAATTTCTCAAGGCATTGTTGATTGAAACATACTGTTGAAATAGTGTAAGAGTGAAGTCCCACCCTCTTGCGGACAGAACTGGACCTTTTGTGTAGACAAAGGACTTGAGTCTCCAGGGCTGTCACATCTGATATCCTTCACTGGTAACAAATGAACAGGAAGAAAAGAGAGCACAGAAGCAGACCTTTCCTGCTTCAGCTCCCTTTCTATATGGAAGTACAGACTTGAGCTTATAACAAGTACCAGGAAATACAAATATATACATACGTACATATATATGTATACACATATATATTTAACTGTGTACTGCTGTATATAAAGATGAGAGTGTGGAAGGATTGAGAAATGGTGGCATGGTGTATGGCCAGCAAGAGCACCCAGATTTGTTACAGTAATGATCTTTAAAACACAGTACAGCAACATCAGAGAGGAAACAAGGGAACCCTTTTAACTCTTGGTGGTGAAGGAAGAACTTCTTTTTTGGGCTGGTGCCTCTTGAAGTGACTCTAATTTTTTCCATGAAGCATCTGGTCATGGCCAATGTCAGGAAAACAAGACTGAACACTGTACGTGGTATGTTCCAGCACAATTCCTGTGCTGAAAATATTGCCAACAACATTCAATGTCAAGACACAAAGGCTTGGTCCCAAAATTACTGTGGATCAGAGAAATAAGGGGGAGAGAAGGTATATAAGCCCTGATTTAAGAAAGACTTGAAAAACTGCCATTCCTGGGGGAGCTCTGACAGTGCTCTCCTATCAGCGGGAAGGAGTTCTGACCATCCTGTCCCAGCAGCAGCCATTCTCCTCCTGCCTCTTTTCTTTAGCTTTTTGTTTGTTTGTTTGTTTGTCTTAGTTAACTGTAGAGATTACTCAGTTTTCCTGTGTAGAAACTCAAACAGAGGAAATAATCTAATCCGTGGATTTCTAAATTCAAGCAGCTTTGAAATCAGTAATAGTTTTGAAGCAAGAACAATAATCTTTCTGGTAGTGGGTGGCATAAAAAGACTTTTTTCCATTTGAGGCTTTTTCTCTCAAATTTATTTGATTTACATTGATTTAACTTGGTGTGGGAATTGAAAGTCTGTGAAACTTCCTGTTCTGAGTTGTGGCTTGAGTGAGTTGCTGGGTGAATGTGTTTTACCATTCTTGTATCCTCTGTCTTGTGCAATGATCCTTGATTCTGATGAGTTTCCATCACATGCGTGGGCTCTGTGAGTGCACTCATGGCTGGTTAAAAGCACAGGAAATCTGTGCTTCTATCCAGACCTCCTCTGGTTTTGAATTACTTCATTTCTTTCTTTCTGCCTGTTTGTCAGTACAGAGTAACTTTTGTAAGTGCTTTGAAACCCTAATGGAGGACTTGTTGAAATCCTTAGGTGGAGGTTATGCATCATATTCTACCAGGTGCTTCTATACTGAGCTGGTAAATAACATCAGTACTTGGAAGTGGAATTATTCTACCTCACCTTCCATTCTCAGAACCCACTTCACTATTTTTTCAGTAAATTGGTACTTTTCCTCTTTTCAGTACTTGAAAGTTTTTTGTGCAATGTTGTAAGATATCTCTGACAGTTCACACCTAGTCCTCCACTTTGAGCTATGCCACATCGAGCAGGTTGGCACTAGAGGTTTCCCTTGAGTTAAAGCACGTAAGAAACTGTTCTGTCTTTTCAGGCTATGCAGAGATAGACTTTAAGTTAAAGCAGCATCTACAGATGTTTGCCCTCTTCTGAGTACTTGTGTCAACAGGAAATGGCCAGTATTATGCAGAGTGGCTCCCAAACTTTAAACTTGTGCAAGCAGTACAGAAAGAAACCAGAGGCTACAGGTATGCTGGTAAAGTGCCAGTTTAAGGAAAGATTCTGGGCCCTGGAACTTCATTGTACATGGATAAGAAGGCAACTAGCACTTCCCCTGTTTCTGATTGCAGTTCAAGAGCTGTTGTGAACCAAAGTCTGCTCATACAAGGCATTCTGCATTCAGCCATCCTGTTTTAGAGGTAACTTGAAGTCGTACACATACATTGTGGCCACATAGCATGAAATACTCTCACAGAACAAGCTCAGACTTGTTGAAATTAGTAATACAGATCTATGCACAGTATTTGGAATACAGGGGAAAATAGTTTATGTTGATTGTATAATCCCATCAATGACAAATTGCATATTGAAGCCCATGTCCTAAGTATTTCTAGATAATTCTTTTTAATATTAAACAGATTAGTTATTTACATTGAGATTAACAGTTGCTACTTCTTTATGTTTTCGGTACTTTTCACTCTTCCCTGAGTCAATTAACTAGAGGTCAGAGCAGCTCTTCACAATGAAAATGTTCTGGTTTTATTTCTAACTCATTTCTCATGAACAAAATAAAGTAGGAAAGAGTTTTTGAATCTTTTCACTGGAATGAAAAGGATTAAAAAAATTATTCATGTGCTTGAGTGTAATGAGGATGTCTGGGAGCACTTACTATAGAGCATTGGCTACACAGCCTCCTCTGCTGAGATGCAGATGCCTTTGTGCTCAGCCTGACAACACAAATCCTAAGCATAACTTTGGGTGAGCTGTCTTTCATGGGCTGATTTGTGTTCAGTTTAGGAGTTCCTTGGAGTTAGTCGACCAGCAGCCGTGTGCCAGTGTTGTGTTCCTAGAGACTCTACAGTCAGAGAATGCTGTATCTGACCAGTCAACATAGTTTTGGTGCTTAGCTCCCCTTCCATTGCTCTGTGAAATATTTGCAGAACCTGTATTTCATGACTGGCCCAGTTACTGATTTGTCTCCTGTAGTTTATCCCACGTAGGGATCATGTTATTTTTTCAGAGATGACCTCCCTTGCTCACAAACCACAGCCAGTTTGGGTTTATTTCCCTCCCTGCCCACTCCCCCTGGCATGCTAATAGCTATTCTAACTGGCTGTTAACTTCTGCTCTGCTGCAGTTGTCACTGAGCCTTTCCAAGTTAAACATTGCAAACGAAAATCAGAATCTGCCTGGCACTGTCTGCAGTTGGAAGTGCAGTCAGCACTTCAGGAGGTGATGGTCATTACCAAATGTCAGCCTTGGAGAGATTCAGCAGATGGGAATGCTCTGGTTTAGATTATCTGCCCATGTGTTTGTTTAGACAGACTCAGGGGCACTTCAAATGTCTCTGGAAGCCAGCATTCCAGTGCACTGCAATGCAGAGCACTGAAGAAGAAGGGAAACATGGAGGTATATGCACATGTTCGTAGTGTACATGAAGCGCTTTCAAATAAGATTTTGAAATTTCACAAACGGTGCATATTCCTATTTGCTTGATCTGTGCACCAGCAAAATATGTTAAGAAAATCTGGACTGAGACCAGTGCAAAGGAATTCAACTCCTCACCCACCTCTGGAAACAAGATGATCAGATCTTCTAGTTACTCAGTTACTGACAGATGCCTGTAGAACAAAGTGTCAGGAGTAGCAGCTGAATTTGAATATGTTGTATTCTGAGAACAAACAAGACTGGAAACTTCAGTGACACCTTTTGGAAGGCCTGAACTATCAGGATGCAGACTAGGGAAAAGCATCAGGACCAAACATGAGCTACAGCATCAAGGACTTTCTTTAGTATTGCCAGCTAGGAAGAGGAGTGGAGTTTGCGATAATCCAGACTTTATGTTCTTAGCTTCTGAGCAAATAACGCTGTCCATACCCCCACTGAGATAAAAGCTTGTCTTGATGTCACAGATAACTAACTATATAGACAAAGGGATAAAATTAAGACAAATTAGTTGAAAATGGAGAATTAGACAACTGGAAAACATTTAGACAATCAGACAATGACAATTAGACAAAATGGAAAACATAACACAGGTGGTTAGAAGCACCTGAAATCTGATGTGGTGCTATGACTACTAAGTCAGCAAGCAATCTTTTGTGAATGAGAAATCTGTTAAGGAAGGGAAACCAGTTAAAACTTGCCCTAGAGCAGCTGTGACTTCTACACCTCTTTGTTTGGGTTTTTTTTTTTTGTTGTTGTTGTTGTTCATAAACACCTCTGTCTCCTGCAAAAATACTTAGTAAGTTACTTTTTAATATGGTTTGCTAAATTCTGTTACTTGATTTCATTGCTCCTGCAGATCAGCAAATGAATTCCATTTGCAGTTCAGTTTAGTTGTTTGTTCTTTGGTTTGGGATTTTTTTTTTTCCTATTACAAGGAATGCCTATGCCAGTTTGCTGTTCCTGTCTTTATCGTTAAACCTCACACACCATAGGAACTCTGTCTTGCAGGAACACACAGCTGTAGCAAAGTGTAATGGGCATGTGGAAAGATCTCAGAGGGCCAGACTATGATGCATCTTTTGCTAGTGCTGATCCATTAAGTAACTTCAGATACATGTTGAACAGCACTTTTATCTCACATTTAATTGTTAAATACAATCATTGGAGTTGTTAGATCTATGTCACAGCCCTTTTGTCTCAGCTGCACATGACAATCATTCTATTCATTTCCCTCTAGCTGTCCTATAGCTGATTAATACCAAATGTGGCAGGTAAGACTCTCATAGAGTGATTATAGTCAAATTATTCCAGTTTGATGCCGATGTAAGATAAAACTGGGTCTTTGAAGTCAGATTTTTCCCTAGAGTAGGGAAGAGGAAGAAGAGGTGTTCTCCTTACTGAGGCAGTTTGTGGGATTTTTTGCTTGCTTGTTTATGAAGAAGTTTGTGACTTGTTAATATTCTACACTGTAGAAAGGAGGCTGGTGTTGTTGCAAAGTACGTAAAGAAAATAAGCCTAGAGTAGAAAAAGTCTAAAAATCAGAGAAGGCCACAGAGCTGGCGCGAAAATGAGAGGTGACATGAGAACAGGAAGGAAAGGGGAAGGTTATGTCATTAGAGACTGGAATTCAATGTTTTGATGAAACTCCATGGATACAGGAAGGAGGAGGACGGGTAAAAATAGCTAAATGAAAATGGTATGAGTTCCAAGAATTCAGCTCTCTGAAAAGAAAGAAATACATGTTCATGCTTAAAAAACAGGCAGAAAAAAGTTATGTGGTTTTTATGAAGCATTGGAAAGAAGCAGAAAAGAAAGTGGCAAAAATTGCTGACTGCAATTTCTGAAAGGTTTTTTTCCTCCTCCAACCAAAACTTGAACTTTTCTGTTATTATCCACATTTCATCCAAATTCTCAGTGGCTTCATTCCCAAGAGAGAATATTTTTTCAGTAAAGTCATCATCCAGAAGACCTTGGACACTGTTCAGATCTGAGGGGTTTTATAGGGGGCTGAGCATACAAATGCTTACAGATACAGAATTCTCTCCCTCCCTGACTGGTACAGAACACTGCTTGCTGATCACTGCAGGAGAAAATGGCCATAATGCATACAACAGTTTACTTTGCAGGACATAAATTTGCCCAAAGCCAGCAAGCAATTAGACTGAAGTATCTGGTTTTTTGTACTGAATCGTACATACTTACATCCCCCTCACAGAGATTCACAGCTTATCTATAACACAAAAAGCTCTTACTGCAAGAGAAAGAAAGGAAGAAAATCAACCAATTTACTGGGGTTTTGTTTCTGTTAATTTCTGAGCAGATGGTAACATACCACGATGGAAGTTTTATAAAAATTTCAATCTTTTAACTGACTGAAGGCCTGAAGTTTTTCCCTGGTGAAAAGGCAGTGTGAGTCACACAGTGCGCTCCACACTATCTGCATGGGATTTCACTCTCTCTATTCGCAAGACTCAGAAAGCTGTTCCATACCAGTAACTGCTTGGGGTTTTTTCTCTCTCTGTCACACACACACACACACCTGGGCAAATGGCCAATTCCATCATCTGAGCCTCAGCACTAAGAACAAGGAAGGTAGAGTCTGAGGAGGGGATGTAGTGCACAGACAAGGGGAGAGGCATGGCTCCAGAGTCCAAGAGCAGGAGTCTATCTCTAAAGCTTCAACAACTGTCAAAAGAAGTGGCCTGAGTTATGATTTCCCTAGTCTGAATTCACTAATTGAAAAGTTATGCTCTGGTTTTAAAGTGAGTGGTTATATTGCCTGCAGAGTGTTCAGCACCTACTGCATCTTGGCCCTACATTATCTCTATGGAGATCAAGAGTCTAAACATGATTTTTGTTTGAAATCTCTTTGAAATGTGGTACCGATTGCTTGGGACAAATAAGGCCTGGACATGCTGAGTGTGATTTTTCTGCAAGTCTACTATTTTAATAAAATCCCAGACTGGTTTGGGTTGAAGGCACCTTAAAGCTCATCCAGTTCCAAGCCCCTGCCATGAGCAGGGACCCCTTCCACTGGAGCAGGTTGCTCCAATCCCCTGTGTCCAACCTGGCCTTGAGCACTGCCAGGGATGGGGCAGCCACAGCTTCTCTGGGCACCCTGTGCCAGCGCCTCAGCACCCTCACAGGGAAGAGCTTCTGCCTAAGAGCTCATCTCAGTCTCCCCTCTAGCAGGTTAAAGCCATTCCCCTTGTCCTGTCCCTACAGGCCCTTGTCCAAAGCTCCTTTCCAGCTTTCTTCTAGCCCCTTTAGGCACTGGAGCTGCTCTAAGGTCTCCCTGGAGCCTTCTCTTCTCCAGGCTGAACACACCCAGCTCTCAGTCTCTTTCCAGAGCAGAGCTGCTCCAGCCCTTACAGCATCTCCATGGCCTCCTCTTGACTTGCTGAAGCAGCTCCACATCCCTGTTGTGCTGGGGGCCCCAGAGCTGGATGCAGTGCAAGCTTTGACCTTGGAGAGCTAGAGCAGTTCAAGCTCTCCAACATGTAGTACCGTTCAGCTTAGTGAAGCTACTGAACTTTTCTGGGGTTGGGGTGGAGTGTGGAATATAAAGGGATTTTTATACTGAGGCTTCCAGGCATTTGTAAAATCCTTTGGTTCTCTCCAGGGCCCTGACTGCAGTCTCTGGTGCCTAATTCTCAACACACAGCATCTTCCTGAGGAGCCTGGTGCTCATCAGTTGGGTCATTTTCCTGTTTCTTGTACTGGTCTCTGTAACACATGTAGATCAGAATTCCCTTGGAGAAATCAAATCAGAGTCTGAAATCTGTAGTTTGGAATCTCATTTGTATCATCTCAAGGTGGTATCTACACCCATTTGGGAATAGAGATGTGAAAAGGACATGAGATGTATGGCTCCTCAGTTGGTTACACCAATGAGTATGTTAGAAATGCAGAAAAATCGATGGATGGATGTATCATTTTCCAAGCTCTCTGTCATTCAGGAAAAGATTAGATAATTATCCTCAATCTATGTGATATTTAGTGGTATTTACTGACATCCAGAAGAGAGGTGAATGGCATCTTTTTGGATGGCAAGGATGATATAGAATACAATTTCCCCTGAAGAAATAGCTCACATACCTTATATAATGAATGAGCTCATTTTGCCTGTGTTTGCCAGAAACAATAAAAGTTAGAAAATGTCCCAGTAATTAAAATAAAGTGTTACCCAGATTTATGGTGAGAAATGTGAAATGTCAGGCAATTGAGTGCAGCTCCACACTCACAAATAAGCTTCACATTCGTTAGAACAGGTTGTATTCATTACTAAGAACAGTGTGGGTCCAGTGCTAGCCCCAGAAGGCAATGAATGGTTTCGCCTGCACAAGGAAAGTAAGCAGAGGCGAGGGAAAGGTGCCAGCTGGCGTGTCAGCCAGTGGATTGTGGGTCCTAATGGTAATGTTGCAGTGTGGACAGTACAGACATGATCATTGCTTCAAGATGGGCTTTAGGTTACACGATGAATAGTAGGAAGAAGAGAGAGAGTGCCATTTTCAGGCTTGCACATGCAGAAAATAAACCCAGTAGGAATTTTTGAAGGATGGAGATAAATAAGGGGAATCTAACAAGGCCAACCTTTCCTGCAGCTCTTCCTTTCACAGTCACTGGTTTAATACAAATGCTGTATCTATTCACAGTATAGAAGTTAGGAATATGAGTTTATTGCTTGCTTGAAATAATATTGAACCCTTACTTTTCAGTCAGAGGGCCACTTAAGAGAAGTAAAGTGGGTCTAATTTATATAAGTACTGTGCATACGGACATGGGGAATACTGAAAGTGGAGGACTGTTGGAGACAGGAGCGAAGCTCGCTGACAGTCTGGGGTAAGCTCATTTGAGCAGCACCCATGCGATTATGCTGAAACACTAAATTGTCTTTCTGCTCCATACAGCCAGAAGAGGGTAGGCTGCAGAAGTGTCCTTCTTCTGTGATGGAGTGGTTGGGATATTGAGAACCTGCTGCCTTAACATCACTTGTTAGTTTCTGCACTCCTCTTTTTGGACATAGCTAATTAAAACTTGAAGAAACTTGAAAAAGCTTTCTATAAAAACTGGTCTAACAACTGAAGCTGTCTAGAAACTAAAATGTTGAATGTCTTTTCCTGAAAAGGAGAACAGGGCAATGGGTAGTCAGAGACACATCAGTGAATACCAGTCTGGTGGAAGACTTTCTCCATCCGATTCTACCAGTCTGAAGGTGTCTGAAGTGTCTGATTCAGAAACCAGGTTGTCTGGCCCATGGGAGCATGAAAGAAGTCTTACAAACAAACCCCCAAACCTTTTATCTTTTAGTGCTGGATTCTCTTTTGAAAATAAATTACACTTGGGAGTAGTTCTAGGAATACCAGTGGAGTTTTGTTAGGAAAAAAAAGTTATGAAGTTAAAGCAGTTGATTTTAACTTGGTAAAAGATTAGGATTCAGATGAAGATCTGCAGGGTGGCCTTAAGCCAGCTGTATATCCACTCTGTTCCTCTGTTCCACATCTGTAAAATCACAGTATGAATTTGTTTCTTTTTCATTACCTGCTGGTAAGAAAAATCTCATAATGCTAATGAGGTGTGCATGTGCTTTAGTCACAGGTTCATTCAGAAAGCCACAAATATCATAAATATGAGATCATCCCATAAAAATTTGCGAGAAAGGAGAAAAAATTCCAGATTTTTAGGACAGCATGTTCTGAATTACTGAAGTGATGATGCAAGCACTTATCTCCGTGGAGTGCTCTGTGTGTTATTTATAGGAGACACAGACCTTCAAAATAAATCGCAGGTTCACATGTCAGACCAGCAGATAGAGGATCACTTTACAATAAGCAGTAGATACCATGAATTTCAAGCAGACCATGGGGCTCATTCCCCACCATGATTTTGCATCTTAAACTCTTGTAAAGTATCTACCAAAGAACATGAGAAAAGAGATTAGAATCAGAAGCCTTAGTGATAAGCCAACCAGCACATAATAAGGTCTTAGCCTCATTCTAGTAAAGGTGCACTTAAGCTTATCAATATTATTTGCAAAATATGGATACCACGATGATGGGAAATGATCTCAAAGATGGAAGAGATTACAGAAAAGATATACGCGTTCCCTGGAGTCTGAGAGAGGCTGTTGAGGAAGGGAATGTTTGGCCTTCTAGTTGCACATGGGTTTCAGGTAAAATGGAAACGAGGCAGTATTAACCGTACCCTCATGCAAGCTGATACATGCTGGTTGTAGAGCCCAGCTCTGTTGCCCTTTTACTCACTGCAGCAGCTGCAGAAGATCAGATCAGTATTCCCACAGCTTCTCTGCGTGATAGAGTGTGTGTGGGAGGGCAAGGGAGGGGAGTTAACCCACTTTGTTTTGGTGAAGCTCAAAGCTGAGATTTTGCTAATCAGTAGCTCCTGTTGTGCAAGGTTGGCACACTCATTTCCTTTGATACTGATTGCTTTGGGACACACTAGACAGCTGTAAGCCCTGAGCTAGGGGAGACACTTTGCTTAAGTCTTTGGTTTAGCATTGTCTTAAATGTGTTGATTTTTTCCCCTAGAACAGTTCTATAACTGTTCAGCCTATGTAAGACCTGTGCAAGGAGGAAATGCTGAGGGTGGTCAGAGCAAACAGTTACATTGCTCTTTTTACAGGGACAAGGCTTTGGCTTGGTGTGCTTCTCCCTTCCTCTACTGGACGCGTATGCTAGGCCTTGTTTGCTTATTGCTGGATATGCTGGGAAATGAAAGATTCTCTGTTAATATAAATGACAAAAAGGCTATGCAGCCCTAAATCACTTACCAGGACTATTCTGTAAGCTCCTTTGGGAATCCCAGGAGTTCCAGCTTGTATTCCCCTCTCTGGCTCTGCCTTTTCCCGTAAATTAATTTTTTATTGGCGGTAACATGCCTTTTTTTGTTTAATGAGGTGTTTGGCAGCATCCACTGGGGCATGTAGGTGCAGGGTGGGTGGGTGGGAGGGGCAGCCCTGAGCAACATACCAGGAGCTTGGGATGAAAAGACTCTAGAAGACTGAGAGTTCTTTCGTGTGTTTCTGCAGCCCCTCACCTCCAGTATCCCCTGGATGCCTCATGATTTCTTGTCATTTAAAAGTGAATTTTAGGTGTGAGAGCAAGTCATGTTTTAAGCAGGTCATATGTTCATTACATATGTTAATTATGGCTGTATGCCCATTAGTCAAACTCTGTGACAATTCAAGCCAGTTCTTAAGTTTGCTACAGTCAGCTTTTGTTCTGAAGAGCCTGCTGAATTGTGTTAGCATGATAGCTGCTCTGCTGGCCAGCATGAGGGACCTATGCTGCAAAAACCATCCACTGCTGTAACCTGAGCTTAAGGGCCAAGTCCCATATGAGGTGACTAGATGATTATCATCTGAGGATCAGGAATAGAGGGGAATAAGAGATGTCTATTAATCAAGAGGTTCTGTACTTTGGAAAGAAGTAAAGGATACAGAAGGAGATAGGCTATAGGGCTGAGCTGGACAGGAACTGAGCCTTGTGAATGAGGTGAAGAAAATGATGACTTCTGAATTCATGGGGTTTTCTTCTGAAAGGTGGTGGTAGCTGCTACGAACATAGTAAATATAATCAGTTAGCTGAACCAAACCCATGAAATACTGTATAGTGAGCTGCCACCGCTGAAAAGATGAGATATTAAGCCAATATGTTTGGCAGAGAAAGGAGAGGCAAGACCCTGGAGAGGAGCAGTGTTCTAGAGAGAGGTTGGTTTAACATCTGTGCTCAGGTCATGGATGCTAAAAGGGAAGAAGATAAGATCTCTTCTGGTTTACATATGCCTGCTTTGTTCATATGCCTTGGAGTATGTTTTCAGCATTCCCAAATTCTGTCACTGAGGTTTTTTTCTTCAGTTTGTTTCTTGGCCTTGAGTTTCTCTCAAAGTGAGGAAGACTGTATGTGGCACAGTCTAGCTGGCTCTGCCTTCCAGGAGGTGGATGCCAGCACTGTAGCTCCTTAGACTTAGTTTTTCAGAAGTTTGGTACAACTTGGGTATTTTCATTGAAACCCTACAGCATGACTGGATTGGGAATAACCTGTGAAAGGGGAGCTCTGCATTTTTGTCCTCACTCTGGACTTGCTTTCTCAGTCTTCCTGTGATTTGGACCCTACAGGGCTTTCAAGCTGCCAAAGGCAGAGTTTCTATATGATGGCAGACTTGCTCCATGACTGGATCATCCTTTAAAACCACCTTCAAACTTCAGCTCAAAGTAGTGAGTGGCAGAGCCCAGATGTTTTTTACTATCTTGTAGCACTGTTACCTTAGACATACAGTTACAAATCATGTCCTTCAAGTCCTAGCTTTAAGGAATCATTTTTGGCCAGGCGTGGAAAGGGCTGGAGAGCAGAACAGCAAGGTGAAGTGCATATTTTTCTGTGCCATCAGGCAAGTGAAGAAATTCCACTCACTTGTGTCTGCTGCTGTTTGAATCATGTTAGCAACAGTGACATATGCTGCTGTTCTCCTATTGTACCTGTTAGTAACTTTCTAAATGCTGAATGGCTTTATGAGGAGAAAAATGATCACTACTCCCTGAGCTCATTAGTTTATTGATCTAAAGAGTGACAACTGATTACCCCTGCAGCCAGAACACTGCAGTAAGATTCACATAGGGTGTCCTGGAAGTGCCAGAAGAACCTGATTCAGTTCCAGTTCTGCTTCCCTTGTGCTTTCTAGAGGGTGGAATTCCCCATTGGAATGACCTCCCACTTATCCTGTTATCCAAGGTTATCTGAAGAAATCTTTATCAGTGCCAACTCATGTAACTCAGAAATTTCAGAATGTTTTACATCTATCTATACACCTCCCCACTCATAAGTATCAATTTCAGGTTTACTGCTACCAGAATAGATCTTGCCATTTCTTGGAGCACAGTAAAAGCTTAAAATAATCTTATAAATGAGCTATTAGTGTATAAATCAAACCCATAACCAGTCTGTGAAGTGTTGTAGAGGGGTAGATATTCAAGGCTGTGCAGCATCCAAAAGCTCACCCAGACTTGATAGGTGACAAATACCGTGGAAGTCCCAGGCACCTCACTGAGCTCTTTGGCCTGGAAAAGGGTTGTGTGGTTGTGTTGATTTTTCCATTAATTAAAAGAAGAGAATATTTCTGTAGACTCGGGCCCCATGCTGACCTTCTCCGACAGTGACATTTTTAGTTTAGCTGATCTTAAATTCACCAGTATTTTTTTTGTTATGGCTTTTTAGATGTTCTGAAATTCACTTTGTTTGGTGCGTATCTGAGAGAAATCCTGGCCTCTTTAGAAGTAAACCTCTCAGAATTTGCTTTAGCCAAAAAGATAAAAAAGCTGGTAAGCATTTGTGAAATAATTTTCTGTCAGTGGAATCAGTTTGGTGATGAAAAATGAAAGTATTTGATGGAAAAAAAAGACCACCTGATTCTCAGATTGCTTTTTTAGCAGAGTTTGAAACCTCATTCTGCTGGTTCTGGGTAGTTTGGCAGACCCCAGTTTCACTGTAAGGGAAATAATCAATGAGGATGATGACCTTTAGCAGATAATGACCACAGGAAAGGAAGGAAAGAAGCATCCTGGTTGTGCAGAAATTGTTTTATTTGAGTACCAGAATATCACAATTAGAAATGAGTACGTGAAATAGAAACTTGGAGAAATTGGATGTTCGCTGCTGCAAAGAATTTACTGTCTAATGCGAGCTACAGCGGGAGTTTTGATGTGTCCCATTTGCATGCGCACTTTTATTTTCAACTTACTTTCCTTCTCCACAGCCCTCCCAATAGGCCTTTCCCAAACGTTTTGTCAGAGCGCCGCATCACGCAGCACAGCCCTGGATAATCCCCAGTTCTTCCTGACTAAGCAGGCATCCAAAACCGGCGGGGGACTGGGGTGAATTAATTTAGGATGCACTTCTCCTCTGCTTGTGTAAACACATGCATAAACATGATAACCCCCACTTGGTGTGAGAGGTGGGACACGGTGCTTGTGAGAGGCATTGAGTTCTGCAGGCAGGGAGGGAAACAAATTGCCTGTTAAATATGGAAAATGGAGCCTGCTTTTTGTTCTGGGCCTTTGGAATCTGTGGGTGGATTGGAACTGGCAGGCAGGGAGCAAACACCCACCCACCACAGGGCTGTGTGGTTCAGAAGTTTACAAGAGTGTTTGTGTTCCAGGAGCTGTTGGCCTTGAAGCCAGTGGAGAGGGGGAGGAGAAGAGGGAGAGAGTGAGAAAAACTCTGTGGTGTTGGGGCCCTTCCTCAGAGATATTTTTCCCCTCTCCTTTCTCCAGCTAGAGGGCTTTGGAACTGGAGCGAGACAAACAGCGACTGGGGGAAAGAGCAGTGTTGTTTTAAGATGCACAGCGCTCACAGTCTGTCATCGCGGGAGGCAGAGACTTCAGAAGCCACAACCACCTTAATCCCAAATGACAGCTCTGTTGCTTCCCCTTCCCCTGCCCTGCTGCTGTTTAATTCTGCATAGTCTGTGGCCTATACAGAAATGGGAGTTTTACTGTATTGTTACTACAGGATTTGAAATTGGTTTCTGTGCCGTCATGAATTTAAGGTTCAGAAGCTGCCACTCTTAACTGCTCACCATCTGGGTATTGCAGATACAGAAACTGAAGCACAGAGAGACAGAACAACTTGCCCAAGGCAAAAGGAAGTCTGTGGGAGATCTGGGAATGGACCCCAGATGTCCCGAGTTTTCTGTCCTAACCACAAGACCATCCTTCCTGTCTTTTTGGTAGTCCCCTCTGCTTCAGGAATTCCGTTTATGAATTCCACCCATAAATGATCCAGTGATTTACTTGCGTAAAAGACTCATCTGGGAGGGAACATGGCACCTCTCATAAAGTGAACTGCAGTTCCTGCTTCCCTGGCTTGCTGGGGGGGTAAAAGAGAGGGAGTAACCCAGCAAAGTAACCCAGCTTCCAAAGCTAAAGACTGTCCCTATTGCCATCCAAACCTCCTGCAAGCATTAATTGTGCCCTGTAAAAGAATCAGGGATGCCACACATGATGTTTGAGTGTATCTGGCTGTGTCTATTTTAGTGAGTTTAAAGAATGACTGGAACTGGACTAAATCCATCTAGAGAATTATGCTGCTGCTGTTCCCTGCTGTATCTGAGGGCCTTTGGTGCTTGTCAGTTTGATTGCTGTATCCCTGATGGGCTTCCCTGTGGATCTGCTATTTCTCCTGTGTCACCAACACCACTTTTCCAAGAGAAGGCTGAATGCTGGGAAGGGTTTTATTTCTAATGAAGTACACCCTTTGATTTGAGAATGATGGAATGGATGGAACATGGTATATGTCCTTCATATGGTCAAAAGGGGCCATATATAATTTCCAGAGGATTATTGAAAATTATTCTTAACTAAAACCTTTTAACTACCCTGTTAGTCAGTGAAGAATTCCTAGACTGGCTTCCTCTTAATGTGGTCACCTCTTTAGTGGCAGGGGTCAGCAAGGGCTGCATGGCCAGGACTGTTCAACACATCGTCAGACCTTGGTGTTGTGGTAATTTCTAGAATTCCACTTGTGGATCTTCAAATTTGTGTGTGGTGCATTGTGTGAACAGAGACTTCTTGGCACCAGCGCCTTTCGGGTTGGGAAGGATTCTCTGTATGTCTTCTCTTGGCACTGAAGACACAGCCAATGGCCTGGACCATTTGATCCCATCCTTCTCCAGCCTCCCCTTTAACGCTGTGAGGCTGGATGTCTGATCTGGGTATGTGAGAGCAGGCCCCTCTCTGGAGAACTGCTGGTGTAACTGCACCATCAAAGCTCTTTCGCAGCTCCAAAACACCTCTTTCCTTTATGCTGAGTGGGATTTCAGAATAAAAACCCACAAACAAACCGGGAGAGTTTGCGGCGTTCCCTACGATGTTGTATGGAGCCTGAGTACATGGTGCCGTCCTGCTTTTCTGCTTGCTCTTCTAAGAGGTGTTTGGATATTTGCTCGTTCTTCCTCTTGTGGCCTCATCTACCTGGTTTTAGGTTGCAATGGTGCGCTCCGGAGGAGGCTATCGGGAGGCTCGGTTTGTGCCCCACTCCAGGTTCAGTTCCACGTCAGTGGGTAAGGGCGCTGTGGTACAGGAGCTCCCCAGCAGCGGCCGGGGGGTCCAAGCGCTCTCCAGCCTTGTTTTGGTGCCGCAACTGAGCGAGTGTGGGGACAAGAGGCGGGCCCTTGAGCTCGCCCCCGGAGCCTGCACGTGGCGCCGCTGGGGGCACTCCCGCATTCCCGTTGTGCAGCCACGGAAGAGGGGGGAAGCCGCAGCTTTCGCTCCACACTTGACGTCACCGCGGCCAGGGGACTCCTGGCTCCCGACAGCACCAATGACGTCACGTTAGTGATGTCAGCGCGCCGCCGGGGCCGCGCCGGGCCGGCAGGGGAGCAGCGTGGCGCGGCGCTCGGCAGGGGGCGCTCGCCCCCGCTCCGCGGCGGGGGTGGCGGTGGTGGCGGCCCTCCCGTGCGCCGCAGCGGCGGCCGCGGCTCCCCGCTTTGCGACAGGGGCGGGCTGCGGCGGCCAGGCCTCGGCGGAGCCGCTGCCGGCGGGGCTCGGGGCTGCTCAGCCGCCCCCGCGCGCCTTGCACGTGCTCGGGCGTCGCGCGGTCGGGAGCACGGGCGCTGTCCTGGGCTGCAGCCCGAGCCTGCACGCCTGCGAGTTCACCGCAGAGAGCGGGTCGTGGGCCGCAGGCGTTGTAACCGGCGCTGGCGGCGGACGCGCTCCTGATCGCTCGCTTCGTGCCCGCTCTCCCGGAGGGAAGGAGACGCCATCGCCCTCCCGCCCGGCCTCGGCGGCGCGGCGCTCCGTGAACCCAGCAGTTTACCCGGCGCGGGCTGTGCCGGCGGCGGGGGGAGGCGGGCGCTGTTCCTGGAAGAGCCCGGCCGGGGAGTTGGTCACATTCTTGGCCGGGATTCAATGACTGAGGCAGACACCAACAAACAGAGCGGGCAGCGGCAGGCGGAGGAGGCGGCGGCGGGGCCAGCCCGCATTAGCTCAGCTCGCAGGCACTCTCAGTCTCCGCTGGAAAGAGGAGCTGGGAGGATGTGCGCTCTGCTGCCGCGGCTCCCCACGGCACGCCGAGGAAACCGGGAGAAATAAGGGCAGAAAGGGCGAACGGAGAGACGAGGAACCCTCCCGGGCCGAGCTGACGGGCCACGCGGGGGAAGGAGCCTGCCGATCGCCCGTCCGAAGCCCCCGCGCCGCTTTGAAAGTGCCGGAGATTTGGGCCTTTTCCTTTCCTCCTGCGTCGTTCCCTTCCACAGAAGCTTTCCGCCTCCCTGTGCTTTTCCTCGCCTCCCCCTCGCCTTCCTGCCGGTGGATATGGACAGAAGGGCGATCGCTGCAGAGCAGCAGCAGCCGCTAGAACGTATTTGAGCCCGTGGAGCTCGGAGCGTGGCACGGACTTTTTGTGTTGCTGTGGGTGGTGTGTGTGTGTGCGTGTGAGAGTGAGTGAGTGAGTGAGTGTGTGTGTGTGGAGGTGTGGGAGGCGGGATTGCTTTGCCTGGGGGGCTGGCTGAGGGGCTGAGTGCTCGGATGAAGACCTCTTTTTGCCGTGACTCTGTGCTCCATCGGGGCAGCTTGGAGACTTGGAGGGTTTGAGGTCGTAACGAAGCAAGAGGAAAGAAAAAACGAAGAGAGAGACACGCATACAAAAAGGATTTATTTCCTATTCGCTAGTGGATTGCTAAACCTGAGTGGGAAGGAGAAAAGAACAAGGGTGGGTTGTTTTATTTTGTTTTTTTTTTTTTTTCTTTAAAAAAAATCCCTTTAGTGGATTTGTACCAGGGTGGAAGATAACTGGGGATTTTTGTTGTTTGTTTTGGGAATAGAAACTAAAAAATGGAGACTGTAAGTAGAAGCAGCTTCCAGCCTCATCCAGGACTGCAGAAGACCTTGGAACAGTTTCATCTGAGCTCTATGAGCTCCCTGGGTGGCCCTGCTGCTTTCTCAGCACGATGGGCACAGGAGATGTACAAGAAGGACAATGGCAAAGACCCAGCGGAACCTGTACTGCATCTGCCCCCTATCCAGCCTCCTCCGGTGATGCCTGGTCCCTTCTTCATGCCCTCGGACAGATCTACGGAGAGGTGCGAGACCATCCTGGAAGGGGAAACCATCTCCTGCTTCGTGGTGGGTGGAGAAAAGCGGCTTTGCTTGCCCCAGATCCTGAACTCTGTGCTCAGGGACTTCTCCCTGCAGCAGATTAATTCGGTGTGTGACGAGCTACATATTTACTGCTCCAGATGTACTGCTGACCAGCTGGAAATCCTCAAAGTCATGGGCATCCTGCCCTTCTCTGCTCCTTCCTGCGGGCTCATCACTAAAACTGATGCTGAGAGGCTTTGTAACGCCTTGCTTTATGGTGGCACCTATCCTCCCCACTGCAAGAAGGAATTCTCTAGCACAATTGAGCTGGAGCTTACGGAGAAGAGCTTCAAGGTGTATCATGAGTGCTTTGGGAAGTGTAAGGGACTCTTGGTGCCAGAGCTTTACAGTAACCCCAGCGCAGCCTGCATCCAGTGCTTGGACTGCAGGCTTATGTATCCACCTCACAAATTCGTGGTCCACTCTCACAAATCGCTGGAAAACAGGACTTGCCACTGGGGCTTTGACTCTGCAAACTGGAGATCCTATATCCTCCTCAGCCAGGATTACACTGGGAAAGAGGAGAAAGCTAGACTGGGCCAGCTCTTAGATGAAATGAAAGAAAAATTTGACTATAACAACAAATACAAGAGGAAAGCCCCCAGGGTAAGTGATGCCTTTCATTTTAAAGGGGGTGGGGGGAGAAAGAGAAAAGGAATTTTCTCCAGTGTCGCTAACAGCCGTCGATATACCCAATTTGTTAGCAGCTGCTTTTCCTTTGAGTCATTTAGCAATCTAATCGTGTTCTTAATTCTCACCACGTGTGTGTTAATGGAGACGAGCAACGTTTGAGGTGGCACCTTTTTTCCTCGGATTGTATTCTGAACTCGGTGGTTGGAGTTTGTTTAAATGATACATGTGTGTTTGCATAGCTTACTACAGATGGAACCTGATCTTTGAAATCCATCGCCCTGCCCCAGACGTTGATAGGACGTGTGTGATTTCAGGTCTTGAGAGCTTCAGTTAGGGGTCAAGACAAGGAAGAGGCCAGAAAAAAACCAAATCGGTTTCTGATCGCTCCAGAAGCAAATATGTATGTTTTTATATGATCAGCTGCATGCTGCCAAGGGTGGAGGTGGAGGATAGAGCGTCTAAATGCTTGTATTGAAATAACAGTGTGGCTGCTGAAAAAATCCAGACGGTAGCACAGGTTACTGGTGCTGGGTGGAACGTGAATGGCCAAGTCCCTGCTTTCATAGTATCCCTGTGGAGTCTCCCTACCAGACAGGCTTTTGTATATTGGATTATGTATACATTCAGCAAAAGAATCTGTCTCGGGGCAGCTGCAGCAGGAGCTTAAGGTATGCCGTGCCTCGTGTGCAGAGCCAGACAGCTAAAGCACAGTGTTCTTTTTAGGTGTCTTTTGTTTTTCTTTCAGTCTGAGCTGCCTTTAGCTCCCAGCATCCTTGGTGTGTGTGTGGGAGGCTGCCTTCGAGCTGGCAGTGGGACTTATCCATGGGCAGTGGTGGGTCCACAGGGCCTTGAGGCCTCACTCACAGACTCCAGGGTGCTGGTGAGGGTGCAGAGCCGGTGGGGTGAGCAGTTGGCTCCCTCAGTGCCCAGAATATGGTTAAAAGCAAACTCTCACCTACTGAGCTGTACACTGCGGGTTCTTTGGTTGGATTTTGGCTGGTCTGTTAGAGATGTCTGAACTTTTCTTTGGTTTTATGTGTCTGGAGCGGATGGCAATAACACAAGCCTCAGAACAGAAGTAACGTTTAAAGCCCACTGAGAATGTTCAATAAAATTCTTAATTAACTTATCAAACACCTGCCTAAAGGGGCAGATACACTGCCTTAAATAGACTTAATAAATGGGACTTAAATTGAGCATCTATTTGTTAAAAAAACAACAAAAATGTCCAAACACAGCGTTTGTAAGATACCCTGCCCAGGCAATGCAGTCATTCCTCCTAGCCTGAGAGGCCTGGCTAACCCATTTTGTGGGGAAGGAGCAGAGGCTCCCTCTTCAAGTTCCAGTTTCTCTCCTGGTCGTGTGCTCAGCCCCCGTTTCAGTCCTCGCCCTCACCCCTCCTCTTCCTCCCGCTGGAGTGTCAGAACCGCTGTGACAAAGCTAGGCTGTAATGAGCCACATTATCTCCGTGGTTGGAGGTGGATGTGTTTTTAATGGCTTGTCTATTCTCCGTCAGTCATGTGCTAAGATGGAATGGTGGGATGGATGTATATGAATGCCTGTGCGAGGAGAAATCTGCTCTGAAAACAGAGGCATTTTGCATGTTGGGAAATGAATTTTCTAGGGCAGGCTTCTTTGGGAAACAAAAGTAAGAAATCTCCATATTTGTGCTGAAGAAAAGGTACTGCGTTCCTGGCTTGGCCATTCACAGAATTTAATTAAAATCAATGTTGGCAGTGGTGCACTTTCCTCTTCTTCCAAGGCTTTAAAGCGTTCTGTTCAGTTGGATGATTTATCCCAGCTGAAGTTGCAGGTGGAGAACAAGAAAAAACTATGAAGCCTTGGCTTTGCCTGAGTTTTTTGGTGACCCTTTAATAGGTCCTGGATCGGAGCATGGCAAGAGCTCTTTCCCCCCGCCAACCCCCTCCAAAATCTGCATGCAGCACAACTCTTCTTGCAGAGGGAATTCAAGATCCTTAATAGTGGACACCAAAAATTATGCTATCTATTGCACAGAATATGGTGCCAAAAAACTGTCATGATAAGATGTTGCAGTCTCCTGCATAGGTTCATTTGTGAGGTGGCAAGGAGTTTTATGGGGAAAACCAGTGGCCAGTGTGTGCTCAGATGATGGGGTAGGGAAAAAAGAATGCTTTGTCATACACCCAGAGCAGGACTAGGCTCAAGTTTCAAGGCTTTAGCATGTCTTCATGGCTCTCCTGTTAATGTGCTGCAGTCTTGAGGAAGACCCCGGCAGTGCTGGCAGAATTTTGTCTGCTTATCCTTCCTTTTTCTGAAGTCTTTTTTCCATTGGGCTCAGCCAGCGGATATCATATGCTAAGGTCATTTGTGTTGTAGCAGTGTGTGCAGATAATTACGGAGAGATTTAATCAGGCTCTAAGATTGGTAGACTGTGGCCAGGGGCAAGTAGCGTTGGAGTAAAGTTTAGATGCCTAGTAAGGAAATGAAAGGATGGTCCCATGACTGTGTGTTCGTGTTAATTCCTGTCAGTCCCTGCGGGTTTTGTGTGTCTGTTGGGCTCTGTGTCTGTCTGTCTCTGTGGATGAAAGGGTGAAGCATATGTGTCTTTGTGGTGGTCCTCCTTTTTAATGTAGATCTCTGTGTTGCTTTGTTCTGTTTTATACAGAGGTGTTGGTAATCTGCTGTGACAGATACTCAGTCCTCTCTCCACTTTCAAGAGTGGGCTTTTTATCAGTCTCCCAATTTATTTATGTATGTATGTGTATACGCTGCTTTGTGTGATGTGTTTTCCCTGGGGCTCCCTCAGTATGTTGGTAGCATGGGATGCATATGACCGTTTAGTGGCTCTTTGAGCAGCAGTGAATTTTTTGACCTTTTTCTGTGTCTTCATGAGGATATGCAATGAGGTATATACAGTTCTGCCAGCACAGCTCGCCCTTTTAAGGGTCTGACTTAGATGGAGGAGCTGGGTTGGCACAAGCCCCCAGTGCAGACTCAGTGCAGCGGCAAACCTGCCTTTTTCCCTCTCCCTTCATTATCTAGTTTCTTTTCCCTATTTATTTATTTGTTTATTTTTTCCCTTGGTGTGGTTTTGAAGCATTGCTACAAAGCAGAGCTTTACCAGGTACTGCATTCCTGTCATATCCTCCACATGCATCAAGTACCCGTTGTGCGCATCTATGTCTGTAGGCAGAGATGTATGCATAGATGCAGATACATTGTCTCTCAGTCAGCCTGGTTGGGTGAGGGAGATGTGTGTTGCTTGGTCTTGCCACTTGCAGAAGCAGCTTTCGTCTACATCTGTGTGAAGTCAGCGAAGGGTCTTAACCAAAAACTGGAGAGAGTTGTGACAGCTGGGCCCCCACTACAGCACGAGCCATAGAGGCCTCAGCCACTTCCTTTACCATCTTCTAAAATTTGGATTTCTGTATCCTCGCTGTTCATCCATGGATTGATGATTTACCTTCCATAAACTTCACTTTCCTGCCACTTCCCAAAGCTAAGTCTTTTCTTGAGCCATATGATAACTTCTCCATTTCCCTATGTATCCTTTACTGGATTTTCCACCTTTTATGCTCACGCAGGGTTCTTCTCTGCTTTGCCTTCTCTCTGGTCTTTCAGAGTCTCCATACATCAGCATGGCTTTTACTTGGGTGGATGTTCTGTTTCCCTGCCCGTCTCATTTCATCCATTACTGGTGTCGAGAACAACCATTACATTCTGGGAAGTTTCTAGAAATTTCAAACATGAATAACCTCACAGGGTTGCAAAACAGGGTCCTAGAAATCCATCCTCAGTGCCAAAGCCTTGTTCTTGAGCTCAGCAGCTGGTGCATGTTGAGCACCACTTGCTTGGTGTAGGTGACAGCCTTGGTGTGTGTCTCATGCAGTCTTTCCACTGCTGTGTGAGACAGCGCTGTGCTTCTGAACATCAGCATGCTTCCTCCAGGATTGAATGAGTTCAAAAAGCAGGCCTGAAGGCTTTGTGGGTTGCTGTTTGCAGTGAAGGAGGGTGGGTTCAGCTGTCTCTTTTGAACCCTGTTTTTGTCTTTTTTTTACTTACTGAACCAAGTGACGTTTGTCAGCGCTTTCCTGTTCCTACCTGTGTGCCAGACAGCTGTACTTGCAGTAAGGCTGGATGTGATCAGAGAATGAAGGAGCTCTCCTTGCACACGTGTGAGCACACCCACACACGCCAGCGCTGCAGCGTTCCCACGGTTCCAGTCCCAGCAGCACTTCTATGAAGTGGCTGGAAGCTAGAAGCAGCATTCTGGGTACTGACACACAAATGAGCACAGGAGGCCTCCCACCTGATTTCACAATGCCTACCAACCTGGCGCTGCCACAACACGCAGCTCTCTCAGCTGGAGTAGGGTTTAGCCAGGTCAAGTGTGCAGCCAAATCAAAGGACAGAAATTGCTGCGAGCAGAGGAGTGCACTGCTGAGCTGTGGCATGGCTGTGGGCTTTCGGGGGCTGCACAGCGACTGTGCTTTGTGACCACCTGAAATGCTGCAGTAGTAGAGCTGGAAGGCATACATTTCCCTTTCGTATCCTAAGGTCCTGCCTCCTGCCAGTAGTGACCTTCTTTATTTGTTATACAGTATATCTTTTATATATATATTTCTTTGTTAACACTATATCCGATGGTAGGTGTAGCAGAGAGACTCTTGATTTTATCCACAAGTTCAGACCACTGAATGTATTTATTCTTTTTGGTAAGAGCTAACTTGATAAATACTCATGGAAAATTTTGCTGGAGACCAGGGAGTTCAGTTGTTTTATCGTGGAGCAATGAAGTCATTTGTTCTCTTACCTCAAGAATTACATTAGAGACCCTTCAGTAAAAATTTTGATGTCCCTAAACAAAAAACAAGTTGAAGTCTTGAGGCAGTAGCTTAGTTCAGAATCCTTTTACAGCTTACAAGCTGAACTTCAGAACAGACACCACGCTTAAACAAAACGCTGTGAACCTGAGGAGATGTCTGTGTTTAAGCAGACATCAGCACTTTTTTCCCCAAGCTTGCAAACAGTTCTACAGATGTTGTGGATCAAGAACAAAGAAGCAGGTACATGCATGTGTGTTAGACAAAGAATATGCTGCAAATGATGATCTAATGATGTTGAGTCAACTGTGGCTCTCTGTTGCCCCAGAATAGTTCCTAAGCTCCTGAATTCAGTTCTCCTGAATTAGGGAGGGAATCATGCAGTCTCTTCTTTTGCAAATCGCTGCCTAAAATGTTTGAACATCTGCCTCTCCCTTCATTGTCTGGGCTGTCTCTCTTGCCTCTCCATTTCTGTGGTTTTGGGCTTGGGCATATGTTCTGCCCGAACAGTAGCATGCTTTGAAGATACATGTCAACAGAGCTGATTTTTGGATGTGTGAGGAGCCCCACACCTGGTCTCTGCCAGGATGCGAGTGTGGTTATTGGAGCTGGGGCTGACTGACCAGCAAAGGTGTATTTGCACTTGCTGAGAGGCGTGTTTAGATCCGTGTTGTAAAAGCATCTGGAGGCGTCCGTATGAGGCTGCTCGGAGCATGTCTAGACAACACAGCGATTAAAATCCTGGCAGCCACTTGGACCTTATCTGCACCTTCCTAGGTTCTCCATGCTGCTGGAACAGGGGGAACTTAGGGCATATATTGAGGTCGTTGAGCCCAAGCAAGATGTGGATATCTAAAGTATTGTCCAACCTTACCGAAAACTCAAGTTATTCTTGTCTATCAGTAAAGTTATTTTGGCAAGGTCAAGGACTTTGAATGGCACTGACTGCAGTAAGGAGTGGGCAGGCTGTCTATGGCTGGTGATAACTGATGATAGGAACTCACAGTGCTGGCTTGGCTGGCCAGACTGCTTTGCTATCACACAAAGAATTGCGTCTCAACGTGTGCAGTACTTAGACCCAGAAAATACTTCAATTCTCACCTTTTGTGTGATTTTTTTTTTTTTTTTTAGTAGGCAAACTTTGGACTTGACGCTATCCCTCTTATTTAGAGGGAACTGTCATGGAACAGTTATCCTAATCCAATGGGGGGTTCTTGGAAAGAAATTAGAGCTTAGGCAAAAGTAATTTAGGCTGAACTGTAGAGAATCTATCAATAGAATACTGTCCATTACTAAGCTAATCTATTTTAGCTGAGTGGCCATAGAGCACTTAATTCAAATTGATCTTTGTGTACAGGAAGCATTACTTTAACATGTAGTAATATAGTGTGGTTTTGTTTTAAATTTGTCAATTGCAGCATGTGTGTGTTGATGCTACGCTTTATTAGATAATATCTAATTCATTTGCATGTGTTTTTTGAATCTGGATAATCTACATTGATAAATCTACACCTCTTTTTGGGGCTGTTTCACTCTGTCAGTCCCTAACATAGTCAGTATATGTTTTTGGAAATTAATTACAGAGAAGCAAGCTTGCTCTGGAAGGATGTGCAGAGGAAGTCCCTTCCTTTCCTTGTATAGCCTCATGTGTCTTCTGCATTTCATTGTCAGTGCAGAGATTCAAATTCAGTTTATTACTGAACTCATCCGTTCCCATGTCTTCTGGAATGCATGAGGTTAATCTGAAGGTTGGGGGCTCTGGGGCTGGTCCTGCAGCTCTCACTCCAGCAGTCAGCCAGTGTAGTAATTGGAACCAGTTCACCCACAAACCACAGAAGACTTGTGTATGTATTAGACTTCTTCCTGTGTGTTGACTGGCAGTCCTTGCAGTCACAGAACAGAGGGACAGATTCTGGCCCAGAACATGCCAGTGTTGGGACAAAGGAGCTTCACTAAGCTTGTGGCATTTACGGGACTGTTCTAGGGTTGAGGGCAGAACCCATAGTTCTGCTTCTGCAATATTTTAATTTAGCTCATTGACAAGGTTTTGTTTTATTTGATGGGCCTCTGATCCGGACAGATCTTACTGAATGGGGTGGTGGTTTCTGCAACTGCCAGGCTTCCGGCTGAAAGGGTTTTGTCTGCTGGTTGCTACTTGCAATTGGGTTCTGGGGCTGAAAGCCTGCTGGCCGATGGAGGTGGGCTCCTCGGCACCCAGCTAATTATTTTGCTTTGACTTTTGCTTGGATGAAGTAACAAAACACTGATACAAATTCAGGCTCTGATCCTGTCAGTGTCTGTGGACAGGGCTGTCCTGGAAGCCGATGGGAATCCCCATGTGTGGAGCTCTTGTCATTGGCTTCATCGATGGTTTGGTTGCTATCACATAAAATTGGGCTTTTCCAAGGGCTGGGTGCATATTAATAGAACCTGATAAGCTGCATGATCATATGTTCTTTTGAACAGGTCCTGCCTCCCTTACTCATGTGAAGTAGTCTTTCCTTGTTTTACCAGTCTTATTTAAAAAGTCAGGGGAAATGGGCATGAGGATAGAGACTCTGTGGATATGTAAAAATTGCAGCATCATTCTGTGTGCCGGAGGTAAACAGCAAAGGAGCTAATCAATAAGTTGGTTTCTGGCTTTGTTGTTTATTGATTTATGTACAGTTACCTTTGCACGTGATTTATAGAAAATGTGACTTGGTTTTCTGTGGTGTGTTTTTTTAGGTATTGTTTTAAATTGAAGCTGTTTGTGTTTTGGTGTGGAAATCAGTTGCACTGGAAGCACAAGAATTGCTTAGGCTTTACGGAATAAAAGACAGCAGCAAGGTTAACAAAATAAGATCCAGCCTAGTGCTTGTGTTTTCCTATGACAGATTTCAGTGATAAATTCAGAAGACATGTACCCTGTGCTTTGTTCTTCCTTCTCTGCGCAGTCAATGGTATCGTTTTAGAGAATAAGGTCATTGACTTGGATTGCTTCTTGGTTTCTCAACCCTTTTCACCAGCCAGTTTGTGTAATGTCTGTCTGAAACATTGAGTAAGGGCATTGAAATAGCAGACAGGATATCAAGTGTTCGGAAGTCTGGGTTAAGTCTAAACAGGCAGCTCTGGCTGGTGAAAGGGGAGCAGCAGCCCCTGAGCTCGGTAACAGATCTGTCTCTGTAGCAACAGCAGACTGGTCTTTGCATCCCTGTTGCAGCTTCTCCCCTCTGCTCCCTTCACACCCATGTAATTAATTGTGTGTGGGTGCACCTCTTTTCTAGAGATGTGTCTTGATTGTTTCTTAGTGGCACAGAATTGTGTGTAATAATGTCTCTTTCTAAGGATTACATAAGTTGAAGCGGATTTCTCCACTGGGAGAATTATGCAAGTTTAAACTGAAATGTATTTACAAAGCTCTAATGTATGTGCTTTTTGACTCTCAATACAGAAGGTGATTTATTTGCATCCTTAATTGGACAGCATCTGTTAGGATTGGAAGGAAAACCATTCCATATAATTTCAGTCATACCCTGCATTTTTATGAAGGCCCCTACCCCCTCTGCTCCCTATGTTACCTGTTTTAGAGGCTCAGATTCTTCATGTCCAAGGCAGGGGCACTTTCCACTAACCCGGGTTGCTCCAAGCCCCTGTGTCCAACCTGGCCTTGAGCACTGCCAGGGATGGGGCAGCCACAGCTTCTCTGGGCACCCTGTGCCAGCGCCTCAGCACCCTCACAGGGCAGAGCTTCTGCCTAAGAGCTCAGCTCAGTCTCCCCTCGGGCAGGTTCAAGCCATTCCCCTTGGCCTGTCCCTACAGGCCCTTGTCCAAAGCCCTTCTCCAGCTTTCTTGTTGGCCCCTTTAGGTATTGGAAGACTGTTACAATCCAAAGAGTTAGTTTTGTGTGGCTTTTTGCTTGTTTCTTTTTTGCCACAACAGTAATTTTTGCAAAATGGGTAAAGCCATATCTCATCTTTGGGCCATATTCAGCGGTAGACAGTGTAGAAGTGGGAAGTGTTGTGAAGTGCTCTGTTACACTGTTCAGTGGATTTGCACAATTTTTTCAGAGGCCTTGGTCTTCAAAGCAGAGCAACCCAGAAGTTCCCTTTCTAAAGCCTGAATTTTCTAGAAACATTTATGTGAAAATCTTTTCTATAATTGCTTAATTGATGCTTCTTTCAGCCCAGCTGATTCTAGAGGACAGATGGCGTAATATTATTAAATTACTATATTTTAATTATTCTGTAATTTTAAATTATTAAAGCTCTAAATACAAAGGGAAAAAAGTAAAAGTAGTGATTTGGGGGGAAAAGGGGTAGAGAGAGCTGGCAGTGCTGTAACTCCTGTTTGCTTGTGTTTCCCATATTACTTGCATCATTTACAGCATTGTTTAACTTATCCATGTGTCTCTTCAATAAATCTGGTCTCTGCAGTTTTGGTGACAGCCAACCTCGCTGTACTGAGGCAGGAGTGGATCTATCTGCACACCTGCTTGAATTAGAGATCAGGCACTCAGTGCTTTGTGGCTTTAGCTTGAAATTCAAGTTGCTTTGAGTCATCCCTTTCGTCTTTTGTTTAGATGGAAAAAAGGAGTGGCGGGGAAGGGCCTGCAGCTAAGAAAAGAAAGCGTGGAATTAGGTTTTAGAGATGTTAGTCTTGGCATTTGGGACATTTGCATTTGTACAGATTGTCACGCTTCGCTTTGTTTCGAGTTTAGCAGTTCACTGTTCAGGATGAAAAATGTTACATATCTTTTTCCCATTTACATGACACATGCTTACTACACTGGAAGAGCAGGAAGGAGCTGGAGTATGAGCTGTGGTTTCAACCAGATTAGTAGTAGCAGCCTACCTATAGTCCTACCTATAGTTTCCATGCTGTGGTGCACAACTGACTCGGGTTTTTTTCTGATGGCAGCTTCTAATTCTATCAGCCAGAAGACAGTCCACTCTTCAAAATCCAAAATGAGTCAATTGAGACCAATTGCTAAGGAGGAATTGGACCTACTGCCTCTCTTGAATTCATGGGGGGGTAGTTGAGGCAATGTTTTGCTCTGTGGTTTGACTCCAGCAAAGTCAATGGGCTTGGCCCAACTTTATCAAGTGCATCTTAAGAGTGGAAATGGCTTGTTATAGCTTCTGAATGCAGTCACTTTCTCCTTACTGGTTATGATTTGAGGGTCAAGTTCTGCTGAGATTTTACAAGTGAAAACGTGAGTAATGTGCGGGGTTTCAGTGGCGTTAGCTTTTCAGAAGTATTTCAACATTTAAATTCTACTCTTACAAATCTACATAAAAATTGATAATTCAGGTTTGTAACAGTTTTTCAGATTTGCCCTCACTAGCTGGACTAATTTCTTGGTGCAGTTTGCCCTTATCACTTGATTTGATTTCAGTAGATTCACACAAAGCTTGATGTATTTGTTTCTAAGAGGGATGTTCATTCACGTTCTCCTTAAAGAGCAGCTGGATCCTATCTTATCCTTACATTAAAGTTGCTGTAGTTTTTGTGTAGTTTCTTTTCTTAATTAACCCACCCCCTTTTGAACTCCTTCACGGCCTCAGTCAAAACCATAATCCCCTGTGACATCTGAATAAATTGCTGGAGACAGTTTGAATGTCACAAAGTGAGCATTAGATCTCGGGGCAGAGGAATATGGAGACCCCTGGATCCTATTTCTAATAAATCTCTTAACTAGGAAAAGGTTGCTTGATTTTTTTAAATGTTTAATTTAAAAAACAGAAACAAATTTGGTTTAAATTCTAATTGCATAGTAAAAACTGAGTTGCTCCAAATTCACCCCACTAAATCTACCTCGGGAATGATGACGAAGGGGCTCCAAGCTGGCTTTGTGTAACTTCTGTTTTGGCAGAGGAGAGCTGCAGTTCTGTGGGTTAGATTGCTGTATGGCGAAAAATGAACTGCTACCCTGAGAAAGCTTCTTAAATGGCTGGCATGGCAGAGCTGTGTTCTGAGTTGTAGTTTGGAGAAGTAAGTTCATCATGAGTAGCTCTGTGGCTCCTCTTCCTGCTGTGGTGGACACATCGGTAGCTCGTTGTTTTGGGGGGTGATGGTGGTTTTGTTTTCTGGTTTGTTGGTTCGTATTTTTTTTTTCCAGGCTTCTTGCCCGAGTGCATCTTGGGATTTCCCTTTTGCTGAATGAGCTACTTGTGTGAGAGGGAGGAAGTGAGGTCCCTTCTGGATTAGGAGGGAATGGGGGTGGAGGGTGGGGAAATGTCCTGTTTCATATGCAAAGCACACTGAACTGGGAGAAAAAAACACATGAAAACCTTTTAAGAAAACCATCCATGTCACAGGCTGGTGGAGCAGCTGCTGGCTTTGTTAGGGAGAATATTAAGGTCTCAGAGACTTGCAGAACCTTTGGAAAATGAGATGAAGGATGGGATTTTTATTTTTTCGTAAGATACATGCTGAGGTAAAAGAAATAATCTCCTTATCAATATCTGTGAATGGAATGTAGTATCAGTGATGTGATACCAGCTTACACAACAGTCAGAATCTCAGTGAGATACGCTGTTAGGGCTGCTCTCTGTTTCCTGAGATTTTGAGTGTAAAAATGGTCCTGATTCTTGAGTTACATCAGTATTAGCTGCGTGCATTTTGATTGCCGTTAAGTTTCTCCTGCTTGGTCTAATAAGTGATCTAGCAAAAGAAAAAAGTAGCTTTTCTGACCTTAACATAATTGTAGCTTCAGCTGAGAGCAGTAAAACCTGTGCAACAGAAGAGCAGTCTGGTTGAGAAAATGCTGCTTTTTTTCTTGTATCAGTGATTGACATCAGGAATCGGATGGGAAAGTTTCCATAACACTCAAAGCGAGGAGGGCTGCTACACTTTGCCCGTAGCCTCCAGTCCTCATCCCCATCTGGGTTGGGTCAGTAGGAAATCAATTAAAATAAGATTATGCTAAAAAAACCCAAACAAAACCCCAGACCCTTGCTTGAATTTGTCCTATTAAAGATAAAATAATGCTTAGTGTTAAATTCCATTTAATATAGTTGCAGATGCAACTCCCCAGCTCTTGCCATTTTATTACTCAGTCTCATGTGTCCAAGCAGACACCACTGCAGAGCATTAGTCTGGCTTAGGGCTGCAGTGTCTGTTGGAGTTGATGACAGCGTGGTATCAGCATCATCTACGTTCTTGGCACGAGCAGTGTGAGGCTGACCCTGTGGTCAGTCCTGTTGCTGTTCCTAAGCTTGTATGTATTCTAAAACACAATTGCTTCCATTCCTGGAATAAATGGGGCTGCCATTAGATTAAAAAGTTTGTTCTTGGGTTATTGGTATAAGAAGCCTCGCTTGAAAAAAAAGGCTATGAAAAGGAGCAGCTCGCAGGACTGCCCTTTTTGTCAGGATATGCAAGTAGTAAACTTGACGGCAGTCTCACCTAATCCTGTTTTACTAATGGTGCAACTCTAGGCATCAGAAGCATTCTGATGTTTTTATTGGTGGCTGAATATAAAATCATTTTGCATCAAGATAAAGAAGCTAAATGTCTTTTGTATTGATTTTATTTTTCTAATTTAGAAGATCAGAAACGATAGAGGTTGATAATGTAATAATATTAACACTTCAATCACAGAAGTATCTCTGTTGCACAAGTACAACATTCAGAGGCAGAAGGAAGTGCTCTGCTGCAGGCCTGGCAGGTTTCTGGTTTGTATGCTGAGCTTATTTTTTTGTACAACATTTCCAAATGCTAAAGAATCCCATCTTTTGAAAAGGGAAGTATGGTAGCATCATTTCTGCAGTGATTACCTGCCAAAAGTGAGCAGGTATTAACTTCTGCTGTAGTGTCTGTGTGTGTCTGGTAACCAGCCTGAAACAATGAGTCCATTTTATGTTGGGAAATTGTGTTCTTGACTCTCAGTCCTTATCCACTTAAAGAAAGAAAATCATCATCTGATATCCTTGGAGCAGCCCTTCTGTCAGACTAGTTTCATCCTGCACACTTCAGGTCATTTATGAACCATATAGCTGGCAGATAATTGCATGTTTTCCTTGACTTGATATAATCTTGGAGTCAAAGGGGTTTTTTTCTGCCACAGATCTGAAAGTTTTCTCAAACCTTTCTTAAAATTCACACTAAATTTAGTGGCAGAGGCATGCAGACATGGACATTTTTTCTCCTACAGTGATTGAAATGGAGTTGTTTGTTTGTGGGTTTGGTTTTTTTTTTTTATTAAACTTAAATGGATTCTCTTGGATGTAAACCCATTTTTGGGAGTAACATAGCTGTGCATATGAGCAGGCAGTAATGATCACAGGTTAAAAGTAGGGGAATAGTTAGCATGGCTATCAAACATTTGCTGTCATTCTGAACGCTGCTGTTGGAATCACTTACGTTCCAATGTTCTTAACAAAAGAATGTTGAAAATCTCAGCTGAAATTTTTTATTTCATTCAGAATTTGCCATTGCGTTTCCTCATTGCCCTTGGTTGGTTTTACGGAGCTGCCTTTTGCACAAGGAAGTGCTTGTGTAATGCCCAAGCCATTCCCATTCCTCAGTGAATGATATGCAAATCTAGTCAATTAAGCAGGGGGGATTTAATTAGCAGTTTAAGTTCATGTGTGAAGTGTCTTGCCTTAATTACTTAACAGTTTTGTTGCAAATTTGCTGAGGTTTTTTTTTTTTTTCCCACAGAACTATCAAAACTGTGATTTTTTTTTTTTTTTTTTTTTAATTTATTTATCCCCCCCCCCCCTTTCTTTTCTTTCTTTCATTTTTGGTAACTTTTTCAACTCTCAAGTATTGCCCAGTCCCTGTGCCCCCGGCACTGCTCTTGTGTGTGCATCCCTCTACTCGGAAAGCTCTTGTCAGAGCTGTGGGGACAAAGCAAAATTCTATTTATTGTCTCAAGTAGAACAATATATTTAAAAAAGAAAAAAATAAGGATTTTTGTTCTTCAGATCTGGAATGAAAGGCCTTTTTTTGTTTTGGTTTGGTTTTTTGGGGTTTTTTTCTGTTTTGTTGTTGTTTGTAGTTGGATGACACCATCGTAGTACTATCTGTGTAATAGTCTAATATGATTGCCATGCCTCGTATTGAATGGTGGCTTTTGTTTCCTATTCCGTCTGGCCAGGTTGCTTTTCTGCATCACTGCAGTGTCAGTTTATTGCTGTGTCAGTGGCGTTGCAGTGATGCAAACAGCTCAGTGTTAATATAAACAAGAATACTTCTGGCTTTTTGTTGTACATCTTCTCATTTGGAATATCTGAGCACGTGAGAGTGGCACCATTCAGTTCTGTGGTTCTCAGGCCATCCTTGCCATTTGGAGTTCTGATGGGGCTGTCTTGTGGCTTTGGGTTTGATTCCTTAAAACATCAAGGGTGGGAAAACGTGTGATGGAAGGTTGTGGTATTGCCCATTACTCTATGACCACTCATGACTTAAATATACATCAATTCTGTAAGACAGGTTATCAATTGCTGTTTTTAGCAATTTAGCTGTATCACTTCTTGGTTTTATATTGACAGTCATTCTGTATTCTTTGTAGAGGTCTATTTTGGAGAAAACCCTTTGTTCTAAAAACCCAGTATGCATTTTAGATTGGGAAACCACACACACAAAAAATTCTTGGAGCTCAAATGGGTTGCTCCATAGTCTGGCCCCGGACCATCTGATGTAAAAACCCAAATCCCAGCTAGATGTTGGTTCTTTTCTTCTTCCATTTCTGTCTTTAATCCTCCCTTCTCCCAGTGTGAGAATCTCTGGGAACTGTATAACTAAGGCAAAAACCTGGGAGACAGAGGAAATGAGATTAATTTCTATAAATGCCTCCCTTAATAACCCCAAATCACATCTGAATGTGTCCCAGGACAGATACAGGTATGTTGCCTTCCCTTCCCAGCACAGCACAGCAGATGGTCTGGCTGCAAAGAATCCTGGCATGTTGCAATTTTTAGTATAACTTGGTACAGTTCTGTTTTGATACCCATTTTCATCAACAAAAATAGTATTTATCCCTACGATAGCAGATCTATCAAAGCCAGATATGAATTGCAAAATAGAGTTTGTCATCTGTTGTCGCTGGCATACTGGCTCTAAAGGATAACCTGGCTTTCATGCTCTTAGCCTGTAGGTATTTCTCTCTCCCTCACTCCCACCTCCTCTCCTGAAGTTGCCAAATACCAAGATGCTGCTATAAATGCACATAGCCAAATAGGAGTGATAACTCCTGAAAAAGTCTGTTTAACCATGAAGCATCTTGTTCCTCAGAGCAACTGCAGTATGTGGTCAGTGATCCCATGGTTCCTTAAAGGACCCTGTTCTCATTATGGTCAACCACTGCTCATTTCTGCAATTTGAATACATAATAGAAATGCCTGGGAAGTCAGGGAAGAAGAGCGTTGAGTGGCATGATACTGAGCTGGGCTTGCCTAAGTGCTCGCTTGGGAGTACATCTGGTGCTCTGTGGCTTCACCAGTAGTTTCTTAGGATGATGGGTTGTGTGGCTTTTATGGTAGAAGGGGTGTTATTGTATCCTGAGTCCATTGCTGTAGGATGTTGGAGAGCCTTTCCCTGATGGACTGAAAGTGTCCCACATCTGTGTCCCACAGCAATATGCTGATGGTGATTCTTTTTCACTGCTTGTCAGCTCCAGTTTTGGGTCAGTGAACATGTGTATGTGCATGAAGGAAAGGCTGGGGAGGAACAAGAGCAGGATTGTTACTTAGTCCGCTGCACCACAGATTTGCAGGTATTACCCAGTGATTGTTTTAAAGGATCTGTTCTTTAAGATCTGACAAAACTTTGGTTTTCCATCAGTACAGTTAGAAATTTAGCTCATTTGTCTTCCACAACACACGAACTGCCAGTAATGTCACTGCAGCTGATGGTGTAGTGGTGACATACTCAGTTTAAAGCTTTTTGACTTGAAAATGGGCTTTCTACCAACCAGGAGCTCGACAGATGTGAATAAGGAAGTAGTGCATTGGTTCTGGTGACTAGTTCTTGCATCTGTACGTCTTGTAGAGTATAGATTTTGAATAATTTAAGGCACAGATTACTGCCTGCAGTAGCTGTGTTGTTAGAATCACTTCAGTCAGCAGACATCCAGACTGGGCAGAAGGCAGGGATGCTCAGGTTTCTTTCAGATTCTTTGATTAAAGGATCTTAAAGATTTACTGCAGCACCATATGATGGGAAATTCACCTTATTAATAATTCTTTTTATGAAAACAGAAGAAACATTTCTGAACTAGAAAACCAGAACTCCTCATTCCATATCACATCTCTTTGTAAATTGCTTTTGTAAAGCAAAGCTATGGTGTAGGTTTTTTGTCTTTTTTTTTCCCCTTTCTTTCTACGTCTTACAAGTGAGGATTGAAATCCCAAGTGTATCTGCACCACCTCAGCCCCCAGGATTAGTGGAAGTCACATACTTCTAAAAATGTATTAATAAAAACATCCACCTTTTCATTGGATGTGTTCGTTTCTTAGTTTTTTTCTGTGCTTTTCCAAACTAGGTTCTGGAGGCTCTTTCTTCAAATTTGGTATTATCGTTAAGCTTAAGATCTTGCCTCTGTGCCAGGCTGTGTTTTAATAGAATTTCTCTGTGGTTCAGCCAGGGCAACCCTTTTGTTGTACTTTCTTTGGGATAATGTTCCCATGTGCTGCAGAGGTGCTGACACATGACCTCCTTACACATAGAAAATCCTAAATGTCCTGCCCCTTGCCAAACCCATCACAAAACTCCCCATCACCCCCTTTTCAGGATCCCAGATGGTAAATAGCAGCAGGAGGTGAAAGGGGAGCTTTGTCTCCATTCTGAGTCCTGTTTTAAGTATTCTGTGTCTGTCTGTATCCCTCTGCTTTTCCCACTCTGCCCATAAATTAGCAAGCCAGCTTTTCTGACAAGGGAAGACAAAATGTCCATAAGTTGCAGTAGCATCACCTACTGAAGATAACGTCTCTGAACAGTCCTTGGTTTCATTTGATTTGATTGTGATCTCTCTCTATTTGGATAGAACTCTGTCTGGCCTGCTCACTACAGTATTTGGGGAGATGCAGCTGGTACTGTGTATCAGGCTGCAATTGAAGTTTACCTACAAACTAAAAAAAGCAATCCCTCCAAAACCACTCCCCAACCCCAAAACCAAACTACAAAGATCTGCTTGTCTTGTTCTGCTGGTTTTTAAAGCTGAAATCACAGGAGGAGCAGCAGTTTCTGCTAGATGGGGAGCACCAGGAGCAGCTGGCTTTGAGTGTATAAAGGGATTTGTCAGCCAGGCAGAGAAAGGAGCAGAGATGTGGTCAGTGAATGCAGCACAGACGGAGCTGCTGTGCAAATCTGTGACTGTTCTTAGAAGCTCTGCTTTGCTCCTAGGGTTCACCAGGCAGGATATTGTCTCTGCACACTCTTTCCGTGGAGTTCCCCTCAGTGTCAACAATTTCCTCTTACTTGGTGCAGGAAAGATGATGTGGGCTGTTGCGCAGGGGGGGCAGTTGTGTGGAATAAACTGTGCTGGTGTTGCTTCCGGAAAAGTCTTGGCAGTATCTGTACTGTGATGATAGCTTGGTATTTGTGATTAGGGTAAGTAGTGATAGTAGGTGTGAGTGACATGTAAAATGTGTATACGTTGATCTCCCAAAATGAGGTATCAAATCAAAGTATCCCTACAAAAATATGGATAAAAGGGGAGTAACAGGAAAACTGGTCACTTTTTTTTTTTTTGCCATGCTACATACAGTTTTTGTACTGGGTGGATCTAGTGGCTTCTACTGAGCAGCACTGATTCATGCCAGCTGAGCATCTCCTTGTTTTGAGAACAGGTTGTTTGATTTTCCTTAATTGAGGTCATGCATTCCCCTTAACCCCTTGAGTCCAAACCCATCCTGTGTTCATCCTGAACCTGAAATGTGGCAGCTTTGTCTGTGATTAGTCTTTTCTCTGACCTGGACTGCAGCTGACGTAACAACTTTCCAGTTTCAGCTGATTGGAAATGAGACGCTGGTGAACTGAAATACTGAAGGCTTCATGGGTTCCCTGAATTCCCTGGTGGTGTTTTGGTACATCTTTATTTTAAACTGTTGAGTATTAATGAGAGAAGGAGAGTGGGAGTGCAAGGCCTGTTTACTGTCTGGTACCTGAAAGGGGTGTTCTTGTTTGTCTGTTTGATTTTACATTGCAAATATTGCTGTAGAAATCCTGTGTTGCTGCGAAGTTCCTACCTAGCTTTGGGATGCCAAGTGATTGTCAGCTGGAAAGCTGCTGGGAGGGTTTTAAAGCAATGTTGCCTCTTTTGCAAATGCCATGGCTCTCAAATGTAGAGTGAATCCACCTTGGACCATTTTTTAATGAGCCTTCATTTTTAAGTGATGAGCAATGTTATGAGGAAGAGAGGGGAGAGCTCGTGTGTCTCTGTTTTCTGGGTAAGAATACTCTGCTTTCCACATTGTAAGTTAATTAGCAAAGGTTTTTTCCTCTGGAATCTCCTGCATTTCTCCTGACCTGTAATTCTATGTATAGTCGTCAAGTAAAATAGATCTGATGAGCTCAGTTCTGACACGTTGTGTTTTGACAGCACATTTTGTTCGTACTGAGTCAATACTTTTGAAGCTGTAGTTGCATGGTCACTTTGACATATACCTTCCTTCTGCCAAAATTCCTTTTGGCTTCTGCCCTAACACCAGCCTACTGTTCCTGTCACCTTCTTTGACCGTCACTAGCGCTTTTATGGATGCACAGTGTGCAACAGCTCACCAGGGAATCAATCTGCCTGAAAATTGGTCATTATATAAGGGAGAGTCACAAAAATTAACTAAACAAATGTGCTGTCGAGTGTACAGAAAAGGTGAGTCAGGGTGGGTTGGCTGGTTTATTCACTGGTATTACATGGTCTTATTTGTGATTGCCAAAGGTAGGAAGGTTTCAGTTAAAAGTGGTTTAATCGTAGAACCAAACCATATAAGGGACAGTCTCACAATGGTGGGAGTGTGAATTAGATAGAATCAAAGAGTACTTCTTCAGACTTAGCTTCTGTAATTTGTTAAACTTTTGTGTAGTAGATGTGGCTGCTAAAGATTAGGTCAAGTGTCTTTTCTTTAACACCTTATTAGGCTGTTGCTCTCAACCACGAGCTGCTGGGAATTCAATTTTCTGGAATTCAATTTTCTTTTTCTCTTTTTTTCTTTTTTCTTTTTTTTTTTTTTTTTAAGAAAGGCTTTTGATGGATGAAGATGTAAAATGAATAGAAATAGTGTCTCCCTCTTCCTCTGTCCTCCTACTCGGCGCTCACACACAGTCAGCCCTGGGGTCTTTTCTTTCTGTGTGGTTGGCAGAACAGAGAAAAGGAAGAGAGAGAGGTGGAGACTGTCTGGGCCCCTGGTGCTGTCAGGAGAAGAATAGTGGTGCTGTTAGCGCTAAATCTGAAGGGACAAGCTTGTGTGTGTATGCTGCAGCAGCCAGTGGGCTGAATTAGTGGCCTTTAGGCACTGCTAAGAGGCTAATTGAGTCACTGGTACTTGCTGATTAAACCAGCAAATCCAATAATGGATGGATGTGCATGTTTGTGTTTGGTTCTATGCTCTGAAAAATAATACAAGGTTTTCTTAACCCTTTCCATTTTGCTCAAGTTATGCAGTAGCTTAAGGAATCTCAAAGCATCTAAATAAATGTTTGGGGGAGATCTTATTCTATTATTTTCCTCCTGCTCTGTGCAGTGGGATTGGATGAGAAGGCATTAAATCAATTCCAGTACCAATTGCTGAACTCTACCATTTTTTAAACTGCTGTCCTAAGTGAGCCTTTAGTTAAATGTGGGATAATCCAAATTGTGAGGTAACAGAAGGTGAAGAACTGAAGCCATCCATGATGGATGATACATCAGTGCCATGTAGAGATGGAAGCTGAAGCCTATATTGGAATTTTGGTGGGCATCCACCTTGAACCACTCCACCTTTCTCAGAGTTGTGTTAGCAATGCACAGGTGATGGTTGCACCTCTGTCCTGGGTTCAGCAGGAGCAGTCATTTTTCTCCTTCTGGTGCAGTGCTGTGTTTTTGACTTTCAGCCTGGGAACAGCGCTGATAACACCAATGTTTTTAGTAGTTGCCCAGTAATGTTTACTCCTACCAAGGACTTTCTGAGTCTCATGCTCTGCTGGGGAGGAGGGGAAGCTGGGAAGAAGCAGAGACAGGACACCTGACCTAAACTAGACAAAGAGGTATTCCATACCACAGCACGTAATGCCCAGTATATAAACTGGGGGCAGTTCCCAGAAGGGCTAGATCACTGCTCGGGTCGGGCTGGGTATCGGTCGGTGAGTGATGAGCAGTTGTGTTCTCTTCCCTTGTTATTTCCCTTATCGTTATTATTATTGGTGGTAGCAGCAGTGGTTTGTGTTGTACCTTAGTTACTGGACTGCTCTTATCTCAACTCATGGGAGTTATATTCTTCCAATTCCCATCCCTCTGGGAGCAGGGGGGAAGAGGGGGGAGTGAGCGAGCGGCTGCATGATTCTGAGTTACCGGCTGGGCTTAAACCACGACAACCACTGCTGCCGAGTATCTCATGTAGTAAGTGCATAAACAGCTCAATTGTCAGATAGAAAGATGAGGACCAGAATGTAGGTAAAGAAAATTCTAGTTTTGCGTGGGTTGTGAGGGGAGTACACAGAGAATCTGCAAAGCCGAACTAAACTTTAATACACCCTTACATTATATTTTCTAATCCACTGTCACTCCTGAAATGTGCCCACAGGCTCGGGGCCCGCTTTGTTTTTGCCCAGAGTGGTTGTTATGATGATTGTGGCTTGATTGACTGCAGTGGAATTATTCTGAATTTAGAGCACTCAACTGGAGAGCAGAATTAGCTTCTTGTGTTTTCCTTTGAAGTATTCAGTGCTGCTGTGCTGAGGCATATTGCTTTCAGTGATTCTTTCTCATTGCGTTTTTAACGTTTAAGGAGAACAAGATGCCTCTCCATCTAAACCAGAAGGACATGGGTGAAAAAATAGGAAGACTCATAGAGGCGAATGGTGGGTTCAGAACCTTGTGAGTCATTGCAGGGAGATTGACAGTTTGGGAACATGAATGTGGAGGAGTGAAGATGGGATGCTCAGGGGCTGATGAGATAAGGGAGTCTATAGAATGTCAGCAGAGGGGTCAGCAGCAGCGGGCATCTCATTCCAGAGTTAAACTTAGGCATTGGGAAATGGCATTCCTTGATGGCAAACACAATCTGACAGTTCTCAGCTAGCTACAGTATTCACCTCCTCCTCCTCCCTCCCCCCCCCGCCCCAACTGCGTATCAGTGGATGCTTTGGAGATCATGTCTGTTCTTGCCTTCAAAGCAGCAGCAAGAAAATATTTAAAGCCACAAGCACACCTTGGAGTCTGCAGGGTAAGTCAGGTTAGCAGGAAATTTACATGTAAGTTGTGTCCCTCTTCAGGCAGCTGAGTTCTTTCTACGTGTGGTCAGTCTGTTTTGTCTCCTGTGCAGAGCTTGCAAAGCTTTTTGCACAAAAAAAAAAGCAAGCCATATGTAGCTCTTCACTTCTGTCTGTCCTCCTTTCTTTCTTCTTCTTACTGTGCATGTGAAAGAATTTCCTTCTGTTCGTGGGCAGGCCTGGACTGGATCAGCTCCTGGAATTAGCTACACAGGAGTTCATTCATTCCTCCTCTGAAATTACTTGGTGTTTGCTAGGATAACTTGTTATTGTTATTACTGAAGGTGCAGGGAGGTAAGGCTGCTTTAGTGGGTAGGGCAGAAGATTGAGGCAAGAGAATTTTTTTTATAGTCTCAGCTCTTGACACCATTTCACTGGATGACCTTGGGCAAGTTACTTCACTGCGAAAGAGGACAATAATATTTACCTCCCTGCCCAACAGGGGTCTTAAAGAGGATTTTTGTGGAGCATTTTGCATATATACAGGGCTGTGTTATTGCTGAGAATTGTTGTTTCTTTATGAATATGTATGAAAGGTGCTAAGACATTACCTCATCTTGGCAACTCATTACAGGCTTGTGGTTTCTCTGAATTGAGGTGGTGGCAGAGACAAGGAGTGTTGTGCCCAGAAGCTGTTGACATCCTCGGAAGAGAAAGTGGCAAACCCAATTTCTCCTTCTCTAATTAGCACTGTGTTTAAAGAAAAAATGTATTTATTCTGAGCATGCAGCACTTTTGGGAGCGTTTTGGGGATGGGGCCTAAGAAGGCTCCTGTTGGACTAAGTATGTATTATTTTCTGTAAAGCTTTTTGTGAGATCCTATGATGCAGGTCTTCGTGCTGAGGGAGAAGGGGAGAAATCATGATGAAACACTGTGTTACAGTTTTGTTTTTGAGTCCTGATGACTGGGCTTTGATGGGGGACTCCGCATCACAGAGACCCACGAGGAGAGGTTGCACAAGCACTGTCTCCAGGGTGTCACTCTTGTGGTGTCCAGGAAAACTTCCTCTTTCCATCAATACCACAGTGCAGCTGTGAGAGTGGTCATCACTGGGAGGGTTTCCAGTTTGTAAGGGAAAGAAGGGCGTGATCCTCATCTCACTTGGTCTTTTACACAGAGTAAGCAGGAGCATTGCAGGCAGACCATAGCAAACCTGTGTTGTTGAGGGAGCATTTTCTTTGGCAGAAAATAAAAACCATAGGCATAAGGTTGCCTATGCAAACCATGATGTGCTGTGGTTCAGAATGACTTGGTATGGCCATGACCTCAGACTGAACTACTGCACTGATCTGTAGCGGTGTTGGTGCACATCCAGCCACACACTGCTTATTTTACCATATATATGTATTCCCAGATGCCATGTGAAGAATTAGTGGCATTGGTTTTGGGGCTCTGGCCGTTACTCTTGAGTGCTGCCAGTATTTCATCGGGGTTCAGTTGTCCTGTCTACTTAAAAGGAAAAAAGAAAGGCTTTCTGTTTTGGGTTGTCACAGGCCTCCATGTTTGGGTTGAAGCTGTTGACAGACAGACGTGCTGGAATACCGGGTGCTTTGTGATAAATGTTGCAGCCTTGTAGTTTGCAGGTCTTCTCAGGTGATATGAGTCAGTTGTATAATGACAGCTATCAGATAACATCTCCTGTCCCAGCTCAGAGCGAGCAATCTCAGATTTTAGTCTACTGTGTTGGCAAGGCAATTTTAGGTCAGATAGAAACCTGTCAAAAGCTCTGATCTGAATAAACAACTGTGCTTCCTCCAGTTCTGATGTCTTGTAGCTTGTGCTTTTTGGCCAGAATGTTAATGCTCATCTCTAGGATCTCCTTATATTCACTGCACACATGGTGGGTAGAATGAATTAAAAAGTGAGCTTATGGCATGAAAAACATAAACTGGTGTGGAATGGATTCAGCATCACTGCTGTTCTCAGGAGTTTGTTAGAAATTTCTAGAGGGCCTCTGTCTCTTCCACAGGTCCATCAAGTTGAAGGGTTCAAGAGATGCAATGGATTTCCACACTTTTTAGGGGAGTGCTGTGATAAAATAATTGGGTTTAATTACAAGAGTAAAACATTTAGTGCTCACTCTTCCCCTGTAAAAACCTGCCAAAATACCTTCAGGAGTGGACTTCTCTGCATGGCTGCCCATCTCCGTGTCCCTTCTCTGGGACACGTCCTGGCAACTGGTTTTCAGCTCAAACGCAGCTGAGACTTCCTGGAGTTCTGCACTCTCTCAGGGTTTTTTAGTCCAGAGGTTTGATAAGGGCTGCTGGGGGTTGTCCACTGTGGTTACAGAAACAATTTTATCTTTGAGCTTTACCACAGAAGCTGGAAACTGGAAATGCTTCATGTGAGCAGGTAGTGTCCAGTCCCCACTGAACCCCTGCAAGATTCAGAGCTAGCATCTCTGTGCATTGATGCCCCAGTTGACAGGGCCATCCATTGTGCTCTTTGTGTTGTAGGTTTCTTCATTTCCTTAAGCCATATTTGTATTACTGTTTCTTTCAACACTTAAATGTATTTTTATTCTGTTCATGTGATTTCTAAGCAGATGCGTACCTTTATTCAGAGAAACATACTTAGAGATTTCATGTGGGGTTTCTCCATTTTGCATGTTTTAATGTTTGCAGGGGTGGAGTATGTTGTAAAGTGTGTGTTCTTAAAGCTCTGTGCTTGTGTGGTTTAAAATGAATATGCTTTACCTTTCAAGTGAACAAGCATGCTAGTATCAAGGGTTTGTGAACTGTAAAAAATCCTTTATGTATATATATACACCATATTATCTGCAGGTTTATCTCCAGATTATTGTTTGGAGAAAGGAAAGTTCATTTCAGTGATGGAAATGAAATGAAAACTTTTGTTAATTGTTGTTTTGAGGGAAATAGATCTCTCTTGGATACAGAGCGTATCTTGCCCAGACTGCAAGCAACATGCTGTGTCCAGAAGAGAAAAAAGCCTGGTTGATTTTTCAGTAGAGGTAGGAGTTTCTGGATGAATTCTCTTCATGTTAAGGTCCGGAGGTGTTTGTGGTATGTTGTGGCACTGTGTGCTCTAACCCTGATGCCTGTATGGGTGTGTGATCACAGTGGGGTGACCTGTGCTAACAGCCAGATGTTACATGGCTGGTTGGGGCTGGATGAAGGATCAAGAAATTGTGTTTAACCTGTTCATTTGTCTCCTGCCCCAACTCATTCTCTGCTTTGTATTGTAAGGACAGGTTTGAGAAGTCTTCATGGATCTAACTCATTTTAAAATTGTATTATCAAGAGGTTTCAGGTTGATTTGTGTAAATCAGAACTTTCCAGCTAGTAAAGTTTCACTTGAAGCAAATACTTTGTTCCCTTGTTTTGCACACAAGTACAGTGATTAGCTCTCCCTCTCTGTGTTTGTGGCTGGCTTTTCACATTGTCATGTTTGTACTTGCAGTGAGATAGGGATGTCACTTATCACCTGATTCTCCTATGCAAAGGGCTTGTCAGTCAGCTTTCATCAGGAGTATCTTTTTGTGAAGTACAAAAGATACTTTCCGATACACTTATATGTTTCCTGGCACTTTTGCATCACCTTTCTGCTCAAGTGACAAAGGGAGTTGAGTGTGAATGAGGAATAGTTTGTACATTACTTAGGAGTAATACTGCCTTGGAAGTGCCACACATAAAGTGCAGATGATTACTGTAAAGGTCTCGTTCTGGTTTGAGAAGCAGAGAATTATCTTTGAAAGAAGAATATGGGCAGTTATTCTGTATTAAATGTACTTTCTTTGTAAAAGAAAAAAATTGTAAAGCACTTGAAGATACATTGGCATGAATGCTGCTATAGAAAGGGGAAGTCTATGGCAATAGAAAGGAATTTTGCATGTTTCTGTCCAGTGAGAGGCCTGCTCCGAACAGAATTGGATTGTTTAGTTGAGATTATTCTTGTTCAAGAAAATCAGAAGGGCTTCACTCCTGTCATAACAGAACTGGGTCACTGTCTTTTTTAACTGGGTCAGAGGAGTTTCCCGCATAGGAGGCTCTTACCATGTTTGGTGAGGGTGAAGTGCTGGAACAGCCCAGTCCTGTTAACTCTTAGTGCAGGGTGCTGCGCTGTCTGCACAAAGTAGGCGCGAGGAAACTACCTGCCCTGACAGATGGAAGTGTTTTCTGGTGACTTACCTGGGAGCTGGTCCAGCTGACCTGGGCTAGAGGTCAAGTCTTTCCAAGTTAGCCCAGTGCTTTGGCTTCTGTTGCAGCTGGAGGCTCTCCTGCGTTTCACTGGAGGAGAGGAAAAACGTGGCTCTGTGGTCCTCAGTTCCTCGGGCTCTTTCAGTTCGCTTACCTATCCCAGCAAACCCTGCTCTGAAAATACTGTGTGCTGTAGCAGCGTGAGGGTGGTGCCCACCCTTGAACCACCGCCTGGGAATGCTTTAGGAGTTACAGAGTAAACCCCCTCTCATTAGGGAAAGAGAGAGAGTCTCCCCTGTTTGTCTGCTTTATGTGAAAAGAGGCAGTGTCTAAAAACCAAAACAAAAACCCCACGGCACAACAACTGGCCTCCTTCCATGAAGTGGCCCTATTTCCAGCTTGCCTGCCACGGTACCAGGGGCACAGGCTGTTATTGAGAGGCTGCTCTTGTATGTACATAAAGCCTTGTGATTTGTGTTTAGAGCTGGGAGTCTCCGAGAGTTCAGCTCTGCTGGAACAAAATGTTCAAGACAATACTGTGGGATCCAGCTGGAGGTTTAGCATTAATGCAGTGTCAGCCAGATGGAAATGAGGTGGAGAGGGCGGGGGGATGGGGAATGTCTTCTCTTCCGAGGGAAAGGAAAACAATAGTAACTCTGAAATACATATTCACATGTATCTATAGTGCTAAATGCTAGCTATGATAGGCATGTTTTCATTCAGCTTTGTGCCAGTAAGATGTCAGCTGGGCTTTGTGTGTGGTTGATACAGCAAATAGGGCAGAGACTGCTCTTGGTGAAAAGCCTGTGTAACTCCACCAAGTTTGGATGTGCACTGACAGAACTGGAGCAGAATTTGCTGGTTGCCTGTGTCTTTCAGAAGACACTAGTGAGTTTGTGTGTACATATGGGTATGCCTGGTGCCGGCCTGCTTTTCAGGAGTACCATGTACATACATCCTGAAATGACCAATACTGAAAGGTACAGGTAAGTTTTTCCAGACTTCAGAGTTGTTTCTAGATGCAGCATGCAACTGGTAAGCAGCAATAGCCCAAATCTGTCCTCTGTCACACCTTGTATTTCTTGCTGATTTGCCTCTGGAAAACCTGTAGCTGTGTGACCATCAAGAAACAGGGAGCGTGAAGCTCATGTTTTTTTGTAGTTGACTCATGGTGGTTCTGTACAGGGGTGTTGAAAGAAAAGAAAGAAATCCAAAAAAATAGGCCAGTTGGAGAAGGCAAGGTGACTTTCTTCTGTTCCATGGTTCTCAGACATACAACCTTCTGTTGCTCTCCTGAGGTAAAGCAAAATACTAAAGAAACTACTCTCCTTCACGTCTTGCTTTAAATGTGCCAAACCCAAGTAGGTTGGTAGGTAGCTCTTCTATGGAGCCACAGAGGCTGTTCATACTGTTTGCCTCTCTTTTTCTACTGGTTTCACATTTGAACTCAGCAAAAGCAGAACTACCTGAATGCAGACTCAAAAAGCCAGTTCTGTTTTTGCAGAAAAAGGATTTGGCAAGAAAGAATCTCTCCTCCACGTCTTTTTTGGTGTATTTTGGTCTTTCCTCTTTAGGAAGAGCAGTCAGCAGGTTCTAGTGAAATCCACTTGAAGATTGAGAAACACGGTCCATTCCTGTAAGCAGTCTTGGTTCAGCAATAACTTTTAGAACATACCTGGAAGCACAGTGGTGTTCCAAAGCAGGCTTCAGGGCACCCCTCTGAATAACATCAAGTATTAATTTAACATCTTAGAGCTGGATGGGCAGTGGTACAGCGTGGCTTTCAGTCCTATGAGGAGCATCTTTGGGGTGAAACACTTCCTTCATGTACTAAAGAAAAGACTTTTAATGGATGAAGAAGAATGAGAAGAGGAAGCACAGCGGTATTCCACTTGATGACCTTGTCTAGGAGCAGTCAGTATGCACGAGGAGATGTATTCTCTCTTGTGGAATTTTCATAGGTCATTCTCCAAGGCGCTGAAGACTTGCAGCATCAGAGTTGGCTGAAGTCATGTGTTGGATGCTGAACTGTTAATTAAATTATCCACAGCACAGGTCCCTGGCTAAAGCCTGTAAAAGTGTTTAGCACTCTTTCATTTGTGCCCTAGTATCTTCTGGGAGCATCTTGCAATTAATACTGCTGAAAACCGTTGAGGCTCTCAAACAGGGCGATACCAGTAGTAGTAAAAAGCCAGCAAGCTCTGTGATTTACTGGTGGCAGGTCAGCGCTGGGAAAGCCTGTGCCCTTTCTTTAAAAGTCCCTTTTAAAGTTCTCCCAAACACACAGTTCCCAGGCCCCATTCACTACTCGCTCACAGAATGAATGTCTCTCTTCTCCTCTTACGTATGTTCCCGTGGTCTCTGTGATCATAAGTTGCATTGCTGTGCTCCATTTTCCACTGCCTGTGGCTCTGGGCTTTTGTGCAGCTTCCTTAGAATTTCACAAGTACATCACAAGATGCTATTTTGGGTCGCTGCTACAGGATAAAGAGTGTTTAAGATCTTCAGAATGCCCTTTGCCACTTTCAATTAAGACTGTGGAGACACTCAGGAAACAAAATGAAGCAATCAGAACTCTTGGTAAATCTTAGTCCAGCCTGTTCACTTCTACTCACGCAGACGAGTTCAAAAGGTGTTGGGTTTGGTGGGTTTTTTGGTGTTTTTTTTTTTGGTTTGGTTTTTTTTTTTTTTTTTGTCCTAGAGCTTATTTTGATGCTGGCATATGGTTTTCCAGATAGATAATGGTTTTACTCCCTGAGTCAGGAGCATATGCTTCAGCAGGCACAGAACTTCAGCATGTATGTCAGTCCCTCACACAGTATTTCTTCAACACTGTACTTAAGCAAAGGAGCTGGGCCGTGCAGGAATAAACACACTGTAGGTATTTATTTTCCTGCCTGGGGGCTTCCTGCTGACTGTGAATAAGGGATAACTTCTGCTGTGTCTGAACATTTGGTGGACTGTGTTTTGCTATAGGGTAACTTCTCAGGTACAGAAGGGGCTGTGCCGCTCAGTGAAACGTGTCCCCTCGTACATTTGTGGTGCTATTTCTTTGGAGTAGGGTGGCTGATTGACAATTAGTGTTGCTTTCAGAGGGCTGGCTCATTAGAACAGAGTGTGTTAGAGAAGTACCTGCCTGTGATCAGCTAAAGGGACCTCTTGGCAGGAGAGCGTTCTTCTTCTGTGGTGTCTCTATCTTCCTGCTCCTGCACAAAGCTCATGTAACTGTCTCTGAAGCAGAAGAGGGGTCACTTCAGGTGCCTGGTTTGATCTGGTGGTGCCTCCTTGCCTCTCTAATGCCGTCTGGGAGGATCTGTTAGATTCATTTCTGAGAAGGAGAGGCCAGGCGTGCCTGCACTTCGGCACATGCACGTGGTGCTGCTGCGCTGGGATTGAAGGGGGCATGGAAGCCTGGGCTGCGGCAGGAGGCGTGATGGGGAATACAGTCCTTTCACAGCACTTTGCTTTTGCAGTTAAAGGAGGTTCTGTGTGCTCAGCATTCAGATCCACTGCCCCAGTGACATCACACAACTGCCGGGGCTGCAGCTACAGCAGAGCCACCAGCAGTACTTTGCCTTTCCTGTTTGGTTTGCCTGGGACTGTTGGACTCATTTACATACGTAAAACAGCCATTGTGTGACCCTGGGACAAAGGGTTGTATTTTATCTGCTCCTTCAAGGAGTAAACTGAGATAGAGAATGACCTGATGGTGTCTGTGGCCACACAAGATGTTATCTGGTGGACCTGCAATTAGAACCTACAGCCCAAGCTCTGCTGTGATCTGATGACTTGATAAGTTCTTCCTCCGGGCATGCAGCCCAGGACCAGTGAGTCTTCACCTCCAGCATGGGGTTCTGAACTCCCTATTGTATCTCCAGACCTGAGAAGAAAAGCTGGGTGTCACGACTACCACTCTTGGGTTAAGCAGCAAGCTGCAGCATGAGTGCAATCGGGGACGAGGCTGACCTCCCAGCTTCCACTGACCTAGTACAGCCTGGGATGCGCCAAGCTCAGACTTGGTACCTGCCCTGCCGCTCAGTTCCCTCCCTAGACGCTGCCAGAACGTTTTGGATTGCTTTGGTCACTAGTGCTCTAGACACTTAGAGATACTCTCCCTTCCCTTTCAGTTTGTGTTTTCAGTTTTGGGATACTTCCTTGGGGTCTGGTTTTCAGCAGATGTATGCCCTGCACTGTGAAAATAGAGAAGCTTAACACCAGGCTTGTCAGAAAGCTCTTTTTCCATGCTTTTGATGGGATTCTGTGTTAGAGGCAATATTACTTCAACTCATCTTCCTGTGTCTGTACTGGCATTTCTGAATAAATACTTTTGAACTGTATCTTAATTTCTGCATGCTAACTTTGTGTGGATTCTACAGCTTTTGTTGAAAACAATAGAGAGACATATTAGAAAAGCGCTGAGGGAAGAGAGGCCACAGTCCCACATGTAGTTACATTGGTATAGATAAAGACATGCTTTCTGGATATTTACCAGTTTGGAGAATTAAAAACCAGAATTTTTTGAGAGGTGGCTTTTGTAGTGCACAAGTAGATGCAATTTATCTAATCTCTCTTTCATCTTTGTTTCTTCCCTTCTTCCTCTCAGTCATTTCCAGGGATAAAAATAGATGTTATGCCATTTCACTTTGGAGATCTCAGTTAAGAAGGGCATAAAGGAAGCTTTGTGGCTGAGCTCTCGTCTGCTGGGATGGAGGGCCACAAAATTTAAATTATTGCTCTTCCTTTTTCTGACTAGTCAAAAATTGGGATGAGATGCCATGCACAGGTAACTTCAGGTTATACATGAACAGTCTAAGAGCTCTGCTCTGCAAGTTTTTCTGTGGTTCCTTGGCGTATAAATTGGCATATAAAGGTCCAACTGATGATAGAGACTGCGAGAGTGGAACTCTTAGTTAGTAGCACAAGATGTACTTCAAAGAAAATCCTCATGCTGCCTTTGGCCTGGTGAGATCTTCAGAAGACTTACTGCTGCCCTTTGTACACACACACACAAATTAAGCAGGATCCTGCTTGGTAACATGGTGTCTCTTTTGAGGAAGTGGAAAACCTATAAGCCATCCTCAGTGTAGGAGAAGAAAGATTAAAGTTTGGGTAACTATCAAAATACCCTGAGCTGCATTGAAAGTAGAGTTACTTATGAGTGTAAATTACAGGGAGGGAATTCAACAGCATGAGATTGACACATCACAGTACACTTTCCCAGATGTATTTTTTGTAAAATGGGAATTGTGTTTAGCTCTGGTTTTCCCCCCAAACTGTATTCCACATGCATGAGGGAGAGGCATCTGCATGGCATGGGATGTTGTGAGAGCTTTCTGCAAAAACATACATTGCAAAGTAGTATTCCTCATCCCTGGCAGTGTTCAAGGCCAGGCTGGATGGAGCTTGGAGCAACCTGCTCTAGTGGAAGGTGTCCCTGCCCATGGCATGGGATTGGGACTGGGCGAGCTTTGAGGTCCCTTCAACCCAAATCAGTCTGTGATTCTGTGGTTTATGTTAGGGAAAGATGTTACTTTATTGAGAAGATGCTGGAGGAGATCCTGAACTATTTACCTGAACCTCTTAAAGCAAGCACTGGCTGTAAATACACTGAAACTTTAGGTATCTTCTTTGTAGTAATCCTCAAATTCCTGTTCCTTCCTGCAGTTCAGCTGTCTATAGCAGGAATGGCTGGTGTTCGTTCTGGGGTGGACGGGTTCCTGGGTGCTCTCTTAGTTTGCTGAACTAAAATTAGGGCTTATGTGTAAACTCCTATTTTGTTTAACACAGTGAGTGCAGTTGTGTTCAGGCACCACTATAAAAGGTACCCACATTCCACACAGCCCTTCCTCAGAATGTTTCCCAGCACAGTGCTAATTAATAAACCCCCCCCCAAACATCTTTTCTTTCTTTCCCCTGGTGTTAACTTATTTATAGGCAAAGTGCATGTTAAGTTCAGTAAATAACTTCCTGCATTTTTATAAGTATTTTTAGAGCATCAGACTCCTTGGCAGTATTGGAAGGATTCATGTGGTCTTCGTTTAGTGTTGGGACGTAAGTTTCATGCATGCAAGAACTGGGAGGTATGTATCAGCCCTTCTGCTGACCAGATGTTAGATGAAAAGAAAAACAAAATACAAAATACTAAACTGAAAGTGTCAGAAAAAAGGTGTGCTAAGAATGTACTATTCAACTCAGTGTAGGTTTTACAATGCATAGCAAGAGAACTCAGTATGGCCAAAGTAATGTATCCTTTGTCCTAGGAATGAGTAAGGATAGAAGTAAGCATAGAACTGGAAACCTTTCCATTTGTCTGGAAGTTGTCTGGAAGTAGGGAAGGGGGAAGAGCTGACAAAGAGCTGAACTTCCCGAAGAACTCAAGGCTCATTCTTAAGGCAAAGAACTTTTCCCATCCAGAACAATGTGTATCTATTAGAGAAGAGATTAGCAAAGCGTATCCATCCCCAGGTGGAACAATTGGGACACCATGCTCATATTCTTTGGTTCTGGTCATTACTGAGTATTGGGCTGCACTGACTGCCAGTTAAACTCATTCTTTCTGGCAGTCATGCATGAGTTAGGTATAGTTTTAATCCTGTTAGATCTATAGAAATTTGTTTGAAGTTGTCCAGTCAAACATACTATATACATCTGTGTGGGTTTGGTTTGTTCTGTGAAGGATGCCAATGTTTAGGATGCTTTCTAATACTAGGGCTATCCAGCAAGAGTAAGATCAGGATCACAAGGAAAAGAGAGGTGATGAGTATTGAGAAGTCTTGTGGGACTGTCTTGTGTAGAAAATTATATCAGGCCAAGATGAATCCATGCAAGAAAGATAAAGCAAGTGATGATTGGACCTGAACAAATCTGCACACACATAAGAAATTCTATCCAAACTAGCCACAGGTACTCACTCATTTTGCTTGTGTGACCGTGTGGCTTCCTGCTAGCATCCATGAATCTGTGCTGCTGCATCACAGCCCTGTACTGTACCACTTAGTAAAGAGAACACGGAAGGGAGAAGAGGGAGCAATAAAATCCAATTGAAGTATGTGAGAGGAGACTTAATCCCCTAATTCAATCTAGGTGTTAAAAATTAAGATACTTTCTGAACTGGCTGTGGATTTCCTAGTTAAGTTCATGAGAAATTAAAGATGCGCATAATAGAGAGAAGCTGGAGCTGGGGCTTTTTCTGGTCTTGAAAGGCTGAATTCTTTTCTTTTTCACTTTCTTTCTTTCTCCCCCTTCTCTGCTCATTAAAAAGGTGCTATTTGTGGTCATTAGGAGGCACCCAGAGCAATTAGGTCCAACTGATCTTCGTGATGGCTATTCAAGACAGAAGCTAAAGCAGGGTTGTGTTGTAAACAACAACAGAAAGGGGGTTGCACTAAACTTTATGGCTTGTTGGTATCTTGGGGGGAGATTAGAGGGTGATGCAGTCAGCATCCCTGTAAATCTTATTTATCACTGATGTGGGGGAGGACACCATATCTGAGGGGAATCCTAGGACAGTGAGGTTGTGAACTTTGGGGTTTTATCAGTTCAAATGGCAGATGGAGTAAAGGATGAAGGAGGGAATGAAATAACAGAATACAGCCAAGTGACTCAGCTCTGAATGTGAACTGCCTGTGGGCTGGAGTTAGAAGGAAAAAAACCACTTTATTAACTGTGGTATGTAAGAATGACCATTCCGTGGATCCATCTGACCCAGCTTCCTCTCTCAGAAAGTGGGCAATAGTAAATGCTGAAGCCAGGAGACTAGGCTGAGCATACAGGTTGTTTCTCCAGTATGTACTTGGTCACATGTGGCTTAGGGGCTTCCTGAGTTGGAAGTTCTGTCTTGGTGTTCAATGGCCCTAAGGGACTTTTCTTCCTTGAGTTTGTCAGAGTTCCATTTTATCAATGCTGTCATCTCCAGCACTAAATCAGAATTAGCTTTTCACTGGAAAAGTCAAGTTATAGACAAACAATCAGTGGCATTTGAATTGCCATTCCTCATCATCAGCTGAGCTCTGATAAGCAAGTGGGCTCTAGCTTCTTACAAGTGGAGCTTAAACAAAACATACTTCCTTGTATCACCCACATGGCATTTGCAGTGGGATAGTGGTGAGCCCACCCACTTCAGTGCATATCAGCTGGTGATAGTGGTGCCTGCAGTTTTGCAATCCTGCCTGTCCCTGCAGGAAGAACCTTTGGTGTCCCTGCTTTTTTTAGCACTGAAGATCTGTGCAGCTGTGTTATCTGAATGGAGCTGTGCTGATTTACAACAAGTGTATGACACTGTTCAGGCAAGGAAACGTCCAGAGGAACGTGGTTAAGATTCATCAATAACCAGTTTGTTAAAATGGAGGTGTGGATGGATCTGCTGCCTCCCTGGTGGCAATTCCTACTTATCATGGACTGATTTTTGCAAAGATATGTTTGGGGTTTTGGTGGGAGGTTTTCCAGTTTGGTGTCTGTTTGGGAGAGGTGAAAATGATCTTTGCAGAGTATTCCCAAGTTGAATGGCTATGGCTGTATCTACCCAGGAGCAGTTCTGGAGTAGGTGTTGCCATTTCTTGTGTGCCCATAGCCAGTTTCTCTAAAACTGCAGTTTTGCTTTACCTGTGGTGACTTAAAATGCTCCCTAAGGGAGGCCTGTAGCCCTTGTTTACATGCCGTGTCAGAGTTCAGATCTGCTTCTCAGGCCAAGGAGGAGCTCATCTTGTGTTTGTGTCTTAAAAGAGTTGTATGCGTTGAGCATAACAGAAGTGTTTTAGGAATAGCTGACCAGCTGCTGAGTCTAAATCCGGGCTGGAATTCTGGGCACAGAACTGAAAACACGTCGATACAAATGGGATCAGGTTCTTCAAGGATCGAAGGCGTCTGCATCCTCCCGCAGTGGGGTGGGTAGGAAAAGTTTGAGCCCCTTCCAGTTTTATGTGGGGTCAGGCAGTCACTGTGGATGGAGAAGGCTCTCAGAAGAGCCCACCATCTGGCAATCATAAAACGAGTAATCAACATTTTTGGGAGGCGGATGGTGAGGAAACAAGCTGCAGACGATTGCAGTGCGATCACAGCCCTGCACAGACACCTTTATGGCTCTTCTCTGTTCTGGTTGGGTGTCTGCGCTCCAGGTCAAAAGTTCAGGCTGTCCTCTCCCCCTTCTTTCTGCTTCCAAAGATGGGAATTAGGCAGGGACTGGAATGCCGAGAGACTGTAAAACGGCTTGGCCTCCACAGCCCCTCCTATCCCTTTCTCTGCTGCCCCGGCTGCTGCTGCCTGTGCGGAGGGTGGAGGCTGAGCACCGGGCTGGGCGAGCCTGGAGCCAGCACGGCTTGAGCCCCATGGCACGGGGCAGTGGGTGAAGAGGCCAGGCAGCCTCCTGAGCAGAGCACTGGCAAGTGCAGGCTTTTCGCTCCTCTTTTCCCTTTTCCCCAGAACACAGTTAGGAGCTTCTCCAGGGCCGCTGCGTTGCTGCACCAGACCTTGGTGGCAGACAAGGAGATGACAGTTTCAGAGGCTGCTCAAAATCTTTTCAGTAGAGATGCTGCGTTGTCAGTAGAGCACTAACAGGCAATCCTGTCCTAGAACCAGATGACATTAAAGGGGAAAACAGGTCAATGATTCCGCAGATCACATACTTTGAATTACCCTGTAGGAAAGTAGAAGTTGGAATAACTATATAAGGCCTTCTCTTCTGCTAACTTGCATGTTGTATGCGGTTATTGCTCCTCCCACCCAGCTACTTACCCACCCTCCCTTTAAGGGTGAAAGTTCCAGTTTACCAGATGTGACAGGAGTAACATCTGAGAGATCTGCTTTGTGCGTTAAACGAAGGCCAGAACCGTTCAGTCTGATTCTCCCTTCTCGTAATGAAAATCAGGAGCATGAGTAACTGTATCCATGCATGCAGCTACCCCCACTGCAGCATCAGTCAGTGGGCAGGGAGAATGAGGCTGAGGCTATTACAACAACAAAATTCAGGGAGAGGTATCTGAAACCATGAGCAAGTATAAGACATGAGCGAGGTTAAACTGTGGCTATGGAATGTCTTTGAGGTGATAGATGAGCTTTTGCTGACCGAGAACTCGATTAATTTCTTTTTCTGAATAAAGAAGACCATTTTTAAGCAGCCGTACCTGGTTAATATGAATCATTCGGTAAACTCTGGGGTTTTTTCCCACTCTGCACAACACAGAATCTCCAGCTTAACAAATATGCTGGAATGCAGAATGCACATCTGGTCTGTGTTACTGTGGACCCGGCTGGAGTCACATGGAGCAAGCTACCTTGGGTTTTTATGTAGAGATGTTTGTATTATACAAACCCCCGTTGCCAAGCAGTTTTTATTTAAACAGCCAGTTTATGCTCAATATAGTGTCCCGCTGAGGAGCTTGGAATGCCACAGAAATCTATGCACAGCTTCCCTCCTGTTTTACAGTTCCAGGGTCTGAGAGGAACCTGTGTACTGGGTGATGGGTGAACGTGCTCCGAGTGTTTGTCTTCACTAACACATTTCTTCTTGGAATATCCAGTTGTTGCTGCCATCCTGACAGTCCGGCTATTGTAGTTACAGTGGATTGCTAGGGAAGCTGGGACTCTAATCGCCATTTTGCATCTGCTGCAGCAGATCTGAATGACACGGAAATTGAAATATCACCACGTAGACTAAGCTAGTGCTCCTGGTGGACTTCGAGTCTGGAGGTGGGGAATTAAACCAAAATGTATAGTAGCCAAGGGGAGCATGGCAGGGGTTAGTTTTGAGGGCTGGAGGGTTTCTAATGATGCATGGAAGATTAGAAATGCTCACTTTGAAATCCCAATTCTCAGGACATAATTTTAGAAGTTGCTTAGGATAATTCTCTTAGGGACTTAAAATGATTAAGATTTACCATGTGCTTTAAAAATGCTTCACATTAGAATACCGCTCTGACCTGACTAGCAGTGCTTCCCAGAACTTGAGCTTATGTGCTACTGTAAATCCAGAAGTTGGGCTCAGTGATATTTAGGTTAATCAGTATCTGTGGAACTTCTCACACACCAGGCATATTCATTCTGGTGCAGTAGTAGAAAGTTAGAAGTAAATAGCAGCAAAACTCTATACTTCTATTGCCATCCTGCAAGAGTTGGAAGAGTTGGTGCTTTTGGTAGGTTAGGAAAAAAATGAACCCAGAATTTTTCAAGGACTAAGAATTTAAGGGTATTATTTTGCATTTCCACCTAAAAGTGTGCTCTGTACATTCTTACATACAGTAAACCTTACCGAGTGGCACGAAAGGTCACAAGACAGGAAGGGGAAGAGGGAGGGCTGATTTCTTAGCCTGGTGTCAGTCACCAGTGTCTGCCAGCAGACCACAGAATCCTACCTTCATCTGTGCAGGCGCCCGGTCACAACATGCTTTGGCCAAGTGGTTTCTTCCTGTCCTGCAATTCTCCTAGCCTCATACAAAGTACTTTCTTCTCTTACCCTGTGCGTCCAGTGGGAGGTGGAGGAGCTGTTGCAGAGTGTGTACACAAGCTTGTATCCTGCTCTGGCATAAACTGTCTTGGTTTAGTTTTAAAATGCTGCTACACAGAGAAGCAAAGACTGTGATGGGGAGAGAGGCTTCAGGTAGTTCATCTTTTTCCAGTGGTGTTTCTTTCATTTCACAATCAGGGTGTATTTGGGTGCACATGAAGGTGAACTTACACAGTTCCTGTCCTGTCCTGAATGGGTTTTTTTGAATGGATGTGACAGTCCTTGATGGTTTTTGTCACTGTTGTGACTTGTGTGACTTCGGTTTCAGGATACAAAGGTTTGCCTTCACTGTACATCAGTTAGATCTTTAGGTGCTCTCCCTGCTTACTTGCAGAAGTGTGCACAGGGATGCGGCAGTGCAGGGCATGCAGGATGTTGCTGTGCATCTAGAAGCCCATGCTGTACATGCCAGGTGGTTGGCAAAGGTATCTATGGTTAAATGACGCTGGAATATGGCACATGAAGTGTCTTGAGGGCAGTACTCAAGTTCCGTTGCCCACATCTTCAGAAAAACTACTTACACTACTGTTACTTGTTGTGCCTTAGGGGAAAATGCCTGCAGCGCTGTCTGTGGCAACTTGGTAAGGCACAGCCCTGCTCTAAATATGGAAACACGTGCTTTGAAAAGGAAGCCATTTCAGAACTGCTGTATTCTTCTTGTTTCAGCAATGATGACCTAAGAACTGGCTTAGCAGGTGAGATCTCAGGTTGGTTTAGCGTAGGCTGTTCTAAGCGTGCCTAGGTGGGTGCACTGGGTAGATGACTGTTACAAAGGCAAACATCCAGCCATGCTTTCCCAGTATGCCTTTCCCAGATACTGCATGTAGATCCTGAACTTCCTGGCCCTTTTTGTTATTATATCTCAATGGATTTTTCTTCCACAAATGGCTCTTGATTGATTTTGGAGTTTTTTCAAGCTTCTGGCATCCACCATATCTTGTGGCAGTGAATTCCCAGATTGTATTTGAGATATGAAAAACATCTTTTGTTTCTTCCCCGTTTTCCCAGATGTGTCAAAGAAGCTGGAGGCAAGGGAATTTCTGGCACCTTCACCTTATAAAAGAAAATGTATCTTTTACACTGTATTTTCATCCAAAATGAGCGTTGACAGGCCCTTGTTTATTGTGCTAAGAAAAGCTGCTCTGCAGTATTTTCTTAGTGGTGGTTGAAATATTTCAGCTTACTAATTTTAACACTTGTATTGGGGTATAAGAAGACCAGAAAAGAAAAGAGTGAATATTGCGTGCTATGTAACAACGTGTGATAACAGGAACTCCACAAAGCCCACCTTAAGTTAAGGATGGGTTTGGATGATTTTCTTTTTCTTTACCCAGGAGGAGGAGATTGTGTTGTTAAGCATCACAGCTGATACTGGAGCTCTGCAGGGGCTCTGGATATGCATAAAGTCATGAGGAGTATGTAGAACCAGCCCCTGAGATTTCACACATGTGGGATACAGAGCATGTTGTGTCCACGTGGAAAATCTGCATAATATCCAACCTGATGAATGAATTTAAACTCACACAGCTAAGTCAGTGCAGCTGGACTTGGTATGTGTGCACACAGACCGGGCAAGAATGGCCTTTTTGTTTAGATTTGTCAGTGAGGAGCATCTTGAAATGAAGTATAACCACCACAAAACATGAATCCATTGCTGTTGACACCAGTTTAGTTTGAAACTAGTGCAGCTTTTCAGGGTAGAAATGATGTTGGTGTTCCTTTCCTCATGCACAGTTTAATTGCTCTCCTTTAAAGAGGAAGTTTAAATCTCCAACTCAGCGTATGCCAGGCTCCTGACATGCATGACAATTGAACTGTGCTTTTTTCTGCCAGCTATTTAACAACACTATTGGCATATAAAGATCACTTACACTGAATGACTTGGCCTGGCTGAAAGTGATGTTTGGTGCAAGGACTAAAAGAAGGAAATATGAAGTTGCCTTGTTAGCACAAAACCAACTTTTGTCCTGATACTGATATTGCAGAGATTTAAAACACCCCAAACTACCCCTGTCCTGTAACAGCAGTTGGTACAGCTTACTAAATCCATATCCGTCCATGCAGAGAGGCACTGCTTTCCCTTGATCTATACTAAACTTACTCAGTATATTTAAATACTATTTTTTCTGTCATTGCAGGAGCCCTGTTAGAGCTTTAGATGTGCCACCTTTTCTGAACACATTTTCTTGGCACAAATTGTTGCGTTTTGTTGGTCTGTCACATCAAGCAATATCCTTGTCAGTGCCAACTAATTGCTATCAATCAACTGCTGAGCCTGAAAAGCTGGTCTGAATGTTTATTAAAGCATGTTAAAAAGCCCAGGCCACATGATTTCTTGTAAAATCTGAGGCTGGAAGGGTGGTTCTGTAGGAAATCGGCTGACACATCTCCAGTTTGCATTTAGGAACTGCCATGCAGGTGGGTAGATGAAGCAGGCGTGAGTGATTTGTGTCAGATTTAGTGCCTGTCACTTGGGAGGGAGTGTGAAAGTGGTCAGGAAGAAACCATTCCTCCTCAATTGCTGTGGGGACCATCAGGGACCATCTGCTTGCTTACAAACTCTGCTTGGCATAGTTGTTGCTGATGGGATGATAGTACAGGGCAGCAGAGGAATGCAGGTGGTACTTCCCATAATATAGCTACAATAATCCACTAGCATCCTACTTGGATAATTTAGGGGATAATTGACCTGAGTCTGAATTTTCCCCTCTTGTTAATCCATTTGTTTGCAGGCTGTTCATTTTAGTGCATGCCTGCCTCTTTGATTGTCTTGGCATCCAACTCGACATTTAAATTGCATATAATTTATTAAGATAACAGCAGCTTGTAGCCTGGTTGTCCGGGGCCATTGTTTTTACTGCCTACCTGGCTCCTTGGTTCAAACCCCAGGGGTCTGAAGAGGTTTGCAAGCAGCAGAAGGAAGGAGCTGCAGCCACCACAACTACCAGGAACCTTTCCTCCATGGAACCATCATGGTTAGTACGTCTGTGTAGATGTGAAGCTCAAAAGGTCATAGTGTGTGTTTATTACCTTCCGTTTAGATCTCAGGAGTCCCATTTCATGACCATCATCAGTACTGGCCAGGGCATCAGCCCGGTCAGGGGAGTTACCTCCTTCTTTATGACTCTGGATGGGTTTTTTAGGAGCAGTCGTCACTCTGTCTTTCTTACAAGCTCATTTGAAAGTTCTGGAAATAACGTTTGAAACATTTTTATTCTTCAAGTGAAGCTGAGTGTTTACCTTAATTTTAACAGAAGACAAAAGCAGTTGCAAGACTTCACAGCTGCCTAGAATAACAGCCCAAGTGTGGGAGAAACAGCAGGGCTGGAAATAGGGGAGAAACAGCTACACATCATTTCTGCCTCTTTTCCAACACCATGAATCCTTCCTTTCCCCAGAGAAGGATGGATATATCCTACTGCTTGCTGATCCCCAGTACATTCATAAACCATTTCAAGGGCCCTCAGGATTATGTTTTTCCCTTGAACATGTGAATGTCAGTTCTGGGAAATGTGACTTGCTATGACAAGAGATGCAAAGAAAAGACATCTAAATTCTGATGAGACATGAACAAGCTTGGGAGATGAAGCAAGAATCCACTTTTTCTCCCCCCCCCCCCCCCCCCCCTTTGTCTCCTCCTCCCCAGTCCTGTTGTTTCTCTGTGCTCGATGGTGGAGTAGGTAAGCAATGCATATTTGGTGTCTTGTATTTAAATTGAGCTTCTTTCCAGATGAATGTCTTGTCTTTCTGGCTGGAAGATGGGTTTTGTCCTTACCCTGACCTTTGAAAGGTGGAGCAAATCTGCTCTTTTTTCACACGGGTTGCCTGGTGGTTTTGCGACATCTATTTTGTAATAGAAGTAGTTTAGTTCTTCCCCTCCCAAATTATTTATAACAACAAATGGAATGTGAACAAATGATTCTTAAAGCACTTAAAAAGCAGAACGATGTATTACTTCTTCTTGTTAGAAGACATCTGTCTTACCATTTCTATGCATTGCAATCAAATTACAGTTTAATTTCCTTGTAAACAGTATAGGAAAGTATTTCCCAACTGGATTCTTCTAGGGCTTTGTTGATAAGAGACAGTAACAGGGCATATTTTGGCCAAAGCATGGCAAAGCTGCTCTTCTGTATTACAGATTTTGTATGTATCTTTAGAGAAATGTCTAAGAGCACTGATTGCTTTACCCGGGTGGACATTTTGAGAAGTGCATGTTCCCTGATTGCATATTAGCTTTCATAATTCACTGGTGTCTCTCCTAATCCATCACGGACATCTTCTGAGAATCCCCTGAAAAGTGAGCAGAAGGAAACGTGGTCTTTTGCTGAGGGTGCCTAACGAAATGCTTAATGGGAAATAGCCTAAATATTGAAATAGGTATTTAAATTTCATGTGCTACTTTAAAAACAGGCTAGTAGTTTAGAATAGTGTTTTTTTTCTGTAAAAATGAAAAAATATAAGACCCCAAAAGACACATTTGCTCATCAAGTTGTGCAAAAATTAAGGCTATGAACAGGCAGAAGAACGAAGACTTGTTAAGATAAGGATCTCCATAGGATCACACTGCAGTTCCGGTTTTCATTTGCTTTCTCTTTTCCTACTTCCAGGGAACCCTCAGTTGTCTTTGTGTGAAATATTGGCTTTCTTACTCATGTTAAGTTGTGCTTTACAGATGGCATTGAAAGTGTTCTGCTGGGATGCAGTTTAAAAAGCATCCAAGAGAGGAGTGAGGCACACATTGCATTAGAGCATCTAGTGTTGGTGGTGGAGTATTTTGGGTTTTCACTGTAACCGGTTTTCTTGAGGAACATAGCTTCAAGTTGGTTGACTTCAGGCCACAGGGCTTGCAATATGGGCTTGGCTGGGGTTTACCCCTGCCAGATGAAGCTTTGTTTTCTGCTTGCTTGAATTTTGTATTCAGAAGTATTTAAATACTTATTTTAGGGTGGTGGGACACTGTCACAGGGTGCCCAGAGAAGCTGTGGCTGCCCCATCCTTGGCAGTGTTCAAGGCCAGGTTGGACGAGGCGTGAAGCAACCTGCTGTAGTGGAAGATTTCCCTGCCCATGGCAGGGGACTGGGACTGGATGAGCTTCAAGGTCCCTTCCAACCCAAACCACTCTGTGATCATATGATTCTATGAAAATAAGGCCAACTTTGTAAGGTGTCAGCTTTCCTCCTTAAGTTTTCCTTCTGTTTGTAGGCTGATAGCCAGCACTGAGCTAGACCTGTCCTACAACTTCCAAGCTGCTCCTTGAGAGCATTTTAGAGGCATGAGCTGCTCTCCTTGCTTAGCCGTTCAGAATCAAAGTCCGACATCTTGGCTGCTATTGAACTTCCCCCTTTTTGTCACAAAATGTTGAAAGTCAGGAAGGGAATATTTGTTTTTGGTTGTCTAAAGCAAAACCACCTCAGAAGGGGTCAGTTTCTGGGAAGCAGTGAGCACTTCTGTAGGTACAGTGTTCCACAAAATGTTATTGAATCACTGCATATGTTTTTAGTCATAGTTTATTTGTGTTATGGTAGAAATAGGAGGTACTGGCGAGAGAATAGATGTTCCCACTCCCGAGAAGGTGAGTATGTAAGCCTGAAGAAAACAAACTGGAGGCAGTAGATAGGTGAAGAAAACTGAACTCCCAATGTGCAGTGGTGTATGTGTCATAAAAATAGCCCAAAATACTTGCTGGTTTCACAGATTGCTCTAGCTGATAATCAAGCAAATGGAACAGCAAAAAGCAGCAGTGCCATTGTGAACACACTGCCATTGTGTCCCAGGAATAATGATACTGCAGCATTCAGATCACATCAGATCTGCCTGTCACTCTTTGAATATGGAATAGATCTGATTCCCAGCTGCACTTCCAGAGGAAATCTGAACAAGACAGGCTCGTAGGGAGGTGTCCCTGCTGGCTCCATGACTACTTCCAAGATTATTTGCCTTTTTGATGTATCCAGTGACAAGTGCCTGGTCTCTATTTGTACACAGCTTGAAAGCAGAATGATTTGCATTAGATAGCACAGACACAAGAATGGACATATGGATTGTTTTGAAGGAAGTGAAAATTGTTTTGTTTCTGCAAACTGGTGCATTTAAAAATACATATAAAATACAATACAATAAAAGATTGCCAAGCCTGCTTTTCCTTCGAACAGCTCTGTGAAAGCTCGGGTAGAGGTTAATATCACAGGCTTTAGTGACTTGAAGCTGTAAGGACACTTGGAGTGCGTAAAGAGGGGAAGGATTGTGCAGATAAGGCTGAACTCTGAACTCGGGGCACAATCCAGTTTATAAGTTAATCTCCACCAGTACCAGCAGCATCAGCTGGGCTGACTGGTCAGGACACTGCTCCTCCCTTTACTTTTAAGCTGTTCAAATAACATAAGTAGGCTGTTACACCTGAGAAGAGGGCAATGAAGGTGCACGGTGTTGAGCTTTGAAACACATGAAACAATAATGGAAACAGAAGCCAGAGGAAGTGTTTGTCTGTGGTTGCATTGTCTGTTCCGTCTCATGAAACTTAGTCCCCTTGCAGCGGAGTTGGGTTTTGTTTGGGTTTGTAATTAGACCATTGCTGACATCACCCCCTGCCCATTCCTGTTCCTGGCTGTCAGCATTTGCAGTATGGCAGACGGATGAACAGTGGTTCCTATTAATCAGTTTGCATCTTAAGATGCTTTCCTCCTCGTGATATGGTTACCTCCTCCTAACTTCACCTCTTGGTGAGCTTCTGAAGCTGGTCATGTAGGAAACATGGGAATGAGCAGGTTTGTGTGAGTCTTGTTTTTTCAGGCACAAAACTTTGAGTCTTTAAACATATGAACAGCACTGTTAGTCTTAAGTGTTTCATGTGAGGATAACCTCTTTGAGGAGATTCTAGAACATAGAAAAAATGCATTGTGACTGTAGCACAGAAATAGGATGAGATGTTCGTGGGCCATAGTGGTATCTCGATTATAAGATCAAGACCTGGTCATTCTGCCTGGAGCAACATCTCATGACCTGATGAAAATCAGGAGGTTGCTATGTCATTCTAGTTGTCATTTAGTCAGTATCTTTGTTTTTTACATCATTCTGGATGATTTTCTGACCTAGGACATCATTTATTTTCTTACAATCAGAGTATATTGTGATCTTAAGCACTGGGCACTGGCGTGAAGGTCAGAACAATTGGTTTCTCTTCCTGTCTTGTTGCTGAGTGATGGACTCAAAATCCTTGCCTCTGTTAACCTGTCTGCAAAACCGGAGATAATGCTGCTTACAGACTTACATGAAGCACTTAGAGGGTTATCTTTTTTGATAGGCTGCTTGTTAGGGAAGGCTGAAATGGCTTGAGTGCTTGTGCCAAAACCAGGCTGCACTGAACATTTGGAGAAATGGATTATAATTTAAATTTTCACTCTTGCTGCTAGTGAAAGCCAGAAGGGAAGAAGCACTTCAGAAGCAAGTCTCACTAGCTTTTTTCTCTAGGGCTATGGAAAGCAGGAATTGCAGCAGTTCCCATGAAAGAGGTGCAACCCTTGTTTTTAATGAATAAGGTTGAAGGATCACTGACAAGGCTGTATTATTTAAACTGAGGTTCAAACCCTACTACTAATGCTGAAGGACACAGTCTGATGAGGTGCAAAAAATACTCCACTCTGCCATCCCTTTTAACAGAGGGACTGCTCAGCACCCTGCTAATTTGAGCTAAGGCTCTTGCTTAGAAGATTCCTAATGAAAAAAATACCCTTGGGACTCTAAAGTATACAGTAGCTTTAAAATATATAGGGCAGGGATGGCCAAACTTTTATTGCCGGATGGAAAATGCACTGTTAAGGGATTGTTATTATTAGTACCAGCTTCCTTTTAGTGCCAGACTTGGTGGTAATGTCAGTTGTTCACCATTCTCAGTCTCTACAAGTGATGCATTTCAGAGCAGAATCAGCTTTGTCTTGGAAGTGATGCTCCCAGTGACCATGTTGCAGGACTCTTATGAGGGGCTGTGCTGCCCTCTCTGCCTCCTGCCTTTCCCCTCAGGACTCCTGCAGACAGCTGAGGATTACTAGGGGTAGTGGCAGCCAAGGTAAGGGAGTGCCTGCTTGATTGCATAGAAACCTGGCCTTTATCACCTGCTTCCACTTCTTTGGAAGATTGCTCAAGGTTTAAAGTTCTGGATTGGAGTAATCAGTCCAGCCTAAGACCTTACAGAGGGAAACAATGGCTGAATGCTGTGCTGTAAACGCTGTCACTAAGGAAGTGGCTTGGTTTGTCTGAATTTACAGCCTTCCTAAGACAATCCGAAATGCACTGCCTGGATTCTGCCTTTAGAAGAAAAGTGTCCTCTTGGCTGTAGTTTCCAGCCCAGTTTCTGCTCCTCTCTCCTTCCACCCCCCATATATTTTTTTCAAGCCACCATTTTCTTCCCGTGCTTGTTCTCGTGGGGTTTTGTCATTATTTCTTGTTGCTCAGTGGAGATGCCTTTTTTTTTTGTTAAGAAAAAAAGCAGCAAAGGCAAAGCAGGCTCTTGCCAGAGGAATGTGCAGGCAGAGAACAGTGAAGAGCCACATTCTGTGCTGCTATGGCAACCAGAGTTTTAAAAATGATACCGTCGGTGTTCCAAAATGATGCAACTTACAATGAACATCAGGAATAATTAAGGGAAATGGTGTGTGCTCTGTGCTCGGGAGGAGAATCGAGGAGGGGACCATTTCTCTATTGATTACCCTTTTTCCCCTTGCAAGTGGCATTTACTGTTGTTTGGGTTTTGGGGTTTACTTTACTGGTAATACTCTCACAGTGGTCAGTGGTGAATTTGTTAGAGACCTAAATGTTTTGTCCCTGAGCAGGTTTATAAGGTGGCCTGTGGGTGATACCACTGAATCGATTTAACTGATTTACTTATCTGTTTAAATAACTGCAGTGATGTAGCTCTGCTGAGGTCTTGACCCAAGGTCTGGTGGTAGCCTCCTTCCAAGGCCTTCCAGTCAGTGCCGGTATCGATAGCAAGGTATTTCTGCCACAGCATACAAGCTCTGTCCTAATATAAAGGCCATGCATTTATTATTACCTTTTTTTTATGCTTCATTTCCATCTTTCATTCTACTATCAGTAATGGAGAGGGAGCAGTTAAAAATGGAAATCCCAGGGGTAGATGATGGTGCATGGAAGAGTCAAGAGGGCTTGGAAATGGCAAAGGTCATGGGTTAAGACCCTTTCCTGGGAAGAACAGAAGCAGTCTGAACTTGTTAGTGAAATGGCTGGGTTTTTTAGTGTTGGGTAGAGAAAGTGAGGAGATGGGAAAAGAACAGCAGTCCCAGCTCTCTGTGAGGGCTCATGCAGCTTAATTGTGAATGTTGCTGCCAGTCCAGTACACTGGATACCTCCTCCTATCTTATTTTTTTCCAAACCAGAAATTAACTTTTTTTTTCCAGATAAACTGCTAATTCTGTTTAGGAGAGTAAGTTTGAATCCTGCTCTTTCTTAGACACCAAAGAAGAAACCGTATCTGCTAGTTAAATTACTAAAATGCAAATAGCCATGAAACTTCCAAACAGCATTGCTTGCTCTGGAAAGCATCAGTAGCTTTGCAGTTTGGGGACAGACATTCCTTGATGGACAATGAAAGGTTCTGCTCTTTGGCTGGTACATCAGTTACCAGCCAAACCAAGTATCTTAAACATAGGTTCATGCATGAAGGCAATGTAAAGCAACAAAATTACCTGCCTTCAACTTCCTGAAAAGCTGTTCAGTTTGCTTTTCCTTTTCCTGCTATATATGTATTCTACGTTGTGTGCCCTAGCAGCTCAGACACAGAGAAGCCTTGAGAAGTAGGTTCTGCATTCTCTCAAGGTTGTTTAATGATGTATCTGAAACAACTATAATAATAAATAATAATGAGAAAAAGCAGACAGAAGTGAATGGTACAAGGCCAGCTCACTCCCATATGTTATAGGATTGTGTGATTACACATCCCAGCAGTGCAATAGCCACCCACAGCTGTACCTCCACCACCACCCCCGCCCCGTGCTTCCTTTCCCCTCCTTCCAGCATCCCCACCCCAAAAATAAGGAAGAAACTTCTCTGTGGTAATGTGGGGTTTCTTGCTTTTAGCTGTTCGAGGTGAATCTGTTGAAGAACACTTGAGTTCATGCCCCAACCACTTCCCAAGAGTCTGGTATTATAAGAATCTGATTTCTTCTCTCTTTTGCTGATGAGACAGATTGAAAGTGTGTTTTACGGGCACACCCATTCAGGTTTCTCTATCTCTTAGCTTGCATTAATTTTTAATCACTTCCTCCAGTTCACAGGCAGCAACGCCTCTGAGCGCCGGCTGAAGCTGTTCCCGGGCAAGCACTGCTCAGCCTTTATAAAAAATCTAAGGTGACATGACCTTAAAAACTCCCGAAAATGGGCTCTGATTTCAGATACGCTGGTGTGCACCGGCTCCAGGGGGGCAGCGTGAGCCTTGTGGACATTGGAATCTGTCCACCAAAAAGCCCCTTGCGTTGTAGAGCAAATTCAGGCTTTTGGCCTATCGTGTGTGTGTTAGCAGAGGATTCCTTGTGCAATTATGGGATTGCTTCCCAGTTTTCAGGCAAGAGAGAAGGTCCTGCTGGTTCATTACGCCTGTTGTTTTAAACTCCCCGTATTTCAGCAAGCAAAGTGAATGCTTGGGGAGGATGCGAATGTCTGTATATGAACACATATTCAAAATGCCCCTATATGAAAAACTATGTAGATAACTAAAGATGCAGTTTCATTTCCCAGGTGAGGTGGCAAATTGAGTCCAATTAGAACATGTAACTAGAAAACCAAGATGGGGGGAGGAGGATTTATGGTATCTTGAGTGAGTGGTTTGAAAAGTAGCTGGCACTATGGTTATGGGATCCAAACACTCTTGTTTAGTATTCTGTTTAATGTCTCTTGTTTCAGCTGCCGTGGCTGTTTTCAGTGCCCGAGCCTTGCTCCCTGTCTGACAGCCTTTGCAGCTGCTTTGTAGGCTGAGAAATCAGGTCAGAAACCTGAAAAAAGCTCAAGGTAATGCTTAGGGTGGAGCACGTGGACATGTGCGCTTGCACACACAAAATACAGCAGGCAGCAAGCTTCCAGGCAAATGCTTCTTTAAACCACTGGTAGGGGGTTGCCTGGCCTGGAGGCATTAAAGGAAGTCATGCGGTGCTGGTGAATGGATTTGCCTTGGATGTAGTCCCAGCCAGGGAAATTGTGTGACAATTTTAGGGCAAAGGTTCCCCTTGGGTGACATTGGACAGTATTTCACATACACTGTGTGTGTTACCGAGCCCGTGCGCGTTACTCCTCTGCCTCGAGACAAATAAGGCTTCAGAGAATTAATGATCTGTTCGCTGGGGATGACCCTGCTTGTCTCTGAATGACAAAGGAGTGGCAGGGTGAGTGGATGCCGTCAGCACAGGCCAGATGCACAGTCAGGCTTGGAGGTTTCTCCACGGGCTTGCCATCAGCGATCGCAGTTAGACACCTCGCCAGGTATGTGTACACACCGCACCACCCCTGCCCACTGCCGCGGACACCGATGACTATTAAAAGACATGTGACACACATCTCACATCCCGGTATGCCGTCCCGGAAAACCACATATGGCTCTACCAGGCCGCCTGTGGAAAACAGCCTCCTGCCCCGGCCTCCCCGCTGCGGCTCCGCGGATGCCGGCAACGTGCGTCAGCGCGGGGCAGACAGGGCGTGCGCGGCAGGACGGAACAGCCGCAGTCTGGGCTCCCAGCCTCCTGGCTAGACTGGAGAAACTTCTAATTGAGCTCCGAGCCTCCCCTCCCCTGCCTGCAGCTCCGCTGAAAGCAGCCTGGCTCCCGGCCATGCCCTTTCACAGTGACCTTGCCTGCAAATAGCGCGCAGGAATTTTTACAGGCGCTGCGCACTTGGAAAAAGGGCTGGGGGGGGGGGGGGGGGGGGGGGTCAGGAGGGGGCTGGAAGGGGCGCGCTGGTCCCTCTGGGTTATACCCGAACCCCAGCAGCTTCCCTTGTCAGCCTCACCCCCTCCCCAAACCACTGAGCCCATGAGTTGCAAATTTCATTCCGTTGCGCTAGTTTTTACAATGCTATAGATTAATTTGTCTTCTGACGGTGTGACAAATGGTGAGTCTGCAAAGACTAACTGGTTTAAAGAGATTGTTTAACGCAGTGGCAGGATGATATTTTATATGCTTAGGTTTCTTTCACATGTAATAATTCTTTTACATGTATGTAAAAATATGTGAAATACAGGGAGAGTATGTACATGAATGTTTAAAAATATTCCTACATCCACTTATGCATGAACATAATGTAAAATGATCCTGGTAATGGCTCTCTACTTAGTATATATACATAAAAAGCAGCAGCAACCACTGGCTAAAAATAACCCCAAATTCTTCTCTCAGATTACATCAATTAAGCTTAGAACATTTGATGTAAAAAGTTGGGCTGTTCCATTCTGCTTAAGAATTAGTGGCCCTTCTGGGACACTATGAGGCAGGGCATAGAAATTGCTGGGTTAGGGATGCAGGAACGCCATGGAATTTTGCCTCTGACCAGCTGCATGATGGTGAATGAGCTGCCTTGGCTCCTCGCCTTCTTTCAGTGATATTAAATCAAATTATACCCTTTTCTGGGAGGGATGGGTATGCCCAGTGTCAGCATTAGCATCACCTGAACCCTTGCTGGAGCCTCTGCGAGTGCTGCTGTAGCACTACTACCACCCAAGCATTTTCCCCTAGAGCTTTGAAAGTAATACAGAAATATTTGTGCTGTTCCAGCCTTTGGTGTCATAAGTGAGATTCCTGCTATACCTGCAGTGTGCTGCCTCTTGGATCTGAAGGTGCTCAGCACTTTGCATTCTCATGCTTTTCACACGTTGCCACCTTGCTCCCAATCACCAGATCAGCTCGTGTAACGTGTCAGTTGCATCGCACTCTTCAGATGTATATTAGAACTTTGGGATACAAAAGAGAAAATGGATTATTTCAAAGTGGCCTTAATTAAAACTTGTATTTCTTGCCTGCTGCCCTGTGTTGGTGTTCGTGGTATCGCACTCACTGGAGTCAGCAAGCTGCTTTTCTCTGCCCTCAAACGTTCAGCTGTTGCAATCAAAGGTAATTTTGTTTGTGCCAGATACTTATCTCCAAAGGAAGGGCCAGGAATAGGGGTGAAAGGGAGGACAGGCGGCAGATGACTTCAGTGTTCCTATTAGGCCTTTCTGACAACCCCAATAATTCTTTAATGGCTTCCTAATAAAGTGTAGCAGCATTATGTCTGAGAGGTTTTTTGGGCTGCTTTTCTACGCATTCGCTAAAGGGGATGAAAAAGAAGCAGCCAAGATCAGAGCTCTCTGTGTGTGTCTGCGCTGTGTTGATTTGAGCATAGTATCCCAGACTTTTTTGGGTTGGAAGGGACCTAAAAGCTCATCCAGTTCCAACCCCCTGCCACGGGCAGGGACACCTTCCACTGGAGCAGCTTGCTCCAAGCCCCTGTGTCCAACCTGGCCTTGAGCACTGCCAGGGATGGGGCAGCCACAGCTTCTCTGGGCAGCGTGATGCTCCAACAGCATCCGAGTTCTTTTTATCTTTTATGCAGGGAGGGAGTTAATGGACTAAATGTCATCACACATAAATCCAACTGTAAGGTTCATCAGCTCATTTTATGCTTCTGGCACCTTTCATATAAGCAACCCTGAGTCTCCCGAGAGGGTTTTGATACCTGAGGGATTCTGCTGCTGCAAGCTTGAATTTGCTTAGTGTGACTCTCTCTGAGCCATATGGTGCAGCAGCACCTGTTTTGTGAGTATGATCTCAGTGTGGAGAGTGCGGATCCTCGAGAACAGAGGAAATTTCATCTCTCCTTCCCGGCATTCCACCTGGCTGCCACCTGCTCCCACATTTAATTGGCCTCAGTCCCTTGGCTCCCCACGCCGACCGACCGCAGGGTGAGCAGGAGGAAGCGGAGACAGACAGCGAGCATGCAAAGTGCTGTGGGGAAACAAAAGGGACTTCGAAAGAGCAGCTCAGATAGAAGCCAAGCTGGTTCGTGTCAGGCTTGTCAGTCACTACGGGGCGGTGGCCGGATGAAGTACCGCAGCCTGTCAGTTGGTGTGAAGACACAGGACAGGTTCTTGTCCACCTGGGCCAGTAATCTCAGCAACTGGGTGTAAAACGCGTGGCGAGTCACACTTGAAGAAAGACCCATTGCTGTGTGATACTGGACTAGTGGTTTGGAAGTTTCCAGCCTTCTAGTTTTGTAGCATAAAATAGCGGTGGTAACAGCTGGGAGTATCCAAGGGGAGCTGGCAGTAATATCTACACACCAGGGATAAACATCCTGACAAAACTGGAGTGTTTATTTGCATGTGGATGTCGCTGCTTGGTAAATTTCAACACATCTGGTTATCACCGCTGCGATTTGCCAATAAAAAGGAGGGTGTTTTGCCTCATTTTCCCCAGAACAAAGTCAGCATGGCTGCTCATGTGAAGAAAATTAGAGGAGCTGATACTTAACAGATTTCATTCCTGCTTGTGTGTTCACCCTCACCTCTGCTGAGTCCAACCACCTTTTTTCACTTAGTGTGACCACAAATATTTAACCACAGTTTCTTAACTTAATCTAACCACACCGTTAGACCTGGTAAAGACTAAGCAATGTCGGGAGGAAAAAGCGGTAGTAATACAATGAACCTGTGTGCATCTGTTCGTGAGCTGAGCTTTTGTTTGAAACACTTGGACCACGCTTGCATTGGGGTAAGTTAGCAACAGGGCCCAGGTGCTTCGCTACTCACAACTGGCTTTATAAATGGAGTGATGCCAGACTCTGAAATGAGTTCCAAAATTGTTAGTAAGAAGTTTAAAGCCGTATGTGTTACACAGATCGGTGTTTTATAATGGCCCATAACTATTATCCCTGTTTCTCCTCTGGGAGAGAGGAACAGCTCAAGGTCTTTCACTGAACTGGTGTACAGGGAAAACCCTGTCGCTCCTGATGCAGTGTGTGTAGAACACTCTATTGCTGCAGTTTTGTCCTTATGGGTCATGTCTCTCAGTCTTTTACACACGTGCACGGGAGAGCAGGCTGGGGTTCAGAGCGCTTGAAGTAAGGTTACTTGTGTTACAGGCTTGTAGCTTTTGCCTCTTAAGTCTCAATTCTGAATTTGTTATAAAACTGTCTTAAGTATTCAAAAGATGATGGATGTGTGGCTTGGGTGTGTGTGCCTGTGGAGAAGTGAGCATCCACAAGCAGCATCTTTAGTCATTCCAAGGTAAGCTGCCTTTCTCAGTCAGCCAGAACTTTAGAGCAGCCTTAGGACTGCTCTGTCTTACTGTTTCTGGGTATAGGACATGTCACTGGAGTGTGCAGACACAACCACAGCACGTTTTTACACCCATGCTTGGGATGAAGCACAACTTGCACCATTACAGAAACCATTTGCAGAAAATCTGTTCTTACAGGGCCCTTTTGTTTGCTGTGATGCTCCTTTATGCTACTGTAAAGAGGTTTTAATGCAATTCAGAACGCACCGTGCAGTCCGTCACCAACTTCTAAGCACACAAATGGGAAAATTAGGAGCTCTTTCCGAGTATGGCTGGTTTCCTGAGGACCACCTCTCCCCCAGTCTAATGGAACACAGAGATGATAGTGAAATGCAGTAGCAGAATAGAACGGTAGGAGCTTACCCTCTAAATCATCTTGCAGTCAAACAGCATTAAACACTTCCCAATGCCGCCTGCCAAGCGCATATTATCTTTGCGTCTCTGAGCAGTGCAGCCATTTCGAGATAAGAAAAGGTTAGTGCCCTCGGAGGAGTGGGAGAATGTTTACAGAGGTGTTGGCACCAGTTTAGCAAGTCACTAAAGTATCTGTTCCTTTGCCTTTTGTTCATATTTAAGGGACAGTACAGCTCCACGTAGCGCATCTCTCTCTCCAGCGTGCCTATAGAGTGCTGTAGGTGGCCTGGACGCTGTGCTTATAATGCGTGTCTTTTGCTGGTATCTAGGTACAGTTTTCAGTTTGGTGCATGCAATGTAATAGCGAAGTGACTCCAGTGGAAGCTGGGACTAAGGATATGTGAAGTTAATTCCTTTGCCACTTTAATCCTCTGTAAGCATGATCCAGTTCCTGTTAATCCAGATCTGTAAAGGGGCCTTCCTTTTCCTCCTCTTTGGATTGCAAACTGTTTGGGATAGCAGTTGCTTGTATATGCTGTGTTCTTGTTAGAGATAAGTACAAACTTTTGCAGTGCTTGTACTGGAAGAATGGGATCGATTAAAGGGTTTTAGAGAGAGCAAGGTCTGGTCAATGACCTGAGAATGCTGCTGCTCTGCCAAGGAGGAAGCCAGGGTACAGATAGCCCAGTACTGTTGTTTGATTGCAGAACAAAGGAGGAAGTCATTAGGCCCCACCCTTTATATGTTCCCTTCCCCTGCGCGGATGTGAATTTCGGAGGGAGACTCAAAGATTGTTAAAGGTAGGGGTGTGCGTCTTACCTAGAAAAGAAGAGACTGAAGGGTACAGTGTCCGTGCAAGCTGCTGGGCACCAACCTGATCTGGTTTGGCTGCCAGCTGAAACAAGAAGTTACGTATGATTCTGTTTTTCTCCTTCCCATATTTCTTTTTTCCATTAGCTTTAGAGTCGGTTAATGTTTATACAGACTGAGTCACTCATCCCTACCCAGCCACCAAAGAATGCATTTAATTCACAGCTCAAGAAGCAAACTGAATGTTTAAATTGACTCAACCTTTGTGGAGGCTTTGATCCCTTCTGGAGAAGAGTGACTAAGTGGAAGCAGGGGCAGTCAGCTCACAGGACCCCTCTTAGGGCTTTTGCTGTAGGATCATTTCCACAAAGAGCAATGAATGGTACCAGCAGTTCGGTACCTCCCAAATGCAGTATGGGAGCAGCATTGTGAATCCTGGAGCTGGGACAGGAGAGCAGACTCTGCCGTGCGCAAGGGGGCAGAGAGCCTGGGCAGCAGCCAGTGTCACCAGCATTTGGGGTTCTTCAGGCTTTATGGAGTGCTTCGGCCGACTCCTTTGAGTGCTTGGATTTAGTCCTGGTGTGAAAATTAAATCTCTTTAGGTGTTGCATGCACAGGTTCTGAAAAACAGGACTGGGAACTTGTCTTAGGCACGGCCTTGGTCACTGCCTTTTCCCAAACGTCTGCTATTTGGTCTGTTTTTCAAATGTCAAACCAATGATCTTTAAATAATCAATGATACATGGCCAAAGACCGTGGTGTAAGACAGTCCCTGCTCCCCGCATTACTTGTTACACTTTGGGCACCCTGAAGGATTTCAATTCATCTGGGTTTAAGGTGTAAATAACTAACCAGTGTGTGGCTGGGGATGGGAAGTATTCTTGCTTTCTCCTCTAGGGACTCTCCAGTATCTGGAAAGAATCCTTTCCGGGCTGCAGTGCCATGCTCATGGCTCTGACTGCTATTCCATACTGCACCAAGTGCTCCCTCGACTTGGGTTTGGAGCCTTGGAGAGAGCTGGTGAATTGTCTCTTTTGAGTCGTGCAATTCCTGTTGTACGTTTCCTGGGGAGTAGCCAGAAATCCCTGCACACTGCCTCTCTTCTCTGCCTCTTATGCACACTCTGTCTCTTTAGCTTTCCCTTGCCTTTTGTGCCAAGAATGTGGTGGGGGAAGGGAGAACCGCACAGGAAATGCCTCTTCTTTTCTCTAACGACATTTCCAGCTGCATTTGGATGGGAGAATTCGAGGAGGGGGAAAGCATCAAATCAGTGGAAAGTTGTTCAGCTGCCAAGTCAAACTGGTACATTTTAGCTCTGGAGACAGTAGAGCCTTTTCTGCTGCATTTGGCACATTTGTACGGTTCCGTTTTTGGGCAGCAGCCGGTGACATCAGTGCTCCTGGGGGGGTATTTATCTGCACTGGGTTTAGGGGCTTTTTCAGCAAAAGTGGATTTAAATTGTAGCTTTACTTTTGAAGGTTGAATGTGTGATCGCTTTAGGAAAGCTTCAGAAGGGTGATGCCTTGCTCTTTCATAGTGAGGAGAGTGCCTGCTCAGCCATCTTTTGGGTATCCATCTATCCACCCATGTGCAGTGCCAGAACCTCCTGTTTACTGTCTCCCATCCTGCTACTTCGTGTTATTATAGAGTAGGTTGCCTGGGGTGTGTCTTCAAGCCATACAATGCAATGTTGGATCAGCCCTTTTACAAGTAACCATGGATTGAGCCATACAAGGATAGCCTTACAGTTAATCAGATGCCAAGGAAACATAGGTGTGAGTTGAAAAGTAATGGGAGGGATGCAGACAGGACAGGAGCTGAAAGGTGGTGTAACCGGGGAGCAGGATTTCTTCATCTCAGTCCAACATGAAGGAGTTCTCCCCAAGTGCTGCAGGAGGAGATGGGCTTTGCCTGTGGCGTACTAAATTTGGAGTATATCACTCTTAGTGGTTCAGTGCCCGGCATCCTGCAATGGATCCTTTGGTCAGTTAATGTTGTAAGAGTATTCTTTTTGTGGCCCGTGAGTCAGATTTAAGGAGGATGTGACAGAAGTGGCAAGCAAGCATTAGGATCTTTTGGTGGTGAATGTTACAGTCTTAACAGTTCAAGTGCTCTGTATTTTGCAATTTTTTGCCATATAAACTGTGTTCCTTTGAGTGAGGAGCAGTGAGACATCAAAGCTCTGCAGCAGCTTTACCTTGTGAAAAGAAATTAAAAGGAGGAGGAAAGAAATGGGGGGAAAAAAGCTTGTTATTAGCAGCCTGGTTGTCTGCATTTAGAAAACCTATTAAAAATGCATCATGCTGAGGAGACAGTCTGCACAGTGTGTAAAAGATGGGTTGCAATAATTCTGTCTCAGTGTTTTGAACCACAGCCTCAGACAGAATGCACAGGGTGGGGAAAGTGAGGTGGGAATAGAGCTCCGAGAAAAGTTGTTTATTGCCAGTGCAGTTGCAGCCTGGACCCAAAGCAGACACGTGACTATGCGAGGGTCACAGAGGAGCTGCAGCAGGCAGTAGCGATGATGGGAACGAGATGATGGGCTGCAGGAGGAGATCTCTGGTGATGCTGAGTGATACACTGGTGGAGTTACAGGATGAGAGCAGGAGCTGAGATGAGCTGGACTGATCCCAATCTCTCCTGAGTTTCCATAAATCAGAGAGGACTTTCTGGAAGTCATATGGCAGTATGTTGATGGGAATCTGCAGCATGAGTTAACTGAAACACACGTTTGATTCTTCTCCTTGCATTCATTGAGGATAAAAAGAGTGCATAGGGGTAGCAGAATGTCCTGAGGAAGCATGTGGGGGGAATGGAGGAGAGTCCAGACTTGGAATTCCCTGTGTCTCTCTGCTGTCCGCCGTGGGCCGTGGTTAATGCCCTGGCACAACACTCCAGGTCACTCCCAGGGAGGGTGATGCAGTCACCTGCACCAGCATCCCCTGCACTGCCGCTGGGAGCGGCGCCGTGCTCTGTGTGCTGCAGGCTGGCTGGGTTCCAGGCGTGGTGTGCAGTGTCTCACAGATCCAGCTGTTAGTCCCAGGGCTTCTTCCCCCTAACCCTGCAGTTCCTGCATTTCCCACGTAACCCTAATCTTTCTCTGACAGCATGGAAAGAGCAGATGGGGTCTAGTATAATGCCAGCTTCTCTGGTGGTGCTCTACAGCCTTCTGTCTCTCCATCCTTACAGAGAGGAGAGGGGAGGGAGTGTTGAAACTTCCTTCTTGCAAGGGTTGAATCACCATTTGCCCTGAGGGACGGCGCAAGAGCAGGAGTCACCAAACTTCTCTGGCACATGCTGTTATCACAGCATACAGGGTAATGTCCTTGGCTGTGAGCAGCCTCTGCCCTTTTTCTTGCCTCCAAAAATCTGGATTTCTTTAGCCCTCTGCTCACAAGCCTCTTGCAGCCTGTTCCACTGTCCCTTGCTGCCTTCTGCTTAGAAGGGTGGCCAGTGAGTGCCCAAGGGAGGCCAGTGTTTCCTGCAGGCTGGGAGGGAAGGAGCAGCAAGGGAGCCTTAAGCCTGCCTCTTGATAGCAGGAGTTGTTTTCACTTGGCATTTCCATGCTCTGTAGCTGTTTTTCTTACCTGACATTGCAGAAGGATAACTGTCATAATGCAGGGTTGGGAGTTCGCTTACTCTGACCGTTGGGAAATCTTTTTCTTCAAAGGTTTGAAGCTTCTTATGTTAAAAGGCAAACAATAAATACTAGAAACCCCCTATAAATCATTTCTTCCATGTGTTAGTGCTCCATCGGTCACCTCTCCTGCACCAGTTTGTTGTGTGAGGATATTTCGAGTGAAATGCTGTACAAGAGGTCGGTATCCAGCAAGGTATTTTCTCGCACTCAGAAGTTCATTTTAACGTTGGAAACAGTCTTTTCCGTTCCTGCAAGCATAAATCCTTGTTGCTTAGATAAAGAGCTGTCTTACAGCTACAGGTGGCTTTTGACACATCACTGAGCTGGTGTTCATTCTGTAACAGTGGGTTAGGGCAGAATTTTGGAAGAACTGGGGCTGTTCTTGGTTGCACTGGCTTTTTGTGACAACTCGCTGTGTCTTCTTACGTCTGTTTCTCCAGCTGCAGAAAGTCAGTTAAAAATACCTGTTTTCTTTGTATGCATTTTTATGCCGGCAGTCATGGATGCATATTGTAAGCTGCTATCCTAATCACCTGTGATAGGTACTATGTCATAATACTGTTATGCTTGATATATGCATGAGAGCACACTAGATGGGTTCCAGGATCTGTCTTTGTGTTTATCCCATGTCACAGATGTCTTTGTAATGGGGAACAGAATGCATGTAGGTCCACTTTTTTTGGTGCAAACTCTATTTGCAAAGAAATGGGAATGAGCTGTTTGGGTTTTATCCAAGTGTACTGCATGGTGCAGTCTGGTTAGTGTTCTAGAAGCCCCCCTGAGCCTGGTGCAGTCTGCGTGTGGATACCTGACCCCTCTCCTTTTCCTTTCGTAGGTGTTCTTTTTCCTGCTAACTGCTGCAGAGCAAAAAAAGGAGACAGATAAAAAGCAAGAAGTTAGCAGAAGTTGCTGTAAAATTGTGTCTGTGGTGTGCAGAGGGCACAAGATTCTGCTGCTTTTCTGGGTAGCCTCACAATCCTAGATAGATGGGACTGTTGCCTTCATCCTGAGTAGTTAGAACAATACCTTGAAGGATCAGATGTGCTTGGCAGCCTGTAGGTATCCTGGACGTTTCTTTCCATTTCTCTGTGTTTCTCTTGAGCCTGCCTTGGGCCAGGCTGTGTTTGTGGAGCTGGAGGTTGGCTCAGGCTTGCTGTTATGTCGGTTTCTATGGAGGAAAAAAAAACACAGGGATTGCCAGACCTGGAAGAGTATTGAAAAAGGAGAAGAAGGAAGTGGGGAGGGTGGTGAGGGGAGCCTGGGGTGGAGGAAAAATGTGATCCCCTGGTGCTCCGAAGGTAAAATCTTGATTTCTCCCCCAGTTTTGAATCGTACGTGGTGGGTTTGACTTCCCAGGCTCACAAAGTCAAACTGAAATGTATCTTCAACAGAGGGGTGCTTGCAGCAGGGCTGGTTTCTGACTCTGAAGCCTGTTTTGTGGACGGCTGAACCGAGTCTGGCCAGTAGTGTGGGATACAGACGAGGGCTCACCCATGGTAGATCACAGAGGTGCTTAGGCTGTATTTCTGTCAGAGCCTCTGGATGATCTGCGGCATTAGGGATTAATGGAGTGAGTGTTTTGTGCAAGTGATTCCAAACTCTGCCTTCCATTCGTAGGTTTCTAAGTTTATTTCTGTGGGCTCTGTGCTCCACTCTTTTAGAAGTAGTTTCAAACTGCTACCCCTTTCCATCTACATTGCAAGTTACATTTCAGCAGGTAGGATTCAAGTGTTTTAGTAGCACCCTCTGGCATCAGATAAAAGCCCCTGCACATTCTCTGTTACTGGAAGGGATGGGTTTTATCAATTCTCACTTGGTGTAGGAGATGCCTCTGAAGATCTTGACTCCAGGGAGTTCTTGTAGCCTCCTGTACAGTGGCAAGGCATTCCGTGTTCTGATTGGGATGCAGGAGGAACCAGAACACATCAAGAAGAAATTATCTGTCCTCAGATGAATCCTCTGGCTTCCATCCTCTTGAGAGACGTGGATTTTGAAAAATGTATCCCGTACTAGTTGTGTGTTTGGAGGTTGCTGTAGCTGTTCACATCTGTTAGTCTTACTAAGACAGAACAACTCCAGGCAGCCGTTGCTACTAACCTGTGACTGTAAACTACATGTTTTCTGTATTCATTGGGCATCCGGTGATGTTACAGGATTTGATCCTCCGTTCTGCAGCTTAGGGCTACCAGAGGCAAGACCCTCACCCCCATTTCACTGAACCTGAAGCAGCCCTAAGCAGGAGCTCTTCAGTGCCCTTACAATTTCCTCAAAGCAGAAGGAAATTGTAGGGTCTTCAGGTGTCATTGTAATAATTCAAACTTGGACTGGGGGTGTTGAGATCTGGAAACTTCTTTTCTGACCAGACCTTGGGCTGGCTTTCAGGGATCTGGGGAGCAATTTATGGGTTTGTGTAGAAACCAGATGGAGTTTCTGTGGGCTTTTTCCCCCTAGTTTTGGTTTCATTGCCTTCAGCTATATATGCCTGTATATGTCCTTTGACTATTTGTGAAGTAGAAACCCCATCAGTGCAGTTTCTCCCAGTATGATATTCCCTTGTTCCTCCCGATAGGGAAAATTCCCTCTTTTTAAGACCTAACGGTATGTCTCTCAGAATTGCTGAGTCACAGAACTTTGGTATCTTTGCCTTTAAAAGAAATCATTACTTCTGGTTTGAGTAAACTTCTGTGTGCTGATAAAAGTGTGTCACATTTGGGGCTCTTCTTGCTTCCACATTTTACATTAGAAATCAAGACAAATCAAGGAACAAATTCTGTCCTCTGTGGGCATAATTATTTGCACCTTAGGACTCTTTTACAGGTAGAAAATCTCAAATACTCATAGAGTGTGCTCTATTTTATTTATTGCTTTTTCAGAGAAAAGTTTGTTTTAAAAAAAGAGAAGAAACCCACCAGAACCTTGCATGTTAGAGGCAATCTGAAGAGGAATGCATGCTCTCTTCGGGCAGTGCCAGGGTCTCTTTCTTTCTTTACTAAATGGAGATCATTTTCAGACAGTGTTGCATCTACTTGTTGTATGCTGGTATGTTTAGTGGGGATCAGACAGGTGAAGGTACAGGACAAGGTGCAGACATACATGATGGTGATCATTTGACTGGGTGACAGTAGAAAGTAATTTTGTGCTAAGATAGACTAGCTCACATGGGATTTTGTTACTGTTCATGTTGTTTTGATTTGTCCATACATGTCCATACGCAAGGGTTAACGGGTTAAAACTTAAACAGGGGAAGTTTAGATTGGATATAAGCGGGAAGTTCTTTACTGTGAGGGTGCTGAGGCACTGGAATGGGTTGCTCAGGGAGGTTGTGAGTGCTCCATCCCTGGCAGTGTTCAGGGCCAGGTTGGATGAAGCCTTGGGTGGGATGGTTTAGTGTGAGGTGTCCCTGCCCATGGCAGGGGGGTTGGAACTGGATGATCTTGAGGTCCTTTCCAACCCCAACTATTCTATGATTCTATGATCTAATTTGAGATCTTGCTGTTCCTGTTGGAGGTCCTGGTGTCCTGTAGGATGTCCTTCCATTTTTGAACCCTGTCAAGTTGAAGAGTATTGTACCTGCAGACAAAAGGTCAGCATTGAGAAGAGGCTGGGAAAAGAGGATTTTCTCTAAAGAGTAGTTTGGTTTAGGACAAAGTCCACACCACTTAGTGAGCTGCGTCACATTTGCCCTTTTATTTTGACAGTGCAGCCACTGACTGCAGGAAAGGCAGTTTCAAATCTCTTAATTGCAACATGGTCTGGAGGGTGAGACTGTTCTGTTGTAACCTTCCTTATTTCAACAGTTTCACCCTGGACTAGTAGACAAAGGCATGATGATCTCGTGTCATTACACGCTGAAGCATGTGCCACAGTGGTGGTGTCTTTGGGACTGAGGCGTTGGATCTAGTGTACATTAGGGAGGCTCTTTGATTTACTCATGTATGTGACCACAATATATGTGATTATTTGTAATAACTCCACTAGCTGATAAAGTTTGCTCAGGAGCCACGGCTGTGCTGAGCAAAGCAGCCGCAGGGCCAAGATGCTGGCTTGGAAACTGTGTGTGTGGTAGGGGGGCACAGGCCAGCAAGTCTGCTGGAGCTCTTCCAGCCTAAAATCTCCTTAGTTCCTAGCACTCCCCTCAGTAAACATTGGCCTCAGCTGGCAGCTGAAGCAGGGCAAGAGTCTATTTTGATTTCTTGGAATCTGGTAGACCTGAAATCTCTGTTAAATGTTAACTTTCAAAAGACACATGCATCAGCACTCTGACCACCGCGGAGTGGAAAAAGAGACTATAGAGAACATCAGTTCAGCTAGGGTTTGTCCTTTCCCAGCCTTCTGTCCCTTCCTTCCTACCCAGCCATCTCGGTATGACCTGCAGAAGAATCTGCAGATAACTGTGCACCACCTAGCAACTATGATTTTTTACTTCTAATTTGATCGTGAAAGAAACTGAGGTAGCAAAGAATTAATCCCGTTCTCCACACCCCCACACCCCCCACTTTTATTTATGAATGCTTTCATTTAAGTGATTACGGTGGTTGCCATCAGAAAAAACCAGGAGTTTAGAGAAGGTTGCTGAAGTGTTGACTCGGGGATTGAGTGCTAAATAGGTGGGGTTTAAGTCTTTGCTGAACTGTTATGAAAAACGGCACAAAATGTCTTTCCTGACTCCATTTGTAAACTACATATATCATTAACAAAGAGACCTTGTCAAACAGGCAGTTCTGACCTGAGAAAGGAAAAAGATCCTGAAGTTTAACTGAAGTTTAAGCAGTTTCTCGTCCAGATTAAGGTTCATTCTGTAAAGGCCTGAGAGAAGAAATGTCTTCCCGTTGCATTAGTCAGCTTGTTACTTTTAGGAGTTTCAGCTAGTCATTTTCATTATTTGTTCTCTTTTTTCCCACACCAGTTTGGAATTGCTCCAGGTGATGTCAAACCAGGAGCAGGATAGACAAGTGAAAAAATTAGTTTGCGTTGAATCTGTCTCCCACTCGGTGGTTAAGGAGGATAATCTGTGAGAGCCTGAAGGGTTTGGTTTCAGATGCTATTTCCCATGGCAGTTCTGTAAATCTGGAATTACCCCATTGACATCCTCTTGACATTCATTTGTTGGCATTTGTTTCTTTCTATGCTAATAATACTATGTCCCTTTCTGATCTCATACGGTGATTATAAGCTCCATTTCACAGTAACACCAAGACCAGATTCATTATTATCCATAATGCAGTAGAGGCTGGAAACCGGAATCATGACCTCCTGTGCTTAGGGCTCTGTAAATGCATAGAGAGGCATTTGCTTCCTTACTTCTTGAAATATAATTTAGCAGAAAATGAAGCAATGAATGAGACAGTTCAGAGGAGGACGAAGGTAAGGAGTAGGTATAGCAGTAGTTAAGATGGTTGTTGTAAACATATCAGCTCCCTTCACCCAGCAGCCTTTCAGTTTGCCTGAAATCACATTAGGTGTGAGGGAAATAGGGGAATAGCGAGGTTCCATGGGTAAACTCAAGCTGGAGAACTGAATGCTCTGTATGCAAAGGTGGCACATCCATGCAACGTCCCAAGCAGTACCTACCGGTCTGTCATTGTTCTTCCACAAGATTGTGCCCCAAATGTTTTCTATATTAAGATACTTTGTGAAATACAGTTGTTTGTGTTTAGGAGAATCAGATTCCTTTTGAGTTTAGATTTTTGCTGATGTTTGTTTAAAAGAGGAATTCCAAAGCACTTCAGCCATGTAGTAACAATACTACTACTGCTTTGCCCTCTTCCTGTGTTATCTCTGCATTCCATCATTCCAGGTGTTCACCTTAAATTTGGGCAGAACCATTTGATTCTCAAAAAGACTGTTTGTCGTAAAAGCATTTGCTACCTTACTGTAAGTCTGATAGCAAGGGTAAACTGTATTGACAAAATACAAATGGGTAACAGCTGCCTGGGAGTGAGCAGAGCTGTAGAAGTTTATAGTGCATCCTGAAAGCTGAAGGCTCCTCTGCCTGTAAGTGGCCTTTTAATTTACACAGATGTTTCTTCATCATCTATTCTTTTCAGACTGTTGGAATGATCAACAATTTAGTCTAATTGTGCTGGATGTTTGGGTTGTAAGGCTGTTTATTTTGTCTGTATGTCTGGAATAGTCACTCTGTCAAGGACTTGACTCCACTCCACAGACCTCACATGATTTACAGAGGAATGGGTTGTGTGCTTGCTAAAACCTCGAAGATGATGTTACCAAGCTTGGTTTCAAGAGCTGTTCTTCTATTCCTGGCTCTGCCACGTGGCAGGTTGCTTCACTCATCTGCATGCTGCCTGTGTAGAATGATGATAATAATTACCTGTTAGGATAATGGCTTGAGATCTAGGATAAAAAAGCGCTGTTATTTTCAGAGTCATTTTCCTTTTCTGGAGCCTAAGATGCCTGCAGTTGCAGTCAACCCCTACATTACTGTGTCTTCTGGGTCTGGTTTTCTTAAATGAAGCCCAAATAATGAGCTGAGCATGCTTTGCCAAGCTATGCTCATCTGTGTCGTGGAACAAGCAAACTATGGGGCAAGTAATGGAGGAACTCAGGCATTTTACTGAGCACTTAAAACACAGGTTTTGGAGTTCCAGGTTCCTGGTGTCAGATCTTGCATGGGAAAGCTGTGAAGTCCCTTCTTGAAGATTGCCCCGGAATGGTTTTCCCTGTTGCTCCATGAGTTTATACTGAGTTACCTTTCTATGAACAGGATTCACACAACATTTTGCCTCCTCTGATTGAATTTATTTTCCACATTAGTTTGTTTTCATGCTAATAAATACATTCTGTATGCAGGAAAATACCAAGACCTTGTTGTTCTTTCCTCTTAATCAGAATTAAGAGGAAAATATTTGACTTTTTTACTGTTCTTGAATCCTTTACTCATAGTAGATGGGGGACGTTATTTAAGCATCTGTAATCTCGATGTCTTTGATAGAACAGCGCAAGCAAAAGTTATCTATCAAACCGTGCAGGTTTTGTGTCAGCCTTTACTTCATGCCTGTTACGTTTCAGGGAGATCCTTTCATGTGCATTAGATGCAATTTCTCAGTTGAGTTTCTGTTTCCTGGTCAGAAAAGAGGTGGGGTTTGAGTTTTTAACAAATAAACCTTGCATTATTAGTGGTATGGGCTATGTTTCATAAATGTCACGTTGGTTGTAAATAAACTTTGATGATAGCTCCCCAGGCTGACAAAGCAACCACCGTGGGGTTATTGTTCATGAAGGATTCAGTCCAGCACCCCTTGTTCAGTGAAGGAAGCTGCAGGAGAGTTTGGCTTGTGCCCCCCATCCCTGAGAAAAATGGACTTTCTTACAAGCAGGGAAGGGAGAGTGAGGGGAAACTAAAAAAGCAATTGAATAATTATTCCCTTTTTAACCAATTCTGTGGATCTTTAATAGCTGTACTCAAACAATCCTTCCTCACTTCCTTCCTCACTTCCCTTGATCGTGATAGATAATCAATTGCTCAGGACAACTGATGCGTAGTAAAATACCAGTTAGTGCGAGAACCCAGTGCATGGAGAGGCAAAGAGCCTTTAATGACTACAAGACTATTATTTAATCCCAGTTTGTTCTGTGGAGAGTTCTTGAGTTTATAGAAGTGTTTCAGTCTACAATACATTAGGTTAGCAATTAATAGCTGGTTTTCACTGATTAAAAGTATTTATAAAGTGACTCAAGTATTGCTTTTGAACGCAGCTAGTAAATGCATATGTGTGTGTGGTATCTTGTGTTTATAACTCAGGGTAGTGGCTTTGCCATGGGGTTATTGGTGTCTGCAGTGTACCCATAGTCACACTGATGGAGATGGGGCAGAGGTTGAGCAAAATGGACTTCCTTATTTTAGGAGTGCACTCTCGGAATTCTCCCCTAGACACACTACACCAATGTTGTAAGTGGTGAACTTTGAGAGCAATCAGTAATGAGACTTGACCTTTCTGAGGCCAGGGCGGTCCTGAAGCATTATTATAGCCCAGCATTCCAAGTCACGCAGCACGGGACTGTGGGCTGGGAGTAATGAGTGCGTACATGTTCCTGTGTAAGAATAGTAGCCAATAATCATGGCATAAGCAATGCTGTTCTAGTAGTTCACTGACACAGCCCGCCCCCCCCCCCCCCAGCCCATAATTGTCAGTCGTAGATGTTGGGAACTGACAGCTCCCATGAGCTTTTCTCATGCCAGGAGCTGCTGTGTGGATCGATCTGGCGTTTAGGTGAAACTTCATTTGAACAGAAGCACCAGCCCGTTTTGAAGACCGCCTGTAAAAAGGAGGTTGTCGCTTCGCTGCTGTGCTTTCTGTTCTTTCCTGGGGGGAGGCAGCCAAGACAACACTGACGGAACAGCAGAGGGTGGGTGTCTGCGGTTCTGGTATGTGGCCTTTTGGAAAAGGAAATAGTTAAAACCTGGCAGCTAAGCAGCAGGTCTTTGGAGGGGAATCTCTGTACAAGAGGTTTCTGGGATAGATCAAAACTTTCCTAGCTGAGGCACATGCCTTTCATTTCAATGGCCTTTTACAGCGAACAGTTACTAGGGAAAAGGAAAATAATGGAATACTATAAATGGGGTTTTCGTCTACCACTGCAGATAGCTTGTATTCGCAAGCTGTGGTTTGGTGTTGAAGCTACCGCAGCTTCTTCCCGGGGGATGCACGTGCTCCCAGATGAGCTGGGTGGGGTTTCTCCCTGTTAGAGATCCATTAACTCACAGGGTGAACCAGGCTATGGGTGCGTTCTGATGCTTAGTTAAGGTTTAGTATCATACCTCTTTGAAATCTGTCGTTCCCTGTTCTGTCTCCCTTTCCTGCTAAAGCTGTGAGCAGTAGCGTGTCCTGCACTTTCTCAACTTTCCAAGAGTTCCTCAAGTTCCCTTGTCTTTTCTCCTTACTTTACCTGATGTTCTAGTCCTTCTCCCCCCTCCACCCCTTGATCCCTCCTCAGCATCTTTCATCATGATTGGACTGTAAGGTAGAACTTGGCATTCTGTGCCAGACCAGGAATCTTCTGCATGGGGAAGGCGGGGGGGAGAGAGAGAGAAATTTGAAGAAATAAAAGGTTTTATTTTGCATGGAAAGTTGGCAGCCGTCATGTGCCAGCTTCAGACACAGCTCTTGCTGGGCTGCTTTTGCACAGGGGGGTGGTTTAAAGGAATACACCTTTTGCTAGAAATACTAGAACTTACTTTTCTCTTGTTTCTCCTTTACCACCTTCGAAATACCTGCACCAGATTCCTTTTACCAACATTCCTCTTGTGTGTCTTTAAGGGTAACAGCTAGTGGAAAAAGCTCTTTCCTGTTGCTTTCTTTTCTGTGTGTGTGAATAGTGCTGGTGCTTTGCAATTCTATCTATGGATCTGGGAACACTTTGCAGAGACGTGTTAATTGCAGGTTCCTGATGGGTGGTCTTAAAATGTTACTGGGATGAGCAGAAGAATAATGGTAATGCCTTCAGAGAAAGACTCTGCTCTTGTTTTCAAGCCCTGTTGGTAGGACAGACTTCAGCCATGGTTGTACACTCCCCAGAAGTCGTCCTCTTGCTCTGGTGAGTAGTTTCTTAAGACAGAAATATTAGTCCTGTCACAGCTGGATGTGCAACATCTGTATCTGCTCTACAGCCTGTCAGTGTTAGCATTCCATGGAAATGTGGCCAGCTGTCTTGAAGCACAGTAATACCAGATCTTGGGAGCAATAGTATTTTATAATACATAATGTTACTTTTTGTGATTCTTAAGGTGCTGTGGTATAAAACACAAGACGTTGTGGTTGCATCTCTTTCTGGGTTTCTCTGCTAGTCTCCCATAACTCTAAAATGGCTTGGTTTAAAAATGGTTGTCAGGCCTCTTACGTATTTCATTTCCTTGAAGGTGGGAAAATGTCCAGCCAGTGATTGATGGGTTTTTGGAGCTTGCTCAGACATTTTGCTTAGCTGGGATGGAGAGGGTTCTTACAGTTGAATCTGATCCAGCATTCCCTGTGCTGCAAAGCTCCTGCTGGCTTCTTCCTGACTTTTGCTCTTACATTTATAAAGAAAAAAGAGGGGGAGAAGCAGCGGCAGAAAGTACGGCACACCCGAAGTGCTGCTGTTGACTGGGTGAAATGTAGAACTTCACAACAGGCCGGTCCCCACTTTGTGTTTTCCTTTTAACCATTGTCTTGTGGCGCTGCCCAGAGTCCTGTGCTGTGCTGAGGGTTTTCTTGTGCAGTGCTGCCAGATGAGATGATTTAAATAGGAAGAGTCACTGTTAGTGGGCAATTCCATGAAATTTTCAGTGAAAGTCAGAAAACTTCCCAAGTTAAGGATTTCTGAGGACCCTGTTAAGTTGTATTCTGAAGCTTGTGTTAAATGCTAAGCCTGAACTGGGACCTCATTCCAGGAAAGAGAGATGTGAGCATCCCTGAGGGATTTTGGGAAGAAGCAGGTTTTCAACGGCATGGCAAAAATGACGGCTAAAACCTCCCTAATATCCTTGAAGAATGGGGTTTGGAAAACTGACTTAGAATGCAGGCCTGGTTGCATCCTTAATGCTGGAGCAGCTTTTCAAGCAGCTCTATAATTTGGAATGTGAGTGACGTCAGTTCTTCTGGCCATCTGGTTAGAAAATCTAGTTGTAACTGAAAATATCCAGCCCTTTTTTTCTCCATTGCTAGGTGGTGACTACACACTTATGTAATTTAACAGCTCAAATTCTTTTCCATTCTGGTGATCTCTTCACAAAGTCGTAGCAGAGGGGATGCTACTGTAAGGATCTCATCAACCAATTCAACATGAGCGCTTTGTCAGCTGCAGAGGAAAGTACAAGGCTCCGGGTTAGAAGAGAGGATTCTGTTTGAACTGGTGCTAGGTTCGTATGTGAACTTGGACATGTATATTCCCATTTTTGTACCTCAGTTTCCCCCCTTATGAAACAGCAACAATGACACTTCCTATCTTACAGGCATTGTTAGCCTCTAATGAGTCATGCTAGAAAGGCAGCAAGGTATTGTTATAATTGCTGCCTGTGGTGTTCTGCTCATTCACTGCTTTTTCTTCTTCTTCTTTTTCCCCCATTTTTTCCCTCCTCAGCACATCCAAACATCCCATTTTAATGCTGTTCTTTAAATACTTACAGAGCCTCGCTGCTCCTTATGCAGAGGTTGTAGGCTTAGAAAATAGTATTGATGAAAAGTATGCAGGAAAATGCACTCCCTGATGGTGTACGAAAAATAAAGGGAAGCTGTTCGGTAAAGCCTTTTGAATGGCAAAACTCAGCCCAGGACCAGGTTGTGAACTAAGCAACTGCAAACACAGCGATACAAACTTAATATTCATATAAAATGTTGCCTTTGATTCACTGGGGTTCGTAGTCAGTAAATTTTCCAAGCAGAATAACCACAACATCACACGCTTCGTTTTTGTCGAGCATTTCCTCTAATTCTTGATGGAAAAGTTAAATCTTTTTGTATTATTGATCCCAGCAGAGTCCTGAGCCAAGCACCCTTTCAGGTCACTACATCCAGCTGAAACACCAGCCATTGTTAGTCACCATGAAAAGAGAACTGATGTCACCAGGGAAAAGTGTGATAGACAATTTGCCAGGGAGGAGGTGGACTTCTGGGATCTAGGGAGGAAAAAAAAGGAAGGACTTTTTGCATATTCTTTTCAGATTCTCAGGCCGTGTGTATTAAAATTTAACTTGGAATGGAAGGAACTACTCCATTTTATTATTCCAAGGAGTGGGTGAAGGGGACAGCATTAAAAAACAAATGATAAATAGAACAGAAACCATCTCGCTCAGTGAAAAAAGGAAACTATCGCTGCCCTATCCCCTTTCTTTAAAGCAAACAAACTCTTCATGTTGAGTTAGAGGGATGCAGAAATGTAAAATCAGTCAGCACATCTACAGGAGTAACAGGCACAAACACACTGCTGCAGGTACACTGGGGTTTGAACACAGTGACTGATAAAAGACTCAGCTTCTGTAACTACGTGGTAGCTCACCCTTCAGTGGTGGAGGGAGGGAAAGCTGTGTCACTGAGTGGAAAGCTCAAGTAAAGTCAAGGTTTACTCTGGCGTTAGAGGGATATATGTCTGTTGCTGTAGAGGATCTCAAGCGCTGTATGTTTGCTCCCTGAAGTACTTGCTTGTGTGTCACCTCTCCTGTGCTCTTCAGAATTAAAGGGGCAGGATCAGTTGTCAGTGAATAAATAACAAAGGAAAACTCCCAGTTTAAAGGAGGGTTGTGATGGACATGGAATGTCCTCATTTGTGTCATAGCAGAAACATTCCCTATACGGTTACACTTCACCTTCCCTTAAAGCTTTTCCACCTGTGATGGAAGTGACCATTCAGATGGCCAGAGCCCCCACTCCTGGGGAGCAGCAAATCTTCATATTGCATCTCAGGTTGTGATGCACCATTTTTGTACCTCAGTACTGAGCTCTAGAGCTTACATTTATTTTCCTAAAGTGCTAGAAAGAATGATTTCATATTAGGGGATAAAAAAAGGAGTGGAAATTACTCAGTGGTTAGGTTTAATTGTTCTGAATCCTTACAGTGTTTCATGAGAAAATGTACCGAGGAGATGTGCACTACAGTGGGAAATGTGATGGAAAGGTATAATTTGACCACCTACCACTAGGCAGCTGAAAAGTAATTCTAAGGGCTGCCTGCCTATCAGGATTAAACACTATTTCATTATTGAAAATACCTTCTTTGTCACTCCTGCAGTCCCTCTTGATGGGCTCTAGGCATCAGAAGGTGTTTGCTGAAGGTAAACAGGAGTTACAGTCCAAGCTGTACCTGTAAGGTTCAGGGAACACCTTTTGTTAGGTGCAGTTCTGGAGTATTTTGCTGTGGAAAAGCCTTGCTAGAAGAGTGGGGAAGGTCTGGTAAGGCAGGGTGCTCCCAGGGCAGAGCAGCATCCCTCACGAGACAGTTTATGGCCTCCCTGTCTAGTCATTTACCTCCATCTGAACTCTGGCGATGGACGTGGCCAAGTGTTTCATTTGGACAAGAAAAAAAGAGCATTATTGAAAGGGGCTGACCTCTCCATCACCCTGCTCTGTCGTCATGGTGCTTTTATAGCATTTCTCTCGACCAACCCCTTCCCTTTTCTAAAACACAATGATTCCCCTCCTCCTCTCAGCCTGTCCTCCCAGGAGACTTGGTGGTTTCTCTTTATTTTCACAGGCACCTGCACTGCTGTGCTCGTCCCCTAAAACCTTGTGAGCTTCTGGCAGAAGGTCAAATAATCAGCACTGGTCCATTGGCAAAGCTTGGAGGCACTGGTTGTCCCTCCTGCCTGGGCACTCACGCCGTGCCTCAGTGATGGTTTTTCTCCTTTGCTCCTAGAAGCGCAGCTGAGGGTGATTTGCAGGGCACTTGCACTCCCAGAGCATCTATTTTATAGATGGAGTGGCAATAGAGCAGGGAGTCTTGTGCCTTTCCTCATCTCTAAAATCCATTTTGGTAGCAGGAAACACCCCTGTTGAGCCCAGCAGTCTTTCTCAAAGCTCACTGTTACTTGTATTGAGTCACAAGGCTGTCACACTGATGAAGTCATTCAGGCAGAGCCAGTCTGCTCTGGGCACCTGTCTGTAGGTAAGTGATGGGCAGAGAAAGTGTGGCCGGAGTGACTGTGTTTGTTATTCTAAGTGGAAAAAATAAGGCCGAAAATGAAATGATTTCATTTCCTTAAGCATGTGGTAACCATGGCTTTGTCAGTACTGTTGTAGCAGTGGAAATTTCAATTGATTGTATTTCATTTTTCTTTTTTTACTGAAATTTCTAGCAAGTCCAGAGGGTGCTTTGTTTAAAATGACAATATTTGGAACAATGCTGTGTTTCTGTGGATCTGTATTGGTATACACTGGGTACACAAGGCAGCACTTGACCATTGTCAGGGGAAGCTGAGGTGCCTTGGACCTCATAACTTGCATTAGAGAGCTTTGGTTGTTAGTGGATTCCAGGGATTATTCTATATTCTGTGTGCAACAAGTTTACCTGTCCTAATTCAGTATATTTTGCACAATCAGGACCTTTTGTGCGTCAGAATTCAGTAGCATACAGCTGGTGCTGTACTTGGGCTGGGGTCCTTAATTGGCCTCTTTGACAGCTGGAAACACTTTAAAATCAAGTGGTGATGCTGCAGTCACAAGGGGTTAATTTTGATCATCAGTCGCTCAGGTGAAACCTGGACTGGTAACACAGCCTCTGCACAAGTTGTGTTTCTGCTGTTTTCATGTTGCACTCTGCAAATCTGAATCTTTGTAGTAATTACACTTACGGATGAGGCTTGAATATAAGCCAGTGAAAAGAAGAAAGACAAAACACTGCCAGGTTCTCCCACCAGCCATGTCACTGGCTTATTGATGACCTGTGGGCTGGAAGCCAAGTTGCTCAGCCTCCAGGAGACCCAGGGAGGGTGGAGGGATGGAAGAGGAAGGGGGATGCTTGCGCTGTGCAGGGAGAGCCAGACAGAAAAATTGATTGTTCCTTTAATGTGATCTGACAGAAGAGAAAGTGGAAGTAAAGGACAGAGGAAAACTGCAGCCTCAGCACTACATTAGAAGTGCTGCGACTTTATGGAATGTATTGGTGTCCTCTTCCTCTCCCAGAGATGAATCTGTAGAATCCTTTCTAGGGAAAAAGAAAACAAGGGAAGAGAGAATGTGTACTTCAGTTGCACAGTGTGCTGCTAGGGCATTGCTCAGACTGTTGGTGATTTCTGCAGAATCATAACCTCCTCTTACTGATGTTGTCAAGAAGCCCATCAGAATGGGTAAAATCACAGCTAAAGCAGGTGAAATGGTTCAGGCATGTGGTTGGAATGGTAGAACCTTGTGTAACGTGTATGACGGCTAAACCAGTTTACACAGGGATAACTCAGTTTATTTGTGATCTGCATTTTGGGTGCAGGTAAAACATATTTGCCAGCAGGAAGGAGTGGGCTTTCACCATCAGGTTACTACCACACAAGCTCTCTGTATATTAGGAAAAAATCATTTTTTTTGTGGTTCAGAAGCAGAAAGTTATTTTTGTGCTACTGAAAAATGTAATCATTAAGAGAGAGTCATTCATTAAAATAGTCCTTCAGCCTCATTGTTTCATGTGGAGGAGAAAACACCACCAAAATAAATCTGACTTATGCACGAGGCATTGAAGTTTTGTCTGAGATGTGAACAAATCTTGGTCAGCTGACATAAATGAGCTGGGAGAAGAGATGCTTAAACATTGCCCCTTGGAACAATGACCAGTCTTGTAGAAGGTTTCCACCAGGGTTTTGAGGCTATTTAGACATCTGTTTCTCTCTGCGGAAGTCTCATCCATGAACCTGGTTAAACTTAGGAAATGTATTGGTTTCCTACAGTGTAGCTGTTGAAGTCTGTGCTAAATGATAGATTATTTGATGGGGTTTGAACCATGTACTTTAGGATGTATTGAAGTCTGAAAATGCCTTTCTGTTGACTGCCGGGGAATCTACACCGTTATCTCCAGTGTTGACAAGTCCATTGAAAATATCTAAAAGCAGATGATGTCTCACCTATGTTGAACCTGATGTTAGACAGCCATATTCCATATACAAGTGCTCAGGTTAGAATTTGGCACATTAACTGTTTGAGAACATAGTGAAGAGATCTGTCATGCTGTATCAGGCTACAAGTACGTTTGGTCCAGCACCTTAGGATGAGATATGTCAGGAAAAGGAGCAAAAAAAAAGGAGCAACTCTTGTGCAGTGGCCACTTTTGGAGAACATCATTGTTGGGAGTTTCCACAGCTATGTCCTGCAGTAGTTTTCTCCAAGTATTTGGAAGTTGCAGGTTTGAAAACAAATAGAAGAAAAAATTCATGAGCTCTATCCTGATGCTTCCCAGCTGGAATTGATGGTGCTTAACCCTGTTAAAGAATTAGGAAAATTAGATTCTCTGCTTGTAGTTTTCTATGAAAACTTGAGTCTTGTTTCTCTAGTGCCTTTTATTGGAAAATCTGAAATGCCTTTAGAAATTCAGACTCTGTTGACACTGATGTAGTGTAATGAAACATACACGGTGTCTGATTTACCTAAAGCCATTCAAATAACATCGGTAGCAGAGCCAGGAATAAAAAGCTGCCCCAACTTGCATTCCATGTGGGTCCTGTTAGCTCTACACTGACTGCCACTAGCAGCACATGATTTTAGTATCTAATGCTATTAGTCATGACCCAAATCAGCTTTAAAATGGTTAAACGCATAGGAGTAGGAGTAGAGTGTCAAGAATAGCTTGGAAGAAGATGTTATCCCACATACCAAGGAGTTGGTAGCTCAAAGGTGTCATAGTGATGGAAGTGAGGAGAGGACTAAACTGCCAAGTAGGCTCACCAAATAAATACTGACTTCCCGTGGAGCATTCACTCCTTCATTAAGTGAAAATCCCCTTTGGTACTCCTGATGCAGAGCTTCCATGTAGCTCAGGAGACGCTGTTCTTGTACAACACCTTTGAAAAATAATACCTATGAAAACTGCCAGGGATTTCTTGTGTTCAGAGAACAGGACCAGGAGCCAGCACCCAGCAGCCTTCATCCTTAGCACTGGCATTCACTGGAGTGAGTCACTTGGCTGGCTTTTGCTGTGCAGGATGAAGGTGGAAACGGGGCTCATGCATTTGATGGCACAGCTTGTTGGCTCTTCATCCAGGTCATGATTGAAGTTGCTGTAAAATTAGGCCTAATTTCTTAAATCGATTGTCACTAAAAAGCATTTTTGGCCTTAATGTTTGGTTCACTCTGTGTAGAGCTGTGGAAATGCTGTTCCATTTACATTTTTTATACCTGTGTTTCTTACCGCTCCAGACACGCTATCCTGATGTCTTTGGGTGGATGCAAAGAACCACAGACCTACAAAGCACAAGTGGAAGACTGTAGGAAAGAATGTCAGGAGCACTGACAGGGTCTGAGGTAGCTGTGCGGAAAATTTACAGTGTGTGTGTTGGAGTCAAGTGAGTGTCAGAAAACCCGCCTTCAAGGATGTCTTGGTGGTGTTAATACATTCACATGAAGTGCAGCCCTTAATTCATTTGTGTATCTTAGTTTCTTGGTACTTCCCAATAGCTTTGCACCCTATCGAAAGGGAAAGTGACCCAGAAGGTAGCAAATCTGCAAGATTTTTTAAAAACAGTGTGCGTTTGGCAGAGGTAGGTATTGCTTCACTTGGCGTTGTAAAACGGTATAGGGAAGGGCTTAATGTTGAAGCTCTCCCTTTAAGGATTGTGGTTATAGCCCATGTTTTAATCGCGACTTTGATCTGATTAAATCCTCAGCCACAGAGAAATCAGCTTAGAGAAACATGTCTGCTGTTGAACCAAAGAGCAGCAGCAGTTCAGAAGACCAAGCCAAGCCAAATACCATTAGAAAAAAAGAAGAGCTTTAGCTCTCGCCGATAGCATGGTGCTGTTGTAAATCACGTAGTGCTGCTTTGCAGTGGGATGTTTCAAGTCTGCTGATGGTGGATATCCAAACTGAAAATCACCTAACGATGCTGTGGTTTCATCTCCTGTGCAAACACATAAAACCTGTCCAGAGCAAAACTGGATTCCGAATTTTGTTGGTTTTTTCTTCTTGTGCCTTTTGCCTCTTATTACAGTGTCAGGAATCGGGTATGTGTAGAATGGGGAAAGGGGAATTCTTATGCTGTGCCTGGAACTTGAGGACCAAATGAAGTTTTAATCTTATTTCAACCTGTCTGCCTTCTTACTACAGTCAAGTCTCCTTTCAAAATCTTATTTAAATCCATACATGGGTTGCTTTACCACGATGATAACAGTAGAAGTGTCCCATTAAATAATTCTGGTGGCACCCAACAAAAATTATTAATCTGTGGATCAATATTAATGCTGTAGGGAGAGAATAAAAAGGGAGGGGGAACCCCACATACATAAAAGGAGAAATTATTTTCTCTTATCTTGGATTAACCTAAATACTACTTGAGGTGTAGTTTTCAGCAGGCTGTGTTCATCCTTACTGTTACAGGCAAGGAACAGCTACCACTCACTTCAATCCTAAATTAAAGATACTACAGTTCTTCATGTTGTTTCACCTGATCTTTTGAGTTAGCAGGACTATAAGTTTCATCCTAGAGTGACAATTAAGACTTGTTTCTCTCCAAACTCACGTGAAAGAGGAGTCAGGATAGGTGAGTCTTGGTTATAAAACTCCTGCAAGAAAAGTCAGTCTTTTCTGCTTCTGGCTTTATCTGAAATTCTGAGGAAAGAGATCCAAGTTAATTCTTTGCTTACACTCTCACTGTAGCTCTCCTGAGCCAGAGCAGTTAGACCATGCCATTAAGTGAGGATTGCCATTTAAAAGCTCTTCTGCAAATGAGTCAGCTTCATATTCCTGGGTGACATCAGCATTAGTTGGACCAGGGCAAAGTGACTTGCCCATGGTCCTGCAGGTCTGCAGTGCAAGAGGCAGGACAAGGACCACCATTGTACCGTGGTGTCCAAAATCTGAACAAACCCATTTTGGGCCATGCTTCTTCACTAAGCTTTGTGAACTGTTAACAAGCCCTGTTAGCCCTCAAGGTGCTCCAAGCTCTGTTATACTGTCACTTACACTGACACTGTGAGTGTGTCTACTAACCTTTTCCCTTCCTTGTAAGGTTTCTCAATGATGGGAAGAGCAGCAGCAGCATCCCTGCTGCAGGCAGCAGTGATTTTGGCAGGTTTGTTGGTTGTCATGTCTCCTGCAGCATGGCATTAGCTTTGCCCTAGGAGAGAAACTCAACAGAGGAGAGGGATCTGAGAAAACTCAATTACAAACCACTGTCTCTGGTTTGAGCTGCGTTTTACCACTGCTTGCTGAAGAACTTAAAGCCTTCAACTGGAAGAGATGCATGTGAGTCAGAGGCATAAATATGGGTGGAGGTGTCACTTTTATAATAATATTCTGAAGCTGCACGGGAGAAAAGGCTTGTACAACACCAGCCCCAGCTCTGCCCAGGATACAGCCAGACAGCTATTCTGGGAAGGCAGCAGCTAACAAAAGACGTGAGAAAGGCAAGGAGACTGAGGGCCCCAACCTATTGTTTCCCTGCATCATTCCAAATAATCACGACTCCCGTGACCTCCTGGCTTGTTCCCTCCAATGAGGATTTTGTGACAGCTGCTACCACCAACAGCTGAGCCAGGCAGCACTTCCCGGGATTCCTGCAGCTCCCTCCTCCCACTCCGGCAGCAGCATTTGCAATGATAAACTCCTCTCCCGCAGGGTTCATCTGTGTTCTTTAATAAAGGTTTGGGTTTCATTGGGATTTCAAATACTTTTTCCTTCCTCTCCTAAAATGTGCTGCTTTACCTTGCTTTCCTGTTCCACTGGCACAGTCCTATTTCTGTACAAGAGAGGCTCAGCCTCTCTTACGGCAGTTGACTAAACTTGGCTAAACTGAGGACAGGGTTGCAAGTCTGTTGAAGAGAGTTTAGCAGAGGTGGTGAATTTGCATCGCACTTCAGTTCTTTTCCCACTTCAGCAAAAGCCTTGCTGTCGTGGCTGGGAGAACCTGCCCAAATTTCTTGGAATACACTCCTCAATCCACATGTATGGGAGAGCTTGGATGAGTGCAGAGGATTTTTGCCTTAATGTGCTCAAGGCCTTTGAAGCTTTTGGCTGTTGCACCAGGTGAGTTTAGTTCTATATCACCTAAAGGTGATAATTTTTGTTCCCATTGTTGGCTGGCAAGGTTCTCCTTGAGATACCTTTTATTTTCTCAGCCTCAGTAGTGTTTCTTTAGGTGCAAGGTAACTTCCCCCTGCAGTTACAGTACTGTGCTTTCATCCCAGCAGGCTGCTAATTTTTCTCTTGGGGACACCAAAATCTACCCTGTCTGGAGTCATCCCTCCACCAAACCCATCTTATCCTTGTTACCTTAATGCCACCTTATAACAGTAACGTCTGAACCATGGCTTTGTCTGTCCAGGTTTCTGGAAGGCAACAAACCTGTGCTTAGGTAAGGTCTTGCTACTTCATTTTGGCCAGGCTGATCATGATGGTTTTTAGCATACAGTGCTTCTCAAAGTCTTGTGTGTTTCAATCACTGCATTACAGGCTGCACTGGAAAAGTTCAACTCACAACTGGTTTTGAGGCTTCAAGGTTTCAGATAAAGGAAGAAAATACAATACGAGACTTTGGAGCTATCACAATACCAGAGCTGAATTTCAGTTCTGTGTTGATTCCCTGATGTGTTAATGCAGGTCAGTGTGTGATAGTGTAATTCCACGAGAAGGGCAGACTCAGACGGCTACCTTGGAAATCTTGCTTGCTTTGCAGTTTGTAAGTCAGTTGTGTTGACAATAAGAGCAAAATCCATCCCATGGTTTAAGGAAAGGAAAGTGGGAGCAGGAAAGTTGGCGTTTATAGCTCCAAACTTTCTCTCAACCCCTTTCTTTGTATTTCTGATCTCAGGCTGCAGTCCAGACTCTGTGGTGGTTTGTAATTAAACCTAAATTGCGAAGGTTCTGTGGAGTTCTCATTGCCTACCAGGTCAAATGGAATCTGGTTTCTATCATGGAATATTTCAGTTCAGTTACCCCTTGAGGAAGTATGGGAACAGACAGACCATTCATGTCGAACAGATGACCGAGGCTTAAAAAACCCCTTTTTGTCTATTAAGCTTATGGCTGAGATATTATGAAAACGGCTTAATAATGTGCCCCAACATTTATACTACACTATTTTCTTACTTTAATTTTCCAGGCAATTAAAAATAATTGAAAGTTACTGCCAAACCCCCTGAAGATATACTTTTTCTTTCAAATAAGCTTATTTTCATACTTGTGAGGTCACCAGATATTTATTTGACCATCTTTATAGGGGTCAGGCACATTACACATGCCAAATGGGAATGTGGAATAGAACGCACATTGTAACAAGAAAGTGAGAAGTAAGAGCAAAAACCCAGTACATGTCATGGCCAGTGGGTGTTCATAGTTATTATTTAGGCAGGGCAAACATAACTCATTGTATATACACCAGCAAATGAGGCTTCAATTCTGCCATTCACTTAAATACTGAAAGTTAAATCTGTGTTAAAGCCTATTAATTTGAATAGATGTCAACAAAAGTTTGCATGCGTTGTCAGATAGGAAGGATGAGTTGGGGCCAGCAGATAGCCCAAGGGAGTTACTCAGTAGAGTCTCCAGTGGGTGCTTTTGGGGTGCTCTTGGCATTCTGACTCACAACCCCACCTCCCCACTCCCCCCAGGAGCCTGTGGCAATGAGAAGAAAATGGAGCAGGAAGAGAAAGCAGGAATTACACTGGGAGATGTAGCCTGTATATAGTCAAACCTCTCTAATCTTCTCTCCTATTAATAGAGTTGTAGCAGACACAACCCATGTGGCTGCACGGTCACGCTGTGCTGTAACATTGCTTATAGCCAGTTCTCCCCCCGAAGACCTCAAATCCATCAGGTTACACAAGAACTAAAAGTTCCTTGTAGTGTCCCAGATTTCCCCCTCCTGTCCATCCCATCCCCCTTCCGTTTTCACTTTTAATTATCTTTTGCTGCTTCATTTGATGTTACACAAAATAGCTTTTTGGAGACGTGTTGGGTATCTCTGTACATACTCACATGCATTCTGTGGACATTTCCTCTTAGATCTCTGACCTGTAGTCAAAAGGTGAGTTTACGCTGGGGGAAAAAAGGAGACACACGGGGGGGGGTTTGTCAAAATGTGGTCTATTGAGACAACTTGCTAAAGGCCTCTGTAGTGTTGAGGGTCATGTTGATCGTCCTGGTGTAGGGGGTAATATTTTGCTCAGTCATTTGAATCTCTCTTTTTTTTGGTAATTGTTGCAAATGCTTCTTTTCCCACTGTTAGTAGCCCTTCCGAAGGACAGAAGCTCTTTTCCAAGTGCATCACTCCTGCATGGTGAATGTCCTAGCTAAAATTAGTTGTATTTAGACAAGGCACTCACTGGAACGTGAAAGGTTCTTCCAAAGCAAACCCTTTCTGACAGAGAAGGGCTGATTTGCTGCACTGGTTTGCTTGAAAGAGTAAACTGAAGGGCCCTCTTCTCTCCTCTGTTCCTCCTCCCTCCTCTCTTAAACCACCTCCACCCACCCCCCTTAACTCAGCATCTGGTGGAAGGAACATGTGATGCTTGTTTCTAAAGGCAGAAAAATAAGCTTTGAGAGTCTAAGGCTGTAATTGGTTGTCTGCCTTTATCCTTGGAGCTCTAGGGAGGTTTCAGAAGTAATAACTGTTACTTAAAGTAGATGAGCTTCTTGTGGCTTTCTTAGAATTGTAGAGCACGTTAGTTGTCGGGTGCTTAAGGAAGCATCTGCCTGTCTGGAGCTTTCCAAACATTTTGTAAGCACAGAATTAAGGTTTTTCCTGTCTTCTATATATGGATGGTGAGAAGTTACTCCTCAAAAAGTGTGTTCTTACAGAAAGAGTAAGACTGCCTTGACTGAAAAGATAGGAAGGAAAACAAGTTCCTTTTAATGATATTAAATTTTTCCAGTATCTTACTTAAAACTATCGGTATCTACAATGTCCTTAACTATATGGTTACTACTCTTCTCCTTCAGCCAAAAACGTAGTTTTGTTTTGATAAGGGACAGATAACTGAGGCCTTCACTGGTACTAAGGGGTTTCTGTGACACTTTTAACTTCAGTATTATTTGTAAATATTAATCCATGATCAGTGTATTGACATCTCATCCTGGCAGCCCATCATTGCTGCTGTTAACTGCTCTGGAGGTGTTGTGGTGTCAGACGTGCACAGTTCTAGGGATTGTCGGAGAAAATCCAAGTAGCTGTGCTGGGAAAACACATGTGCTAGCAGGGGGGGCTTTGTAAGCGCGGTGGCAAAATAACTTGTGAGTATGGCTTGTGCTTAGGAAAGATGCCCAAGTAAGAGAGGTGAAAGTAAGATACACCCAAGAGGAAGATGTTCTGAAGAGCAAAGAGGTCTCTGTTGGCAAGTGCCTGTCCTTGTAATGAAAAAGAACTGGTAGAGTGCCTGGTAGCTTGTTACTTGCATCCCAGTGTTGAATCCTGTGCCCCAGGGAGCTCTGCAGGCGTAAGAGCAGCCGGGGAAGGGCACAGCCCCAGGCAGTGTGGAGCCCGGAGCTGCCTGCCCAGCTGCTGAAGGAGAGTTTGGCAAAAGCCCGTCTGTGTTCCATGAGTTTGGGCCCCCTCTCCCTTTTCCTGGCTTCGTAAGGTGTCTGTGTGCTGAAGTTCCTCATGCATTAGTTGGTACCTGGGGAAGAACACAATGCCTGCTAGAGAGCCAGTGCTAGTGGAAGTCACAAGGGGAATGCTTGTTCTTTTATGTAACATTTGAGACTTGACCTGGTTTGTACTGGTCTTGATCGCTGGCCCTACAGTGGGAAGTGTGAGTTGAACTTGTTTTGTTTTGTTTTAAACCACAGGGCAGGGAATTCTTTTCAAGCTGTAACTTTTAGTTTCCACTGGAAGGGCAAAACAGACTCCTGGCCAATGGAAAAGAGGCTTCCAGTTCATCAGCCAAGAGCCAAAACACAAGTACATCATATAACAAATAATCCTAGAATGGTTTGGGTTGGAAAGAGCCTTAAAGCAAGCTCCGCCAGCCGCTGCCGCGGACAGGGACCCCTTCCACTGGAGCAGCTTGCTCCAAGCCCCTGTGTCCAACCTGGCCTTGAACACTTCTTCCTTTTTTTCTTTCTTTTTTGGCTTTGTTTCTGGCTATTTCAGTTTTCCCATCCATGAGTCCCTGTCCCACCGGGGTGGGTTTGTGCTGCCTCTGATTTCCTGGAGCAGAGGGATTTCATCAGAGAAGCAGAATCACCGAGTGGGAAATACGGATTTTGTTGAGCAACTACTAAAGAGTTGTGGAATTTTAAGGCTAAAAGAATGTCCATTAAAAACTTGGTGTTTGTGAAAGATTTTGAGACTTAAGGATTTATAGGATGAGATCTATATCAAAGATTAATTTTATACGATAGATTTACAAGAGCAGTGATATAAAGAGTAACTTAAGATCAGGAATTAAACAGCCAGTTTTATCTCGGTGCAGCTTTCCAGGTAGCACAAGCTTTGTCTAAATGCAGTCATCAGATGGCCAAATAACCTGCCTGATTTTTTGTACTAACAGAATAAAAGAAATGTTGAGACAGGAGAGAAAACCATTTTCTTTTCTTTGGTTTATGCTAGCCAAGAAGCTTTGGAGATGGATGATGACTTAAACCAGGGGCTGTGTAGTGTGTGCTAGAAAATAATCTGGATTTGCCTTCACAAAATGAACTCATCAAAGGGTATTCTGTAGCAATATGCTTTAAACTCAGATCATGTCTGAATTAAAAGAATCCTGACCCTTTTCACTGCTTCTGTTGTAAACTTCTGATGTGATTCCATAGAAATCAAAGAATTTTGCAGGGGTGTGCGATAAAACTCAGTTCCCCATTTTCCTATGCTACCACATGACTAAAACATTGCTTCTTTACATGGAATTCTCTTAGACCAGCTGGGAAGTTGCATTTACACTGCTATCAGTGAAGTAAAGTGGGGCCTTCACGCAACCAGGAGATCCAGGAAGAGACAAAGCGAGTCCTTGTGGGCTCACTCAGAGGAAGGAAGAGCAGGTTATTCCCATGAGGTTTATTTTCCACAGTTCCTTCTCATGCCCATGCTCTTCCAAGCGCTCTCCACTGTGGTTTGTGAAGATTCCCCACAGGTCAGACTTGGGGGCCACACTGGCAGCCAGCATGTGTGCTGTGAAGGCAAGAATAGAAAGCAAATACTTCCCGTAATCACACATCCCAAAATTACAGGGTAAAATGAGTGCTTCTGCTTCCACCAGAGCAGTGAAAAATGGGAAGATGGAAAGTCTGGACTCCTGCCCAATGAAACCAAAATTGTAAAAGAGAAAAGTAAACCAAATGCTGCATGCACTCCCCAGAACTGACACTGCAATGTGGTAGGTTTTTTCTCTTTTAAATATATACAGTAGACAAGCAGTAAATTTTCTTACAGCTCTGTAGAGCAGCATTATTTTTAGCGCTTTTTATTATCGAGACAACCCTTCCGAGCTTTCAATCTGTACCTGAATATATTTATGTTTTTAATCCATGTGGAAGTGCAGTCCTTATAAAGCCCTCAATACCTTATTCATCATTCCTGGACAGCACAGGAGGCCTTTAGGAAGCAAGTGTTCTGCCCATCGGTTGATGTGCTTGTGAAGGCTTGAAGGATGCCAATAAAGGGCCCTCCCTTTTCCCCACATTGCAGATACCTCTCACTGTGAGTGTTCAGTTTGACTTTAACTAGAACTCGTACTCTGACCTTAGCAAAGGTCTACGCAGGTATTTTCTGGAGGCTCCTAGGGCTCTTCAGGCATCAGTAGCAGCATGAGATACAGAGACTGGGGTGCTTGCTTAGATTTGCTGTTCATCCCTGAGTAAGAAAAGCCACCAGTTCCTGTAGAAAGATGCTTTCAGAGCTTCTTATACTTTGTTTATTTTATTGACTAGCTGTGCAGGTAATGGCACTAGTAAGTACCTAAAGCTTTGTCCAGTGATGGTGAACAGCAGCAGCACCAGCAGCACACTCACATGCTTCATTTGGGGCTCCTATAGCCGAACACGGAGCAGTTGCCTGGAAAGGTACATGGGAGTAGGTGAAAATCTTCAGACACTTGTGTAAGCAACATTTTCACTGCTGTATCTGTAGTGTCAGAGGGTTTTAGTCTTGACACATCTCTTGAGGTAGAGCAGAATTAGTGTCAGTTTCCCGGGGAAGGTAGTGGAAATGATTTGCTTAGGATCAGAGTCACAAGCTCTTTTCTGTTTGTGTTCCACCCTGTGGCCTCTACAAAATCATCTTTCCTCTGCAGTTTACCTAAGAAGGAAAGTTTCATTGAGAATAGGTGTTTGGCTAGTCTCAGTGTCTCCATGGCCTGTGGTGCTGATACTGTTCATCGCTCCCTGGGTCTTGCACCTTTACCCCTCTCTGTAGGACAGCTGCTGGTTTAGGTGTTCGCCACATTCCAGATTCCCTTGGAGTAAATGAGTAAATGTGAGCCGAGATGCTCAGATGACAGATTTTAACAGGAAAAATTTATTAAATAACCATAGAATCAATCACAGAATCCCAGCCTGGTTTGGGTTGGAAGGGACCTTGAAGCTCCTCCAGCACCAACCCCTTCCACGGGCAGGGACCCCTTCCACTGGAGCAGCTTGCTCCAAGCCCCTGTGTCCAACCTGGCCTTGAGCACTGCCAGGGATGGGGCAGCCACAGCTCCTCTGGGCACCCTGTGCCAGCGCCTCAGCACCCTCACAGGGAAGAGCTTCTGCCTAAGCGCTCAGCTCAGTCTCCCCTCGGGCAGGTTCAAGCCATTCCCCTTGGCCTGTCCCTACAGGCCCTTGCCCAAGCCCCTCTCCAGGTTCCCTGCAGCCCCTTTAGGCACTGGAAGGCCAAGGTCTCCCTGGAGCCTTGTCCAGGTAACAGCCCAGTGGAGATGGTGGCTCGGTCCCACTGCAGCGCAGTTGATGTGAGCTGTATGATGTGCTCACTGTCAGCCTTTTGCTGTTTCAGCGTGTATTTATCTCTTGATGTCTGACACATTTTGAACCCAAGCAGTCTCTCTGGGGTTTCTCCTTGCTTATATCAGACTGGCGTCTGGTCTTGTGGTTTGTGCCTCTAATGAGAAAGCCGCTTAATTTTCACACCCAGAGGAGTATCAGCTGAGACAGGAAGCCCCTCCCTTCCTCAGGGTGTAACTGCTCTCAGCTCTGCATGGACCAGCAGCAGGAGCAATGGCCTGAACAAATGAGACTGGTATTTATAGATTTACAGCCCTTTTCTGTTCATTTTGCCTGCTCTGGCCATACATGCTTTTCTAACTGTGGAGTTTTCAGTGGAGATGTGATTTATGCCTGAGTTAGGAATATGAAATTGAATTCTTAAGCCTCACAGTATTTTCCCAATTAATCTTTTGAGAGACTGAAGTACACATTTCTGTGTGTTGGGATAGCTCTATAGCCTTTGGGGACTTAAGTCTTTCATTTCTAAAGATGCCACCACATAGGATGCAGTGGCTGCTGCTGGGGTGGCATCCACATTTCCAAGGCGGTAAGAATCGTGTCCCTGAGCGCTCCCAAACCTTGACGTTCAGGACTCTCTTCTGGGCTCATTCTCCATTCTATGTCCCAACAAGAAGCAGCATTCGGGCCGCCCTGGTGCGCCGCTGCCTGCGGACAGTGCGGCGCAGCGGGGAAGGAGCCCTTGTCTCCTTGAGGAGGGGGTCAAAAATTCCTTCTCCTGGTCTCATGGTTGGTGGCAGTGACACGTAATTGAAGTGGAAAACGTGCTCTGACATGTCAAATGCGGGCCTGGTTGGCTAAAGGGCAGATTGGGCCTCTTGATTTCAGTTTGCCTTAAAATGGCTGACTGCAAGTTCACATGCCCAGATTTCCCTTTGGGATGTACTTCTGAAATCTTTTCTTAGTAACTTTATAAATCTCTGTATCTGCATTTCCTCAAAAGTCAGTAATGTCAGAAAGCAAGAGTCCAAAAGCTTAAAGAGATGCATTTCTGGGTCCACTTTTTATCATGAAGCTTCCTACATCTGTGGACTGGATTAGATGTGTATTAACGAAGTGTCTTACACTTTGCCCAGTGCAAAGCCCATCTGACAACAAATCATTAAATTGACTCTAATGGAAGGAAAAATTAATAGGAAATGAAGGAATATTTATCCCAGCCTTCTGGGGGTTGGGCTCCAGTTCTTCGTAAGTCACTTCTGAGGAAGGCAAAAAAGTTACATCAGATTTTGAGTCTTTCTTTTGCAACTTTATGTGTTTCATTATTTGGCAAAGAGAGGAAATGAAATAAACTCATCAGATTGGAGCCAGTACCAGGGTTTGCTGGCTGCTGTGGCTGGGTTGGAAATGTCAGAGTGGGGTATGCTGTTACCTGGAACGTGTCCTAGAGTGGGATGTAATCCGTGAGTCATGTGAAGAGAAGATTTTGTGTTCGGTGTCTAGTCTTGTTCCGCATCTGGGTGTCTTCCTATAGTTGGGAGCAGCTCTGCTTCTGCCTCTCCCAGTGCTGGAAGGCTGCACAAAGCAAGAGACCTACTTTGGTTGCGTATGGGGGGATTTTTTGTTTTGTTCTTGACAGCCACAGTATTTCTGCAGAGGGAGGGGGCAAAAGTGTTTTCAGTGACGTGTTCACATAGGTAGAAATACAGAAGAGCAGATATTTAACCAAATGATCACAGGTTGTGGTCAGGAGCCTCCTGTTCCATGAGCTTTGGAGATGAACGTCCATCTCTTGACTAATAGCAACACGTAGTGCCTCGGTGTTTCAGAGAGCAGATGGGACACTACTAGAACTGTCATGTTCTCACATAGTTAAAGCAGAACCCAAATACTGTACTGGGACAGGCTTGAAAACCAGAACAACCAGGAGATGATGTGTGTGAACAGAATGGGACAGTGGATGGAGGGGAAACCAGCAGCGGCTGTCACAGCAGCTCAGAAATGCTGTTGGCAGGAGGGCTTCCCGGAGCAGAGCTGAAGTGCTTCACCCCTTCAGGCAGCACTGGTCTGTGAGGAGGGCCGGAAATCAGACCGATCTGCACACCTCACTGCTCTCTCCCTGTTTCCATCTCATCGTGAGGAAGCAAACCCATCATTCCGCCATGCACACACCTTGTTCACGTCTCTTTTTCCCAGCAGCAAGCTCGTGTTCCCAGGTCCTCACACAGGAGGTTGAGCATCGCCACCAGGTCTCCCTGTGGTGGTTGGTGCCAGCCTTTATTTAGAGGGAGAGGAGGGGGGACAGTGGGGAAGGCTGGGCCCTGATCCCTTGAAGGACTCGGTGAGGCTCCTCTGCGGCGCCGCTCCCTGGACGCGCCCGGGGCTGCCCCGGCGCTGCCGCTCACGGGACGCCCCCGGGCTGAGCCTTGCCACCTGTTGCCTTTTCCATTCCAAGCCCCCTTCCTCCCCGCCCTCCTTCTGGCCCCCTCCCCACACAGCTCACGTCCCCAGTGGAGAGGGCTGGGATCAGTCGTCACTTGCCAAATACCTTTCGAATGCTGTCACTAATTCTGCACAGGCAGCATCTCTGGAAGCAAAACCAAATCTTTTCCAATGCATTGTCCTGCTAAAAGAGTCTAGAAATGCCTTTTCTGAGGCGAGTTAGATGGGAGGGACTGTGCCATAGCCCCTTCCCGAGCCAGCCCTAGCGGAGCCCGAAGCTGTGCCGCAAGAGTCCTCTGCAAATCCATTGAAGCTAGCGTTTGGCGTTGGCTGAGGCCGAGATTTCTCCTAATGGAGGTGCGCAGAAGGGATGGCATTGCTCTGCTTACACAGCTGCTGGGTCTGCTGGAAGTCAGTTGGGAGTCTGGAGAAGTGCATTGGAACAGTTCTGCTGCCAGTCCCTCATGCGCTCTCCAGGTAAGGTCACGTAGATTGCAGTTCCTGGGAGTGAATAGTCATTGGGAGAAGCGGTCTCTTACGTGCCCAATTTAAGATGCCTTGAAGGGCACTGATTTTCAGACACAAGACGTTGGCAAATAAAATCCCCTCTTTTGCTGGCAAATAGACCTGGATTTGAGGCATCCCGGGCTCTCGGAACGTTGCCATGCTGGGTTTTACAGACCCACCTGTATAAATACTTGTTTGCCCTCAAAAATCACAGTGAGATGTAAGGATGAAAAAGTTTAATGCAAATACGAGCACTTCCAAGTAGCTGGAAGGTAGAGTTTGGAACTGCAGAAAGGGAGAGAAGAAAGAAAACGGCTGTGAACAGAGGTGGATGTTTCTCTTATTATTTCTAGTCATGAGGCAGCGTAAGGTCCAGAACCTTCTCCCTCCCCATGTTTGTCCTGGCAGGGCTTCCCGCTGGTATCCCCCGCGCACCAGTTAAACCAGTAGTTACCAATTCTTTTGCAAGCCACGCTGGGACTGTAGGAATTTTATTCCTTCGCCGTGTTGAAGGAGGGGAGTTGTTTGCCAAAGGCTTTCTTATGCTTGAGGATGATTTATGGGCCAGGCTGAGCCACTTGTGGAAAAGGCAAAGCAGCTCTTGGCAGCACCCCCAGAATCCACTGCAGCTGCAGGGTAGTGAAGTCATCGGCATAACAACCACTGCAAACAGAATAACAAAGTCTGCTCTGTTCTCTTTAAAATAATCTTTCCAGCTCAGCAGCCGCGTTAAACCTCACCTTTCTGCTTACAGAAATGAGAAAAGGCTGACAGTTCTCTGCAGCACGGTGTGAATGTCTCACTTATCTGACTGCCCATCACTGCTGCACCTTCCACGCTTTGTCAGAGTACTTTAAGCGAAGGAGTGAAGCCACCTTATGTCATAGTTTGTGTCTGCCCCTTGTTTTCACCCCTTTGCTTGGCCTCTTATTTAAAAGGCAGAAAAAAACCCGTGTTTCTTCTAAATACAAAATTTGCTTTTGCCTCGTAACCTGCTTCTAAGCTGATTGCAAAATGAGTAATTCTGACTTTGATTTTTCCTGCCTGTCTTTGTTTCAGGTCTCCTCAGATCCTCCTGCTTCCAAAAAGCCCAAAATAGATGACTCTGCTTCCCAATCTCCAGCTTCTACTGAGAAGGAAAAACAGTCCAGTTGGTTACGGTCCTTATCCAGCTCATCTAATAAGGTGATTACTGAATATTTTGTAATCAAGAGAGATCAAATGAGCACATAGCATCGCGTCACTGAAACCAGGAGAGCAAGAACTTGCCCAGGTTTTCTAAATTTGTAACCTTTCAGTCCTTTTCCTAGGAAACACTCTGCTACTCAGTCCTCCCAGTTTCCTCGCCATCTTCCTTGATTGCTACCCTGATTGCGACCATGAAGGAAGCAATTCCTTCGTGCCTTTCAGGTCCAGGAATCCTGCAAGACTCAGGAGCCTGTTGTGGTCCCTGCAAACTTCATGTAACTTAGTGGCAGAGAAGAACCTGTCAGGTTTCACACTGGTGCAGAGAACCTCTTCTAGTGGATCTCCTCTGCAGGTCCTAGCCAGTGGGGAGAAGCTGTAGAACTAACAGTGTGTGCTGAGAAGCAGGGCAACCACTCCACTGGGGGCTAGAGTTTAAAAGACTGCTCACATTCACTGATTTTCCTTTCCTCCCCTTCCCAGAGCATCGGCTGTGTCCATCCCCGCCAGCGGCTCTCGGCTTTCCGGCCCTGGTCCCCAGCTGTGTCGGCAAACGAGAAGGATCTCTCAACCCACCTTCCTGCCTTGATCCGGGACAGGTAAGGAAGCGGGACCTGAAGGAAGGCCTGGGCTGGCAGCCAGGGGGATTTATTTGACAGCAGTTGTGTCTTTGCTCCCTTGCCCTGGTAGCTGGTGGCTTTGCAGCTCAGCCAGTTACCCACTCGCATGGGATTAAAGAGCATTCGCAGCTGCAGAGAGTTAATTCACAGAAGAGGAACAAAAGTACCGAGCTTTTGTGCATTCATTGAATAGGTTTTGTTAGGTGAACATGTCATAGGAGCCTGCAGTGGAGGCTGCTTCTAAGAATTTATGAACAGGGTGAGCTGGAGAAGTCGTCTCCATGTTTAAGTGAGTGCAAAGCACTCAGCAAACACAGGCAGAGTCTCAGGTGGTGTCGGTCAATGGAACTTTGCTGCCAGTCCAGTTACTTGCAGTTTTGGTGTAACACGTGGATTGGGAAGCTTTTAAAGCCAAGGACATTGGCTTTAACTGTCCGAGATGGCTACTAGAATGACCGTTTTCTTTTGCCTCCCCTTCTAAACCAGTTTCTACTCCTACAAGAGCTTCGAGAATGCCGTGGCCCCCAACGTGGCGCTTGCGCCCCCGCCGCAGCAGAAGGTGGTGAGCACCGCGCCCTGCGCCACGGCAGTGCCGCGCAGCACTGAGCCCGGCAGCACGGCCCCGCCGCGCAGGAGGAGGCCCGCGGCCGAGAGCACAGCCCTGCCCGAGGCAGCGGCCACCACGGCAGCCCCGGCTCCTGCCCCCGAGGAGGACAAGGAATCAGAAGCAGAAATCGAAGTAGAAACCAGGGAAGAATGTGAGTGACCGTCCCGTTCCATCCCAGAATGGTTTGGGTTGAAGGGGCCTTAAAGCTCATCTAGTTCCAGCCCCCTGCCATGGGCAGGGACACCTTTGTAGCAGAAGTGCTCCAGCCTGTTGTGCTTTGTTTCCGCTGGGTTTCCCTCAGCAATACACAGAGCTTAGCTGTTCAACCTCTGTTTTGTTCAAATACAATTTTGGAAGCTCAGTACCTCCATGAGATGTAATAATGCAATCTCAAGTAATATTGAAAACCAAGAACAGAAGATAGGGGGTGTTTTCCTGTTAGATGAAGGACATCATGGACTAGGTGATCTCCAGAGGTGGCTTCCAACCCTCATGACTGTGATTTTGAGCCACAGGTGTCCACTGAGCTGGAGTATGGTATTAAAGCAGGTCAGTGTTGTGCAGAGGACAAAATGTGTGTGGTGTTCACATAAACCCCATGGGTCAGGAGGCTTCTGTCAGAGCTCTTTGTGGGATACACACCAGTAGCACGTAAAAATTCCAGAGCAGAGTTTTGTGTCAGACAAAGAACACGGTCACGGTGTCAGTACCACATCCACGGAGCTGAGCATATAGAGGAGGAGCCAGAAGGTTCTTAACCAGTGTGCCCACAGCAGGCTCTGGCAAGAGGATGCGGGTGTCAGATAATTGTGCTGCTGCCCTCAGCAGGTCCGGTCCTCGCTCAGGGCAGGTGGTGCATGCAGAGAGGTGACATTTACCCACCGAAAACAGCAGGACCCTGTAGGAACCCTGAAGAAATCTGTTTCTTCACACCCATGGAGAAAAAAAGCCATGACATAAATTGTGGCATAAATTCCAAAGTCACAACTCAAGCAAATTGATTTTCATCACATTTCAAGTATCAAAGTTTAGAACAGGTATTTTCTTTCTTCCCTTGTCATTGAATGTCTCCTCTGTACAACAGGGACGCAGCATATTTTGAGTTTTATTGGATGTTTCTGTATTAATTTTGGATGTTTCTCGTTTTCAGTCACCTCCTCCTTATCGTCGCTCTCCTCCCCATCCTTCACCTCATCCAGCTCTGCGAAGGACATGAGCTCCCCTGGGATGCAGGCCCCGGTGGCAGTCAGCAGCTCGTACGAGGTTCCAACACATTCCGACTCTCACAGCAGCGGGCTGGAAGCGGAGCTGGAGCACCTAAGGCAGGCCCTGGACAGTGGCCTGGATACGAAAGAAGCCAAAGAAAAATTCCTCCATGAAGTTGTTAAAATGAGAGTGAAGCAGGAAGAGAAGCTGAATGCGGCCTTGCAAGCCAAGCGCAGTCTGCATCAGGTAAGGGTGAAGAATCGCTTTCCCTTGCTACTGTCTGCAAGACCCCTTCCAGGTAGGAACGTTGGGCAGGCTCATGTGAAAAAGAATGGGCTCATTTTTCCCGAGTAGCACCAGCCTTTACTGGGGCACTGCTGTAAATCCAGCCGGGAAACCCAAGTCTTCAGGAACCATTCCAACATTTTTCAGCTTGCCACCTGCTCTTGCCCTGGGCTCTACTCCTGAGGGACCAAAACCAACATCTTTCCACCACCGAAAGAATCTTTGAGCCCAGCACAGATGAGTTTGTTCTCACTGCAGTGAACTAGAAACCTTGAACCTACTGCCAGGGTTCTGGGGGTTGGGTTAAGTAAATGGATAAGTCTTCAGAGCCAGGTTGGATGGGGCTTGGAGCAAGCTGCTCTGGTGGGAAGGTGTCCCTGCCCCTGGCAGGGGTTGGAACTGGGTGAGCTTTAAGGTCCTTTCCAACCCAAACCAGTCTGGGATCATACAAAAGATTTGCAAGCAATATATATTTAAAGCTGATTTTTAAGTATCTAAACTCAATGCAGTGTGTACTTAAAGTGAGTTCCAGGAGGCGGTGGATGAAGAGGTGAGTGTTGAGGCATTAACTCGAGCCGGTCGGAGTGGGGGGAGCAGTGCCAGGCACAGCAGCATGTCCGGAGCGGGGCGGCGGAGCGGCTGCGGCCGCCTGGGGAAGCGAGACAGGGAAGGAGTGAGTTTCCCATGACCCCAGTGCAGTGCCCGCTGAAGGGAGCGATGCTGCGAGGGTGACTCTGACACCGGAAATGCTGCTTCTGGGGAAGAACTGCACTGGAGTTTCTGATTTAACCATCTGGGAGATGGATTTTAGTGCGCTCTGGGGGCCTTTCTGCGCTTGGGAGGCCTTTTAACAACAGCATTTATCAGCTCAGGACTTTCTGCCGCTGTAGCTTTAGGTTCTTTATCGTTATCGCGTCCATTAATGGCTCTCTTTTGGATTTGAGATTTCAAGGTAACAGCTTCTATTAAGAACCTGGACAGTGAGAGTGGCAGTTTCCAGAGCAAAGCGTGGTTTTGATTTGGCTGAGGGTTTTAGCCCAGGGTTTTGCAGATGCTGGGATAGAGCCATCCATTGGTGGGTTCTCAGGGGACTCAGGCTCCACACCAGCCACCTGGAGCACAACCAGAACTGCCTGGAGTTACAGATCCCACATTGGTTTTCTCATGCTTGCCTTAAGTGGATTTGGGGCGGGGTGGGGCTTGGTAAAATGGAACCGCTTCCCAATGCCTTCAGTGAGTAGGGAGCAGCATTGCTGCACAAAGGGCATTCACAAACTGCATTTATCACAACCCGGTGCATCTTCGGTGTCTTCAGCTGAAGGGCAGGCACTGCAGTTGGTGGGTTTGGAACTTGGAGCAAGCGTGGAGCTCGCGGCTCGTAGCGCTCTCCAACTGCAGTTCATCTTTATTCAGTCACAGATGGTCACAGCTATTTTGCGTGACAAAGCAAAATGTGGCTGTAGTGTAGAGGTTTTTTATTACCCAAGAATTCGGAGTATCTTGAGTGCAGGGTCTCGTGTTGATTTAAAGCAGGAGTGTACGTAAAGTACAGAAGGAGGTTTAGACATGGGCTGCCTTGGTCATAACCAGCAGTGGTTGGTAGCTGGGTTTGGACCACTCCCTGCGCACTTCTGTTCCCATGCGCTGACTTTGTGCTCACAAGTGAACGGCTTTTGTATTGCAGGAGCTGGAGTTCCTGCGGGTGGCAAAGAAAGAGAAACTGAGAGAAGCAACAGAGGCGAAGCGCAACTTAAGGAAAGAGATTGAGCGGCTGCGGGCTGAGAATGAGAAGAAAATGAAGGAAGCGAATGAGTCTCGGATACGGCTGAAGAGGGAACTGGAACAAGCCAGGCAGATCCGGGTGTGCGACAAGGGCTGTGAAGCCGGCAGGCTCCGCGCCAAGTACTCGGCACAGGTAAGACCTGCACACCAGGAGTATTCTCATTCTCGTAGCAGGTAACTGACCCTTCCTGTGGGTAGCTCGGCTGTCTCTTCCCCACTGGCAGTGGCCTTCTTGTGTCTGATGCGACACAAGCCGAGCTCCTGCCTGTGCAGGGTCTTTGCCCCCCTCATGGTGGCTCACAGCCCTAAGGCAGTGTCCCTTCTGTCAGTCCTGCAGGTCTGCCCAGCGCTGGGCATGTTTGTCAGTCGGACATCACCATTTACAGAGACAGGCGCTGGCCAGGATTTCAGTTCCACTTGCAAGCAGTGGGTTCTGAAGGACGGGCAGGCTTGGCTTGGCTGTATTTAAATGTCCATACACACACACGCCGTATCTGCAGGCTTACCGGCTACACACACACTTAAAGGGACTCCTTCAGAGCATGTTTACTGGAGGGCCTTTTCTACCAGGCGTGTTGTTGCACACGCGTGCTTTACGAGCGTGTTGGTACCCAGCACATGAGCTGCAAACAGCTGCTGTGGTCGCTTTAAGGGAGGGGGACAGGCAGAGGTGCAGCCGGCAGCCGGGCGCGGAAGGGGAGCGGTGCCTGCCAGGGCTGGGAGAGCTTCTGCGGGTGCAGCAGCAGGAAGTGATGTGGGCTTCCTCCTGCCATCGCAGGATGTCTCACTGATAAGAGGTGTCCAGACTAAACATAACCGGGCTGCGCTGGGCGTTACCGGCAGCTGGCTTCCACCCGGCAGCAACCAGGGCAAGGCACCAGCAAGTGCTGGGAATGCGGGACCATTCCTTGTGAGGGAGTAGAGGAGGCTTCCTAACATGAAAGGCTAAAGTCACCTCAAAAAGCTGAATAGCCATAGGTTTGTCCTTTTAGAGCAGCCTGAGGACACAGCAAAGCCCTCCCAGCGCTGCGCTGGGGCAGACACCTCATCACTACCAGTGCCTCAGGACCTGGGGCTTTGTCTGGAAGCTCCCTCGGAGATTTCTGGATAGAACTGAGTGGAAAAATACCTCCGGTAACTTCAAAGCCTGAAGTTTACTGAGGTCCATCCATGTGACTTCAGTTCTGGAGTCATGTAAGACACTTTAAGGCTTTTCCCCCTTTCCTCTTGCGTTTGGCGGCGCAGGGGGAGTTCATCACTTGGGTTTGTTCATCACTTTGGTTATTTTTGCGGAAACCACAATTGTCAGGACAGGCTCAGTGTGAGAGGAAGAGCTTCGGGCCGTAGGGGAGGAAGCAACACAAATTTGGGGATGTAAATGTTTAAGTGCCAAAGTACTCAATGGCCAATACGTACTGCACAGCAGTGTGCTTTAGGCCTTTCTTTTTGCTTGGCAGTGAGATCCCAGTCTGGACAGGTGGGGGTTTACATGGTGGGTTAGCCCCAAATGGATGTGCTTTCCTTTCCTGTTAAGTGGCAGTCCTTGGTATCAGCTGATCTTACCTGTTTGTGGCCTAAAACTGCGTATTTCACACCGGGGCCGCTTTTCCAGTCTTTACACCCTTCTCTCCTAAACTAAAATAGTTTATTATGTTTCTTAATGTGCTTCTCACCAGATTGAGGACCTGCAGGTCAAGCTCCAGCACGCAGAGGCCGACAGGGAGCAGCTCCGAGCTGACCTTATGCATGAAAGGGAGGCTCGGGAACACTTGGAAAAAGTAGTCAAGGAACTTCAGGAACAACTGTGGCCTAAACCAAGCAGTCAACCCCCCAGCAGCGAAAACACAGCGAGCGCCCTCGAGAACTGACCCACCCCTCCAGCCCGCCAGAGCTGCGCAGTAAGAGAGGACACGTGGGGACGTGTGTAAGTGCATGTGTGAGTAGTTGTGTCGTGGCACACAGGGCTCTGAATATGGATTCGTACTAGTTGGAAGGCAGATGTTACTCTCTCTAACTGAAGCACTGAATGATGCCTCTTTTTTTCCCCGATCCATATAGCACAACATCTTACTGTGCCTAGAAAACACAAAGTGTTTATAAACAAAATACTTTTGAGTCCACAGCAAATTTTCTACTGGCAAACTCCAAGCAAGCAGCATCGTCCAGCTAAAATCAGCGCAGGCAAGCGGGGCAGGGGTTTTATGTTGCCCTATTGCCTGTTGGAACATTTTGGAATTCAAAAGCAAACTTTTCTTATAAGCTATTTAAAATAATTCATTACACAGACTTGGTATTAAAAAATTAATGAGATTTTTATAATGAACCTTTCAAAGCAAAACAAAAAACAACCTTCGATGCACAATTTTTAATGACTTGTTGTAGGTTTGGGGATTCTCAATGCAGAAGCCCTCTGGTGATGATGCCATTTCATTAGCAGTTTTCCAGCCACCTCGGAAGCCATCAGTTTAATCCCGTCACGGGTATATGACAATTTCGGAGTGCTTTGATTTTTAACTTAGAAAGAATTCTCTTCATTTCCTGTCCTGAACACAAGAAGCAAGGGAGATGGAGGACTGGAAAGAGGGAGGGGGATGAGAAGAGTACGCGCTATACTTACAAGCCCAGCCTTACAGACTTCAGTGTTTGACATCACACCATTGTTTCTAACGACATCCTCACTACTCGGTGCGTTCAAAGGACTCACTTCATCCAAGAGCGCTTCAGCTTATGGAAAAGAAAGAAGGAAATGGATAATCCGTTAAGGAAGTCAGTTGAGAAATAAAGCAAAAGATGAACGTGTTTTGAAGCCATTCTGAAACCTGAACGTCAGTTTTCTGGAAAACTCACCTGTGTTGCTCCATCTTCCCATAAATTCAGTATTTCCCTGCTTTTTACTATGAACCGTCAGTCCAGAGTCCTGTGCCCAAGGGGAGTGCAACATCGCATTAGCGGATACTACAGACAAGAAAACATGTTTGCTGCTGTGAATAAGCCTACGTCATTGAAAAACCTTTTTTGTTTTTACCACGAGAAATTAACTTTGGGATCCCAGCCGCAGCCCCCGGGTCCAGGTGCAGGCTGCAGGCACCGCGGCTCGCTGCGGGGTGCTGCTCAGTTTTCAGTTGGGTTTTCGTTCCACCGCTCTTTGCCAGGATCTCACTCTGCATTTTATTCCACACTTCCCAAGTTTACAAGCTGAGCAGCCCAGGTTCTGCCCCGCGGGGCAGGCGTGGGAATCATCAGCCCAGTTTTCCACCAGCTGCCACCTCGCACCATCACCCACAGGAGCATTCCCCGGGGTGGAATCCTGCCCCCGGGACTTCCCCAGCGGGGTCTGAGTCCCGCTGAGCTCGGGAGGCAGCGGAGACGCTCCCAGAAGAGCTGAACAAAGAACGTTGGTGCTTTACTGAACAAGAGAAAAGTTCTTTTCACCCCTAAACACTCACCTGTCACACTCAAGCTCATCAGCGGAACGTGAACAAATTGATCTGGGGCTGCAGATGTGCCTTCCAGCTCGTTTTAACTCTCAGCATCTTCTAGAGGCAACGCTGACACTTTGGTGACCTTACAGAATAAAAGGATAAAAGATAAAAAAAAGCCCCCCCCAATGGATCATCCTCCCCAGAAGTTACTCAAAACAAAGAACCATTATTTCCAGCAATCTTTGTTTGCTTTTGGACATTACTGCAAACTCTGTAAGCTTACAAATTATTTCTCAGTAGACAGAAAGCGGCTTCCAATCCTGAAATTATCCTATTTACTTACAGTACATTAGAGAGATTATTTTTTTTCCTAAACAAGAGCTGTTTGCTTGAAACCATTATAATAACCATTATAATAACTGTGAGCATTAACAAAGAAGTTCATATATGTGTTTTAGGTACAAAAAAAAAGAAGAAACATGAAAGGAGTAGAATTACTGGGACAATGTAAAACTGGTGGGAGCAAGAAACCCTTCCACCAACTAAATGACGGGAAACTGTCCGTTGATGCGGGGCTCTGCCCTCGTGCGTTTGGGATGCTGGAGACTGAGGCTAGTGCAGATCTCCTCCTCTAAAGTGCAATGCAAAAGGAATTTTGATTATGCTTAAGCAGGTTTTTTTTTTAATGTGTTTTGTTGTTTTTGGTTTTTTTTTCTTTGTATGTTTTTTTCTGCGATATTAAATCATATGCATGGAATTAAAATCTCTGCCATAAGTATATTCATTAATGGGCATTATTACTGTCTTATGTAAAGGGTTTATTTTGTTATGCAGTATGCATAAAAATGTTCTCAGCCTTATGATTTCCAGCTCTGTATTATTCACTTATTTGTTCAAGGGAAACAGAGTAACTTTAGCTCTAGTTGATGCTGGATCAGCACTCACCTGCTCTGCTTCACTGCCACGCTATGAAATTACACCGAGGACACGTACGTCCCCCCAGCACGTCTGACCCCTCACGGTTTACACTTGGTTCCTTTGGGGTTTTCACCTGCTCTCCCCTTGTGACCCAGCAGGAGCTGGCACCGTGCCTGCCTCCAGCCACCCTTTCCCGGGAAGTGGCTCACTCACCTGCTGCCCAGGACACGGCGGCTCTGAGTGCGCAGGAAGCAGACGCGGTCACTGGCACAATGTCTGCTCTGCAGATGATGCTTTTAGCTCCTAAATTAATGAGTTCTGCATTTTTAAATACATAACCCCCAAACCCAGAGCAGCGCATGGGCTTATCTATCAGTAGTTAGTAAATGGTCCTGTCAAACAGCCACCAGCGCCTGTGCTTCACATGAGACAGGCCGGGCAGTGTTCAAGGCCAGGTTGGATGGGGCTTGGAGCAAGCGGCTCCAGTGGAAGGTGTCCCTGCCGTGGCAGGGGTTTGGAACTGGATGAGCTTTAAGGTCCCTTCAACCCAAACCATTCTGTGATTCTATGATTGAGATTGGCAAGAAAGAAGCCTACAAATTAAAGTTGCAACCATTGTTACAAACCTGTTGTGTCCTTTTCCCAAGCATTATAGTAATTCCATGATCTGTGACATGAACTTTACCATGGTTGAGGTTCAGGCTCAATAGCGTTTGATCCTTGGGAGTGAGAACGTTCCATAAAAACACTTGCATAAATTCAGGTTTAAAATCCAAAAGCCTAAGTAAGGTGCAGGAAGACTGGGAACAAGTGTTCCACACCAGCAGCTAATTGGCAGGAGAGGCTTGAAGGACAGGAATTCCATCCCCAGGGATTTTGTCTTTCTGAAGTACGTGTTAACATTTATTGCTGCTGAATATGGACTTGATTTCTAAGTCAGAATTCCTGAGCGTGCCGTTCATTTCCACATCCTCAGCAGACAGCCCCAGAGACACTAACTTCCAGAAACGGGCTGTCAGATGGGGGGGATCTTCAGCGACCCCCCCGTGGGCAGGCTGGCGGTGGGGAGTTGTGTGTGTAATTTCAGGGAGCACCCGCTGGCGGGGAAGGGCTGGGCTTGTCCTTGGGCTCACTCCAGGTCCCGCCGCATTCCATGCGCACTCCAGCCCGGGAGGGCCGGAACTGTAAAGTCCCAGCTTCGCCTTTCATCTGCTCGTTAGTTTCCTTTAAGAAGTTAACAGGGAGAAGAGGTGTTTCCTACAGGCTGTTGACTCTCCCTCTGCTTAAAAATATATTACTTAATACTTGTATATTCAGTTTAATTACTCATTGTTTCTATTACTGAAAGAAGACTTAACGAAGGGAAAAAAAACCAACAGCAATAACATTCATATCTATGGAGCAGCTAACTCGTATACATAATATTCTGCTTTTCAAACAGAACTAGCCAATGTAAAAAAGAAACAGTTAAAAGTCAAGTCAACCTGTAAATACTTGTTTTCATTTTACACTGTTGTATTATAAGTGTATATGGTGTTTACTTTTTCAAACTCTTTCTTACCTGGTAGCTGTCTTGTTTTATGAGTTGTGTTTTTAACTGAGAAGAACCTTTGCTGTCTGTGAGGAACAACACAACAAACCCTTTTTGGAAGCTGCCGCTGTGGGTTCGCCCTCCTCCACCATTGGCATTTCCTTTGTCCTCGTTTTCACTGTAAAGTATTTTATTACCAAAAGATTGGTTCCTTTCCCCTCTGCCCCCACCAGTCCACGTGTTTTAGAGAGAAGGTTTTTGTTGGTTTGGTTGTTTTGTTTTGGGTTGGGTTTTTTTTTTTTTTTAATCAAAAGAACTCACAGAAATGACATTTTTTCAACTGAAGAAAAATGAATCTTTACATTTATAATAGCCAATAGCATTTCAGCACATTTTTGTTATCCTGGTCTCTCCTATGCTGCTGCTAATGACAATATTATGACTTACTCTACTATTCTAGAACTATTTTTATGTAAGTAATGTATGCTTTCTTGTTTATAAATGCCTGATTTAAAAAAAAAATAAGAAAAAAGCTTGGCATATTTATCTATTTCGCTGTGTACCTTGATAGTCCTTTTCCACCCCCTTTTCCACATCCCCTCCCCTCGAAGCAGATAATATTGTAAAATAAAGGACTTTATGAGATTATGTATGAAAATAGCTATGCTTATATACCACAGTGACTGAATGTACAGTGTATAGACGCATTACCTAAAATAAAATTGTTTGTCCAGAAAAGAATCAGTAGCTGTGGTTTGGTTTTTGGCCTGGCTGTGCTGGAGCTATCTGTCCGGGTGAGCGCATGGCTGTGTCTCACAGCGGGTGAGGTACCTGCTGGAATGGTCAGTGCTTTGTAATTTGAAGTTAAACCCCATGCACACACCTGCACGCGTATACCCGATGGTCACTGCCATTGGCCTTGTGCGTGTTGTGCATGGAGAGGTCTCTAAAGCACCAGTGGAGGTGACCACGTGCTGGTAAAGCCCTGGCCTTTTCTCAGTGCTGGGAAAGAGACCCAGGCCAAGCTCCCCAGGGGAGGTGTGAGATGGGGGACATGGGCTTGTGGGGAGACATGAGTGATGTCCCTGGCTTGGACACTCAGGCACAACCCTCACCGCTGGCCCTGGCACAGTGCCTCACATGCTGTGTCCCACCTCAGAGGGCGGGTGACAGAAATATTGCATTTTAACTCTACTAGATGGGCATTTAGTGCATGTGCAGCCAAGTCATGTAAGACAAGGCTTATAAATTGTCTAACCCATTGTAGCTTGCAGGCCAATGAACTTGTCCACATACTCATCCTCTGATAGACACACAGCCTCACATACACCCAGCACCAAGCCCCATTTTGTCTGTAGGCGGAAACACCATTGCAATTGTAGATGTTGGAGGGACGCTCAGCTTTCCTGCTGTGCTTTAGTTTTTTTGACATACCTAACTGCCCCCCCAAATCAGTCACCTTACCACCTTCAATGTGCCAGGGTGCACCAACCACCTGCAGCTGAGTCAAGACAGCACCTTGTTCATGCTATTCCCCACACAGCCTGGTATAATCCTCTTGAAGGCATCATTTAAACAGAGCCAGTTTCAGGTCTGCACGTGATGATATGGTAAAGGAGAACGGAATTCCATTGGAAGCGATGTGTACTGCTTCATGGGGCAAGTCCAGCACTCCAGTGAAGTGTCTGTTGAATACAGAGAGCTGTAAGCATATAAAAGTTTGTACTGGGTCAAAGAAAAAGAAATACAAGAGGGGAAAAATGCAAAAGAGCAGAAGATGGAAACATGTTAAAGTAATTCTCTCATGGTTTTCTGAGAAATGGCTGCAGAATTTCCACAGCTCTGGTACATTTCTTAACATGCCCTTGTAAAACAGTGGAAAAGCCAGGGAATGATCAAACAGCTTAGACAAAAATATCTCTGCTTCCTCTTTGTGACTCACTGCAGCCTGCTTTCTGAGGGGCAGTCGGAGCAATGCCCCTCCTGCTCTTGCCAGAACTGCCCAGAACGTGTTCAGTTCTGTGCACTCTGAATGAGTGTTCTTCACCAGAGACCACCTGCAGCAAAGCTGCACTTCCAGCGTTTGCAAGAGTTAGGGAGTAAACCTTGTTTGGTTTAGTCCCCTTCTGACGTTAGCTGAGGCTAACTTGGAATTAAGGCTTGGCCTCGCATATGGAAATCTCCAATGCCTGAATCCAGCTACCCAGGCCTATTGGACTCCATCCCTATTCTTGGACTATCCCTTTTCAGCTATCCCAAATTTATCTGGCTCCTCTACGCTCGGAGCTTTCATTTAACTGACCTAGATTACAAGCACAAACACACAAAGCAAGAAAACGTGTATTTCATTTGCCTCCTCCGCTGTCCCGAACACAAGACTGTCCGATGGGAGCTGTACACCCGAGGTGACCGTCACAGATCCCACAGAGCTCTGGGTTAGTCCTGGCAAAATTTGAAGAGACCCACGCCATTACCATCTTATTTTTTTCCCCTAATGGCTTATGTATAAAACCAAAAATCACACAGAACCCCCAGAGCTTCTCCTTTGCCAGCTGCAGCTGTGTATCAAGGGTGCCAGTTTCATCTCACAGTGGAAATGAGGTGTTCAGAAGTGGTTTGTGAGTGAACAGGCAGCTGGGGACATACTGGGAAGAGCCAAAGGCATTAAGTGGTACCTGTCAGAGAGTTTCTTACTGGGCAGCAAGAAATGGAGTTGGCCACACCACTCACGGTCACTCGTAGAAAGCTTTTCTTTCACTCCGTTTTCCTCACCTCAGCTGGATTTGTGTAGTCCTTCTTTTGGCAACGTGCCTCCACCGATGCAGGCGCAGTTCAGGCACTGCCCATCACTGCAGTGAGTCACAGATAAGGAGCGTGGCTCAGTAAACTGCTGCGCAGTCCCCAACCAACAATCCAGGGATCCGTTCATCCTGAGCACTACAAAACTCCTTTGAGACCAGTTGATACTCAGAGTTCAGCTAATGCTGGCAGTGCAGACAGAAACCTGCCTCGCAGACTGTGGCATGCTGAAATACCCCTCGAGTTCAACTTGATTTCACAAAGTGGAAATAGTTTAGAAGTCTAAGAGGCCCCGGCCCCTCTGTGCTCAGTTCCCAACAAGTCCTTAGCAAGCTACAGGCCCTGCCCCGATGAACTTTCATTCAACAGGAACAACAAAGAATGAGGGGTCTGGGGGAAGGAATCAGCAGCCAAATGAGCTGAACTGCCCTGTGCTCAAACCAGCTGCTGGACGTAGAAACAAATTCCCTGAGGCCTGAAGTAAAACATCTTCATGGCTCATTCAACAGCCACCACGGAAAAAAGGGAAACAAAAAACCCCCCAAACCCTTAACCAAGCCATGTACATACACTCGGAGCTGCTCATTCTGAACATGCTCTATACACCGCAAATTAAAATGCTCTGAAAGAGGTTTAAACACTAGTTCAGCACTGCACCTCACTCAGTCCTTCCCATTTTAGTGCAAGCAGCACCCTTCTTTATACCGAACAGATGGAGCAAAGGGAAAACTGAACCCATAGAAACAATAGAGTAGAGGTTCGGTAGGGATTTTCAGTAGAAAAGGTGAGAGCCCTTGTTACTGCCCATGGTATCCAAACTGTGCTTTTTACATGTTCATTTGTTGAAAAGATACTGCAGAAATACACCTTGGCCAATGTGCGAGGAAGGGATAAAGCTTGCAGAAGATGATAGAAACCAGGGAAGCAGTAAAAAGCCAGGAGTGTCAGAGCTGATGATGAGATGTGAGTAATGTGGCTCCAAAGGCGCTGTCAGTAGGAAGAGAGCACAGATACAATAAAACGCAGCTGTGTGACGTATACTCCGGGGGAATTTTTATTAGACAGCTTATGTGCGCTTTAAGCACACCTGACTGCAATGCAGATTCCCACACACACTTACTTGGGAGGGAGAAAGTTTCCACAGATCTCTGCACTGGACTGGTTTAGGTGAACTGTTCTGTCCATCACCCACAAGTTGTCTGGCGCGTCTGCTTCAACTTACGTTTGTATTTGTCTTCTGCCGAGTCAGCTCCAATCCGGAACCTTGAGGATTTTTGCTTTTAGGTCCCCAGAGCCTATTCTGCCCAAGCTATCCTGGTCCTCCAGCCCCTCAGCACTCTCCCCAGAAGACAACTCTCTCGTCTCACCTACGCACCAACTGCAGAAGAAAAACCCTGCAACACACGAGGGAACCTGCATGGGTCAAAAGAAACCAAGGTTTTACTGCCTTGAAAGGAGGTCAGATTTGTTCCAAAATCTGCTCATTTCTGTGAATATCATAAAGACTTTATGTTTGAGTGATCACTATGCTTTTGTGAAGAAAATCATAAACCCATGATGTTGAGTTCACAAACCAAGAGCAGGCACATGGGCTGTCAGCAGGGCTCAATTCCAAACCCAGTAACAGTAGATGCTCTGGAGCTGCAGAAACTCCTTTGCTGGCTATCTGTCAAAAAAATGGCATTAAACCCCTACTTCAGGAGGCAAAGGTCTAAAAACAGGTACTGTACCATGCACTAACAGGCTGTTGGCCACGCAGCCCACAGACAAAACGGATTTGATCAGTACAAATAGATTCTGTTTTATAGCATCCCAAGTGACAATCTCCCTGTTGTTGTCTGAATGGATCTAGTCGCATTTGTTCATATACCATGCAGAAAGCACCTACCAAACATCTCCATAGATATACTGGTGGCCTTTGAAATGTCAATTGCCAGCCCAGGAAGTGGAAGTGTCATTTTGCAGCTGGTAACTCTGTTAAACTCCCCTAAACCTCGCTCCTGGATTTTAACATTGCTTGGCAAAATGAGTAAGCAGTTAGAGGTACAGAAGTGAAATTTATCCTTCCAACCCATAAGGCAAGTGCAATGAGAAGCAGATACACTCAGGAAAGCAAAACACCAAACCCCACAGCAATAAGCTGCATTTCCTTGCATATTAAAACCCCCACCCCAAACCTCCTGACCTCAAGACCCATGAACTCTCAGTACATCTCAGTACCGGGTCACACGCTGCGCAGCGTGGCTGCGTTGCCAACAGACTCAACACGTGCACCACTTTTAAACATTAGTTTCACTAGCACTGCCTCCAAGGAACCCACTAGTGTATCTTCGCTGTTGCTTTCTCTACAACCCTTGCCTGTATAAACTGGGATGTGGCAAACAGTGAGATACTCTTGGCTACACCCAGAAAAAAAGCAAAAGAACATGAAACAGAATCACAGAATCACAGAATCCCAAGGGTTGGAAGGGACCTAAAAAGATCATCTAGTCCAACCCCCCTGCAAGAGCAGGGTAACCTACAGTACATCACACAGGAACTTGTCCAGGCGGGCCTTGAGTCACAAGTGGTGCTACCAGGTTAAAGGCTCTGGGTGCTGCTAAGCTCTGAACTCCTTTTTGCACACACAAGTTCCACTGACATTAGTGGGTGCCCAAGAAATTGCCAGTGAGTAGAACCAACACTCAGCTCCCACCTGCCTTGCCCATGAACTGAGCTTACTACAAACAGACTCTTTAAGCTCCTGCTCTTGCAGTGTGTAAAGCAGGGATCCCATGCTGCTTAATTCAATTTGGCAGATAACATTGGTGAAAGGCATTGATTTCTTCCCTCACTCCCCCCTTCTCTTCCATCAATTTTCCCAGATAAGAAGCCTGTGGCTCAGACCCTGCTGGTGACGGATGCCTTGTAATTGCTTTGAATGGATTATCACCAGACATCTAGCAGGCATTTACAGTGCTACAGCTGTAATCAGAAACAGTCTCACCCAGTAGAAGGGCTCTGAGGAAGAGACAGCTGTCTCTGTTGCCTCTGCCTTGTCTCTCTGTTCTTGCATTAAGCCTAACTTTATGCTTTTAATACAGTAATATCTAGGACATTCAACTGACATCAGTGTCCAGAGAGGCTAAGCGCCATTCAAACCCCAGTAACCCATCTCTGCTTCTGACCAGGCTATGAGAGGGCTGCCCTGCACTGCTGAAATCCTGCATTTGGCTAAAGAAGTACCCACCTGGTTCAAAGGGGAACCTTACCAAAAAATTGGGAAATCAGAAAATACATACTCTGTTCTGGCAATTACCGGCTAACAGACATTAGATAAGACACTTCTTACCTCAGCTCACTGCTGCTTTTCTCCCTCTGCCTAGGCTAAATTGTCAGTAGTTTGCTTACAGAGATGACAGTGACATTCTAATTTGCTATCTGGAATTCAATTTGTATGGCTGGGGGGAGAAGCAACATGAATAAGGAAGTGTAAGAGACTGTGACATAGGAACAAAACGGAGCACTTTGATCTACTGCATTTTGTATTAATTGTACAAGCATATGTAGCTGCCCAGTATCAAGAGGCTGTAGATCCACGTCCATGACTGAACTTAAACTGAAAATTTGATCAACACTAACCAAGTTATTGACCCTGCAAAGTTTCATTAGGGGTAAGATAAGGAATAAGCCTCAAGACATTTATCTGATTGTTCAAAGACTCAGTCACTTGTGCAGCATCAGTCTGGTCAGCCTACGTAGGACACCTACATGTGCAATGATACCCTGATAAGAAAGGTTTTCGTGTTTAGTACAAACAGTACAAGCTTCAAGCTTCCAATCTTTAATTCTAACTAAAAATCAATTCTACTTTGGAACAAGTCTCATCTAACACTCTGTTCCAGCAAAAAGCTCCCTCTGCTATCTTTGAAAACAACACAAAACCTTTCTCGGAGCAAACGAAGAGTTGCTGTCAGTTTGGAGCTTGGATCCTTCCCTGCATGCTCCATACCTACTTGTCTAACAAAACACTGAAGGGGCTCATTTTAAGTGATGCTAATTTCCCAGAGCTCCACTGAATGATAACTTGGAATGCTTCATACGGGCTGGCTTATTACATGTGCAGAAATTGGCTGATATAAAGAGGGAGCTTTTTTAAATATCACACAACACAACCAGTAACACAAGAATTCTTCACAGTTTCTGCACCTTGAAAAGCAGAATGAAGGTGGGGAAGAGGGGCTGGTGGATTTGCCACCACAACATGTACAAACTGACTGTGTAGGGCTTGTGCAGCTGGGAGATAACGTGCTTTGCAGGTCACTGGCTCTTAAGCACTGTGTTATCTCTCTGTAACATACACCTTGTTGTGTCTCACTGCTTAATTACAGCCGATATGCAGGCCATAATATTGCTTATCATTAGTCAGAGGATGACAATTACAATATAAGATTAAACTGTTTTCTTCTTTTCTTCAGCCAAGTCTCTGTATGACACTTCCTTAGCCCAAGAAAAGATTTGCACATGCAGAACAAATCCATATACTAATTGGTTCTGTGCCCCTCAGAATGATGTATAATTTGGGAAGCTTGCGTTCCATGATGAACTCAATACTGCATAGAGCCTACCCCTGAACCTGCAGGGTCAGCTGGTCAGCTACAAGCCTGAAGAATCTCCGGACAGCAATAAAGACAATGGGATGTTGTGATCCCCTACACGGGACAGGTCCCAGCCTGGTGATTGTCAAGAGCAGTGCCTCAGCTTGCAGTAAGCTCAGGCCTTCCCTTCAGTCATCACTTCCAACTCACCTTCTGCTGTCAGCTTCACCCTCTCCTCATTGCTCTCCTCCCTGTTTTCTAAAATGGCTTGCTAGTGTTTTAGACGCTGTGTGTCAGAGGCAGAGGCGCAGCTGCATGCACCCACCCTCCCCCCACTATCGCATTACGATGCACTGCAGAATTTTGGGGTTGAGTTCAGCAGAACACTTAAGTACACACTTGATTTGAGAACAGTGTCCTGTGCATCCCAAAGCCTTTTTGCTTTAGCAGAGCTTTTGTTTCACAAATGGACACAGCTAACGGAGATCCTGGAGTTGGGAAGTAGCTTGAAATACTAAACTATTAAAGGAGCAGCAAAAAGTGATGAGTCTGCTCAAGCTGAACTGTCATTGAGTAGCTACACCCTTCTCAAGAAAAACAGATGTGTTATTCTGTACAAACAACCCAAAGACTTAAAGATGACTTACAAATATTCTGCACTAAAATCCACAGTGGCCTGAGAGATTTAACTACTCATCACCAACAATAAAGCTTAAGAACTGCATTTCTGTACCTCTGCTAAGCATTTACAAGACTCCCTCAAAACAAAAGCCTTTAACTCCTGAACATAAATGTGATAACATACAGTTCTGATGACTCCTAATGTCAGAGGTCCATGGTTTAAACCTCGTGTCCTGTCGTTTGTCAACTCCCATTTATCCTGCCCAGCACAACACTGGCCCATAAATCTTCCAAAAATGTGTTCTGATCTTTCACCTGCAGTAGATTAAAAATAGCCCAGAGCAAGAGCTTTTAGCATTCTGTCATAGCAATCTCTCCATCAAATGTGATAGATAGCCAGCTACACGGAAAAAGAACGAACCAACCCAGAGATCAGATAATGAAAAAGTCTGAATTACGCCTCCAAAAAGTAGGAGGTTTACTCCTGCTGGAAATCCCCACTGAGCTCCCGCACTGGGCTGGTGTGTTACAGCACGGCACAGGCCGCGAGACTCAGCCAGTAAGGCACTGCTTTCCTCCCTTTGATTTTTCATTCACACCTCACAGCAGACTCACGAGCTCCGTCTGGGGTCTGCACCCTTCAGGCACGGGTTTGGGCAGAACGTCCATTTCAGGTTTTACTTAAAAAAAAATAATCACTTAGGGACAGGTGCTCATCTTGGCCATCCAGCATCTGGAGAGCTCTTCTGAACACCAGCTGCCCAAAGTGAGTCAAGTTAAAGCCAGAGAGTGAATACTCTGAACAAAACCCCTTCCTTTGCTGAGCTGCTGAGCTTGCTGAATTACTCTGCTGTTGGGCCCTGCAGCTCTTCCTTCTAGGTATCTTCTGGTGATCTTGCAGCAATGAGATGTCTTATCGCCAGTATTAAAGCATGCAGCACATTTTCACTACCAGTACAAAGAGAATCCTGACAGTAAACTGTCCTGATCTATTACTGCGAGCCACTACTGGTTTCCTCTCAAAAAGAAGAATAAGATTGCGATTTCTACACATTCATTTTCACTAACCTAATTTCAGACAGTTTTGTCAATGCATTAAATACCAATTTTACTGCAAGTTTCTGTATTTTTGTACCATCGACACTTTAATGAAACTCTCCTAAGAGGACTTCCAGCCTTGCTTCTTAAAGGAGCTAAACTAATACGAAAAAGCCACAAGATGCACTTAACTGTCAGAAGCCTACAACAGAGAAGATTCCTTCTGCATTATGTCCAGTCTTTGGCTAGGTGCAATAGTGGAAGTATTAATAAATACAAGGAGCAGCTGCTTGAAAGCAAACCAATTTTTCTAATGTTATCAGTTGGTTTAATAAAAGGTATTGTCTATTAGTGTAAACTATGCTTTACTTGTATCTTTAGGTCACCACAGCCACGACTGCAAAAGTGGAATAGATGTCCAAAGTGTCCAGGAAACTAAAGCTTCCAAAGCCACAGCTGCTTCCATATTTATTGAGAATGATGCACACTTTCGCAGCAGTTTGGGAAGGCTGGAACATCTGTTTACCAGACACCTGTATCACATTCTACCTCTGAGTAATGGACTAAGTTTTAAAGAGTTACCACGTTAAATTCTGCAGAGGTACTAAATAAACTGCACTGCAAAGGCTGAACAGAACTGCTCATAACACTTCTCTCCTTCCTAGGCTCCATTGCATTGTCAGATGGAAGAGAAAATAAAGGAAAACCTGTTTATCTTCATTATACTGAACTGTATTTGTGAGTTTTATTACTCACATTCTGGTATATTGTAGTTTATATACATGTGGGTAGTCTCTGAAGGATGGAGTTGAGTATGAGGTTCAGACCCAGCCCCAAACTGTTTGTGACATGGACAGATATATCAAACAAATCAGCTGGAGAAAGAAAGGCATTGAGCATCGACTCTTCCAGCACCACCCAGGACAGCACTGGGAATGCAACATATCTCCTCCGAGAGCCATCCAGTGCCTTCTAGCACTGAAACTGGCAGTATTTTTTTTAGGCAGTATTGCCCACTTTCTTCCAGCCGCCAGTCATCACAGCACCTTCTTACATGTATTCTCAAGATAAATCCCATAGGCATTAGAGACCAAAGGGCTCTGACAAATTCCAGCTAATGTACACTGAACAGCACAAGTGCAAAAGGAGACAATTTCCTGCCTCTGCTCTCAGAGTTACACAGGGTCTCACATCCCTGCTGCACCACGAGAATCCAGTGGATCCCAGTGATAGAGGCCAAGACGCCCTGTCCTCTACTTCTGTCCCCATGCTTAGTCACACGTTGTACTAAGTTTCCATTTATAAGCAGTTTATATGGAAGCAATAAACTATTCACAGATGTTATAAACATTTTACAGGTCAGGGCACTACACACACACAGGTTAACAATTATTTACTAAAGCAGCTATTAATCATTTACAAAAAGTATATGAATCAAACCTCGGCATTTACGATGTATAATGGCTGTTATCCTGGCTGCCACACTGGAGATGGGCCCAAGGATATCTGCAGTTCAAAAATCAACCACACATCTGAGGGTAGAAACAGCTCAGATTCCCAACAGGAAGCTGTGACAGGCTCACACCTACCATGGGGTGGATTCACAGAACTAGTGAATGGGAAGTTAACTAAAACTCCTCAAGTAAACTAGAAAGTTGCTTCTTCAAGAACATACCAAATGTCTTGGTCCTGATTTTTCCTTATCTACAGTTCAGGTGACCAAAGCAATCAGATGCCAGCGACTCACTGGTACAGATGGAAATGGCTGCACTGAAGGAAGGCACGCAGGGATATTCAAGTCCCTTAAATTTTCAGCATCATGTTGTGACTGGTGCTTTTCTTGCATATCTGGAAGTATTTCCTGCCCGCTTTGGAAGGACACAAGTATACAAATAGCTTTACTTCTTTGACACTTTCAGTAGGGTGAGTATGAAAGTTGTAAGTGGCACTGGTATTTTCACGCACCTCAAATGAATGCATCTCTATGCCACAAACGATACTTGTTAATCCAGGAAATTTTTTCGGGGAAAAAACCCCAAACATATTCTCACCCCTCTTTCCCCAAAGACCTGATTTTCTCTCTTGCAAGCAGCTGGGACTCTGGGGCAGCAAAGCCCTAAGCCATCTGGCAGAAATCACCAAGGCAAGTTTTTGACTCACTGTCACAGGTCATGACCTACAACCACTGCCAGTGTTCCAGGGCTCCTGGCTCTTCGACTTCTCTTCCCCAAAGCAAACACAAATACAAGCTGGAAAACTCCTGAAGCAAAGCTCTTCCCTCCTGGGGCTGAACGTCTGTCACCTCTGCAAGAACACGCTCGGTAACAACTCCACAGTCATTGGTTAGCTGTCAATCCCAGTTACATCAGCGACTACAGCAATACTGAGCAGTTGAGGTTGGAGGGCAGGAGGACAGGTGACCCAGTATTCCTTCCACTACATTTGCTCCTTGATTACTAACTGTGTTAGCAGAGAGCACTGGTGTCATTGCTGGGTTTCTATTCTATGGATGACTGAAATATGGTATAAGTGCACACGATTTGAATTCACACTAAGGAAAAAGAATCCACAGGGAAAACTGTATTTCAATTATCGTAAGTCATCTTCTTGCATGAAATCTGACTTAGTGAGAGTTTACAATGCAGTGCATCTGCACAACAGCACTTTCTTCAGCACATTTTCCTCTGCCAATATTTTTCATGTTTCAGTACTTTGTGTACTACTGGGAAACGTGGTGCTTCCTCTTCCAATATCACCACCTGCAATAGGTGCGTTGAGCTATGCAACATCAGAATCTATTTCCATCTTGACAACTACACATTCTATGTATGCATCCTATAAGATATATATTTATAAGGTAAATCAGCCAACCTCAAGTTCTAATCTGAGGAAACATTTAAGCATATTCTTAACAAAGGAGAAGACTAATTGTATTACCACTGAATTGGACTATACACTTACTCAAGCATGTGTTTAAACACTTTTCTGAGTGAAGCCTGTGTCAGCATATGGGGCAGACTAGTCTTTAATGTAACCGTGGAGATACAAGTGTCCAGGCTGCATTTGTGCACTCCGATAAGTGCTAATCTGATAAAGACTTAAGCACACAGGCTTTATGCGTCAGTGAAGACAGTGTGGCAAGTGGATATTACAAGGATACTGCTTATCTAGCTGAGAACAAATGAAAACTCATTCAAAGAACTTGGTGCTTTTGAGATAAAAGCTGAGGAGGTCTTGTAGGGGGCCAGGAAAAGATGAGGTTATCACAGCGACAGGCAGGCTTAAAAATCCACTGTTTTATTACGGTGGCAATTAAGAGATAAAATTGCAGACCTCCAAAAGATGTAGAGGTGTTTCATTTCAATTTAAATCATGGTCCAGTGAAAATATGGATTCTCGTGGCATTGACTGTAAAGCATGATCAAATTTATAACACACCTTTCTAAGAAATTGTCTGTTCCACATTAGCTTTTCATGAGTTGTTGGAACAAATTAATCTGCAAACCCGTAGCTTATAAAGGAAAGAATCATAAGGGAAGCATGCTCCATATTTAGTACAGTCCCACACACAGAGACAACAACTAGAAAGCATATTGTAATCCTCAGTGGGACGGTGCCACTGACATTTCAGGAGGTAGTCTACCTGTGCTCAGGGAGCCTGCAGATGTACCAAAATACAAGCTAGTCTGGTAAAAGGGGTGCCAGAAAAAAACACCCTGCACAATCTGAGAAAAGGGACACAGCACAGCTGGGCAGCTGCTAACAAAGATCCAAAGCACCATCTCCCTGAATGCTGCTCACGTGGACCCTTCTACAGGGATGCAGGGAAAGAACATCCTGCTAAGTGTCCAAGGCTGGAGCACAAACCAGTGAAGCAGCTAATGTCACAAGCCTCCGGGCTCAAGAACAAGCCGCAGATGTGTAATTACGCACCGTATCGGCATTTACCTGACTTGAATTCATTGTTCCAGGCAATGTCAGCTTTGGTTATCCAGGAGCTTTAAAAGAAGGGAAGAATTCAAAGTTATCTTTGCCTTTTGCTAGAACTGGTCTGTGCACAGCTGGGGAAGCTGAAGTGCAGTTCAGAAGCTGTAGGCTCAGCTCTACAGTGCTGCTTTCCACAGAATGCTGTCCAGAAGCATCTTACTTCGATTTTATAAGGCTCATCTCCAGTTTCACACCACTGTGTGTAACAGGGCAAAGACACAGAAAAGGCTGGTCCTCCTCTCATTTGTTAAAAAAAAAGTTGATCTATGAAGTGCCTGTAACGCCATGAAAATACTTTATAAACATTCTTTGGTCACTTAGATTTTGTTTTCCAGATCCTATTTCAAGCTTTTTTTCTACCCCAAGAGCCCCCTGTTTTCACTGACAGATCTGAAAAGTGTTTTTGCTTCTGTGATGGAATACCAGTTCCAAGCAGGAGTCCAGTACCACAGAAGACCCCTTTGGTTTGGAGCAGGACAACAGTTAAATCTTTGTTCGTCCATCATCTGATGAACGCTGATGTCTCTTCCCAGCTAACTCAGTGGCAACTGCAGGGACCCAACACCTTCAAAACTAATGCTCAATATCTTTCTAAATTAAGCCACTGATGATTAGTTCTGAAATTTTAAACAAAATTATTTCCCTTCTCAGACATGTCAGGCCTAAAGGAAACGTAAAATAACCTTTCCTTCCTCCTAGATCTTGAAAACCTCTCTGTGACGAAGGCCAAGCCCCGCAGAAAGCCTGCTTTCCCAGCTAGTGAAACAGCACTGGCCAGTTTCATTTCCCCAGCACTGAAATGCTTCAGTTCCCTGCTTTATGGAAGAACTGCAGCACTGAGCTAGACCCAGGGGTTTAGGTTCTCAGGAGGTTTATTTCCCACAGCTGCTCTTCAGCCAAGCTGTGAATGAACCTGAAAATTCATTTGAAAACCCTCTATGGTTTGTCATGCTTTCACAATTACATTACAACTCTTTCCTCAACATTCACCACCACCCCCTGCAGGGAATTCCCCCACCACATGGGTAACATTTACCAGGAAGGCTTGTAAACCTTGATGGGCATTGCATCTCCAACAGTGCAAAAACTGACTTTCAAGTAAGTCTGGGAAATTCTCTTTTACAAGCTCTGTGATTTTGTTACGGAAGCTTGGCCTGCTGAAGTTCTGCTCTGTGAGCTGGGTTTGGAGCCCACTGAAGCAACTGGAAGGACTCACATTCATGCTCGTGGGCTCCAAACCTTCAAACTGCTCAGGTCTGTCACTTTGCCAGTGACTCCACAGGGAAGTACTCTGTGAGCTACGACTGAGGACAACTATCCTAGGAGGCTGAGTTAGTGGCTGGGGTTCTTGATGTAATATGGCAGATGAGCCACTCTAAAGCTAAAGTTTCTTCCCTTCCACTAGATAAGACCAGGGTGTGCAGGTCTCAATGCAACAGTGTTGGACTTAACTCTTCACCAAGTTTTGTTTACATCAGTCCTCAAGTGATCACTGAGGTCACAGCATTTGTGCATCAGCGTAACAGTCACCACAGAAACCAGTAAACTGACATCTGCTTGATGTCTTGGTTTAAAGGAGCTGTGAAGCTACTCGGGCAGGAAAGCCTCCTGCAAGCATGCAGCTCCTATCACTGGGGTGGTTATTTCCTTCATGTCTCACTTGCACATTCCACTTTCCAGCTTTGCCCTGTGACTGGTTCATCATCTCCTCTGACCACACCAGATGCTCTCGTTCACCAGGATCACTCAGGCCCATTTACTACCAATTCTTTATTACGGGGTTAAGATCCTACCAGAGACTAACATGGAGTCAACCCTCAAATCCCCACCCCAGAACCCAAAGACAGACATACTCATTTCAAATTCACACTGACAAATCAAGTAGATTTCAAGTTATTCAGAAAGTATAAGCAAAACCTTGATCCTTGTCATCATATTACAATTATATACTAGATAGAAAATACATCTTATTGTATTAGATGCAAGTCTAGCTATTTATCATCAAGGTAATCAATTGAAACAACTGTAAAATGAAGAGCCACAGGAACTGCTAGTTTCTGACAAACACATACAAAAAAAAAGATGCCCACAATCTATATATTGAGCCCATACCTATTTCACATTTTTACAACATACAGATGCCTGAATGTTACATTAGCCACTACCCTGCATTTCATGGACCCTCAAATAAATATAAGATGAACCTAGGATGTTTCTTTCCTAGATTAGCTCTCAATATTGGAGTCTTTTGAGGGTGGGAACTTCCAAATACATAAGAACATAGCTCTAGAAAAGCACATCTTTGATCTTCCTTTATAGCCAGCACAGCACAAAATATTCCTACTGTTCAAAAGTTGATTACATGTTCACACACACTGCTGCATAAAGTTCATGACAATGAACACCATTTTAAATGACCAGAAGTATTTCTGCCTGGTCGAAGGCAATTGCTGAACACAGAATTGGCTACCATGACACTTGCTGGAGTGCAAGTTAAAACAAACACATGTGAACAGCCTCCTGAGTTGTGTTCAGAGGAATTATCCCATTCTTTCTCTGAAACAGGGTGACTGCATATACACTCCCGACTGGGAATTGCCTCCAGCTTCAAACCCTACCTGGGAACACTTCAGAAAAATACCAGCTGGCATGGCCAAAATTCTGCCAAAAAACATTCCAGCACTTCAGTAGTATAGTATCGTATTCCACATTTGAGGAACATTCCCGGGAACATTCCCAGGCATCCTTGATTTTACTAGTATGGACTCAGCCTAAGATTTCCAGATGCTTACTAGAATAAAGTTTTGCTACTTGGCCACTACCTTCTGAACAGAGAACCCACACAAACCAAAAGAATCAAGGCTTATTTATGGCAGAAATTAACATTACAGTTAAGAATCCTTCCTGAAAGGGATTCCAGGCCCAGTTTGGAACAAGCACCATTCAGCACTCGCCAGAAAGCCGTATGCTCATGAGACCCTCATTTTACAACCTCGCTTTCTGATTGTCCTGGGATAAGCACAACAGCACTTGTAGATTCCACACAGACACCACTGGCACAATATCTTAACTCTGGAATTCAAAAAGGGATCTCAAAGAACCAATCAACAGCAGCTGTAAAAAGAAACACGGAGGAGTGTCTCTGCTAGTGAAAGCACAAGCAAAACAATGCTTCCTGCCCACAAGTCTCCAAGGCTGGTTTTCACCCTCAGTCCCTTTCAATCCATGCAACAGGGGTGCCATTTTAACAGAGAGAACCCAGTTGTAGCTGTCACACAGCTACATCTTCGGGTTGTAGTCAAAAGTTCTATGGAAACAGTGTAACACTGATGTTTGGGAAGGGAAAAGGATCAGGAGGAATCAGCAGAAAAGGAAAAGGACACAAAGCATCTTTTACCTGACACTGCGTACCTGTTCTAGTGTTGCTTTCATTTAGCCAGGATGGAGAGAAACATTGGGAAGGAGCTGGCACCACAGCCTTCCTCACAGCCTGAGTGGAGGAAGCATCCTGTCCGTCTGTCCCCTTCCAATGGGTCTCTATGCAACTCCTGCTGCACTCACCTCGACCTGCTAGATACCTATCTGTGCCCTAGAACACAACAACTTAAGGTCACACAACATTTCACATAATTGCAATAGATTTTACCACAGCCTGGGAACAGATACATCATCATCATCACTCCACAGCACAAAATTAAGGTGGTTTTGGTTCGTGTTTTTCTTGTGTGTTTTTTAACATTCCTTAAATAATTTGGTTAACAAATCACACATTTGAAACTTATGCAAAAAAGCACTATCAGAGAAATGTATTCACAATAATTAATCAGAGTAGGAAACATTTTCTAGAGAGAAACAGTCTTGAAATGGCTTAAAAACCTTGAGAAGTCTTTGAGACAATAAGACAGAATTTTTGTTTGCTTCCTTTGATTTCTAATTCCCGCTGTACTTGGATAGCATTTTCAAGAGGTTTTTATTCCTCCAACTTCCAAAGCCACAAAAACTCAGCTTTTTAAACACGAAGCTAACAGTCCTGTGACATGACTCTAGAGGGGGGCTTGACAAAAGCTCCCAAGTATCACAATGTTAAAAACCAAAGAGTTGGCAAAATACCTCAGATTTGAGGAGGTGAAGAAATATGAGTGGCACGAGACGGACTTGAACAGCTGTACATACTTCAGCTCAAGATTTTAAATTTTCTGTCAAAATATTGCAGTGAAAAACCAACATTCTCCATGGAAAGCAGCTATTTTTGTTGAAAATGTTATTTTATCAAAACTCTATTTTCCATTAAACACAGTTTTGACAGAAATTTTTCAACTCTCCTTATTCAGTGTTATGCTCTGTAGTTGGAAATGTTAGCAGTTTTTTAGGCTGTCTCTACAACTGCAAAGATTTATAAGGACTTGGCAAAGACAGAGAATGGGGAAAAAAAATTTGATGTAAGACTAAGATCTCTGTCCCTTCCTATTACACACAGCCCTGGAAATGATCTTTAATGAAGTTTAATAGAACACATAACAGTGACACACCACAGCAATGCTGCTGCAAGAAACCTGTTAATATGTCTTTCATGGCTTTTTTTCCCCATTGGATAGTACTGGCAAAGCATCTTTCTTCTATTAGTAAAGCAATGGAGTCTTTCATTTTGGCTTACTGAACTAGGGGATAATTTTTCACTTAGTCAAGTCCCAGTACCACTGGCATGTGTGCTGAATTTGGGAGCCCTGTAGATGGAGTTGCACCTTCCTCAAATCCCAAAGCAAGGGATTCAGTACAGGACCATGCCTACTTGTCTGCTGGAATTACGCAGGACTCCCTTGGCTGTGCTCTGAAGGGAGGCTGCTGCTGCTGCCTGCTTGTATCATGTTACAGCTCAGTCTGAAGTGAAACTGGGGGGAGAAAAAGAATCAGCGTGTGCAAATCAGAGGTATTTTGAAAATCAGAAACCTGCTATCTGGGAAAAGGAGAAAGAAGGCTGGAGAACTCCCGAGCACTGTATTTTCTGTAGCGCTTTTGCTTTTTAGGCTTTCCAAAATGTATTTACCAGGCTTCGGGGCTCTGCAGCCTCCCCATTGTCTGCTGAACCTTGCCTAAACTAAGCAAGCACTTAGGCCAGGTTGGACAGGGCCTTGAGCAACCTGGTCTACTGGGAGGTGTCCCTGCTCATGGCAGGGGGGGTTAGACCTGGATGAGCTTTAAGGTCCCTTCCAACCCAGACCGTTCTGGGATTCTATGAACACAGCTGATCTCATTAGTAACGAGGCAAAAGAGAAGCTACAGTCATGACCTTCACCCAGCTTAGCCCTGGCCTTTGCCTGAGACTGAGAGAGCCACACAGTCATAGCTGCTATGAACTAGTGCAACATGAGGGTCAGTGGAGCCACGCAGTGTCACAGCAACTGAAAATATGCCCTGGATTTTGCTGCCAATATTAGAATACATATTTCTCATGCACCTCCTTTCTCTTCATCCCCATCTCAGATGAACTTACAGAGTCTTGATTAGTAGCAAAAGTACCCAAGCTCCCATTCAGTGACTGACTGCAAGACAAGAGCCAGTCTAAGAGATCTTTTTAACTGGACACACTTCCTCTTACAGCCAATCTGCAAGATAGTCATCCATATACAATAGTAATAGTAATAGCAATAGTAATCCATATACAGAGCACTCTGGACCTAAAGAAAACAGAAAACCAAGTCTGAAGGCAGACGTGAGCAAAGGAAAGTTTCCATATAACATCTCTCTCTGAGTCCACTAACTAAAAAATGATGCAGGGAAACAACAGCCTGCTTCCAAATCAGAGGGATGTGTACACATGAGCACACACAGATGCATACAGGATTTTTGCTAATTGTCTCTATGGAACCCCTAAGTATCCACCAACATTAATATAAATCCTTCCTTCCTGCAAGCCAGCATTCCCCAGCCCGTTCCATCTCTCACTTCCCCCACAAAAATGACAGACTGACTCTAATCTCCCACCTGCATAAATCTCCTACAGACAACCACAAATATTTTAGCTATGCTGATTTATGGAAGCACGAGCAAGACTAAACCAGGAGATCCATCCTCCATGCACAATGACTGATGGCTTGCTGCAAATCTTTCCATTTAAAGCGCTGTCACTTTTGCAGCTCCATAGAGAGAGAGAAAAAAAGGGGGAATAAAATAACATGCACTAATGCAGCTTATGGCAGCTCCTGGGAAAAAGGCATTTGTGCAACCTGATTTCTTCCAAGTCCTTCTGCACAAGATCCTTCCTACTAACTGAAGAAACTCGATTTGAGGGCGGGTGTAAGAACAGCTGCAGGACCCTGCCAGCTCTCCTCCAGCCATCCCATTTTCTGACTTTAACTGACCATGGCAATCTTGATTTACAGCCAACGGAGAGTTGTCTTTTTAACCAATGCTTTTGTACCCATGGATTGAAAGAATGAATGAAAATGGGGACTCCTTACTCAGATTCAACTACAGCAGAAAACAAAATCAGACTGTATCTCCTGGCTCCACAATAATTAAAAGCAAAAAATCTCCCCAAATCCAGAGGACTAAGCTTTGAAGCCCATAAGGCACTGGGAACATCCCTTGACCTCAGAGAATACCCATCACAGACAGGATCAGTCTGACAAGAACAAGACCAGGACCACTGAGTTTACTCATGGCAGATAAACAAAAAGGACACAAACTGTGCACAAGAGACCTGTCAACATCTGGTTCAGCCTCTCCATGCTGTGTAAGGGCCCCACAGAGGCAAGAGCTTACAGAGGAGATTTAACTTATTTAGCTGCTCTGAGCCAAGCTGTTTTAAGGTTTGTGTTTTGCACCAGGACATCAACAGGGGCAGATACTGCTGTTGTGGCAACACATGATTACTATTCTGCCAGTTGCAGTTTCAAAGAGCTGGGCTGAGACCTGAAGTCACAGAGCAAATAAAGGGATTTCTGCATTCTCAGCTCTACCAACACCATTTTCCTGGCACTTCCTCTGCACCTTCTCTGCGGTGGGCTGTCTCTTCCTCACAAGCCTGTTGACAGCCACACTTTCACCTGTTGTCACAAGCATGTCAGTAGTAATGTCTAACTGAACAGCTGTATGCTTTCTGCTCTACTGCAACTAATTGACTAGCAAGTAAAGCCTTACAGCAGGATTACTGACCATACTCCTTTTCTATGAAATTTAATTGACTTACCAAAAGTTTTGCTGGGTTACAAGTCATTTGTTTTCACATCATGGCTCCAAGATATTAGCTGGAAAAAAAGAAAGAAAAAGGGTTAGCTGGTTAAAAAGAAGAGCAACGGGTATTTTATATCTTTGGAATGCATGTCTGAAATGCAATGGTTATTTTAGGGCATGTTACATTGTCTACACGGTCTATTACATGGAATTCTGGACTCAATTTCTTCTCCAGGCTCTGTGAATAATCACTTCCTTTTTCTAGACCCTAACTTCCTCAGTCAGTAAAATGGGGAAAGTTACACATACTGTCCTTGGAAATGCATTTAATGACAAACCTTTACGTAATGGCTGATTGTGCAATATCACGAACGAAGGAGGAGAAGACCAGCTGTCAAGTAGCTTGGGACATATCCCACCCCTATCAATGACAAAGTTATACATGTTTGCTTTAAGTTCCTCATTTAGGACTCACAGGTGAAACTTGAGAATACCTGTTCTAACAGGAAACTTTGCTTTTCCTTGCTATGAATCAAACCCGAAATGACACACTGGTAACATTTTGTACTTGTTTTTACCGGCTTGTAAACCCAACTCAAAGAATATCCTTATTTGAGAAGGAAAACAGAAAATCCCCAGAACTCAGCAACAGACACTCTAATGAGGCCTAAGACTTAATTACACATGGATCTGCTGGTAAATATCACCTGGATTTTGCTCTAAAAAGAACTTTGTAGACTGCTTGCAGATTTCTATGGGTCACTTGCTTGAAGCAGGAAATAATGCTTGTATTAAGCAGGATCTTAATAAGAAACAGTATAAAAGGAGATTAGAAACAGATAAATGAGGATTTTGAAAAGTCTCACAGTGGGACAGAACAATCATCAAAATGAGGCAGCAGAATGCTCCCTACTTCCCATCCCAACTATCTTTTAGCATGGAGAACTTTTCAGTTCGTGTATCAGACTGAGAGCCACTGACTCGGACAATCCTGGCAGCTGTTTGTATTTGCACACCTACGGTACAAAACAGTAATCTCTCAAATCTGTTTGAAATGGCAGATGTTAGTGATCAGCACTACTGCAGACCAGGTGCCCACACAAGGGCACAGAAGCATGACAAGGCTTAAATCAACACTCCCAGAGTGGTACTTTGCTCTTTACGTCTCAGAATCCAAGCTGCCTGTCTCTATGGCTGAACTGTGATAGCTTGGTTGGGCTAAGAACAGATTCATTCCACTATGGCAAAAAACCTGAAGGCAGAGTCTTGGGCAAGCACAAATTTGAATTAATATACTCTCTGTGAAGCAGCTACCACCAGGACAGAATGAACAGAACTTTGGCTTAAATAGCCCAGACATCAAGAACAGTTCCAAAGAGGCCTACATAAAAAACCTGCATGGTGGCAACTCAAAGAAGAAAATAGAAAGGTCTTAGTCAAACCAGGAAACATCAAGGAAACAGAAAAGAAAATAAAAAAGAGTCTACCGCTTTTCTATTTCTGCTAGTTTACTTTTGGACATGTGGGCAATGATTTCGAGTAGTTGTATGCAATACTACAAAAGCCTTGGGTTATGTGTGAACCCCTGCATGTCAGAACTGCAGAAAACAGTTGTACAATATGATCACTATGTGAGAAATACATGTACAAAGTACAAATAGGTGTTGGGGTCAGGGTTCAGGACTGAGCTCGCCAGATACAAAAGGCAGAGCACCACTGCTAACAGGAGCCTTAGCTCAAATTCTGTTTGTCATCTGGAGGGAATCTGAGCAACTTTTGCTGAAAGTTCTTGTTTTTCTCCAAACAGAAAGATCAAGATCAGAACTTGGGTGCACACACACATGCACACGCAAGGTAAAACAAAGCACCCAACATATATTAACTTAAAATAAAAGCTACTTCAATTGACAGCGCAATGCCAAGACATGTAGATGAAACATATTTCCATTATAAAATCTATTCTGTCTGCTACTAACATTGTCAAGTGCATTCAGCCTCTTGGTAGCTCAAGATGATTCCATCACCGATCCGTCAAAGGCTAAATACAGCTATATGAGACACAGAATATAGGATGTGATCACTTAGCATGCATGGAAGCGTGAAAGTAAGCAACGTGCTCATGGTAGTCAGGTTAAAGCATTATTTAGCTGGTTAGATCACATTCCCACATGGTTTGTAACTACACATTAACAAGTCAAGACAGACACTCCTAAGTTTGGCACTTTGCAGAAAGGGTTCAGGAGCGATTTTCAGCGACAGCAGCAGCAGCCACGGGCAGCTCCCTGCAGCTCTGACTGCAAGCTCGCAGCTGCACACATTGGACAATTACATGCTGACCCAGCCTAGTTGTGGTGCCGTGTTTGTATGAACATCCTGCAATAGTCTAGGGGGACTAAAACCAAAGAAAAGGTACAGAGCAGGGCTGAAAAGAATCATTTGTAAACAACTGAATGGAAACCACTCTTTTATGAGCTTCCCTTTGCAAACTATCCTCATCAAGCCAAGGTATGATGCTTTCTGATTTAGGCCTAGCATGCACTACCTGTGTTTCCTGCACTCAAGCTGCTAGTGCTCACACAGAATGAAGTGGGTGATCTCGCTACTCCACATTCTGGAAGGTAGAATAGAAAAATGAATGAGGGGTCTACAGTGTCTTCCCAGACTTGACCTACTTCAAAGAAAAACCAGGAAGAGCTGTGGCAGGTTCATGCTGTGAAGAAATTGTTGCTGCTTCCAACCCACCATGCCAAACTGCAGGATGCTGCTGTGAGGTCACCTGAACAGATTCACTACAGAATTCAAAGCCACAAAGTGACCTATTTTATGTCTGATAATGAAATAAGATGCTTTTAGAGAAGTACCTGGTCGCTGACTGCAGGAAAATCTCTGTGTAGTTAACACAGCCCTGTACAAGTTTGTGTTGAAAACTTCAATCACACAACCATGCTCACTTTTAACACATTACTTGCTTACATGAGAGGCTTTCCCCATAAGAAAAGACAAACCACACAAGGATGAAACTTACCAGGGTCAGTTTCTAATCTCAGACTCCTGTAAATCCGAAGTAACTCCTTAATCAGAACATTTTAAACCGGAAGTTAAACCGGACATGTATCTATACAATTCAGCAACTGGCGAGTGCCCGTCTGAGGAGCTCTGGAGTTTTCAGAGGAGGTTAGGTTCTGAATTAAGAGCCAGGATTTTCAAACCTGAAGCAGCAATTCTTGTGACAATTCTATTCTTTCTGACGAGTAACCCTCCACGAAGAAGGCACATTTTCATGGTTCACTACCAAAAACTTAAGACACATTTTCCAAATGAGCTCAACTCCCCATTTAGGTACCTAAATGATGCTGAATTACCAAAACTGTGTGTGACAAGAGCTGCTCTGAACCTGTAGTCTGGTTTCGTTTGGTCCATAGAAAAATGGTGTTTTGGCAAAATCAAGAAGTTTCACATCAACAGGAGAGCTCCTTTGCCACAAAACAAGAGCTTGCTGTTTTGTGACTCTTTCTGTAACTGATTAATTGTTTGTCATTAGAATTTAACACTTGGAAAGCTGGTAGAACTTCAAGCATAAACAGACTCAATCAGGAGCTGTCAGTGAAGGTGTTGTTTCATGATCTACTAAACCTGGAACCTGTTCTGCTATGGACCTGTCACCTCCTGCTCTTGCTCCTTTTGCTGAGCCACAGCAGTCTGTCAGATCATGGAGCTCACATGGCAAGGGAAAATAAAAGCCTTTGGATTTCAGCCTCCTCATCTTGGTGACCAACAGCACATTCATGCTGCCTGAAAAAGGGAAGGGGCAAGAGGATATAATTTGGAGGCAAAGCCAACTTAGACCAGCTTGACTGACAAATGGAACTGCACCCTCAAAGAACAAGAAACGTGGCCCCAGGAGAAGAACTGCTTCTCCCTCTGCTCTGACACTCTGTACCAAAGTAAACACAAACTGTCAACTGCTCTGTTCTGACAGTGGAGATCTGAGGAACGTAAAATACAGAGCCCACACACCACAGCAATCCCCATCTCACTTCTCTTTGTTTCCACCCAAAGCCTGCATGATCTCACTGCTGAAGCATTGATCTTGGTTCTGTGCACAAGATGGGTGGATACTGGCTGACTTGTTAGCACATTTTCCTCATGCTGCTGGGTACACTTCCCTTAGCATCCAATATTTTTGGTTTTGCCTTTAAAAACAGCATGCATAATGGAAAGGCTGGGAATACTTTTTTTGTGCAGAGGAGAGGAAAATGTATTTCAAACTGAGCAAGAAAGCTCCAAACACAAGGAGGAAAGGTTCCTGTAGGAAAACAGTGGACAGTAGTTTGCACATGTAGGAAAATTCTGATAAATGGGGAATCTATAACTTTGCAACCTGGCTTTGTCCACTGTATAGGGACCAAGGACACTGCTGGTATGCTCCAGGTGTGGATTCTGCACGGCAAGAGAGCCAGATTTAAGTATCAGCTGAGCATGCATCGGCCTGCTCCTCTCACTGCAGGTTGCAGAACTGATGTTATAATAGGCAGACTTCAAACTGCAAAGAATGCTCCTTTAAACACGAGGGTCAGATGGTTCTGATCAAGAGAAAATAAATCAGAAAAGCAAACAAATGCACTCAGTGAGCCAAGTTTCACCATGAAAGGCAAGAGGGTCTTTTTTCTCTGCCTGCTATTGCCATTATTATCCTTAAAGTAATGGTTCTGGGAAGGAGATTTCAACATATGCCATAAAAAAGCTGTGGCAAACCTACAGAGCACATTAACCAGAAAGAAGGGCAAACTACTCTGGATGTTCTAATGAATGAAATGATTTAATAACACCAGCGAGTAGAGCTCACTTATAAACACTTTCAGAAGCCTTAGCACTCAATTTTACTCACTTGAGAATTCCTGACAGCTGTTAAGATCCTTTCCAGCGATCCAATTAGGCAGAGGAATGGTGCAATTCCAATAATTAATTTCAGAATTTGTCAGAAAATTAGAGAAAATCATCATGATTTTTTTTTTCTTTTTAAAGATCTCGTGTCTGACAGAAAATATTTCTCAGCGAGTGGGACTAAGGAAACACTTGCACGTGGTGACCAGGCTGCAATCTGGGTAAGAGCAAAACCACCACGGTTCACAGGGCGGTGGAAGTACTTCTCAAGACAGTCACAGACAACTAGGAAGGTCTGTTGCAGGTTTTATTTTTGGCTTAGTTAAATGTGCTATATTAGATTATCAGATGTACTGCAGGGAGATAAAGTAGTACAGAACAGAGACAAAATCTGGGCCACTTAATGAAACACCTTCTGCTGAATATTCAGCTACACAAGAGGTCTGTATCCTGCAAACCTCCACAAGGCCAAGCAGAGGGTCTGGCCAGCAAACTGTTGCTTGTATTTATCAATGAGTTCATTTAAGTACAAACTTCTTTCCATCTATGGATAAAAGCGCAAGCAGAGGGACATACTTCACTGAGAGCCGGGCAAAACAGGGGCCAGCTCTCTGTTTTCCTCAGGCAGTTTATGCCTCAACTCAAGAAAGACAACCTCCAGATCTACTTGCCACAACTACTTGCCTTGCACCAGGCATGTGGCCTCAACCTACAACCAATCAAAAACAGACAGCTTGGGAAAGACAGGACACGCAGAGCCTTGTAGGTAAATTTGGAAGACAAGATCTTATGCCGTGCGATCTTCATTTCTACTATTTATTTGGCTTCAAGACATTTTTGCAGTATACAGAGAGCTAACATGGATGAGCAGTTTACACAAAGAAAACTCCTGAGCTCAGTTTCTGTGATACCACGTTTCTTGCAAAATTTGACAGGTCACCCTAATTTCTGCATATAAAGTAGATTTAAATAACAGTTTCAGATGCATTGGAGAGCAAGGTGAGCACACAGAGGTGAGCTGAGGTTTGTAAAGTGCTTCAGAATCCTTCAGCCACAGGCACTGAAGAAAATATTCAACATGTTAGAAAGATTCCAGTGCTCAATAAGCTTTTTTCCATTACAATTGGGAAACTCACACATCCAAAGGATACACCGCCCCTTTTCTTGAACCAAATTCATTTCTGTTACTACTGCAGTCACAAAGCCTGACGCAGTGCTTACATCCAAGCCCTTGGCCTGTCTATTGTGGTCACCAGAAAAACCTGCCATTTATTTCTCTACAGGGTAAGCCAACTGCATAATGTTGTAAATGCCAAGAACAGTGAAAGTACAGGGCCTGAGAAACAGGGAATATGCTGCTTCACTGTGCAGACAACTGACACAGAACTGCTTGCAGCAAGGCAGGGAATCAGCAAAGATCACGCCATGATCTTGGTGCCTCCTACACTGATCCTCATCCTCCCTACCAATGCTCACGGAGCTGGAAGATAGCAGCAGCTCCTGTGCTTGTCCAGTGGACAAGGAACAAAAGCCTTGAACAAAATGGCCACAGATGGAAGTTGTTATGTGGTAAACTCGACCATTTTACTAACATCTCAGCTTAAGAGCAGTCAGCTGTTCTCTGCGTGGCCAAGATACTGAATCTCACTCACAACACAAGGCAGACAGAGGCATTCTGAAGAACAATGAAGAGATCTGGAGATACATGTTTTAAAAGGTTGGGCCAAGTGGCATATGCCTGTCCAGCAATTCCTTCTGCCTTCATCTTCTGAACAGTGTAATAGCGTGTGACTAATATCAGTCCTCCCACTTCTCCAGCCTAGTCATTTCAGCTGATATTTTAAAGTGTACCACACTATGTGCTGACATGCCTCCACCCTCTGCTAGCTTTCCTGTTCTAGAGAGACAGAGAGAGAGTGACTCATGCATCTCTCCTACTATTCAAGCCTTTTAAGCAAATTCAAAGGAAAGTTTTAAAGGTGCTCTCTTGCTTTGGGGATGCTTGGGTGGGGTTTTCTCTTTCTGCATGTGCTTGTTTTGTCAGGTTCTACGTCATTTTCCAACCTCTGTGATGCTGAGACATTTTAATAATTCATGAATCTTTCTGACACTGTCAAACTGCAATTTGGAAATGTCAGGGGTACCCACTGGTAAAGGCATTTGTGGATGCCTATAGGAAATGAAATGGAAAAGGAGAAGGCTGGTAGAATGAGCTTGCCAAATGCCATGTCTGGCTTGTACTCTATTTGACAGCCATACTTGAAAGCTGAGGTGGTAAAAAGAGGAAAGTAAAAATCCTGAAAGTGAATGCATTTTAGACTTGATAGCAATGCGAACGGACTTCAGAACCCGCCGAAGAAAAACAAACACTGCAGATTGTTATTTCAGTTCCAGCATACTTATGTCAGATTTAAAGACAAAGTATTTTATCACCAACTCTGGGCACCTTCCAGAGGCAGCCATGTGACGGCTACAAACCCCAAGGTAGAACAGCAGTGAAAACCAGCAAAGAAACAACAAAACCATCAGGAAACATGGACTTGAAAGTGCATCTCTAAGTTCCACAAAACTTGAGCTATTCTGAAGCTGTCAAAAGCAGATGAAAATCCTCATCAGGAAACAGATGAGCTGACACTTCGCTTCTTTATCACGTAGAAGTGTAACACTAATAAAGCCATAAATTATTTACTTTAACTCATGTAAAGAAACCTTGACAGGAATAGAAAACAGCCCTTACAAGCAGCTACTTAGAATCAAGAAGCTAAAGAGCTCTTTGTAAGAACCATGTTATTATGTTTTTAACCTATCCCCAGAGAACAGGGAGAGGAGAAAGCAAGCCATGAGGGAGATCACCAAGCAAAGAAGTGAGCTCACTGATGTGTTTTCTCATAGACCTTTTTATGCCAGGTTAAATCTTGACCTCAGACATGATCTAGAGAAAAGCACAGTCCACTGATAAAGGCAGCTTGCTCAACGGCATCTAACGTCCCCAGGAATTCTTCCCGAGGAAACCCAGATGTCCTCCTCTCGCAGCAACAAGCTCCTAGGAATTAGATGTGTGCTTTTCTGGAACCCAGTCACTTGGGAAAGACCCACAGGGCTGACAGGATAGGGGCACTGGGGACTGATGTTGGGCAGCTTGCTTAAAAAGTTGAACCACCGCAGAGTTAACGATACACTGAAAGGTATGTAATGCTTTGGGGGTATGTCTGATCTCTAAGTACAAGGGGTGGTGGCTTCAAACCGAAGCAAGAGAAGGTCAGGTCGGATAGAAGGAAGAAGCTCTTCCCTGTGAGGGTGCTGAGGCGCTGGCCCAGGGTGCCAGAGAAGTGGTAAATGCTGCATCCCTGGCAGTGCTCAAGGACAGAGCATGGGTGACACGTCTATGCTGAGGAGCCCCTGCCCGCTGCAGGGGGCTGGATGACCCCTTTAGGTCCTTTCCAACCCGAACTGTCCTGTGACTCTCAGATCTCGTGCTCTAGACGGCTGCCTCTACGCCAAGAGGACTCTCCCGATCAGCCTGACCTCCGTGCTAGTGACGAGAACCTTCGTGCCCTGCCCTACGGAGGGGCAGCGGGTCCAGGCGCTGCCCTGCGCCGGGCTCCTCCGCGCGGGGTGCTCGTGGGGAGCGCACGGGCCCTCCGCAGCCCGGCCGCACGCAGCGGGGCTCCCCACCCGCACCCGACCGAACCCGCGATCCCCCCGGGAGCGGCCTTTTCGGGCGCACGCAGTCTCCAAGCCCCGCTGCCTCTCCCCTGCACCTTCCGCCCCTCGGCCGCAGCCACACCGAGCCCTCAACAGGCAGGGCAGCGGCTCGGCAGGGACGGGGCCGCCCCGCGGCAGCCGGCACCAGGCCCCGCTCCCCGCGGCATGGCGGCCGCGGGCGCCGGCGGAGCGCGCAGGGACGGCTCCTTTAAGAGCCGCGGCGGCGCCCCCTGGCGGGCCGTGCGCGCTCCGCCCCCAGGCCCGGCGCGGAGGGGCCGCGGCAGCGCCGGCCCCCGGGTCGCGGGCGGCGCCGGGGCCGCAGACGGGGCGGGGCGGGCCGGGAGGCCCCGGGGAGCGGCTCCGCGCCTCCTGCCGCGGGGGGCGGGCTCCGGGCCGGGGCCGCAGGAGCGGAGCCGCCGCCGCGCCCGCCTCGGTCCCCCCCGCAAGCCGGGGGCTCCCTCGTTAAAAGCGCGTGCTCAGCACCTGCCCGCTCCGGGAGCGCGGATAACGCTGCGCAGTCACAGCTCACCTTGGGGAGCCGAGCGGCAACCGGGCTGCTCCCGAGCGGCCTCCCGGGTGACCGCAGGCACCCTCCCAGAGCCTCTTTGCAGCCGCAGGAAAAGCGGGATGGCATTCCAAACTTCTGTCGCCACGAAGCCTTCTGGGGGGCGAATTCATTTTCCTATGTCCTCGCAGCTCGCACTGAGCCACACTGACATATGTCAGTGACTCACGCCAGCGCTTGCCAAGCCATCAGACCATGAATACCTCTTAAAAACAAAAAATAGCAGCTTCTAAAGAATAAAGGGACTCCAAACCGAGCCCTTCCCTCCCCGCAGGCCAAGCTATTTGACTGAATTGGGCAGCAGTGTTTTATCACTTTGAGATTGCAACTTGGATGGCAAAGTCTTGTCTGATGGCTGGCTGGGTAATTTGTCTCTCAGCTTGCAGAGAAATGATGCAAGTCAATTTGACAGCTGCGAGGCTCCCCAAGGATTCCAGACCCAAAGTGCAGAGAGCAGTGACAGACACAGCGATGCTCAGAATATCAATGAGGCGCTGCCTGGGAATAGTGCTGAGGCAATACAAATCACACATGTTCAGCTGGAAGGTTATCACTATCATTATAGTTATTAATTACTGTTATTATTACTTCTATTATTAAGATACAAAATAAGCCCAAAAGCTCCTCCTGGTCTCATGGAAAACAGATTAGTTCACAGCTCTGACCAACAGACTGTCCTCTCTTCCATGCAACCATAGTTCTGCCTGAGAAGATGCGGCACCATAAAAAGTTGCAAAGCTTTCTGTTAGTTCAAAAAGGAATAGCACTTGCTATTTGTACCCAGCTTTCCTGGGTCCTGTACGGAGTGCTGCAGGTGGAAACGTGCCTGCCTTCTCTCTGGAGAGTGCTGGTAACAGCTCTGTAGGTCTGTAAATCACAGGATCACAGGCTGGTTTGGGCTGGAAGGGACCTTAAAGCTCATCCAGTTCAAACCAAGGGGCAGGGACACCTTTCACTAGACCAGGGTGCTCCAAGCCCCATCCAACCTGGCCTTGGATACAGAGCATCTCATGTGAAAGCCGACCTAGAGGCTTTGCTTACCCAACTCCTTCAGCTTTCTTGGGATGTCTGGGACAGTTGGCTCAAATATCTCCAAAGCTGAGGTCAAATGCAGCATCTGGGGAAGGGTGAAGAGAGAGAAAAAGAGAAAAGTTAAAAAAAAAAAAAAAACCAAACCAAACAAAAACACCACCCCACAAAGCAAAATGGCTTTTGTGCTCCTATTCAAAACTAGGGGGTTTTGCCACTGGAGAGAAGAGAGGTCACTTAAAGCAATATACAAAACCTGCTTACATAGCAGATTTATTCCTGAAAAAGATTTACAAGGGAAACTAAGCTCAGTGGCAACTCCATCAAGTCAGTCAGAAGCAGCCCAATTGTTTGACTAAAACTATGGCAACTGTACAGATACTAACATGCAATCCTGCTTTATTAAACCAAACCTCTAGTGAATCTGTTATCACCATAGTAACACTGTAGTTATTACATGGAAACATGTTGAACTATAGTTTGATATTCACATCTGGTTAGCATCTGCACAGTTTCTTGTTCACTTTAAAATTATAATCCAGGCAGAGAATAACTCCAGTAAAACTCTAGTTTTAAGGCCAAATCCTTGTCTCAGGTGCATTATATTTAACAGACAGGCCCATGATATGTACCCTCTATCTGGATTTACAATCAGGGGCTCAGTGTGATATTTCAAGGTTAGTTTATGTATCTCCTAGGATGCAAACACACACACAGTGTTGTTCATAATATCCATGCAAAAAAAATGGCAAAACCATATGATAATTGCAACTGACCTTCCCACAAGTGCTCTCCAAAGCAACCCAGCTTTGCAGAGCCTGCTGCCAGCATGTCAAAGCTCCAAGCAGTTTCTAACAGAGCTTGTTTGATTCTTATTTATTTTAAGCCACCTGCCACAACATTTTTCCCGTCTTCATCTTCCTCCCACACAAAGTGTGGCACTTTGTATCCAGGCCAGTGCCATTTTGTGAATAAAGCGAGGGATTCTGTGATCCGAGTGATGGGTTTAAGGCCCAAAAGATTCACACACAGTCAGCATGAGAAGTGGCTCAGTTTTCTCACTGGAAACAGATATTCCTGGGTTTAAAACAAAGGGTGGAAAAGGAAAAATCATGGTGGTTTTTTGGCTAATACTACATTGTGATATACTTTCTCCTTTGTCACTGAAGCCCACCTACTTGTAATCCCAGTAATCAAGTTTCTCGGTTACACGTAGAAGATGGAAACTATCAAATATTCCTCCAGTTATTAAACCATGAGTTTTTTTTTTTCCAGGATGTAGCACATTGAAAATACAAGATGGAGCACAATGCACACTCTTCAAAATACACCTATGCTTGCCTGGGCAGTTTGCTGTTCTTTGTCATGTCAAACACAAAGATGGGACAACTTCATGTACACTACAATTCTAACAAAGTAAACTGAAACACGTGTTTTCTTAACATGCCTTTTACCAAGTAAAAAACCATCAGAAGTCAGTAGAAAAAAAATCACACAAGTAAAGCCTCAATGACGAATTAACTATACAAATAACAGGCCCGAGCGTTGGGTGATTTACAACCAAGAGTTAGATTGCCTGTCTGCATTCTCCATGTCTTCCTTCTTATAACTGGATATTGCACCACCTGAGAAGGCAGCACAACACAGAAACAAGAGGGGCACAAAACATTACAATTTCTAGTAACAATCTGCTGCCTCAAACCCCACCGTATAAAGCTAGGCACCTCTTTCACTTGCAGGGTCTAATGAACTTACCCTCTACTTAGCTGGATTCAGGGTTAGCTTCACTCGTTACTGACAACCTGTCTGCTATCCCTGTTCGATCTCAGCTGTGTAATGAAGACTGTCTTTTAAAGAATACAAACTGTTTGAGGCAGAGTAAAAGAACAAACTAGTGATCACAAGACAAGTTGTATCAGTTTCTTTTCTCCTCAATAACCTAAATCTCTTCAGCAAGAAAACACGACTGCATGGCAACTTGGTGATACAGCCAGGTAAAAGATACATCCAACACTTGTTCTCAGAAGAAACCCTTTTTGGAGACCATATATCACTAACAACTGAGATAGGTGGCATTTCACTCCTCTCCCATCACACATTGAAGTTTTTGCTACATGTTAACTTGCTAAGGCAACAACATGTGTGATCCCTGGATCATGAAGTTATTTCCATATGATCACAAACCCATTTCTTTGGATATACATAGGGAAGATGCATCAATTGAGCTAGACTAATGATGCGGACTAACATCCTACTGCACTTGAAGGCTTGCAATACAAATGCAGAATAAGTTACAGATAAACAGTTGGATTAAGAAAAGCACTACCTTAATATTCTCATTTTCAAGCAAACCAGAGTACTTAAATTGCACCTACCCCCACTTCTGTAATGAAGTAGAGCCCATGGCAAGTGGCACAGGATGAAGTGCGTAGCTTATAGCTTTCCAAAGCATTTAAGTATGTAACCCTGTACATAATACTTGGATCTTCAAGAGTGCACAGGCATCCCCTGCCCCCAGCACCAGTGACATGGTCTCAGCAATCATTGCCACTGAAGCAGTGATTCCTCCCAGCTGCGTGAATGAAAAGGAACAAACCTTGGTGGGGAGGAGGGGCAGGTGGAGCAATGCCCACACTATTCTGGGATGAGATTAACATTAGCGGTGTTTTACATACACTTACTTTCTGCAAAGTCCACGATGAAAAGCACTACTTTGGCCCAAACTACTGCCACAAATTCAGTGCACTAAGCCCTACAGGAGCTAGTTGCAAGCACAGGGTAGCAACCATTGCAACCTGCAAGCCTGAAACTGGGTGTTTTTGTTTAAAAAGGTGCCAATACACAATCAGCACAGCAACCACCACCAGCACAGGCAGACAATCAAACATGAACAATTGGGAAAGAGGTTAAATCCTACAGCTTTTTCTGAGTGCTTTTAGGCACATGTCAGGTTTATAGAGGCTTTCTCCTCCTTAAATACATGTTCTACAATTCCCTCCTTCCTCCCCCATAAAGCAGCAGGCTAAAGCCAATTACAGACCCAGTCTTTCTCTTCATTAGATCAGCAGCAGATTTGACACACGTAAGAGTTACACAAGGAAAAAGCCAACATAAGAACAGGTCAGACCCAATCTAGGCTTTGCTTCAGAGTTCTTAGGGAGCTTAAGCTCATCTTACCCAATGCACAGATTCTCTGCAGAAAAACCACACCACTTCCGACTTACTGCGAGGTGAACAAGGTGGGGTCAGTCATCTGCTAGGACTGATCCTGCCTGGCTCGCTTCATGGTAAACCTGAAGTGACGTGTGCTCCCCAGGCCTCCTTCAGCCCAGCTCTCATGCCTTGCTTACTCTAGAGCTTACTCTTACTTTCCCCCTCTTCCCCTCTTATTTTAAACAGGAATTGAAGCTCATCAAGGACTCACACCTCTAACAGTAAAGATATCCCATGCATACCCTACCTCAACAAAAAACAGCACCATCCCAGGGCCAAGCTTCCACTGCTGCCTTTCTTTCATCTTCTGCATTCCCTTCCCACCCCCTTCAGGAGAAACTGCTGCTTCCAAATGGCAATCTCGAAAGCACCTGTGTGAGAACTTGATTGGCACTGATCACACATTGGTTGTCTGGGTCCTGAGGAGCCACAGCTGTTACCTCAGTGGAGAAAAAACTTAGGGAGAGCGTTTCTTCTTCCTGGAAGAATGAACCAAGCCATTCCTTAAGGGAACGTTCTTACAGAGATGGAACCTGACAAATGCAAGTTAAATACAAGCCAGTGAAATCCCTGCAACCAATGGTTCATTATTACCATTACTAATCACACCTCTAACAGTAACAGGTACATGGTCACCAAAACAAAGTGGTCTTGTGCTAGCTTTGATATGATTACAGATCGATTGTTATCAACATAGGTGAGGCAGAGACTGCCGTTAAGGTATAAAGCCAAGGGAGTAAGAAGACAGAAAGCAACTGTGGATAATTTTGGGCATGGATCTAATTGGGAGTTATTTATCTACAAAGAGAAAAAAGGAAAGGCAGAGGTGAGAAGTTAAAGAAAGAGGAAGGTTTGGTAGAAATGGAAGAAAGGTGTGAGCCCAAAGCAGAAAGAAGTCAATGAGAACTGCAGCAAATCCTCTGGTGATTTATAGCTGTACAGTTCTCATTCTGTGAAATAATGATAACTGAAATTAAGTTCTCTTTCAACACTACACGACATTCCTTTCCTGATGGAGATGAATCCCATAAGAACTGTGAGGAGGAGCATGGGCCATAGTGAAATAGAAATATTGCTGTTTTAGCCGAGAGAGAGCAACATCAGCTTTGCAATCCATGTTTGCTTGTGTAGCACAGGTGTATTTTAACCAAGTCTCCCTGGAGATTTGCCTAAGGCCAGACTGTTGCTGTGTAAAAAAATAGAGAAAAGAAATGTTTGAGTAAAGGCAAAGGTAAATGTGGCTGATCTGCAGCCTGATGGGAGGAAGAAGGAGCAATACAAGTTTGTAAAAGCAGCTCTCTGGAGGCTGGCTCCCTTACTTAGGACAACCCCAGAGCACGTGCTTGGGAAGATGCAGACCAGGTATTTGGTTTCAACACTGCTGAAGTGCAGATAAAGAAGCCAGGCCTCCTGGAAGCACAAATAACCAGATCAGGACAAAACAAAACCGTTTACAGGCTGCATGGTTCCAGCAGCAGCCAAGGCAGAGGCTGTAAGTGGGTGATACCAAGAAGCATTAATGCAATCTTTACACTTAGCAACTATGCTCTTAAACCGATTTAGCTCTGACTTCACTGTCTGCAGGATCAAGCAGAAGATGACCAAAGGAGGAGGTAATGATGGTATTCGGTGATGGAAGAAATTGCCACGCTGAGAGCAAACAACGAGGAAGAGGAGAAGAGGCCGATTTTAGCAGCTTTCCATAAAAGCCATGGATTTCCTTTCTGCATAATTTACACAAAGACCTTGAAGATGATAAATTAGGGGAAAGGGATTCAAAGATTATTTGCATAAAATGGAAACAGAAAAATGGAACTATACAGAATACATTATATACTCCTCCAAGGAAATTCACATTCCTGTTTCTATAATCTTGGGAAAGAAGCCAAGGAGGACTGGAAATACACAGAAAGCTTTAAACAATTGATCTCACTGGGAGGTTACGCTGGTACCTTTTATCCTCCTGGTATCCAGATGTTTCAGAAAATACCTGGAAGTGAAACACTTGCAGGCTTCTAGGAAAGAAAGTGGAGAACCACTCTCTTCTTCCCCTTCCAGCCTGCTGTCAAGCCATCTCTCTAGCCCCCAGTACACCATGTAAGCTCTCTAATACTGCAGACAGCCTGCCTCAGCCTTTTTTATCTTCGGTTGTACAAAAGCCATGCAAAGGTGGATGGAGTTAGCACTTGAAAAGCAGCATCCTGAGGAAGAAACTGTGTGTTGCAGCAATTGCTGCAATGATGTCTTGAAAGGAACAGCTGGTGTTGAGGCGTGTCATGCTGCTGGACAGTGCTGTGCTTTTCAGAGGTACAGAGGGTATCTGACAATCTGCACTTTAATACCTTGAGTACAGAAAGCTTGGAAGTAGCTGTACTTTGGTCATGGCTGATGTAGTGTCTTTGCAGGTTTAGACCCAGTGCTTCAACAACATCTCTGCTCCGGCTTTGTCCTCAGAGATGCCAGGGCAGTGGCCCAAAGGCTGGATGCAGACCCCAGTCTGTACAGCTTTACAAAACCACTGCTCAGAGGCTAGCATGACTCTACCCTGTTAACTCCAGCCTGATGTGCTTTCTTGAGACAGATTTCAATGAAACAAAACTCCTCTGACAACCCCCACCCTCTTCCAACATAAAAACTGGAGCATGCCTCTTTAAAACTAGCCTATTTAGGCCACAGATGCTAAATGAATTCAGCAGACAGACGGAGTAATGGAATGTCAGTGTTCCAGTCTGCTGCCTCGAAGCAATAGGGGTTTTTTATTATTAATTTCTCCTCCCTTTGTGCAGCGCTGCCCTGGGCCCAGGCTCTGGATGCGCTGCTCTCGCCAGCCTCGCTAACCCACTTCGGAGAGAATGAAATTTTAAAATATTAAAGGGATTATAAATACTTCCCACCCCTCTTCCTCCACCCCATTCCCTTTCATGCTGCTGAATTTTCCTTCAGGACCTCGAATGCGTTACTGCAGAATCTGATTTGTTACTGCAGTTTCCTTTGCAAAGGCTGGAGAATACCTGAAGGGGAAAAAGCCCAGAGTTAATTCCAGCAAAAGGTTGCCCGGGAGCTTTATGAGATAAAGAGCTTTCTGCCATCCTGACACCCTGGAACCCGATCTCACTCCCATGTAAATTAATGATAAGACTCTCACATTCTTAGAATGGAAAGATTTTTGAGTCACAGATGAGTCCTCACAATGATACAAGCAAGGATGTAGTTTATCACAGAACCATTGAGGGTGAGCTCATGTGCAGCTGCCCTGCTCAAGCAGGGACAGATGGAAGAGTTTGCTCAGCACCATGTCCACTCAGATTTTAATACATCCAGGATGGATAGATAGCATCTACGCTGTAAGTCAGCATCCAAACCCCTGTTTTCTTTGTAACATCTGTGAGAAGCATCCAAAGTTCAAACCCAAGTATCTCCCCCTGAGAGCACCACACAACATCCCCTTATTATACCCTGTTTCTTGAGAGTAATACAATTTCCCTGTTCACCTTGTGCTAATGGATAAAGCCTGAAACTTCTGTTTGCTGAATATCTGGACACTTATACAGGCTTATAGATTCTTGAGGCTGGGAAGCACAGTCTCTTCCGTGCCTCAGACACTAGCATCAGGTATTTTCACCTTTGATATGTCCACAAGTAGATGTAAAGGTACGTATTTACAAGTCCTGAATGGAAGCTGAATAATTCTGATCACGTGCCTCCAGCTCAGCCTGTTGGGATCCTTTAACAGAGAGTTCCCCAGGTTTAGAAAGGCAGAGGCACAGTGTGACTCTCACATAGATGAAGGTTTCCTAACTCTCAGGCTTGCCCTTTTGTGGGTCCAACATCCTGCTATTATTTTAAAGCTACATCTGGAATAGAGGCTACAAAAGAAAAGATGAGACCACGACCAACTCATCTGTGCCATCTTTGTCCCACATTTCTATCTTGAAAGCATTCTGTTTAGCTTCAGATCTTTCTGGGTCACCAGTGGTTTGTTTCAACAACTGTACTCCAGACCTCACCGAGGCTCCACCAGTCATTTTGTTTATGGCTTCTATTTCCTGTATATTCTTCTTGTTGATTGCACTTCCCAGTTCACACCACATCTCGGATGGAAAATAAAACGTGGTGGAAACAAAGGGAATCCAGTGCGTCACACATCTCCTGTAACACATGAGCTGAGCTTAACCGGAGCGTGAGAATGGCTGCCTAGGATCTCGGACTCACATTTGCCTGGGAAGGAGTCAGGAGAACCCACTCTAACTCAGGGTTGTCTCATGGCAGGGGGGTTGGAACCGGATGACCTTAAGGTCCTTTCCAACCCTCATTATTCTATGATTCTGTGATTTAGATGCAAAATCCTGACACCATTGAGAAACAAACCCAGGACTAACAAGGTCACTTTGGGGACATAGGAAGGAGGGCAGATTTGTGGGTTTTCACATCCAGAAAATGAAGTTATAAACGTGGAAATAGTTTTATAGTGAACACGGACAGGGCCTAGTGACCCAGGCCCTTCAGGTGAGATACCAGTCACTGGGATTTGATAGATATGAAGATGTGTACACGGTAGTTTCAAATGAACTTGAGTTACAGTGAATCACAGCTTGTGGTTTATACTGCAGCAAAACCTATCTGACTTTTTTCTCTCTGTTTTACAATATTGAGGGAAGTAGTTTGATTTGGACACCAGAATTCAGGAGAATACAAGGAAAATCACTGGCTACTATTGGGAAAGTGACATTATTCTGCACTTCTAGAAAAGCTGGGCACTGGCACGCACCCTCTAGTAACTGGAGATGCCCATCCAGCATTTCTGAAGATGACACCTCTGTTTACCTTCCATAAAATCACTGTGGCTTGGTGAGAGGCTACAAAGATCCATTCTTTAGACTATCTGAATTTCTCAGTTCTCATAGAATCGGTGACTGCATCTGAATCACCTGTTACACTGAACATTCAGGTCAGAGAAAAGCATGCAAACTGACAATGTGGTTTGTAAAAGAAAAGGCATTCTATCAGTTTCTCTGTGACACGTTTTTTCTTCCGGCTACTTCTAATTAGTAAATCTTCCTACATTGTGTATTGTTTGTCGAGAATCAGCAGAGTTGGATGTTAAGGAAACAGGGTTTTTAATCAGTGTAAGTTCTCTGTGGTTTTCAGACCAATTTGGTGGCAGGGCTTTGGAGAGAAACAAGCCTCAGTTAAAGTGGAAGTGAAGAGAGCAGCAGTGGCAGCACCAAAAGGACAGGAAGACTATACTTGCGTTACTGTAGGATTGTGCAGTTGTAAAAGCATGAGCTAGTCTGTCTTGAAGTAAAGGAACTCCTGGCTCAGAGTCCCTGGTTAGGCGTATGACAGATAGCCATTTTTTCTGCACCAGGCAAAGAAGGGATCCATTACACAGTGAGCTATACTTGGGTTGAAGAAAAAAGCTTCTAAAAGATAGCAAGTGATGGCATACGTTTTCATTATGGAGCACGCTATGCAGAGATCTGGGTAGTCAGCTCCCACCAACCATCTGGAGAGAGAAGTCACTCAAATTGAAGTGCTGAACCTGCTGTGGTAGACAATCGGTGCCAGTGAACCACTCACTACTCTCCCCCTGTCTGTTTTCCTGCCTTTTGCTGCAATAGAGCCTTAAAATAAAATAATCTGGCTGCCACTTTCCAAACAGCCGCTTCCAAACAGCCCAGCTCCCATCTGCAGAGTGCACTTCATTCATGGGACAGAGCGGGCCACTACTGTGGGAAAAGCTACGCCAGGAACATCTGACCAAGAGGGGGATGCTGGAGAAAGGAAACATCATGCGAAAGAACTGCCTCTTCTTCACTGAGCTCCTCATGGCCCTGTGCTAAACCCTCATTTCTGGTTTGTGTCTCCTTGATTCTTCCCCAGTGCTTAACGTCTGTTTCGACTCCTGGAAAAAGCTTCCTGGGGCTGAGGTTTTGGGAACCCAGCAAGCTCACTGGGTTTGCCTTATGAAAAGTGACTTTAAGTGCCAGGGCGGGTTTAGCAGCTTTGAAATAAAAGGAACTTTCAACCATGTTGCCATAAATTGCTTTGTTGCCTGTAGTCAGCAAGAATCAGTTTGAAGACTTCTGAAGCCTGAGGGTATCAATTGCTTTGTTTTTTCCTTCTATCAAATCTATCCTCTGGTGACTTGTATTACACTGCAGGCTGCACTGGGATGCTCAGCAGATGCTAAATGGGGCACAAGAGACATATCAAGCCCCTTGGCATGTATATATTTTTAAATTAAATAGGCAGACATGGGCAAAAGAATCCGTGATGGTGAATCAAATGTTCCTAGCTTGCTCTGTTGTATACAGTCATCCTTCCTCCCTGCAGGACTAGACAGGAACTGAGTGACTAAAGCCTAAATAGCTTTGTGATATGAACTTACTGATGTATGCACCAGTTCCAGTGGGCTCACTGGGACAGCTTTATTAGAGCAGGTCATTTCATGGATAAAGAGCTGTGAAGAATATTCATGGGTGGGAATAATCTGATGAGTACAGAATATACAGATTATGCCAATTACAGAAACAATTTTGTGCACATCAGCTGTGAATTAAAAATCAAGTAGGATATGGAGTGCTGTTTCCACAACAGCAGCTCCTGAAGGAAAGAAGGGATGTTGGGCAATTTAGTACAAATCAGTACAATTGGGGTGCCCCTGCTTTTTCTACTAATCAATAAGGAAGAAAACCCTTGCCAAATAAAGGGAGCTATTGATGGCTTTTTCTCCTTTGAACTTGTCTGCATGCACCAATTGCACAGAATTAGCCCACATTAGACAGGGATACTGGTAACACTCTTACCTATCAAAACTTTTTCTAAAAAGCAAATAGGAAAAAGGGCAAATGAAGGAAGATGCTTCATGTGAACACTCAACTGGCTATCTGCATACCCACCTAAAGGCAAAAGAATAAATCCTGTCGGGAAAAAAAGCATCTGGTATAAATGAAGCTTATTTGTAAAAAGAAGCTGACATAAACCCATAAATAATTAACAGTACGTATAGATGCCATATTTGCTGTAAATTATCATCTATAGAGAATATTGTATGGACAAACTGAAGCATTCAAATAGCACAACATTTTCAAACAGATTTTTAGGAATCTCTGCTGCTTAGCAAAGCACAGGGAAGGCCAGTGCTATGATTACACCACCAGTGCAGCAGCTGGGAGAGCTGTATTCACCCTCCTTTGTCAACACGCATCTTCCATGCGAGCTCTGCCAACTGATCAATTCAGCTTTCCAGGGTGTCAGATTCCTATCTAAAATGCTGAAAGAATAATTCTCTCCTATTTAACAAGGATAAGGAGGAGGTAAATGCATGATAAGATTGTGCTTGCTGTGAAAAGTCTGAAGAAATCCAGCTTCACATATAAGAAGTTTTCCACAACTGGTTAATATTTTTGGTTCTGGAGCTCCAAAGTCAATAGAGCTCACATGTATTTCACTGGTAGAAATAACAGCTGATTCAACTGCAACTGTGAATGAATTCAGGGACAAATCACCAGCTGAGAACTTCACTGAAGTCATAGAACCATGGAATCCCAGACTGGTTTGGTTGAAGGGACCTTAAAGCTTGTTCAGCTCCAACCCCATGCCACGGGCAGGGACACCTTTCTCTAGAGCAGCTTGCTCCAACCTGGCCTTGAGCACTGCCAGGGATGGGGCAGCCACAGCTTCCCTGGGCACCCTGTGCCAGCGCCTCAGCACCCTCACAGGGAAGAGCTTCTGCCTAAGAGCTTGTCTCAATCTCCCCTCTAGCAGGTTAAAGCCATTCCCCCTTAGCCTGTCCCTACAGGCCTTTGCAAAAAGTCCATCTCCAGAAGTCAGGACACCTCTAGGAAATATCTACCCTAAAAGACCATTTCTTGGTAAGTAAATTCCTGCTTGGCATAACTTTGTGACTGTTGTTCCTTTTTCGCTTCCATTGCGTCCTCCTAGAAGGGCATCAGCTTGCCTCAGGCGCTGGTGGTAGGTCACTGCACGCAGTGGTAAGCAGGCAGTGCCGGCTCACTGCTGCTGCTGCTGTAGCTGGCTGGCTCCAGGGCTCAGGAACATGTGCAGCTCCTATTAATAAAACAGTGTGCACTGATGGAACAATGCCAAATTGCTCTCATCTCTGTACTTCCGAATTTCTCTTGTAGCCCTCACCCTCCAAACAGGAACAAAGCTCTCCCCTCTCTGGTGTTGCTCTCTGTGCAAAGGGGCTGTTAACTACTCAGCATGGCACTTTGATGAAGGCAGCATGCTGGGAAGCAAACCAGCCTCTTGCATGACCACTAACCCAGCCCTTCCTTTTCCTCTTCCTCTTCCACCCCAGCAGACAGATGCTGAGCTCATGGGCCCAGGTGCATGCACACAGGAAATCACTGCAGTCAGTGTCTCAGACGGCGGCCGTTGGGAGCACTCTGTGGGATTTGGCTTGGTTTCTGTGTGAAACAAGAACGAGACAAGATGACAGACATAGGTGCTCATTTCCTGTAGCAGTGTCATGCAGTCGCTGTCCTTAGCTCTGAGCGCAAGGGCCAGGCGTTTGCCCAGCAACAGGAACTGCAGCTCAATAGTGGGATCCATGCTGCTGTCAGTTCTGACATTACTCTTTAGAAGATGGAAAGTTTAAGTGGCAAGAGAAACTCTGAGAAGATTACAGGAATGGGAGCACAGGGATGTTTGGACACCCTAAAACATCCCCAGAGCCCCCAAAACACCACTGGGATCCCCCAAGCTCCTCATGTCCTTGTCCCCTTCCTGCCGTGATGCCATGACCCAAATCAAACCCTAACCCCTAACCCTAAACCCTATCCCTGACCTAAACCAGCAGCAGTTTTGAACAGAGCCAAGAGTGCTAGTTGCCTTGTCTTAGAACACCACATGGTTTCCTCCATGCTTGTCATCTTCAAAGGGTTGTGCACACTGTCGTGAGGGAGGAGGGAGCGTAGTAGTTTGTGGTAAGCTGCTTATTAATCTTTTCTCACTTACAGAATTAGGGCTTAATGAGCTAAGTGGTCCTCAAGAGTTATGGACCTGAGAACTAGCACAGTAACCAAATCAGTCATGGCAGTTAATCATGTTGCCAACCATGCATGGCAGTTTGCCTCCCACAAGCAGTAGTCAGATGTGATGATTCAATCATAGTAGCCTTCAGAGCCTTGGGGTCCATCCATGGCAGTTAATGGGGGCTCCGTGAGCAAAACCTGCACAGTACAGCCTGTGTTACAGTCTCATTTCCCCGGCTTGGTTGACAGAAGCATCAAGTGCACTTGTGCTCTGAGGTCTGTGCTGTATAAATATCCTCAGGAAATAAATAAATGCCAGTGCACTTGTGCATTTCCCTCAGATATTCTTCTCCCCAGCTGCTGTGCTGACAGTACTCACTAGGAATCAGGCATCTCATTCTGGCTCAGTGTTCTGCTGGAGGGAGATGGGAACAAGATGCTCTCGAGGCAGAAAAGAGGGGGGGGCAGCAATTTAGTTACCAGAATATTGGTCTGTTTGTTTATGGATGCACACACAAAACCTGTGTAGAAAGCTGGAAACTGATTTGCCCTTACCCTGCAACTGAAGAGGAGGGCTGAAGACTGAAATCTTATTCAGGGGAAGAGCTGTGAGAGAGAAGAGAGGAGAGTTTAGGATTTGATGGCATAGATGGGAACCATGGTCCCTGTTGCAAGCTGACAGCACTGGGTTTTGCTTGGCTTTGTGTCTGCAGGTGGCTCTGAGTCACATAAAGCCCAGCCTGTGGGACTGTCCTGGTTACTGCCGGGCACAAATGACCTTGTAACATGCTTTGTCTCCTGGAACATGCTCATTCCTGCTCTGTCCCTGGAGACCATCTCTGGGCAGACATCAAGTCACATCCCACCAAGTTCTCACATCAGTTTGGGTATTACGTGCATGCAGGATGTGTACCCAGTGAGAACGGCTGGGTTTCAGGGATGGTTATCCAAAGGAGGACAGACCTCCTCGATTCATTATTGCCAGCTCATCTGATTAAATTGCTAATAACAACAGACACACACTGTTAATTTCGGTGGCAATCTGGATTCTGCTGTTGACATTAAGTTCACTTGCCAGTGTCTATCACTCCCAACAGCGCTCAGCCTAGGCTGAATTACCATTTTAGCTGGAACAGGTCCAGTCAATCACAATTATGGATTGGATACCAATGGATGGAAATCAATGGACACTGCCCCATAGGACAGACACCCATGCTACTTCATAGCTGGGGTCTGCGGAGCTTTCTGCTCTCTGTTACACATCCTGCCTTGCTGCAGAACTTAGCTAACTGACAAGCCAGTATCAGTTTCACTGGAGAGTCATGCACGGCAAACGACTGCAGAGTTCGTTAAGTTTTCTCTGTTCTGTCCATGAGACACATCCAGTTTTGTAATGAAATGGTGCACAGGCAGCAGCTTATCCACTGGTCTGAAGTCATTTCGTTTTGGAGGCACTCATGAATTCTGTGGCCTGGTCCTGGTGGTTACCTGTCATATAATAATACTGTCCAGAACAGGAATCACCACACCTCAGTGTAACAGGTTTCAATCAGGACAGGTCGAAACAGCAGGAAACACTCCAAACTGGGATGAAGGCTGAAGATAGCTGGTCAACACACCTTAGGTCAACGGGAAGGCCAGAAGTGACACAAGTATTGGAACAGCAGATGATTAGATCTGTGATGCAGACACAGCAGCATCAGTGTACAAGTGGGAGTGCAGGTCTGCTGCAGGTCAAGATCTGTGTCTGTTAATAAAGTTCCTTGAATTTCAACCAGATTTTAAATGATAATAAGGATATAATTGGCCAGAGCCGAAGTGTTTCAGAAGAACTGTAGCTCAAAATGGAGATGGGGGTTTCCACACAGTAAGTTAGGACTTGATGGAACCAGACCACATAGCCTGCATCTACCTCTTGCTCTCCCTTCCACTTGTAATCACTCCCAACGCAATCAAATACAAAACTAGGGCCTCTTTTGGTCTCTTTTTGCATGTTGTCTTATACGAACGAAAAGCATGGGTATAAAATGCCAGGGAACATTCTCTATGCTGGTTTTTTTTATCATACATTGATAAGAAGATCCCACTCCAATGCCTGAACTGCAGCACAAGATTCTCTTTCCTTTTCTTCGTTCTCCTTTCACTGTGAACAGCCATGTCCTTCTCATTTCAGACCTGACCCCGGCTGCAGGACTGGGAATGAGAGCCCCCCTCGGTAGCTGCCCTGTCCCTCTGGCGGAGCCTGTCTTTCCACAGGGCTCTGTGTGTTTTGTCTACCGGGAAAGAGCCAGCCCGTGCTCCCTCCGGTGTCCCCTTCCCATGACATTAACCCCAGACTGGGGGGTGTTTGCGCGCCGGCAGCGCTGCGCTGCGCTGCGCTGCGCTGGGGAGGAGGCTGCCTTGGGCACACACACGGAACCTGCAAAGCTGCTCCGCCGGCTCTGGCTGCTGTGCTGACTGGCACCACCCCAGGGGAGAGTATGCCCATGCATCACAAATCTGCTTTCTGGTTCCCCTTCCACCCACCCCTGCGCGGAGCTCTCTGCCAACTCAGCTTCTGTATAAATCAAAGGGAAATATTCTCCCCCTCCTGCTTTTTTTCTTTTCCTGAACAGATTGGATGTCATTATGTGCAGCTGAGCTTGCTGAGGGGGAGGAGGGGACGGGAGGAGGGAGGGAACGAAGAGACAGTTATAGAAAAACACTTGCAGTCCATCAGAGGGGGAAAACAGCCTCCAGCTACAAGTAACCAGCACTTCACACACACACTGATTTACTGGGGAAACCCACAGAGCTTTAATATGTAAAAATAAAATAGAGTCGGGAGAAAAGAACGGGAGGGGGAAGGATGATATCCCTGCTCCCGGAGCAACGAGAGACACATCACAGGGCTGGGATGGAGGAGCTGGCTGTCAGAACACCTTCTCCAGCTCTCTGACACATTGGGGGTGCTCAGGTGGGAATTTATAGAGCACATGCCGTCGTGCAGACATCAGTGCACATCCAGACTGCCATGAATAGTCCCAGTGGCTGTGCAGAAAGGCTTCTAGCTCATCTTTTATGAAGTGAAAAGCACCCTTTTACTCCTCCCAGCCAAGTTGTTCACCAGGCAGTGCAGCTTTCCATCATTACTGAGGGGACCACTGGGTGGGAATGAGGGAAAAAGCATTGGGAAGGAAAAGGGGAAAGGGGAAAGAGGGGGAGGGCAGGAGGAAAAATCAGGAAGGGAGAAGGGGGGAAAAGAGGAGTAAGAGGGGGAGAGAGGGAAGCGAGGAAGAGATTGAGAGAGACAGACCGAGAGGAAAGGAGGGGCACGAGCCAAATCCATGGCATTCAAAAGCAGCAGCTTTCAAAAGCTTTGGCTGGGATGCAGGTTTGCAGAAGCTCTGGACCCAGAATTCCCTGGCACACAAAGCTTGCTTGAGGCACCAGAGTGCCCAAGAGGGGCCTGCAGAATAAACAGCAAATAAAATACCCAACACCCACAACAAGCCTACGAATTACAAATGAAGGTGAGCGAACAGCTTCCTTGGAACAGTACTTCCAACTGCAGGAGATCTCATGATGGCAGCTATGCTATGGAGAGGCACCAGCATGGCCAGTGGCTCCAGAATAATCGGCATGGACAAGAATAACTGGGAGGAAGAACACATTCCCTGTCTATACTAAAGAGCAGGTAATTGCCTACCTCTCCTGCCAGTCCTATTTTAATACAAAACTAAATCACTCCAAATATTCTTACAAACTTTCATGTTACAGCACCTCCTAAAGCCTCAGTTGACACTGCTATAAAGTACTGCTCTCACTTAAGTTCAGCCAGCCAGAAGGATGGCTATCCACCAGGATTTGCCCAAGATCCCAGAGTCCGGGACAGTATCACCAAGAGTCCAGATTTCCTCAATCTCAGCCTCATGCCTTAAGCGAACAGCTATCTTCTCCCAGGTTTTAGGTGCTTATTGAAATGAGCAGAGGTTGAACGTGAGAAACAAAAAAGACCCCAACCTGTAATTCTGTTCACAGTTCTCCAGTTAATTATCCTCAACGTGATTCCTTGGTCCTGCACAGAGCAGCATCCTGTTATCGGATAATTAAAAACAAAAGTGACAGGATTGAATAAATGCTGTTGGCTCCACATTACGGATGGGCAAACCAAGTCACAGGGTGGAATAATTTTCTTCAGTGCATTTGACAGGCAGTTCTTTCTTCCAGGGGATTCCTACTGCCCCAAGAGGGTCTAAGGGTGCTGTACCAGGCTCCACACTGCCTGTGCTTTGCCTTTTTACAAGTGGGAGAGTACAGCAGGACCACAATGGGAATGGTTTTCTAATAAGAATAGTACAACAGGAATGTGATAAGCTACAAAGATGACAAAGAGGTCTCAGGAGAACAGAAAAGCTTGGCAACTAATGTACTTTAGGTGGACTTTCCGTCTGCAAGGCTTGAAGGTCTAGACTTCTTCCTGGTCCCTGCAAGAAGTATCATGCATTGAACTGGAGAAGCCAACCCAAAACATCTGAACTTTCCATTCAAATGACTCTGTAACATTTTACAAACTGCTGACCCCAGCCTAGGAGACAGAATAGGAAATGATGCAAGAACTACCACATCTCTATCTCTGTAGATAGCAGACAGTAGTGGGAAGTTCTAGTATTTCTAAGCTTCAATCTTCAGTCATTTAATGTGAAAGGAAATGATTTTACAATGAACAACATGGATAAAGTACAATGCCCCACAGCCTTGCCAGAGGCTGCACTGCCTGGAACTACCTGTGGAGATACTTATGGCAACCAGTGGTGTACAAGAAGCAGACCTATGGCAGTATATTTCCAACAGCTTTTGCCTACTGGACATAGGAATGCCTCAGAAAGCACAAACATTTGGTAATCACCATCCTCCCGAACACATACTGTGTCATGTCCAACTTTGGAGTGAAATAAAGCCGGCTTTTGGAAAGCACATTCCATTACTAAAGATGCAGAGCAATGGAGGATCAAAGTGTGTTCAATCTTCAGAGAAGAAAAAATTACAATGAATAATAAACCCACATGGGCATATGAAACAAAAGCAGTCATTAAAAACTGCTTCTGAATTGGTCGGGTTTTGTGAGGGAGAGATCATTCCAGAGCTATTTGGAAAAACCAATTCCAACTGCAGTTGTGCAGAGAATGGAAATGGTCGCGCTATAAAAGGGGCCTTGGTTCCTTCACCAGATGACCGTACATGTACACTGGAAAGCAAGCTGCAGTTCTGTCACAGGGCATTAAAAATAGGCAGAGATCACGTACCACCAAGGAGCAGAGATTTGCTGCTACCAAAATAGTTTACAGTATTTAAAAAAATCTGAATCTACAGATAGCTCTCTTGGCAGCAAAAAGCTTCCTCATGCCAAGAGGAAAATAATTTGCATCCCTGGTGTCAATGGTAATACTACCATGCTGCCTTCACGCTCCAGGAGATGCAGCCAGCTCAGCACTGCTTTCTGAAAGAAAACCTCTGAAAATAACACTGAGAAGAAAAGAAATTCACATTGCAATTGCACCAGTGCTGGATGTGACATCAGCAGGTGATGAATCACTCTTTAGTCAAAGCATTTCTCTAATGAAACACCACGCTGGTGTTTGGGATTGGGCTTTTTCTCTTTGTTTCAGTCTGTTAACAGCCCTCAATGAGTTAAGTTTTCAAGAATATGGTTGTCTTGGTGTTATGCTCTCAGCTGTGAGCAGCAACACGTACCAGAAAAACCCCAGCACTTAAGTGGATTTTTGTGAAGTATTCCCCACTGTACATGTGTAATTAATTAGCCTCCCCCTGCTCACACAGCCAGACCCTTGGGGACCTTCCACTTTTCCTCCTCCCAGATTCAGCCAGTGGCTCGGAACCGCACTATTCATCCAGCTGTAGGTGCAACACGTCCCTGGGAAAGATGCAAAGTTGCAGCATCCATTTGGGTGCCTGGAGGTTGGAGCAGTCTCGCTGCTGTTCAGCACTGCAGAAAGTTCACAGAGAGGAGTGGAGCCGGCAGCAATCTGGGCAGTGGGTTTTGTCTGAGGCCACTTGGTGATTCCACACCCAGGGCACGTTCCTGTGAATCAAGCGGCAGGAATGAGGGAGGAGGGCTGTGGGAATGGCAATAAACACGAGCACCTGCCACTCATTAAGAAAATACCGCGATTACAAGCCTGGGTTGAAGCTTTTGTTCCAATGTGTCGCGTTGACTCTGTGCTGTGACAGTCGATTTCATGCGCGCTTGGCTGGAAATACACGGCAAGTGAGTTCCATATTGCCAAGCACAGAAAATCATATTGAGATACCTGTTCAGTGCTCATCATCATTGTACTAGAGACCCTCACGCTAAAAAACGTGAACAGCCAAAGAACAAATTAACCATAATTAACAGCACTTTGCAGCACTTCTGATTACATCTCCAAGTGCTTCAGCAGCTTTCATTTTCTGCACATTGCTGCGATACCAGGCAGCGCTGTTACTCCTCTTTTAAAGCTGGTGGTGTGGAGCGCCCAAATCTGCTGAATTTAGGGCAGTTTGGGAAGGTTTCTTCATGCTCGCAGCAGGCAGAGCAGTGGGGAGGTGGCACACTCTGTCCATACCCCTGATCTTTCAAGAACCAAGACGTTCCTCCCTGTTGAAGTTGAGATTGAAGTTGATTTTCCTTAAGCTAACATCAAAAGTCTGTGACATAAAGAAAAGCCTGATCTAAACTGGAGCCTAGTGCCCACCAGGTCACAACCCAAGCGCTGGGTGCTGGATGTACTTGCACATTAAGGGATGTGTCAGTTCACAGCAGTTCAAGTAGTGAATACAAATTCTGAAGACTGATGACATGAAGTAGTGTGTTGCCAGCACTTACAATTTTATTAGCAGTACCATAATATGTGCTATTTCTCTTGAAGATGCAGCTGCTTGAATGTCATCTGAATACCTCAGCCTTTAGGAAAAAGTGCTCTATTTTTAAAGTCATAATTATGCCACTCAGGATTCTGAAGTACAGGCTTATGCCTTTATTAGTGTAAGACTGGCAATACTGAACTTAAAAAAGCCCAAATCCTGAAATACCTGAAGGTATTTTAAGCAAAGGGAAAGCTTGAGAGAAACAGGTGACAGGATTCTTCCCCTAACTCTTGCACCAGAGTCAGGAAGGAAGGCACAGACTCAAGTGAGGGCACATGGAAGGACACCAAGAAGCAGCAGAAGCCTGCACCAGTTCTGTGTGATGCTTATTGCTTTGGGCTACTTGAAGTTAGCAACTGTTCAAGGCTACCCAAAGAAGCCCTCTGGGTTGTGCAGCGCAGGGTGGATCATTCTGGTAGAAAACAAAGTCCACTTAACAAGAATGGATTCCCATCACTGTTCGGAGAGCTGGAGATCTCACAGAGCTAGAACACACTAGCCAGGAGACAATAAAGAAGTGTAATCGATGGCCCGCATGGCGCGGCTGACTCCCGATTCACATCATCACAGCTGCCTTCAGGATTCTACCCTGCAATTGGTTCTACCCACACAAACCTCATTGTAGAATCAGGACTTTTATTTCTGTGACTCTTTTTTGATCTAGAGCTGAGCGCCATCATCTTCTTGATTAGAAGCCCCACTTGCTTGGAGCGGAGTTTTCCTGATAGTTTTCTTTCTATGAATTGCTCCATCAAAGGACTGTCATAACAGACTGTTTGCCAATTTGAAACCCAACAGTTTGTCTGCTCTAAGTGTTAAAAATGTTGTCTTGGCAGTTGGGGTTTTTTGGTGAATTTTTTTTTTTTCTTGCATTAAGTGACTTGATTTTTCCTCTGCTCCTACAGCATGTCAAGGAAACGGGAGCACTTCAGTAATTGAACCTGCTTTTTTCTTGCACTTCAAATAAAATTCAACACTTACCCTATGAATTCAGAAAGTAATTATATTTTAACTGTGTAAACTCTGCAAAACTCAGCAGGTTTTTTGCTGAAACTTCTAGCCATTGCTGGTACAATACAATTACATTGTTTTAAAGGGGGATCAAAAGCAGAAGCAAGATGGACATATGTTTTATTTACTGAGAAGGAAAGATTTGAGGCTAAGAGTTCCCTCAGACTTTAGTCTGTCAGATAAGGGTCTGTGGTGACTCAAATCAGGCTCTTTCAAATGATCCTTTACCCGCTTACCTTTTCACTCATTACAACCATTAAATGACTAAAGCTTTACAGTCTACTTATGATGCAAGAAATACTGATTTTATGTTCCCAGTCTCTAAACCCTCTAAAAATCCACTGAACTTGCTTTACAAACACCTGCTCAGCATCCAGGAGAAGGTGTTTATGTGAGCAGAAAGCCAAAGGATACCTGCAGAGGCCACTGTACTACGAGCAGGAACTCCAGGAAATACTTCAGGGCAAAAAACAAAGTTCAAAACCCCAGACTATCAAGGACCTTACATTCTTTCGTTAAGGATAGATGAAAGAATTACCTTTTAATATGCCAAGGTTTCAAATGGAGAGAGGCACAGAACCACTGACTTTAGTGACCCGCTTTTATCAGGACTCACTGTTTCATCCAGCCCAGAGCATCATCTAAAGCCATTTCTTACAATGACAGTTGCAACTGTGTAAATCACCAAAGTCGCAGCAGTGTGAAACTCATGAGAGTGAAGGGAGAGCCAGGCTTCCAGAGAACATGCCAAGCAGAGAGGAAACACTAAGAGAGGAGGGTTCTCTCACCCCCCGGGAGCAGTGTGGGCAGCCCCAGCACATGGGACACGGTCTGTGTGCGCATGTGTACCTGTGCAAGTTCAGCATCTGTGAAGGGTGTGGGCAGAAACAACCGGACCACGCTCCAGGAGCCCTGATTTCAAGCTGTGAGGATGGTTCTGAAGAAAGGTGCCTGTCTGAACCCCAGGAAGCAGGCGCCTTCCTTCTCCCCCCGAGCCGGGGCGGCTGCACTCGCGCTCGCTGGCAGCGCTCCGAAGGTGCCGCTGTCACTCCTTGTACAGGGCTCTGTGTGTGCTGTTTCTTTTTAAATGATTCATGACTCCCACTTCTCACTTCATCTGCCTTTGTTTTCCTCTGCAGTGCAATGTGTCTGATACATGGCAAAACGTGCTGCGCTAACGCCAGCACTGTCAATGGTTTCACATTAATGTCAAGGTAACGATGTCTGCAGATATAGTGCGGTGATGTAAATGGGCTTGAGAGGGTTTGGATTCCACTTCTTTGGCCTTGTAAAATTATACAAAACAGGAATACAAACAGCTTCCCCACTGAATCATCGTTATCCAGTGCACACTATTTTCTTTTTCTTTTACTAGTCTCCTTCTAAACTCATCTTCAGCAATGGCCCTTCCCAGAACTCCACCAAATTCTTACTTCTCGTGACAGTAAAACCCAGATGCCAGTGTTTTTCTACACCAGCTTTCACACGTCTTTACAAAGAATCAGAAACCCTCTGTAAGGATGGAAAAACCGAAGCACAGAACCAGAAAATACCTTGGCTAAAACCACTCGGCAGGCTAGTGGAGGAGCTAAGAATAATATGATTTCCTGATGTTTAGTCTGATCCTCTGCGGATCGGGCTGCCTCACACCGAGAAGGTGCTCAGCGATTAACTTTATTTATATATTTACCACTCAAAAATGGCATGCTCACACATCTTTTTATTTTCATGTTAACCATGTTGTGGATCTTCTCCACCCACCCCCCATTTCCTCTGGTACATTTGTTCTGTAGCTATTTGTGTAGAAACCAGGCAATTTCTGCTCCACCTGCTCATAAACACAATGAGAGAGAGAACACTATGTTACAGCACAGCCACTGCCTTAGCAACAGATTACAGCATCACTGGGAAAGGAACAGAGACCTTCTGGAGAGGAGGAGTGCCCTTTATCTCCCTGAAAAGCTACAGCAGGCAAGTTCTGCCTTTAATTATGTTTCCTGCAAGCCCCCCTTTGGCTTGAAGCAATCAGCAGTTATAAAGAAAGAACGTAAAACCTGAGCACAGAGTTTGCTCCTCGCACTCAGAAAAGACAAAGTGGGGTTAGTGGAAGGTTGTGAGCAGGCTGCCTTCCCAGCAGAATGTGCAGACATGTATCTGAGCACTCAGTTATGGTGGGGTGTAAATAATTCATTGTGTTTAAACACCGACCCACTGGTATCTCAATGTCTGGCAGGACAACTCTTGTACGGAAGTACGAGAAGGAAGGAAACCACAGCCCTTTGCTGCCACATCACTAGCAGCTCATGCATCTGGAATCCAAGTCATGAACTCTCCACCCTACGAAGAAATGCATTTCAGTCAGCAGGCACAGTGGGACACACAAAGGCTGATCTGGCAGAGCCTATCTGACATGCAGGTCATGGAGCTTGATACCTCCTGTTTGGAAAATTAATCACATCTTGATGGACTGGTGAGCTTAGGGTATAATACAAAAAAGAAGGTTTTATGCAATCTGGCCACAACTCTTTTCACGGATGCTAACCTGAAATGCAGCCACCAAGCAGTGACAAAGCCCAAATCGTTACCTCCCTCACTTTCCAACCCCATCCACTGTGCCACACTGACTGCATTACACATAGGTGCAGTGTGAAGCATCACTTACAAACCTGCTGTGTAAAATCTGGTCATTACCAAGCACCTCCACTGCGTGTGCACTCCTGGGCTGCACATGGCGCTGTGCCGGCTCACAGGGACACCAGGCCTGGCTCCCAAGGAGATGGGTGCCACGTGGGGAAGGATTTGTACGGGCAGCCTACAGAACTCAGCAAGTGCCATCTTTCTGGAGGAAGTCCCTCCTCTGACGCACTGACACCACCTGTCTCTTTACACTTGATGGCATCTGTTGGCATTTTTTATGTGCCAAAGCATTAATGTGCACAGTGCAAGAAAGGGAGATACCAAGGAAGATACCAAGTTCTTGGGTACTTAGAGATGCCAAACACCTCGGCTGTACCGCACCAGTGAACGGGGCTCTCCACTAGCATCACCAGTGGCAGCAAAACACAGGGGACAGCAGGTCATGCATTTGTCCCCACCATCTGAGGTGCCACTTTGAAAAATGCAAGTGGCAGGGGATTAAAACCCTTTGCCACGAGAAGAGTGGGGAGGAAGGCAAATTATCTTAAAAATAATAAAGAACCCATGCCAGGATAAGGTACCAGATGGGTAGTACAGAAATCCTTGACTTGTCCCCAAAATAAGGTAAAGCAGACAAGCTTTCCTGACATTGCTCAGTCAGCCATGAGGATCCACCAAGAAGAGGCAGATGGTCTTTCATCTCTGAAACTATCTGGTCCTTGGCCTCTGCTGGGAGTTTATGTTGAGGTGCCAATTACCAGCACTCTGACTGGTGACTTCCGAGATGCAGACAGCCATCAATTTAATGCTGCATGAAGGTTCATAAACCTGATTTCACAAAGAATGGCAAAAATGGCAAGAAACCAGCAGGTTTTGGTAAACATTCAAAATAAGTAACTGTAAAACCAGGAAAATGCCTTTAAAAATAAAACCAGGAAAAGAAAAGGTGGAACAAAGATAGAGACACACAACCCATAATGTCTCATTGAAACACTTACAGGCCAGCAAAGGGCATTTTATTACCCTACATTGCTCTGTAGACATGTCCTTGTGAATGAGACAACTACATTCTCAGTCCCACCAGACATCACAGAGAAGAACTGATGCTTTTCAGACGGGGAAACAGGTAAGCTTGGAGTATCCCTTCCCGTTTATATTTTATGGATAAATAGCAGAGTGCAGCCTCTAGTGCTGTCAATATGGTTCCTTTCAAAAGCCCCTAAAGTTTGCAAAAAATTAATGAAAGAATCTGAAACAGACCTCACATTCTGGTGCCACCTGTCAAGCCTGTCCTTGTGTGAAACTGCTGAATAAGTCAACACTCCCTAGTCTTTACTTTGACAGCAAGGCATATTGCAGTGTGCTGTACTTAGGGCTGCACCTTAAATCTATCTGTGAACTGAAGCTGCCATAGAATACAGCAGCCTGTTTATTAGCTGGTTCCCAGCATGTCAAGATCTAGGTTGACATCATATTGATTTCTGTGGGGGGTTTGACAATTTGGGTCTGACCAATAGTATGTAGAAAAACCTCATCTCTGTGTGTGGAGGAGATCCTGCCCTCATACACTGCGGCCACAGATATGGGTGCCCTGGGGGTGGCCACTCCCTGGAAGGATCCATCCTCTTCCAAGGTCCAAAGGGATAGGTATTAATGACCTATCAGGTGTGCTGCAATCCTGAGCAGAGTAAGGTTTAACTTGTCATATGGTTAGTTATTAGAAGGTGCATGAAAGTGGGTAAGGAAGCAGTGCTGATAAGCCCTCACTGATTTTCTATCACGGAATCCCACACCAGTCTGGGTTGGAAGGGACCTTAAAGCTCATGCAGCTCCAGCCCCCTGCCACAGGCAGGGACCCCTTCCATTGGAGCAGCTTGCTCCAAGCCCCTGTGTCCAACCTGGCCTTGAACACTGCCAGGGATGGGGCAGCCACAGCTTCTCTTTGAGGGCTCAGCGGCTGGTGTACAGGAAAGGTGTACTAGGAGATACAACATGACTTAAACATGGGGTGTATTTCAAGTGGTGGGCCCAGAGTGGTCATTAGCAGTGTAATGGGGAAATCAAGCTGCTTACAGAAGAGCGTAAATTCATTATGAACAGGACTCTCTAACTTCTGCAAAGACACAGAATATATTAATTAATGGCTTTAGTCATAGTACTGCTGTTGGTAGAAGATGCTGAGACAAATGTGTAAACAGAGGAGCCTTGGGAATGTCACAGTAATTTAAAGTACATAAACCTTCAAAGCACTGCCTGTGATAGAGTGATACATTGTCTTATAATTGGGCAATTGCTTTCATTCCATGATATAATTAGCACACAATTATGGTTATGTGAAAAATCATTCTGTCTCCCTCCCTTCCAATTTGTGCCTGCTTAATCTAAGTAGAGAACATACCTTTTTTGCTACATTACCAGTAGGTCTATTTATCCTTCCCAATAACAAGGCCTCTTACCTGACCAATGTAATGATCAAATATTCAAGACAGAAACTGAAATCATGCTATTTGTATAAAATATTTCCTATTATTATTTTTTTCCACCTCCCCAAAATATACAAACTGCTGCGACAACATGAAGTGAGGTGACTCACAGCACAAGCACCAGCAATCAGCGCAGCCGAACGGCAGCAGGGTTTCTATGCTGTGGGTGCAGTGCACGTGCTCTCTACTCAAGGCTGTGCTACAAAGGCTGGGTTTGGCTACAACATCTTTTTCTGAGAGCTGATGTTCAACCAGCAGTGACTTGTTGTGAAAAAATCTGGGGCTCTGAATGGTAGAAATCTCACCCGATGCACTGATTTCACTGTTTCTGCTGTCTCAGTGCACGAGTCTTTCAGTAACAACCCTTTTATTTCCATCATATCTTCCTTTGACTTTACAGAACAGCATAAATGACATACAAAAGACAGGCTGTATGGCTCCTGCAGACTGAGCTGATACCGTTCTAGAGGTAGCATGTGCCAGAACTGAGGTTGACACCAAGAGCTCCTATGTTCCAGCACAACACTCTACAACATTATCTTTCCTCCAAAATGCAAATGTTTTCATAAGCCTGTGAAAACTGTGTGCTTTTAAACCAAGAGCCTATGCCCAAGTTACAGCACATACGTTATATCTCTGCTTATTTGCACACGGCTAAAGGCATGCTCCATTGCTAGTGTTAAGACAAGTTGTTCTGAAAACTCTCACTTGCTTCCCTACCCCAGAACACGCTCTTGTGTGAGGTGTGTTTGTGCGTCACCGGTGGCAGCAGAGGGTCCGAGCTCTGCTGGCACACCCCACAGCACAGAAACCACCCTCTGCTTTAATGCAGTTACCATCTACTTCCTGCAGCTTGGAAGAAATCCCCAGAGTCCTCCCCTGGTGGAGCTCACCTCTCCCGCTGCCTCGGAAGGGTTTTTATCTTTAGTAGAACTGCCTGGATTCTCTTTAATCAAATCTTAAAGAAAAATTCGTACTGTGCCTGTTCATACTATGGAAGAGATTAATGCTGAGACTTCTTGGACTTTGCTGTGCAGGAGGGAGGGTCAGGTTATTACCTGATTACAGTGCTGCAGCTATGCGCCTCTATCATGGTACTACTTGATATCTGCTATCTCCCACTCTGGCTTTGGTACCATGGTCTAAATTCTAAACGCGTAGAACTTGGAACACAATTTTAAAAGTACAGCAGACATGCTGCAGGGCAAATCCTGCAGTTCTGGTCTGGGAGGTTTCCAGTTTTGCACACTTAAAGGGCTTAAATTCTTCACATCACAGTCCAAATGTACAGATGCTATATCAAACTGAACAAGGTCCTCTGGGAACACTTGTCCTCTCCTGATGGAAAGCACCTCCAACTTACTGGAGATCTAAAAGTACATCTCCACTGATACTTGAAGTCGCCCAGTGACATGAGAAACAAAGCATCATTGCACAGCACAATCTAAACTAACTGAAAGCTGTATGATTGCGTACAGGGTACGGATGTTAACTTCGGTAAGAATCAGACCAGAATCGATGGGTACGTGCATACTTTCACCCATTCCTATTGCTCAGCTACAAAGAGAAATCTTTCTGCACAATGTACTATCCACAGATATTCCCAAAACTATCCCTTCTCTGTGCAAACACATATGTATCGGTCAGTAGACACTCCTTTATTTCCTATACCAGTTACTTCCCACATGTATCCATAAAGAGGGCGCAGGCACATACATAAATTTAAGGGTGGGGGGAATGCACTGCAGATGGAAAAGAACACCCACCACCATCTCTCGGGTTCTCTATAGTTAATACTGGGGGAGATATTTGTCTGTGGGAAAAGCTTTACAAACTAAGTTAACGGAAAAAGAAATGTATTTTCATAACATTTGGGAGAAAATACATCTTAATGGAAAATAGGGGAAAATAATAGAGGCTAGTGAGCTGAAGGAACTATATTCTCACTGACATGCAACAACAATAGAAGCTAATGCGAGTCATTTGTAGAAGGAAAAGTGAATAGCTGTGGCATATTTGCAAAGAATATATGGCAGTTTACCAAAGGCAAAGCTCCAAGGAATACCAGCTGGGACATAAAAAGGGAGCTATCAAAAGAGGAGGGAGGTATAACAGCATCATGGAATGGTTGGCACCATTTCTTTAAAGCATTTCATGAAATGAGATGTAGCTGTTCAGAGATGGTAAACCAAGGTGCTGCTGTCACTGCTACAGCTCATGGAGGGGAACAGGGACTGTGCGAAGGCACATACACACATGTGTGCGTGTTCTTAGCATGTCACAAGATGGTACCAGTTATTAAACCAACGCAGTGAATTCATTTTTATTAATAACTACTCTCCTATTTGGATCAGAAAGCACTTACTTCAAATAGTACTTAAATATCAAATCTTTCTAATTAGAACACATTCCATTTGTGGAAAATTACATCCTACTGACTTTGTACTTTGACCTTATTATCTGGAGACGAGGATGGCCTATTGTTTTGTGCATCAGCTTCGCATCTTAGCAACACAGGGCTAAAGAGCTTAGTAAATAAGGAGGCATCCAAAATGCCATAGTAACATACCACTTATCCTGATGCTCACAAAAAGTTGATTTCCATGTTTGGATTTGTCTAACCAAGGAAGCTGTCTCTGCAATGAAAATGAAGTACATCTTAGATTTGGAAAAGAGATTGATAAACTCATTTCTAGCTGAATGCAGATTTTAAGCAACACAGAACAAATTGTGCAATATTTCATACCCCAAACAGCTTTCAATTTCAGTTCCTCAGGATTCTTTTTTCTTTGTGAGGTAACTACTGCAGTTATTAATAATTTAGAATATGAAAAAGGAGTTGCTTGGATTTGCAAGAGAAATGTTTCATTCCTTTATGTGCAAAGTAAAATTGTGAGAAAATAGTGGATAACAGCATGCAGGTGATTTCATCTTTGAAATAGGCTGTCCTAATAAAGAGGAGTCTTGAACTCCTGCCTATATACTTGGAGGCCAATTTGTCCAGACTTAATACACAGCCTGTGAAGTGAGAGGGTTTTGTGAGGACAAAGCTGAAGGGCTTGTGCCACCAACTGTTGAAGAGCCCTGTATTACATTTACAGGCAAGACAAAACTTGTGCTGTCTCATCACTTTTGGTCACTTCTTAAAGAACTTTTGGCTACAGCTCCAGGGTTCTCTTTTGTAAAGTGACACTAAGGGGCGCAAAAATTGCAACAAATAGCTTAGAAAAGATAAAAAAGAATCCTGTTACTCCTTGTTGTAGTTACGGTGCAGTTCAGTGTCCGTGATAATCAGTCCTCTGCAAATCATTCCTCAAGTTCACACTGTGATATAGCATGAAATAAATCTGAGCCAACCACACAGTTCTAATTCCAGCGTGCTGCCATCAACTGGTATGTTAATTCCATTAAAATGAGCTTGCTGGTAAGAACAGGGTTGCCACTCTGGGAGGGTGGGGGGGGGGGGGAAGGAGGGGTTGCAGTTCCTAAATACAAGGAGAATCCACTTCACATTCACAGCTTCAGCTCTCTAAATTACAGATACAAGATCTTTGTTCAGATTACTGACAAGGTTACCAGCTGGAACTTCACACTCAATTCAATTATTTTATATTGTACCTTCAGGCTCCATTCCAAAGTGACTCTTAAAGAATAATCAGACTTATTCAATAGGCAATCAAAACGAAATTACTTTTTGTAAGTACAACAAGGTTACGGACTTGGTGCAGTCTGTAAGTTACATGCTACTAATTTTCAGTGCTTTAAAATTTTTCCTCTGATTATCTGTGATGTTCAGGCATCAGCTACCAGGACATAATTCCCTCACAATTTCATCTTACCCTCTTCACTGTCTCCACTGTAGCTTGGATAAACAGGTAGAAGCTAACAAATAAATTACAGAGCAATTGAAAGTGATGCCTTATGTTGTAACTACCCATAGAAGCAGTCCTTGATGGACTGCCCTCCTTGTAATAGGCATTATAAAAATCTAACCCATACTTGTAATTCATAAAAAAATCCTCAGAGTAATTGTTCTTTGACTTAAACTAAACTTAACTTATATTTGGTATACTGAATGGCAAATAGAAATCCCACAATTCTCTCTGCTGTGTGCTCCTTCCCATTTAAAATAGCATCTTTGATATCAAGGAACAAACACAACAACCCACACTCTTTTCTAAGCTACAGCCCCATCAGACTTCTGAAATGCATACAGCTGATGCCATATATCTTCTCCTATATATAAAAAGTACAGCGCGTAAAATCCCATGATGACAGTCAGACACCGCCTCCATTTGCTGCTGTCTCAGGAATTGTCTTCCTGGTTCCGATGGCTCCACTTCCAGAAGACACCAAGCTAACCTCAAAAGTGAGCCCCATAATATTGAGAAGTCTGGCACGCACCGCAGTGTTAGTGAAAAGGCATCACCTGGCGTGCTTGAACAGCGAGTAAAAGCACCACCACAGCAGCACAGGCTGTGCAAGAGTTTAGACGTAGGAGCTATGTAGAGACTTACTCAGTGGTCCTGAGAGCTCCTGCTCAGCTTTCTTTACAGGAATGTAAACAGTTCTCCTTGCAATGTCTATGTTATGTCTCGGCTTTGTTAGAATTTCCTGAGCAGTGCTGCTGCCAAGAACACAAGGAGCGAGGCCATCAGGAGGAGCAATTCTCTCCCCAGTTCCTCGGGGGGGTGGGCCAGGATCATGGATCTTGCAGGACTCAGTGCTGGAGATACAAGCTGGGGTTAGGCCCTTGTTAGCTCTTCTGCAATTTCTGTAAAAACTGTGTCCTGGGATTCTTAAACACATTCAGGAACAGCTTCAGATGAGACGGAGCATCAGTGTGCCTGTACGACTCGCCTTGCATTCCCATCACAGAGCACACCTCACCGTACTGATCGCTCCACAGCATTCTGCTGTAGGCTAAAACTGTGTGGAACGAGCCAATGTGCTTTGTTGGGCTGGCACAGCTATGTGGTTGCACAGTATTTTGCCATACACTTTATTTCACTGCTTTCAATTGCACAAAAGGGATAGAAAAAAAAATAATGATACAAATGTGAATTCATATTAGAAGTGGTATTTTGCATATGTTTGAGTGAAAAATTGGGCTACACAAGATATGCCATAAAATACGTTCTTCCTTTTTGTATTAGAGGTCTGAATTCTTGTGAAACTCAGAAGTTTAAACACACTGTAAAATCATAACATTTGATTAAATCCATGCAGCTTTACTAAAGCTCTCATGGCACTGACACACAACTAATTCCCTTTGAAGACACCAGGAAATGCGAACCCAGAGTTTGCTATGCTTATTATTTCTAACCAAACTACAGCGATGATGAAAAATTATTAAGTGTGTATCATTTTGATATAAAATCATTAATCTGACTTTGACAGGGGCCATAAATAGGCTGAACAGTTTTCAGAGCCATTGCCTGTCCTCCTACACAGTGCTTTCCTTCATGACAGCAGCTGAACAAAACAAACTCGTTTTCCTAATACACTTAGTCTTTGGAAATGCATTTTCAATTAAGTAACTCATTCCTCCTGTTGGTCCACTGGTAACCGAGTTTACTGACAGTGAAAGGTCCACCTTTACATCCAGCTGGGTGCCTGCAAACAGATGGATGAGGCTGTGTCAATAAATCTGATTCTTTGCTGTAGGAAAAAGGGAGGGTTTTCATGGGGGCTGGTGGGTGCTGATGCTGCCAACAACGTTTTGTTGAGAGAAGACTGTCACACAGTCTTGCTGGTGAAAGGAAAAAGGCATGATGCAATGGGCAAGTCTCTCTGCCATGGTTCCAGAGGGCAGTTCACAATGCAACTGAGAATGGGAAGGGGAAAAACCACCTTCAACCACTCCAACAGCACCAACCCAGTGCTGTGCAGATTACACAGCAGAAGAGTGATGGAGGGGAGGCAAAAAAAGGGTTTGTGGAAGCAACGTGTCCTCTATAATCATGAAAGACAAAGAAAACAGTTTGTTTTAATGGAAAGAAGAGATGAAAGTACGTCATAATGAATGGAACTGATTGGCTGAGATAAAGCATCCTATGCTCTTCCTTATCATCTCCATTTTGCTGTGTCTTCCTTGCCCTCGAAAGGTTTATTCCAGCTTTACATCATTGCTGCTATGGCTCTCCTTTATTCCATTTCATATAAATACCAAATCAGTTCTCTGTCCTCTTGTACCAACTCATTTGGTTGCTGCTTCTGATTGTAATACTTGGGGCTATAAAAGAGTTCTCAAAGACCTTGCTTCCCTCTTCTATCAGCGTCTCAGAATTCTATCTTTTGCCATTTAGCTATCTCTACAAAACAAGATGTTAATGGCAACAACTTTTAAAATTGTGGATTTTATGATTTTATGTATGCAAGCTGATTTAGCAGGAGAATAGCAACAAATGAGAAATGGCAATTAACACTCCCGGAGTAAAGCCTGTTATTTCTCATGTTCTTCAACCCTTCTCTCACAAAATGCTTTCAGAAAGAAGGCAGCTGATTCTAGCAAACAAGACTACACATTTCATAATTCCACTCCACTGCTTTTCCAAAAACAAAAATATGTAGGAAGAACATTTCAGTATCACTAATTAGCAGGCTCCATGTCCTCATCCTTGGTGTTCAAGGGACATCTCTAAAAGATTCCTCCGGGAGAGCTTCTGCTGTTAGAATTTTACGCCCCTGCTGGAGTCCATTCAGCCTCCTGGTATCCGAAGGGGGCCTACAAAGATGTGGAGAGGGACTTTTCAACGGGGACTGTAGCGAAAGGACAAGGGGTGATGGGTTTAAACTGAAACAGGGGAGATTCATGTTAGATGTAAGGAAGGAATTCTTCCCTGTGAGGGTGCTGAGGCACTGGCACAGGGTGCTCAGAGAAGCTGTGGCTGCCCCATCCCTGGCAGTGCTCAAGGCCAGGTTGGACGCAGGGGCTTGGAGCAAGCTGCTCCAGTGGAAGGGGTCCCTGCCTGTGGCAGGGGTTGGAACTGGATGAGCTTTTAGGTCCTTTCCAACCCAAACAACTCTGTAATTCTATGATCTACGTTGACGTTCTGCAAGGAATAACCCCTTGAGAACAAAGAATGAATACCCAGGTGTTATCTGAGAAATTGCCCTTGTCTTCATCATGGAATTTGGCATGTACTTTAAATCACAGGCCGGGGCATGGAGAGCTGCAAAGAATTGGAAAGAAACATTCCCATCTGTCTGTTCCCAACCAACAGTGTCAGTGATGTGGCTTTGCTCTTATAAACCTCAGCTCTTGTGGAACGGCCACAGAGATGAGCCACTCAGCACCATTATCCCTAATTCTCTCTGCACTTATCCTTGAGTCATCACAAAACAACTCATTGTGCGGAGTGTCATCAACTCAGCTGTGGTTCATGGAACCTGAGGTACGTGCTCCCCAACCTGGCACAAAGCAGCGGAAGGAAGCACCCCCTCCTTCAGCTGGGGTGAGTATCAGCACTGCCAAGGGCTTTCTGATGCTTTCGCAGAAAAGAGGGAAGTAATTTCCCACTTTTGGAGAGAAGGTCCCTTCTGAAAGGCTCCAAGAGCAGATCTGTCAATGTGCTAGAAGAGAGGGAGGGCCGCTCAGATGCTGACACAGAAACAAACTGCAAAAGCATCTTTGCTTTTGATGATGCAGAGCAGTTCCTGACTGAAAGATAAGTAAGAATCATGCACAGTTCACTTCTTTACATACTCCTCACTGTTTAAACTTCTCTTTCCATATGGTTTTATTACTTTCAAATGTGGTTTATTCCCTTATGGTAGGAAAGGCTCTTTGGCAGGTGTATTGTACACACTGACTTCAAAATGACTGGTTAAAAAAACAACAGTAGTTTTCCAAAGAAGGATTTTTAATTAAAAAGTATCAATATTTGCACTTGGTTTCCTTGTATCTTCTCGATAGAAAAGAGAGATTTTCCCTGACTTCTTGGTAAGGTCACCCACTGAAAAATCCAGGAGTTACCCAAGTCTACTTCAGGTACTAAAATGACAATGTTTAGAAGATTGAGCTACATGTTTTCAGTCACTAAATCAGAACTAACTTAACTCTGGAAAATGAGCACATGTTCCTGGGGAACAGAACTCAAAGAAGGGATTTCCTTCTCTTTCTGTGCTTAACTAACCTGGATCCCTTCTGCTCTGGCAGGGGGCAAGGGCTTCCTTTGCTGTTTCAGTCACCTTTGGCTGTTCATACAGATCCACATGCACAGAGTTTCAATAAGCTTCAACAAAGCTCCACTGTTGTGGGAGCTCCTCCAAATAAGTATTTGCCAATTTCAAACCTTTGGAAACGTGTCCATCGTTAATCTCCACGATAACATGGCACAGGGCAACATCTGCTTCACATGGCACACACAAACAGGAGACACAGCTGTGACTGCGTGCCCGAGCAGCATGGTCAGTGCTGCTTTGAGCAGAGCGAGGAACATGTTTGGGGAGGGGAAAAGAGCATAGTTTAAAAAAACCCCAAGTCTTTGGTAATGCAGAGAAGTTCTATAAGCTCCAAGTCACCAGAGAGCTCAGGGGCCATCGCTGTCTGCTCTCAAGCAAGCCAAATCCTGATGTTTGCATGCAGTACTCCGTGCTATCATAGGCAGGCCAGCCACCAGATGCTCAGAAATCCTCATTCCTCTGCAAATTAGTTCACCTCATTTCATAGCCAAATCACTCACTTGTCAATTCCCCCTTTGGCCTTTGCAGTTAATGGGATCTGCTCTCAGTCAGTCTGGGGGGATTCCTTACTCCCATTATGAAAACAAAACTTTACTCAGAATTTAAATGGAATTCATTTTCCTAAATACAGGAGCACAAGTTGCCACTCTATTGTCTTAGACTAGTAGATTTGGGAGTGTTTTGAGTGGATTACAAATCACTTCAAAACTCCAAATGAAAACTGCTGGTTTCATTCAAGTACATATTGAAAAGAAATTCTTCTTTCCCTGTTTCTTTGCTTTTACCTTTCCCTTTTACATTCAGTGTAAAAAAGGGTATTGTGTAGTGTGACAGACAGCTAGCAAGCGAAGATGCAGTCTTACAGCCATTTGTAACAGTAGGCAAAGATCCCACCTTGCCAGTGGTGCTGTACATCACACTCCAATGGCTATAGCTGGGTGCTGCAAGCCAAGCGATCTGGCCCTAACTCTGGCTCTGGTCAAAAGACCTTGAGGGAGTTACTTCAAAGTACTGAAAGAAGCACCAGCGCAGGTTCCTTCTGTTTTCTGTTGCTCACTGTCACTGCAGCCTGGCTTTCCAGCTGTGCAAGATGTGACATTTGCCTTGTAAATAGAAGCCTGAAGGGCTTCTCTTGGTCCCACAGCATCTCCTCCAAGAAACTGCTACAACTGATGGCCAAGACACCCCCCCATTTTACACTTTATATATATGCTTTTGAACTGTTTTATGAATCAGGCCCTATGTTTCATGCCAGGCATCCTGCCATGTGCCTCATGTAGTTTGTATAAACCTCTAGGGCTGCCTTTAATCTGCTTTCCCAGAGTCCCTCAGTCTGAAAACGTGTATACCAGGAAGAAAGAGAGAAGCTGGAAAAAGAGAAAAGAAATCAAAGCACAAAGCGAGCTCACTTATGTAAATCTTAGTCACCACTGCGAGGAGGGCCTATTCGGTTGCGCAGCCCTCACCCTTTCACCTCAGGTACTGGGATTAATGGGGGACCATTTTCCCCCTTCTGATTGTGTAAATGAGGAAGCTGTTGACTCGCCTGGTACTGGGAAGACATATGTGCTTCATTATCTGGATTCTTTGTATTGTTTCAGCTTGTTGCTGGCTGGGAACGTGCAGCCTTGAGCTGTTCCCTTTTTTAAAACGCACTTTTTTCTGCCCCGGATTATTGCCAAGTGGAGATTTAAGTACACTATTACTTTTATGGAGAACTATTAAGAGTTATTAGATCCCATTAGAGCAAACTATGCTCTTTTAAAAAAAGAATCCTTTCCTTTATTTTTGAACAACCATTTATATTCATTTAAACCCAACAGAATGTTTGTATCAAGGCAAACACAGTTAATTATATCCTAGATCAGTGAGAACATTTCTTGTTTAGTTTTAAAAAATGGTTTACTAGTCTCCCCTAGAGATGGTGGTTTAGGAATGTGGATTTAAAGCAAGTCTGAGCCCTCATGGGTGCACTGGGTGTGCTGGCATGGATGGCACGAGAAGAGTTGAGTAAAATGATAGGAAACTGAATCCCAGCACAATGTGGACCTGTTCTGTTACTAGGTTTGGACAAAGTCCTCAGCTCATGGAGATTAAAATGTCAAGGGGGGGCCTTTGTATCAGTAGAAGCAGGATCAGACCCCTCGTTGCAATAGGAAGATGACCTAATATTACTGGCAGAAGTCACTACTAGTAAGAGCTGCACACGGCACCCGTGCCTGGGTGGTTGTGATTTTTTTAGAGAGGATGAATGCTTGGAGCTGGTCTGCTCCAAGTTTACTTCATGCCTACTCCTCTCTTTGCAGTTTACACCCAGTTCTCCAAATCTCTGTGCATTACTGCTTTGTCTCCAGTCAATTCCAGATAAAATGAAGGAAACGTGTCTCAGAGGAGTGAAGTGTGTGCTGACACCATCTTTTCTGAGCAACGCCTCAGAGATTAGCTCAGATTTTATCCCTTCCCTAATGGCAGCACTGGTTGTAGGCAACATTCTCAGTAGCCCAGACCTATGGGTTTGATCTGCTTAAACTGTAATTTGTACAACCCACTCTGGGAAGAATGGTATGTCTTCCTGGAAAACACTCCATTTCCCTTCCCTTTTCAAAGGCACACTGGTGAGGAGATGACTAAATGCTGCCACAGGAGGGAGAAAAACAAACAGGAAAGAATTAAAAGGGCCTCGGATAGGGCTGGAAAGCAAAATGCATAAATTATTCAGCTCTTCCCCTCCCTGAACCCTCTCGCAGCCAGCACATGCACACCACCTCCCTTCTGGACGAGCCTTTGGCATGAGCGGCGGATCGCACTAATGCTCCATCCCATTCCGCAGTGGAGCAGCGCTTGGCAGGAGGAGGCAGGAGACTCCCTCAGGAGAACTTTGTGAGAACAGAGCTGCACGGCTGAGCTAGGTAGTGGAGGGGAGGGAGGGAGTGGGAGGGGGAGAAGCATCCTGATTATGAGGGGAACAGTGTTTGAAATGGCTTCTCAGAGCAGAAAGCACGTCTGGGAGTAGAAGTAATTGTTTAAAAATGTATATGCTCCTGGAAAGCTACCTGTGGTGATTTTGTGCAGGAAAGAATGCTGTTCCTATTTGTCCTTTCAAAGAGCAGCTTAACAAAACAGCCAGCCACATGAAAAGGCAAAGAGCAGAATTCTCACATATGTTGCTTGACTCTTTTTTCATTATAATTTTTCAGGCAGGCTCTAATGCAGGCACTTGGAAGCACAGTGGTTAGGTCTGACTCACAGTTGTCCTGCTTAACTTGGTCCTGTCCTAACATGGTCCCTTTGTGCTTGGTGTTCAAAGCCCTTAGGTTTAGTCTAGACTTGGAAAAAGGTGTTTTTCTTCAAGAGTTATAGCTCAGTTGAACTTGTTTAGCTAAACAAACGCCAGCAGCTGAACAACATCAGGACCACGGTTTAGCAGGTCTGTCTCAGTTCAAGCAGTGGAATAGAACTAAATTAAGTAACCTGCACTACCTTCAACATTTTCTTAATAGGCTTTACAAGTGACAGACTTAAAACCTTAGGGAGTTTCTGAACATAGAGCAGGCTGAGCACTGGCAGGTTCCTTCTGGAAGAACAGGAGAGACGAAGCTTGACCTTAGCAGACCATTCAACCTCAATTTACCCAGCCACCTATCTAGATATTTAGCTTTTAGTGTGCAGCATTTGGACATTGCCCTGCTGAAAATCCACAGAGGAAGTGATAGTATTTTTCCAGGTGATTGTAAAATATACTGGTAACAGGGATGAGACCCACCTGACTTCTGGAGTACTGGCTTAGTGAAATTCTGCGCTCCTGGAGTCCTGCTCTTCCCATGGGAGGGACAATGCAGTAGGAACAGCCTTTCCCCACTGCTCGTTTTCATTTTGAAATCTCCTCTAGAAAATGTACAAAGGAGATAATAAACTCTTCTTCTTATGCCAGGAACTCTCCATTTTTGAGCTTTATCTGTTGCTGGCTTTTGGCACCATTAAACTGTTCAGGGTAAATTTCAAAATACTTGAGAAACTGGCTCCCTGGATTGTAGTTTGGGGCTTTCCTGCAGAACAGGAAAGCTTTTGACTCAGAATAGCTCTTTGATTTTTGATGAAGCTCATAAGCATCTGTTCTCGCATGCAGATAACTAACTCTACCTGGTTATGGATTATTTTTCCTCTGAAGTCCCATCTCTGCATTGCCCAAGTTTTCCAGTAAGACTAAGATGTGTTTGATTTTACCCTTTTGCTGCTTTAGATCTCTCTTTGGCAGTCGCATCTACCTACATAGATAAATGCTCTTATTAAAGAACTTAGTCATGGTCTGAAGTAAGTGCAACCCACTGTTATCAGTACTTACATGTGTGCTTTGAATTCCACCACAGAGAACGGGGGTGTCTGAGAGTTTTTTTGCTGAGTGCCTTCTCATTTAGTACAGACCAGAAGACTCTTGTTTTCAGACTGGGGCAATCTCCAGTGTTGATGAAGTTGATAGTATTTGCACAACAGGAGTAGGGATGGAATGCCGTCCAACACTCCCTGAATCAGAGCTTCTTTTTTGTTCAGTTTAATACTGTGTTAGGGGTTCTGTTCAACACAATGCAGTGAAGAACATGTCGTCTCAGCTCCAGGCAGCCTGTTGTCTAAACTGGAGTGATTCCAGGGTAGCTCATCACGTACAAATGGAATCAGTGAAATATTTCCTATGGATTAATATGGTTCATTTTGTAAACCCAGATGATTTACATTGATTGTGACTGTTAGAGGAGTAAGGTTTAGGAGACTGTTTTAAGTAGTATGGTAAAGTACTTCTGGAAGGGTTTCAGAAAGGCAGAGAAGAATTAACACAACATAGAAAACAGTTTGAGGAGAAAGAAATGAGCAAGGAGCCTTTAGCATCCTGCTGAAAATCTTGAAACTGGTGTTAGGTAGCAAATGGATTCTCAAAAGGAGACACTTTCAATCTAGTTGAAAAGCTGTAGGAAAAGAGAGAGAGCAAGGATTTAACACAGAGGTCAAGAATAAGATATGGGAGAGTCACAAGGTCTGGAACGAATATTGGGTGAAGTGGAAAGAGATTAAAAAAAGTACTTATTTTGTATTCTACTGGATTCTGGGAGTGAACATACCACTGTGTGTGATGGTGCGCATGCATGTGACAAGGAATTTGGGTTTGCCTCAGAAAAGATTAAAAAGCTATCATCTAGGGTCAGACTGCAGGAAGACAAAACAAGCTACTGCAGAAATCCAGCAGGAAAATAACATGGCTCTGAGGCAGGGCCACCACTGCTTTCATCTGTCCCCAAATTGTACTGTATAGATTTCTAAAGGGTTTAAGCTTCAGATTCTTTAATTTCCTGACTGGGATGTGTGAGCTAAAGGAACACCATCTGGACAGGTCAGTTCAGCAGGAGCGCTGGTTTACAGAAACTGGAACAAATGTTGGGATTACAGTCCTGCTTTTTTTCCAAGGGAAGGAAGGGAATGGAAATGGAAAAATGTCAGTGAAAAAACCCCACACAGGGCACAAACTTCAGAGCTGAGGAAGTCTGCAATGGAGAGTGTAGTTGAGACAGCTGTGCTGAGGCTTACCTAACCTAGGGCTGGCCACGCAGCTTCCATGAGGTCATTACATTAGTTTGTTGCTCCAGTCCTTGCTCCTGACACCTATTAAATCTACAGCGTTTGAGTTTGGAGTTGTCAAGGCAGCACCACACCGAACACTAACAGAATCCATGTGGAATTCTGGGAATGAGTTAGACCCTGCACAGAAGCTCTTTGCCTTTTTTCTTGTTTTTTTCAGGATATTTTCTTCTGTGCATATTCTAGGATTGGTTTACAGAACCAATTAACTATCTGTCCTCTGTACTGTTTAATGCCAGATGAAACTAGGAAAGCTCTTTTCTGGGCTTGGGCCTATCATTTTCCTCTGCAGTCTTGCAGGAAATATCCCTATTAATCTCAAAATAGTAGAGAAGAAGATTTATTTCTACAACAATTATATTATTAAAAGGCCACCCAGAGGATTCATTCATATTCACAACAGTCACAAGAACTTGCATGTATTTAGTGCTTCTCATCCCAAAGGAAACCACAGTTACATGCTCTACATTTGCACTGTAGATAACAGATCTTATACAACATTCTGAACCCCAAGCTACTTGCAGGACATAGCACTTACTGGACACAGATCCCATCTGCTTTTCTTGCAGCAGGCGATTACAAGGTCTCCTTAAGGATCCCAGAATCTTCACAATGACAGGTCCAACACTGTCCTGCCTACTTCCAAGAAAATGTTCCCTAACGGTATTATGAGTCAAGAGTCAGTGATGCAACCATCCTTCCAAGTGAACCCCAAAGGGCTGTTAAATGTACATTTGGGATTTTTATTTTGATTGTCCTCAGTAGTTTTCCCCAGGGGACCCTCTGAATATCTCCCTACCCATCACTCAGTTTCTCCACGTCTCTCATGTCTTGTGCTCAAGAGAACAGCTACATGTTCCCTTCTGTTCCTTCCCACAAACCTAAACTAAATGTAGAGCACATATCCCCTTCATCTACCACCAAGCTTAAAGTCCTGGCATCTGCTTCCAGTGGCACATCTGGATAATGCAACCTGGTACTTTAGGTGGCTGGAGAAGTGGAGATGCAGTCTTGCACTACACATTCTTCTCGACAAAGGTCTATTATAACAAGTGAGTCTTTTAGTGTAACAAAAACTGACTGGCAACCAAGACTGACTAACAAGTTGCTTCTCACTTCCACCAGGAACCTTGAAGTGCAGGACAGAATGCAGGGAAGATTTTCTGGAAAACGAAGAGAGATCCAGTAAAGACTCTAAGCCTGGGCAAGTCAGTAAACTGTCACAGTTGCCCAGAAGGACTTGGCTTGTCTTAGATAAACTTACAAAAGGCCCTGAAAAAACAGAACTTTTTTAAATGGCAGAGATTAATTTTCTGACTTCAAAGCAGTATTAATGCAGAGCTTGGCTAAGGTTTCCTGTGCAAGCAGTTTCCCCCTGAGCAATGATTTCAGAATCCGCCTTGTTTCAAGGCTGGCATTTGCTGCAGCTGCAGACCTGGAGTATTCTCGATCCCCTCTGAGTGCTGGAACACTATCCAACAACCAAACCGCAACCCAAAAACAATCAAACATCTGTTTGGAGGCAGGCTGCTCAGTGACTGACATCCTCCTGCCAGCATAAACACTGGAGCTGCTGAGTGATTCCTGTCTTTTGTGTGTGTGTGTGTGTATGTATGCGCTGCTTGTGGGGGTTTTGTTCCATATTTTTTGTATATGCAAATACACTGAAGAGCACTTTTATTGCAATGTATGAATGTGCCCATACAGTTTATTTGTGGAAGTCTTTTTGTTGACATGAACACACGTTTGAGTGTTTGAGCTCAGTTATTTGTGTGCTGGAGGCCGCTCTGCAGAAAGAAGGTGAGAATGTGGACTATGCGCCTGGACTCAGGTACATGCTTATGCAGCACGGTGTGTGTTTGTGTATGTTCATTTACAGATATGGACTTGGCTTTATTTGGGCAAAATTAGCATTATGGCTGTGTGTAGTTTTATGGAGAGACAAGTATTTTGAAGTGTGTGCATGTGTGTGTAAATGTAGAACTGTTCCTGTTAAAGGGCTTGTGCTTTTTGATGGACACCTATTCAGGTTGGACGGGCTTTGAGCAACCTCTCCTAGAGAAAGGTGTCCTGCCCATGGCAGGGGAGTGGAACTAGATGATCTCTAAGGTCCCTTCCAACCCAAACCATTCCATGATTCTATGATACATCTGATCTTCAAGTTCTGCCATTGAACTAATCAGCTACTTAGGCCACAGGAGTTGATGTCCTTTACTGTTGGCCCAGTAGGAGAGATAACAGACTGCTAGAAGCAGTTCGGAACTGGGTTCAAAGGAAGAGCCAGGTCTGACCTTGATGTAATCTCAGTCCTTCTAAATCTAAACCCCCTGATGTCAAGACCTCTCTTGGGATGACAGTAGGGAATCTGAGGATGATTTGGCTCAAGGGCTTCGGGAACATGGACGGGCCAGTGAATATTGATGTTAGGTCTGCCTTCCTAGAAGTTCAATTACCCTCCTTCCTAAAAGCATTTACAGACTCCATGCAGGTATCTGCTTTTGTCCTGGTTTATTTATAGACTTCCAATAACCAGGGGCTGTTGATGGCCAGGGTAAAGTAGCATGCAAAAGGCATTCATTCCCAACAGGAACCCCCTCGCTGCAAGGCTAAGACCAGCTTTCAGAAAATGCCATTGTTCCCACTCCCAGCCAAATGACAGCTTGTGCTGCTCCTGCCAGTTCCGCTGAACCCCCAGTGTCTGCCTAGAGATGGCTGCTTGCTGTCTGCAGTGTCTTTGTGTACCTGGCCATACATGAGTCAGTGAAGCCTCTTGCTCGAACACATCAGTATCACAAGTGACAGAATCTGGGCCACCCACTGGATGCATTTCTGGAACATTCCTGTCTAGGAGAGAGCAGCTGAAGCCTTTTGCTTTAGCCCAGTTCTTAAATATCCCATTGCTGATGTATAAGAACATGCCATTGCAGGAAAGACAGATCTGGTGATCTTCCCACTGTGAGCCCACTGCTCTGTAACGGGCAGTGCAATCTTCACCTGTATTTTTCAACACAAGACCCCTCAGCAGGGTATAACACAATGATCATGACAAAAGGCCCTTCGTCAACATTAGCAGCTGCTCAACTTCCCACAAACTCCAACTCCAGACAAATAAGAAGTGCAACTTATGGAAGCCCTCAGCTGTCTCCTACTTTGGTCACTTCCAGAACAGATGTGAATTAAATTCTAGTCTCTTTTCTGTCCCTGCGTCTGAATTTTGATTGTAAGACCTTTCAACTTTGAACTGTTCCCTTACAATTTATTCCTTATTTGCTGCAGGAGTTTTGAGGGACATTTGAAGCTCTTTTACTTTGTGAATTAACATATTTAGCCTTCCACTAATTAGTCCAAACCTCAGAAAGCCCCAAACTTTAACTGCAGGCTCACTATTCAACCAACCAATAAATAATACGAGAGACGAGAAAACAAACTGTAAGATTTAAACTTACTGTGTAACACCTTAAAAAAAAGGAGTGGTATTGCTCATTGAATAACAGGATAAATTCAGGAGCAAGGGAGTGAAACAAAGGAATATAAAATCTCAGTATGACTACTGGGGAAAATGCATTTGAGACTAGAATAGTTTCCCATTGGAAAGGACAAAGAAGCAGGCACTTGAACAACTATGGACAAAATAATAAACACTAGAAACTGTATGGCTGTGTGCAGAAGTTACTTCCATAAAACCAGGCTGAAGATGCCAAGTGCGGCTCTTGGACTCAAGAAAACAAGCAGAAGTTACAGGGACTGTAATCAGGGGACTGGAGCACCTCCCGTATGAAGACAGGCTGAGGAAGTTGGGGCTGTTCAGCCTGGAGTTCTCTTCTCTGCGAAGAAGAGAAGAGAAGAAGGCTGCGTGGAGACCTCATAGCAGCCTTCCAGTACCTGAAGGGGGCCTATAGGGATGCTGGGGAGGGACTCTTCGTCAGGGACTGCAGTGACAGGACAAGGGGTAATGGGTTAAAACTTAAACAGGGGAAGTTTAGATTGGATATAAGGAGGAAATTCTTTCCTGTGAGGGTGGTGAGGCACTGGAATGGGTTGCCCGGGGAGGTTGTGAGTGCTCCATCCCTGGCAGTGTTCAAGGCCAGGTTGGATGAAGCCTTGGGTGGGATGGTTTAGTGTGAGGTGTCCCTGCCCATGGCAGGGGGGTTGGAACTGGGTGATCTTGAGGTCCTTTCCAACCCAAACTATTCTATGATTCTATGTGCCCTTTGCCTGTCAAAGCTGATGTGTGCATTCATTCTCACACACTGTTTGCGTCAGCCTGTCCATGTTATATAAAACTTCTCTTTTTAGTCAATAACTTGAATCAAAAATCTGACATATTCCTTCTGGGAATAACTTACATAAAATTGGACTATCTCTTTGGGAAAAGGGGGATTATTCAGATCTGGAAAGGTATTTGCCATGCAAAGTCTCATCTAGGCTGACAACAGCAGCTTCCCATCCTCTGTCCTGAGGGGAAAAGGGGTGTCAAATCCTCACATCTGCCATCCCAGTGCACAGCTGTGAGTTGCTGAGGAGAACCTCCCCTGCTCGCCCAGCTGCCCCTCCATTCACTGTCACTCAGCAAGTAACTATTTCACAGTCCTTACTGGAAACAATAGGACCTTTCAGAATGAAATCAGATCTTGACTGGGATAGGAAGGCAGCTGTGAGACACATGAAAGCTTCTGCTTGCTGTCTTTTCCTTGTCTCACAAGGTTCAGATTCAAAGACTCCAAGTGAAAAACCCACTGCCAGCCCCTTCAGAAAGGTCAGTGTTGCAAGGGAGATTCTGCATGTTGGGTACCCAACGTACAGACTATGTACAGCTGCAGAAAGCTGTACAGACACAGATAAACAGCTCACTGCAATTTAGATGGATGCAGCAGGGGTTGAGTATACATGGAAATAGACAGAATATAAAAGGAAAAAAATAGACCAAGAAAGAGCATTGAATTTCAGTGCTTTTTTGATTCCAAAAGAAGACCCCACGATTTATTAAGTTGACATTTCTCCCATTACTGATACTCAGTTCCTCTGGGGCAGAAGGCAGAAGCTTTTAACAGCACTCAGCTATACTACATGCTAGTATGCCCCAAACTCCCCAAGATTTTTTGGGGCACTGAGTACTTGATAACCTTGGAGAGAACAGTTTCACCATTATCAATAATAGCTGCAGTTTCCCTTGAAGGTTCTTCTCTCATCAACGAACTGATGAGGTCCAACATGATTTTAACCTTCTAATTATTCTAATTTCAGGACATCAGTGCTGCTGATTAAGAAATACACTGCTCCAAAACAGCTCCCTGGAGCTGGGTGTACAAGCACAGCGTGGAGAAGGCAGGAAAATGAACCCACATGGAACGCTCTGGTAACGCGATTCCATGTATTCCAGTACCCAAACTCACTTATTTACAAGCACAGGGTGTTTACACTTCACTGCAGGCTCTAGCCTAAATTATTCTGAGAAAACCAAGCGCAGGGAAGAGCCGCTGGTCAATAAAAAGGCCACTTCTTTTTTATTTCAAGAGAATTTACAGACTGCTCCTCAGAACGGCACAAAACCAACACGTACACTGTTTTCTCAGGGACTGGCCAGCCTAGGATCTCTTTTTCTTTCAAATACACCAAGTCGTTTCCAAGCACAGGGACAGCTTAGTGCTCATAAAGCAGCACACAACACATGCTCCACTAGCCTATAGATCAGCCATGTGTTACCCTCCCTTGCTGCTAGTCCGCCTTATCCTTACCCTTGCAGTCCCCCTCGCTATTGTCTTTCTCTCCCAGTTCCTGCTTACATGTTGTCTGCAGTGTGCTGCTCCTCCCTTCACTCATTCCATTCACCTGCTCCACCAGCTAAGCCCCATACCCTTTCTCCGTTCGGAATATTATCCATTGCTATCAAAGCTTATCCACTGTGATACCAATTCTGAACTCACATTTTCATATTATCTTTCTGTCTTATATCACAGCAATTCCCAGCACCACCACTCTGAAGCGTTTCTGTTTCCCCCAGCTTCCTCTATCACCCAGTTTGGACTTAACTAAGAGTTAAGTGCCTGCTCTGAATAGTTAGCTATATGACAAATAATGCACATTGCATGTTCCTTTGTCTTCTCTGTCTTTCATTTCTCAATGTCACATTTCAGTTTTGAATTGCTCCTCTGTTTTGAACAGATTCCTATTTTCTACTCATGAATAAAAAATAAAGCATCTTGTTTGTGTAAATGCTCCCTGCTCCAGTACTGCATGCATCTGTAGCCACCTTACTGTTGCATTGCTGATGGGGGTAAAATTTTGCTGCTGCTAATGAAGGTAGGAGCTCTTTAATTCCCGGGTAAGGATTTAGGTTTTCAGCTCTGAAGCTCAACAGCTCAATCCCATTTCTGACCCAAGGGAGGAGCTGTTACACAGGATCCCATCACTGAGTTCTAGCATCACTTTTCTCATCATCATGTATTTGAATTGTTACCCTATACATCATAATTCCCCAGAGCAGAGAACTCAGAGCTCCTCACACCACAGAAATAAATGTCCACTTCTTAAACATTTGTTTGAATTGGGTAGGGAAAACGTACTAGAGTGAAAAATGTACTATCCGTGTGCTCACTGCTGGGGGTTTCAGACTGCCAAAAACACATAATCAAAAAGGATTCCTGTTTCCAAATGACACCAATCATTTTTCCCTCAAAAGCTATTGTATGTGGCACTGTGGGAGTTCTGAAAAGTGAAAATACATTTATTTAATAAGAAAAAATTAGTGGTGTCAGAATATTATTCGATTGCATCTATTTAGAGAAAAGAGGCTGAATCAATACCACACATACTTGCTGCTTTAAAGTGGAGAATTTCACTGTGGCAAAACCAATGATAAGACTCATTTATTTTATTCACCTCCTGAAATCATCCAGGCTGTTGTCACTAAATGCAGATTTGTCTTCGTGACTGGCAAGGCGAGTGTTGGGGTGGGATTTGGGCAGGATATTACCAAGAGATGAAACCAGAAAGACCTAAACATTCATGCAGGAATTGCAGTGAAGGGGCAGAAGGCAGATGTGAAATTCTTTCAATCCTGTGTAACAGAAACACAACCCTTCTGAGAACATAGTTTTATTCCATTTTCTTCCAGCAAAACTTGTTTTAGAAGCCTTAAGAAAACAAAGCCAGCCTCAGAATAACTTTGCAATTCTTTTTAGCCTAATTAACACACAGCAGTCGGCCTTCCCAAGACCCCAGCATCCTTTGGGCTGGATCACTGTGCTCAACAAGCCACTGCTCAGGTTTAGCACACCAGCTTATGAGCTTTTTATTTTGCTTTCAGCTTTCTGAAAGGTTTCCAAAAGTACCAGGCAAGGAAATGAAATCTTCATCTCAAGGAAAAGATCCCTTTCCAAAACTGTTAATCTTCCCTTATGACATGCTTTGGAATACAGACGTATCCAGAGGGGGGTTTATTCAGCAATATGCTGCTCTTGTAAGCGATCAAACTGGGGTTTATTACAGTGGTACATATGTTAACAATAATTCAAGCTTTTATTGACCCTGTTTCACCACCACAGCTGCTCTTGGTTTTCGTCATGGCCCCACCCAGTGCCACTTGGAACACCAGCAGACACATGTACGTATTGCAGGGAGTGATGCTTTGTGCTGTTATTGAAGAACCAGGCTTCCTCTAGCATGCAACAATCGTAAACTCATGACTACACATTTCCTAGCTGTCACTGCATTACATCCATATATGCTGGAATCAGCAGAATTAGAAAACATGGGTTTCTGTGTATCACTTCTGATTAATTTTTGCATTACAGAGCCTCTGGATGATCCAGCCACATGTAGGTCAGTCCGTCTTAACTTGAATTGAAATATCTATGAATTAGATCTCCAAATTATTATAAGAATATGGGCCTTAGCAGCATGAACAAAATACTCTGCAATTAGGCCAACATCGGTACTAACTAAAAATACAGAACATGTTACAAGTCCAGAGGAGAAGAAGCTCCCACAGCTTTCACAGCTCTCTTGGTGGATGAAGCAGACCCAAAGAGGGAGTCACTACGAGCTATAAAATCTGTGACTCTGCATCAGCAACTCGATGGACATGGTGGCTGGCAAGCCAGCCTGTGTGCTGTGTGCAGCTGGGTTTGTTGAACATGAAATTTGGCAATGGGCATCAATGTGTCAAGACCCTCTGGGTCTTCTCATCTTTGTCACATATGATATTTTATATCATATTTTATATTTTTATATATATATATATATATAAACCAGAATAAGATGATGCCACCCCATGAAGAGAGGGGAGTGTCCACTGGTTTGCATCCCAGCTTGTGGTTCCAAACCCACGTTTCTGTCACAGAGATCCCAAGTGACTTTGGGGAAGGTGCTCAGTGAATTCTGACAGGGACACAACAAAGAAAAAGCCATCTCAGACCTAACCGTGTTCTGACACAGTGGCAGTTAGACTGTACGCACAGAGACCTGTGGCACGGAGCAGTAAGTTGGAGAAACAGCCAAACAAGCTTGGAAGCTCTTCCACAAATATTAGGTATTAACAGTAAAGGAAAATAGAGAAGTTTTCAGGGGAACAAAGTAATTTTTTGCTTAAGCACTCTCGTTTGTCATCCCATCAGTGCTCCCGACCAAAATCCATTTAAATAGCTCAGGCTTCCTGTTTTATGGCAAGATGAACTAAAAGCAAAAACATTAATTCAGATCAACATCTCCTGTTGTAGTCCACTGTTAGTCAGACTTTAATCTTGATTTCACTTGTGGGGAAACCTCCTCTGGTCTGAGATTGAAATTAAAGAAAAAACCCACCCCAAAACAGGGGCTGTGCGCATTAAATAAGAAGATTTAGCCTGAGATCTGTTTAACTCTGGGCAGCTCCCCTCTCTGTCACTTGGCCTGCCTTGTAACTGAGATGCTGTTTGACCTTGGTGTAATTGCTGCTGTCTGCTGACAGGGCACTTCTGCCAACCAGATGTTCTGTATTGTGAGGCATGGCTATTTGATAAAGCTGTTCTTAAATCATAAATAAAGGAGGAAACTGTTGCATGGGCTCTATTTTTCCCATTAGCAGTTTAGCTTACTGGTGATAAAAAAGGGCATGGATTGAATTTGACATTTACATAAAAGAATCAACACAACACCCTATGCATCAGTTCAAACTTTTCTGTACCTTGGGGGGTCCTGCTTGTTCCCTTAATAAGCACTTACTCCTTGTTAGATGGCGCAATGGACACGTCTCATTGATCAGGTACTTGGTGAAAAAATACCGGCTAGTGTTTGTAAGTATTCAGAATAATGACACCCATATGAACTTCAAAGGCCTTACAGGTTTAAACAGCAAAGAAAATCCAATTTTTCTTCTGCCTACACACAACTTTGTTTTTGCTCTGAGCCTCTTCAAAATGCTCCTTGACAAACTAATGGGTAAAAAGAATCTTAGACATTGGATGACAACATCTGAGAACCAAACTGCTGATGATTGGGTCTCAGACAGTTCAAAAAGGCACTTTAAAAACTTTAACTTTCCAATAGAGCTATGTTCTAGAGAAGAAAGGTGCCAGGAAAGACAAAAAACCTTCTTCAAATGCAAACCTGAAAACCCAGACTTCTGAATGTGCATGAAATCTGAGCTCCCAAATGAAACTGCTTGCTCCTCTTAAGCGATAAAGAATAGCATTGAGCAGAAAAATATTCGCAGGCCTCAATAACAGACATCAATCTAGCCCATTTTAAACCATTAGAAACAATAGTTAAGTGAGTATGTTGTTAATGAAACCCAGAGGATGCATCATCATAGGTACGTACAAGGATAACATGGGGGTATTTTAAACATGATAGAGAGGGTGGGTCTTCCTGAGAAGAAAGGTTAAAGATATCAGAGAGGCATTGAGCAAGAAAGCTCCCCCCTTTCTCCATATCTGAGCCCTGACAGCACAAGGACAACGGCGAGGTCAGAGCACGTACTTCTTCAGTTTTAAAAAGTGCTTACAAAATACTTGGCAAAGGTGGGATTCTGTTGTGTGTAAAAAATAATGCCAGGAATCAGACATGCTGAGCATGGTTTATACATCCACAGCTGTGACAGTCTGAGGAGGGTAATGGCCTTCATTTTAAAAGAGCAAGAAATAGTCTTCCCATACATCCTGAAGGAGCCAGGATACCTAGAAAGATGCATTACTCCTATATTTCCTGCAAATACTTACTCATTATTCCAAGAGAATACTACTTCACTGACACCTTGGTTCATGGTGCTCAGTATCTAGTTTGTTCTTTGTATTATACTCAAGAAGAAATGCAAGAAAACTGTTTCTTATAATGCAGTTTTCTAGTGCTTAAAAGAATGGGTCCGGACCTCACTCTGGATCCAAGGCTGAAATAAAACCAGTTAGACCATTGTGAAAAAGGTGTTTTGCAAGTATGACTGTAACTTCATGATGCCTGTAACTTCATGATGCCAGCAATACAAGATCTTGCAGGTACACAGAAGGACTCCAGTGTTGTATTGCCAAGTTGCTGCCCAGGCAAATTACACACTCTTGTGTGATGCTGGTGCTAGCGATGGCCAGCACCACAGGAGGTGGGATACATTGGCAGACTTGAAGGCTGAGCAAAATCCCATGTGCACAAACTCATATATGATGGAAGAAAAATTAATCACCATCACCAAGAGTATCTTTTCCCATGCATCTGACCAGAGACTTTTCACAAAGAACTGTGAAATGAAATGGGATGATCATGGGAAATATTCAGGTATAGTATGAGAATGACCAGCTCCTGATGTGGAAGTCAAATCTTTTAGCCTATGTAAGAAACATGCAAGAAATATCACGGGCATCAATACACTCACAATACTCTGTCTATGCTGGACAGTCTCACTCAAAACAGTTGTGCTCAATGGCTCAATGTTCAAGTGGAGAAAATCCCCATCCCCAGTTATGCTCAAGGCCAGGTTGGACACAGGGGCTTTGAGCAAGCTGCTCTAGTGGAAGGCGTCCCTGCCTGTGGCAGGGGGTTGGAACTGGGGGAGCTTTAAGGTCCCTTTCAACCCAAACCGATCTGTAACTCTATGATTTTATATTCACCTACCATACTGATGAATATGCTTCAAGAAAGTCTTTCAATTCAGATAGAACACCCAAAAATCTATCACCCCACCGAGAGTTTTTTCCTTATAAATCAGTCCTATTGCAAAATGCCAAGTGACAAATGACCAGATTTTTAATGAAATCTGATGAAAGGATCTACTCCTCTTGCCCAGATTCCTGTTCCTCAAATATTATCCTAATTGATTCTGTACTTAGGCATAAATCTCCAGCCTGTACTTTGCACAAAGTCAGACCAGATGATGATAAATATGTCCTGTAGGTACAGATCTATAAATCTGAGTTTCAGAGCCACATTTACTACAGCAAAAGGCAAGGCACTAATTAATGTACAGTGGGTAAGCTGTGTCTGCTTGTGATGGACGAACACTGCAACAGCACAGTAAAAGGAGTAGAAACCACTCCTTTCAGAGAGGAAACTGTGAGTATTGACTGAGGCACGAAGCAAGCTCACTTGAAGTACTTCCAGAATGATCTACATACAGCATGTAGCCTAACAACATCTGAAGAGCTCCCAAACCAGCCGCTATCTGCAACAACACAGAGACCAGAGTCCCACTGAGTCTGGACAAAATCATTACAGGGAGAAGAGCAATGTTTGTGCTAGAGGAAACGATGGAATTCATTAGAAGTGCAATGACAGTTCATATTCCTGGCAATGAGTAACCAGTAAAATGGGAGTTTTGTTTGTGTGTTAGTTCACTATAAAGATCTTACAGCAAAATAAACACTGAACATGGAGAAATAGCTTACAGTGACGAACTCTGGTAAATCCAACCTCTTTTACTAGGGAATACCAAAGCAGATTTTAAACATTTGGCAGCTTATCAGAAGCTAGAAGAAGATTAACTATGTGAGTGAAAAACCAGTCCAAGAAACCAGAAACAGCTTTCCACAATGAAGGGAAGCCAACAAGGAACAGTCTAAAAAGCATTTGGAAAGAAATGTTAAGATCATTTCACTCTTAGGAAAAGGATCACTGAAGCAAGAGGAATTTGAATTCCTTTTGGAAGCATGCAGGTTATTTACTAAGTTATTTGTAAGATTTAGAGAGAGTCTCAAAGTACCAAGAGTATCAAGACTGACAGGGTGGAGTTGGTCAGAACCAGGAACAAGTGTCCCAGTACTCCCACTGGTACTATGGGTAGTAAGTAGTATTCATAACGTCTTGTAGGTGAAGGAGAAAATGAAAGCAATAGATTTTTTCAAGGTACTACCAATAGGATTTCTTAAATCGAATAAATCTTGATTGTTACCAAGAATCAGTACAGTATGTGGCACTCTGAGAACAATTGAGTAACCACAACTAAGGGAACATCAGCTTCTGCTTCGCAGGGAAGGCACCAAAAGTGTGTTTAGCCTGAACAAGACCCAGTATAATTAAACAGAGGCTGCTCTTCCTCACTGTGGTACGTCATACCCACAGCAACCGAGGCGAGGAAAGGCTTCCTTCTGGGTGCAGCACAGAATAAAATATTCACTGTCACTGATGTTATTAAAGAAGTGACAGCATGAACAGTCTGGGTTTCCAGCTCAGTATTCAACTCCAAATGTGATCAACATCTTCCATTTCCTACATTCCCATGGAAATTCCAAAGTCTAGAGACTCTGCTTCAAGCATCTGTCTTTGAAGGCAAGTGTTTCCCTTCCCCTTCAGTGCTGGATGATCCCTGCACACCTCTGTGCACTTTCCTAGGGGAGTTATGAAGCACAAGTGGAGCTCACAACACAGTTCATGTTTTCAGATCTGAATTACTATGGACACTAATGCATTACTGTGACTGCATGGTGTAATAGCTTTTAGAGCCCCAAAGATAACCAAAGGTTCCTGGTAAAACCTTGAACTTGCTGTATTCCTTTTAAAGAATTGTAATTTTTTCACTGGAGTAAGCTTCGGCATTACACAGATTTCAGACACACTTCTTCACATGCTAGGAGAAAAAAAAGAGAAGGGAAGTGAAGCCAAAACCTCACTGACTTGTTTCTGGCTGCTCTCAACCATAGGAATTCCCCAATCACGAAAACGCTCTGCTCTAGCTGAAGAAGTGATGTTGATTAGGAAAAAAAAAGTTCCAGATGTTAACTGACAGCAATATCAAGAGAAAGGGAAAGTGGAAGAGAGAGAAGGCATGTGAGGTGACCTTGCCCTGGGCAGCACCACAGCCAGAGCCCTGTACCCTCTTCTTGCTGGGATGCAGCCAAACCCTGGCTAGCACTCACACCATTCTGTTCTCCTTCCCACTCCAGGCAGTGTTTCCAGTTTAACCCCATCAATTCTTTACATCCTTTCTGATTTCATTATTAGGTAATCATAGAAATAAATCAGAATTAAAGTTATAGGAGGAAAAAGCAGAACAACCTATTTTTCTTCACAATTCCCATACAATTTCTTCTTTACATCCTTATTAGGGCAGTGTCTCCAACTGAGATCCAGAGGTACCTCAGAAGGCATAGATGGGGTTAAAATACAAGTTCTTCGAGAGAAGACACTGCAGTCATAGTGAAGACAGATGTCTTGGTTCTTTGTATAGCTAGGTAATGTGATTTAACTCTTTGTGGGCTCTGGAAAATGGCCAAAGTAAACCAGCTGCTCAGTTCTCTGGAGTGAACTACCAGTGCTTATTTGGAGTTCTTCCATTCATCACATTTGTACTTCACTACCTCTCAGAACAATGCTATTTAAATTAGATATTTAGGGAAAACAAAGGAAAGGCCATAAAAGTCTGCATGTGTTCCTAAGATTAAGACTTGTCTTACTTTCTTCCTACTGGAAAAATGTCCATTATGGGAAAAACCTGCTTGCTGTTGCAGACTATCGCACTGATATTAAGCCCAACCAGAAACCAAGTAAGCTCCTGGGGCAAGATCTCACCTACTTACTTATCAGTTCACAATCTGGATAATTCTGTCCCTTCCCAAGAGAAAAAAATCTGTGGTTTTCAAAGTTTTACAAATTTTGGGGCCTTTCTGTTAATGACAAAGTCATAGGAACACTACAGTTGGAAAGAGCCTTTGGGGTTCTAGTCCAGCCTCCCCACTCAGAGCAGGATCAAACTGGGGAGTTGCTCAGAGCCTTGCCCAGTCATATTGTCAGTATCTCCAAGGACTGAGACTTCATAAGGAAGCTCTCTGGGGAAAACGTTCCACTGTTCAGTGACCTGGTAAAAATATAGGGAATTCTACTCAAACGTAAGAAAAAAGTATGTCAGTTTGTGTCCACTGCCTCCCCAAAGCATAAGCTATACTTTCTTCTTTTCTGAAATATTCTGACAGATGAGCCCTACACATTCACAGAAGATCCTTAGGAAGGAAATTAGCATACCCTATGGAGGAGGCATTTCTGCCCTCCTCCCAGCATATGTGAAAATTAACATATGGCTACAGATTGGAACAAGGGAACTCATGGGGCTGTTTTCTCCAAGTCACAAAACCCAACTCCTCCATGTCTTGCAGAAATCTGCTCCAGTTGAGTCTTCTCACACCGTCTGCTTGTTACTAATATGCAATTGCAACACTGGAACCAAGCTCTACAAAATGTTATCAGTTCCTGCTTGAGCACAGTGCCCTATATATTTGTAGGGAGACCTGTCAAGTACTGTAAAGCCTGCTTTAACAGTGTCAAGCTGTTTGAACCGGGGTCCTTTGCTGGCCTCTTACTTTCCCTTCCGCTGCATGGGAGGGACTGTGCAATTCTATACTCTGCTCTCTGACCAATGCGTGGTCAACACAGTACAAAAACACAAACGAGTTGCTTAATGCAAACGGATACCAGGGAGCATGTGCATAACAGGCATTTATCACTTGACAGTCTGGGGAGCAGCAAAACTCACAAAACTGATTAGGAGAGATTACAAAATCTTTCTTTGGCACTTTAGCAGCAGAGTGGAATGAGGAGATGAAATTTTCAACTCCGGTTCAGCTAAGTTATTAAATAATCCTTACAAAGGTGCTCGCTGCTGTTCCTTAGCACCATCTATCCAGGAATGTCAATGTCTCCCATACCTTCACAGAGTCTGACTGAGAAAGGTAACCTGCCTCTCATTTCCTCCTGACAGTGCTCACATATTGCAAGCTGAGGCACAAAGAGATGAAATTACGATCTAATAGTGTGGCCAGGGTTAACAATAACACAATGGTGCTGAAACCAAATAATTTATCCAACAATGCCAATTGCATTTATTGTTACTTATTTCTGCATCACAGGAGAGATATGGATGCAATTGGGCCCTGTCATTTAAGACTGAAAACAGACAAGTGGAGGATACTGAGAGTCATAGGAAAGGCTTTGCAGTCCTTTCAGAAGAACTGCCCAGAACTAAGCTCCACAACTCACTGGAGAACAAACTGCAGGGAGTCATTATGAACTGGCAGAAGGGATGGACAGGATGACCTAATAGGTTTATTCCATCTCTGATTTCTGTGGTTGCGTAATTCCATCCTGATATGAGACCAGGGGAGTTGACATCTGCAGTCACTCCTGAAGTTACTGACCCTGCCCATGGAGTACATCAAATATTTAAGTAAAAAACATCACATATGCACTAGGAATTGAGGGGGTGTATCCAATTTGGGTTAATAATACTTCTTAAACACTGTAAATGGGAATGAAGATGCAATGACAGGAAAGACTAGTCTTGGTTTAAAAGCACATTGAAGATGTGACCAGATGATATTAAGCAGAAAGATGCCTTATTAAGTTTAGCACTTCTGCTAAACTTAATAGCAGCAAATATTACTTAGTATTGCTACAAAGCCACAAATAAAGGTTTTCAAATCTTGTGTTTTCTTTAGCATATAAAAGGAAACGTCTAGTCCAAAGCAGAATTCGTTTCCACAATTTCAGAACTCTGCTCCTGCAGGTGTCCCTGCGCACTGTGTTTTCTAAAGCGTTTTTAAAATTAAAAATAATAAAACTCTAATGGTGCTTTCTTGGCTATGGGAATCAGAACAGTTATGAAAGAGCCATAAAGCAGCTTTTCTCTTTTAGCTGCCAGCAACTCCAGAAACATGTTTGCTGGAACTCTGACCCCTTACATAGAAAACATTAAAATAACTGAAACTTGATACAATTAACTGGTATTAGATTCAAAGGTTGTGAGGCCAACTGGCTTTTATGATCTATTTCTTGGTACTTGCATACTAATGGAAATACTCCAAACTTTTGCAAAATATATTGCAGATAGGCTGACTGGTAACTCAGTTTGTAAAGCAACTGCTTCAGCAACTGCTCGTCCTGTCTGTGAGGAATGAAAACCAGACAGACATCACATCTCTACTGCTGCACACCCAAGGAATGTTTTCTCTCTGCATCCAGCTTTCCCTCAGAATCTATTAACAATGGCAATATTTGAAGTGTTACGGATAAAGCTTTCATTGCGCTTCTCAAAATACTAGTATCACAGCTGTAACATTTCCCAAAGCTTCTCATTCCCTGGCTTAATATTAGAAGTAGTACATAAATCTCCTCCTAAACCAGACAGCCTTCAGCTACAGCCTGTTCTACATGATACACTCTTTCTGCATGACGGAAAAAAGGGGACGTGGGCCAGAGTAATAACTGTGGCAGAAGAACGATGGCTCAAGTTTGTGAAGCTCTTAAATTTGTAATGCCTATGAATTCCTTCCACCTGTGTTAGAAAGGGAACTGCCATTGATAGCCATAGAATTAAAGTAGACAGAAGGTTGACTTGGGTCCCACTAGCCAAAGGACTAACAGAACTGTGTGATGGGTATTGCTGTGAATTTTCAGCATGGTGTATCAGATTGAGAAACATCCCTAGAAAATTTCACCCAGCTAGAACGTGAGTGCTGGTGAATGCTTCAGAACCATTAGATCGGTGCTGCTCCAGCCTCAGCAAGACTTTTCTGATATAGCTGCTAATTATCTCACCCTTCTTTTTCACCACGGTCCCCAGGGATCACACAAAGCTCCAGTTGCCTTAACTTGCCTCCGACAATTCTGGACCACGCTTTATGATACTAAATGACAGCCAGACAACAGAGTTACTTCTGAATTAAAGATGGTGTAATTGAGAAAAGATTGTGTATTAAGGGAATTACTTAAGATCGTAAGTACTTACAGACTACAGACGTGGTAGATACTTCCCTCACAGAAACATACCAACATGGCTGTCTTCATGCCCATGTACTTTACCATGTAAATCATCACGTAAGCCTTTGTGGCCATGATCAAAACTCACTATAAACATGACCAGAGCAGGATCTTCACTTCTGCTTTTGGCCAATGATATGATTACTTCACACACTCACAACAAACCATGTACCTCACCTGACCATGGCAACCCCAGACAGAAAGCACTGCCTTACAGAATAGCACTAACCAGTGTCAAATTATGCTTCAGGAACAATTTGTTTCCTGGTTTCCAGCCACATAGTCATCATTGATCACTATAGAACATTACTCATGGCTTTTCTCTGCTACGCATTTGTCACTTATTTTGATGTTCTTCATAGAAGCAGAAAAGGAACAGAAAAGAAAGAGTGGTGGTTTCTGTCGGGCAGTTTAATCAATTGAGGAAGCATGTGCATTGACACCAGAATTCCTTATGCCTACCTCAATATTTGGTCAATATAGAATGTATAGATACTTTTTTATCACTAAGTATCTGTTCAAAGTGTGCACACTGAAATTACCAATTCTCTTCAAAATCTTTGAAAAGTCTTCTGTAAGGAGTGTTTGTGGGCTAGAATGGGAACAGAGTTATATTTGAGTACACTGAAGAGCACTCTTCACATTAAGAGTCCAATTTATGTTGGTAAAAACAGTGGAAGAAACAGTAAAACACTGTAATACTGTAACGTTTAAAGACTCCAAGGATGAAGATCCCATTTTAAATAGCATAATCATATACAGAAATACAGAATTCTGAGTGGACAAGAACAAAAAGAAGACCAATGAGATGAAAGGTCATTTAAGTTGTTTCTAAAATACACTAGCTCCTTGAGGACTGCATAGTGGAGATTTCACCTGTGTCTACACAAACAGAATTACTGACATGAGAAAGACTACTTAGAAAGCAGATGTTTTGTATTACCTATTTAAAAAATAAATCTGGGAGGATTTAACAGATTTCATTGACATCAGGATTTGGCTCAATACCTTTTAATAAACTACAAACGTGCTCTACAGTCCACACAGCAATTGTTGTCTGGAGAATTTGCATCAAACACACTAGACAATGCAATAAACTTTCTTTTAGAAGTATAAAAATGCAGCTAATAGATTGATGATTTCTGGATCACCACAGCCCATGAGTGTTTTAGAAGATCAGAATAAATGATTCTCTCACAGCTGGGGACTGTTGTTTGCCACCACTGGGGCGTGTACATGGAAAGAGGCTTTGGGCTCCATCCCATGTTCTGCAATCCTATAAAATCACTATAAAATAGGAAGGACATTCATTTTTAAAGATCACAGACTATTTGCTGTATAACCTCCCAAGCCCCAACTTTGTATTCAATTATGACAAACTAGAAGAAGAAGAAGGAATAAAACCAATACCTAGTTTTAAATTTTAAAATGTATATTGAAGCTAAAAGACACGTTGACTGCATTATGCTGCTCTAAAGGACATTTTAAAGCTGGATGTAGCTGGGTCTCCTATATATCTTCATGAGCAACATTGAGTTCTTTTTCCTGTTTCATACTGAGTCACTCCACCATGCTAAGGAGGCACTTGCTCTTTGTAAGTACTGGCCATCTCAAGAAAGTCAGCCGGAAATTCAGAAATTGACATGTAAAACTTTCTCTTCACACAAGAGTAAGAGCTTGCAATTGCTTCTCACCAGGGACTCTTGGGACATTACCCTAAGCAAACCACCAAAGCTTTATGTTAAAACAAAATCCAAATCTTGGCACTGTAGTTGTTAGTAATTTTCAGAAGACCACCAAGTGAACAGTGAACTGGTGAATCCTGGTGTGAAACCGTGGCCATAACTTTAAGGAATAGAAGGTCTGGGATTCTGCCAAATGCTACCGCTGTTTGTAACTCCTAATGCTATGCAAACAAAATGATTGCATTGTAAGAAAATATGAAGGAAATAAAGTTCATCACCAATGAAGGAGCAAAGATGATGATGAAATCAGATGCATTCTGAAGGTAAAATAGTCAAGATATTACAAGTTATGGAATGCTGCAGTCATGCCTTGCAATGCCACATCTGCATCTCCAGAGCTGATTTCTACCTTAAGATGCTCTTGAGGGAGAATGAGTTGGATTTTAAGGAGCTTTATCTGCTTTTGCTTTAAATTTTTCTGTTTGCTTCAACAATGGACATTTAAGATAAGGCCTAGTGATTCAGTGATATGAACTGGCACGGGGAAGTGACAAGAAAACAAATTTATAACCACAGAAAGTATTAAAACGAAGTATGAAAAAAATACTATCTTTGCTCTATTTGTGGTGTATCACATCGACCAGACAACAGCCTTGTTAAGTATCTGCACACCATGGACAGCAGAGCTCTTGAACTCCCATGTATTTGGTATATTCAGAGAGATAAACAGAAGTGAAGATTGTTTTGTCTCCAATGTTTTTTAAAGATAACATTGTAATTTAACTTTTCAATCTGAACTAATTACAGGGGTGCTGGGGTTTTGTTTGCACATGTGTGTGTTCCTTCCTTTGTGGGTATCTTTGAGAGTGTAAAAGCTCCTATAACTGGTAAGTAGACAGATAAAAAGAAACTGGGATCCCTCAGATTAGACAGAAGTGTTTTAAAACCTTAAAGAGGTGAACTGAATGGAATTCATGAATGAATTACTACAGCTCTTTGAGTAATCAATTCCAATCCCTATTAATAATATTACTTTCCCTTCAAAGAATTACTTTCACCTTATAAAGTCAAAGCTTGTAACCTCCTTAATCTTTACTACAGCCTGCAACAATTACTATTAGGCATAGAGGATCGACAAATTGGAAGCTCTGTGCCATTATCTCTTTTTCCAACAGACTCTTTTGACGATCATAAATAACTCTAAAATTATCATAAAAATTAACAGTACTACAGTTAAAGAAAATTATTATGTAAAGGTTTATGAATTTTGCAGCCATTAATAGGCATAAGTTAATGAGGCATAGGCTTTCCAGAATATGATATCAGATATTTTTCCACGAATGAAACTTTCAGAGTTCCAAATCCTTCAGAGGTCACCAACTTCAAAAACAGAATAGAAAGTTACTGTTTAATACTAATGGGAATAAAAATGAAACAGAAGTATTATAGCAAGTATCATGCATTGCAATTGAAACAGCCCAGTAAAACAAGATAAGGAAATCTACCTTGTCACCAACTTGGAATGGAGGAAGCAAAACCAGAATATTCAAGATGAATAAGATGCATTTTGAACACTTTCTGAATATTTTAAATTCACAACTACTCAGTTGTAGCTTCGAGCTAGAAGTGAAAGTTAGGATCAGGGCTTATAGACACCAAGTCATAGAGAAATTCATCATACCACTTGGAAACAGGTTCCAAAAAAGGTTACTGTCAAGAATCTGCATTTTGACAACCACAAATAAAGCTGATTTCCCATTCCATTACTCTTATGCTGTATGCATGGGATGCTTCAAGCTCTCATCAACAAAAATGTCGAGGAAGCACGACTCCTGCAGTAACACTGGCCTTTGGCTTTGTCAGTCGTGTTTTAAAGAAACACAAACACCTGAGGTTTTGAAATGACAAAGAGAACTCCCCACAGCACAGGAAACAAGTATACATCAGCCATCTTAAGGGAATAAAAGTTTGGGGTTTTTAATCTTTTCCCTCCAGTCTGGAGAGGATCATATTTCCTCTTGAACAGTAATGGCCTATTTTGTGACTTAAACAAATAGGTGCAAACTCCCTAGTATAATTCACTGACATTATCTGACATGAACTGATGAGCTGGACCTGGTGGACAGCACACTGCACTGCTTCTCATATTATGGCCTTAAGAACAGGCATTTATTCACACTTTCTCATGCTATTGCCACTTATTTTCAAAGTAAAATTCAATGAAAGCTTCCTTCCATATGCGGCTTTGCTTTTTCGTGTTGCAGCAGCAGAAGACTGAAGGCTCCCACAATCTTATTTGTAATCACGGGCAAGATAAATATACTGGCTTTAGAGAATATCAGAAATAACAATCCTCATTAAAAGTAGCACCCAAAATTGTCAGATATATCACATATTAGACACAATCAAGACACTAAAGACAAATGCCTTAAAAGAAAAAGTTCCAGGAAAATTTTACTGGATTTCTTTACTTATCCTAGAAGTAATTCAACAGTTGACATAGTCTTCATGATCAATACGTTCAGTCCTGAAGTTATGATATAAACCAGTTTCTACAGCTCTTTAGTTAATGAATATGATAATACAGGCAAGGGAAAAAAAAGATCTTTACCTTGTAACGCCTTAGAATTCCTTGAGGTACTCATCCTTTTGTACCTTGCATTCTTTCGATGTCATGCGAGATCTAAAGATCAGAATAAACATATTGTTACAACTAACAATGATGGTTATTTATATGTTAATGAGAACTTGTTGTTATTAGTTCATAAGACAGATCGAGACTCTTCCTCTTGTAAAACATTCTGTACTATTCACTTTAATGGGAACTACTCAGCCAATTTCAAAACAACATAAAAGCTTCAGATCCTCTAAACTGATTTTCAAAAGCATTTAGCATCCTGAAGTCACGTTGTCTTCTTTGCCAAAATAAGGCAAATATTACTGATTGCTGTAGCAATTTAAAAAGATTAAGTATATCTGTGAGATAAAAAAGCTATACTTTGAAAATTATAAACAGGGAAGTGTTCAACTAAGTGCCGGCCATGTAATACTGTAGACTACAAAGCCACTGATATTAAAATAGTGGACATATTATTTACATTTTGTAGCATATATGTTAATATTTTAGGGCACAAAACTCCTTGCACATAAGAAAGTTTAAAGCATGTTGAAAAAAAACTACCATTTGAATAGTCATCCTTGTATTTGTTAAACCCTTCTTACTACTGATGAGCAATGAAAATGAGAAAGGTTAGCTCTTCTACCCAGTAATCCCTTATTTCCTACTTGAAAATCATTAAGACATACATAACTTAAGGCACACAACAACATGATTATTAGGAAGGTATTTAATTGTGTGCTTATGTCCTATCAAAAAGAGCATGATAAGTGACACTACATTGTAGGATGCTGGATTTAAAGGAGATTAAGTGCTTAACTTACTTGAGCAGCATTTCAACATCAGCACTGGAAAACGCTTGGCAATTAAAAGATCTTGAGAAAGCCTCAAGACTATTCTATAACACACGATATAATATAGCAATGGCATGTAAGACAAAAAAATCAATGAGATCCACTCCTGAAGGCAGATGATAAGAATCATCCACAAGGAAACAGATAACGGCTGATATGACCTCCTTACCTTGTTAGAATTACAATTACAAAAAATCAGATACTGCATCTTAAACATAGTTACACATTCCAATTTTACATGTACATTTTAATGGTACGACACTAAAGACAGAAGATAAAAATGGCTTCACTTTCAAAGGGAAAAAAAAACCCAAGCCCAAAGCTCCCCAAAACCCCACATGCCCCAAGAGCCAAGTTAAAGATTCAGAAGTCAGGGCTAGGAGGGAAGAGGAAGATAAATAATTTAGCACTCAGCACAACTAAAGGCTGTCACTCTGCCAACCTTAAGAGAAATGAAAAGGTTTACACAGATCCTGAGAGTTTTTACAAAACCTCCAGGGAGCTGAAAAAATAAATCCAGAACAAGAGTTCTGAAGTATGCCACATAAATAGCTTCTAAAGACACCGATTAGACTGTGAGAATAATGGCATAGAAAGATTCCTTTAGTTCAAAATCAGACTGTTCTCTGGCATTATGTTTGCCCTCCTGTATCATCACCAGCTGCCTGTCTTTTTTCAGAGGCATCACCTTGTCGGAAACCAGGGAAGATGTCTACGGGAGACCAAGACATTATTTGGTATCATTTTAAATGATATGGCTAAGCCTGTGCTTGGCATTAAATGTACAGGCACTGCACACATTTTCATGCCTAAAGACCAATTCTGATCACTTGGAGTTGAGTAATTTCTGTGCTTTGTGGTGTCAATATTCACGACTGAACATAAGACAATTAAGCAAATAAAACCCCCTGTAAGCCTTGGCCACTCTTTGCAGGAGGAAGGAGTGCAGGGAGGAAGAAAGGGGAAGCTTCACATTATTTCCTTCTACCTTAAAATTAATTTTTGGCTCTTATTGTTTGAATTGCAACAGGGCCTTTCAATCCCATGAAAGCAAGAGTTAAACTGCAATACCTGCAACTATAAAAAAATTAATTCCATATCATCACGTTTTACTTCAAAGTAAGATGTAACCTTGTACTTCATTGCTCAGACAATGTTAACTGTAGGAGAATCACAGAAAGGAACTAAGTTCATTTAAGACATAAAGCAATTTTGAATTGCATTGATTACAGTGATCAGTCTATCACTTTAATGTCATCTCTGCTGGCATTTATTAAAAAGACATACATGTGACAACCCATTGATCCTTAACACTGCAGCTGAGATAAAAAGTCTATTTGCAAAGGAAAATTACTTCTTTAATTAGAAATGGAGTATCATTTTCTCTTTCCTTTGTTAGAACTTCAGCAGCCACAGATCAAATACATCATGGGAGGGGTTGCAGAATCTGCCACCTAGTTTCATTTAAAAGTCTTCATAGTTAATCATTCAAAGTTGTACGAATAAGCACTTGAGGTGGGGAAGGAAATGGGTCTATTCCCCCATATGAAGGCACTCCAATGCGCTGCTGCTTAGGAAAGGCTTCAAAAGGGAGAGCTTCTTATTACTAATTAGTAAGGATTAGATCTCAGGCAGAAGCTCTTCCCTGTGAGGGTGCTGAGGCGCTGGCACAGGGTGCCCAGAGAAGCTGTGGCTGCCCCATCCCTGGCAGTGCTCAAGGCCAGGTTGGACACAGGGGCTTGCAGCAAGCTGCTCTAGTGCAAGGTGCCCCTGCCCGTGGCTGGGGTCGGTAATGACGAGCTTTAAGGTCCCTTCCAACCCAAACCAGGCTGGGATTCTATGATTCTTGGTGGATGCTGCCATAAGACTGATATTCCGGGGACAGGGTCACTACTGCTTGTTTTATCTTACACTCTACTTGAAAAGCATGGCATTCAACAGATATGGGCTTAATTTCTTTAAATTTTCAGGATGAAAATCACAAACTCTGCAGGTAAATCTACACACTCCTGTGTCTTTTTATAGCACATGGAATTAATTCTGGATAGTTCACTCTTACTCTATTTTCCTCATCAGTTAAAATAAGAACAATTCAATGCAGTGCTGATTTCTTAGCTGAATACAAAGTCTATTTAACAATTGTCCAGACTGAATGATTCATTACAACAAAGGTCTTCAGGACCTTGAATTATTTAGATTCTTTTGTGCAGTATATAACCCTTAGGATTTACTTAAACTGCTGGCTACAAATGAACTACTAGTAACTCATCATCTTGCCATGAAAAGAACTCAATTGAACTGCGGGTAGATATTTAATTGCCTTCACAATGTTTGTACAGTATTTGTCTATAAAGCTTTAGATAATATTGCCTTTATTCATCTGAGTAAACTATCAATTCCCCTGCAATAATAGACAAAAAACTGCATTCCTGTTTTAACTTCCCCCAGGGTACAAATTAAAACTTTCAGGTGGCAGATCTTTACTTTATTTGGCTATAAACGCTCTTTATGGCAATGAAAGTTGTCACAGATGATGGCTACTGGAATACTTAAGTGTTTATCTCCAGCCACCACACAGGGAACTGGAGCTGCGCACAAATTCCGTCTACAAGCTCTGAAAACTGCTCTCAGACATCCAGAAATGCACAATTCATTGGCTGTAATGATTCTTCATAGCAAAGAATGTTCATCTTTAACCAGACTCTACTGGTGAAACACTCAGCTATTACAAAGCAGCAAATGCAGTTTCAGTGTGACTATGGCTATTTCACACACAATACAAAGACGGCCCAAATTTTGTAGTTCTGTTTGAAATAGCTCCAGATGACAAATGTAAAATAACAATTTACCTGTTGCAGGGTGAGGAAAGGAATGAGCACATGTGGAATTCGGGGTTTAATCTCTAAAACTGGGCTGGAAGATCTGAATTGGGATACTAGAATCCTGATTCTTCAGCTGAAACAGAGAATTTGGGCTTCCCAGGTTAGGCTGAGGTTGAGGAGAAGTCCTAGTCGTGGTATGTGTTGCTGTTTAAGTGGTACTGTGACACAGAGCTATGCATTCACAAATAAAAAAAAAGAGCCTAAATTAGCAGCTTCCATGTAAAGATATCACTTTATGTCTAGAATGTGATGAAATGATGCCCAAATACTTCAGAAGTATGAAAAAGTTTCTATTTGGGATAGTGAAATTATTTGAGTGATTTTCATATTATTACTTTACAAATGTAAATGATGTATAGGAGCCTGGGACCATACCATATAACAACAGAAAACAGGAGTCTCAGATTGCAGAACTGCTGCTCTAAATACAGGGTACACTTGCTGTACTGAAGGAATGACTTACATGAAAAAAAATAATGGCTAGAATATCATATCTGCTCCAACTCCAGAATCTAGTGTAGGATGATGCTAATATCAGCTAATAATATCAGGATCAAAGATGAGTGGAATAAAACTTCCAATTTTAGCTGCTCTTTATCTGCAGGTGTGAATGTATAATGAATTCTCGCCACTGGCTCCCTATTATAAATCCAATGATTTTGTACTCTACAACAGCAGTTTCTACAATTTTCTTTTGGCACAACCTGCTTGGAATACATGACAAAACAGCAGGGTGCCAAAATGGTTTTCTAAATGATCTACTTCGCAAGACAGCTTCCAAGTGCGACCCTGATGAATCTTATTACTCTCAGAACGGAACAAACACGAAAGAAAGAGCCTCCATATCATTTACTTAAGTATTTCTTTGGTTTTTTTACATGCTACTTTACATCCATGCCAAAGTATTCATTCCAACACAGGAAGCATTTTAAACCCAGGTTAAATAAAAAAAACCATTAGTGGGTAGGATAGAATTGCACTATGCCTATTTTTGAATCCTGCTGTCTCAGGCAAGTGTAATGAATCATTTGATGTCATCTCAATTACCATGTTGCTCTAATCAAGGGAATTGCTCTTCCCATCCACTCCTTGTATGGAACTCTCTAAATTAGATGGCAGCTTTTCCCATGGACAAACCCATCCTCTGGCAGACTACAAGGGTCAGGATTTAGCAAGATTAAGCTACAGAACAAGGCTGGGTGACTCTATACTTCAACTGAATATCAGATCATTTTAATGGTACAGAGGGGTATTTCATTGCTATTTATAGTGATGGTTGAGTGTTTAATCAGGAAGAAGCATTTACGGGCAAAAGCTACACCAGAAATGGAAGGGAATCATTATACATCTTCAAAAATACAGCTCTGAATTAAGGTAGATTCCAGTTGCAAAACGAACTTCTAAAGGCTTTTATTTTTTTTCACTTTGGCATGACTTGCCTTGCTGCAAACACTGAGACATGGCCAATGAGGATTACTAGAATGCATTAAGAAAGGTTGCTGAGGTATAGATATGCAAGGAAAAGTGAGCATAAAGAGAGTTAACTGTGGTTTGTACCCCCCTTTCTCAGTCAAGGAACCCTTCCATATGCTGTGTTCTATTTATTATTTCTGCATTGCATCAGGAGGGAAATATTCACACTGAGCCACAGGGATTAAAGACTGAAGCTCTAGAGCAGTCAGAACACATCCATCATATCCAGCTGCTTTCAATTCCAACACCTCACACCTGCTTTTATTTATTATTCCTGGGCTAGACAAGACCAGGCTCATTTTTCAATCTTTAAAAGCTTTCTGAAGAAAGGCAGATCAATCTATTCCCTTCCCTTTTGCCTCTGCAAGGGCCCACCAAGACAACATTAAAACCAACTGCTCACACGGTGAGGACCTTACCTAGTGGAAGCCCCTTAAGCACTGAGGCTGGACAGCTCCCTCATCCCTGCATGGGGACACCATGGCCAAATGGAGCAACAGCAGTTGGATGTTAGCAGACTCTCAACCCCATTTACTGCCACTTCTATTGCCTTGTTTGTAATTTACATTGGAAAAGGACTCAAGAGGTTTGGGTGGCAGTGAATTAAACTAATTCACGTAGTACTTTATGCAGTAGGATCTCCACTTCTGTTCTCCTTCTGTCCTATAAATGAGGATACAACCTCGATCTACAGCCAATGAGTCATTTCAAATATTGTTGATCTAACATGGATGATGACCACTCAACTCCTCTTACTAGATTTAGGAAGTCATTTCATAGGTGTATACACCTCATTTTTGAACCTGCCAAGCAGGAAGAAAATCGTCCTGCACCAAAGCCCTTAAGTTCATGAAACATTTAAAATTCCTGCATGAAACACAAAGTATTATTATTTGTAATAAAATACATTAGGAGATGCTGAATACACTTTAACAGGCAACTCTGCCCCACTACTCTTCAAAAAATAAAGGCTAGTCCATAACAGGAACAACCAAAGACTTCAGAACTAGACCAATTCATTAAAATTCGGCTAGCTTGTAATAAAACATACCTATAGTTGCCATAATGGTGACATGCTGTAAATGCTATCCAGCTTTTGGAGGAGCAATGTACACTTCCTAGACAGACATCAAGGCAATTGCCCATGATACAATGTTAAAAAAATAGATTCTACGGTTTGCAGTAGCATCAAGTCTCTATTCAAGTGTAAAAAAATTAATTGACTCCATCTGTATTGGCCTAATGACTGATTAAATGACTAATCACGGAAGTCTTAATTAAAATCATTTTTCTGTACAGAAGAGGATGGAGGGAGGAAGGCAATCATTAATGTGTTATAATGTATGTCAGATTCCATTTGTGCCATTTACTAACAGCCGTCAAATGAGTAATTATGCACAAGGTCATTCTGTAAACTTTCTGCATCCATCAGGCTGATTGGATTAGGCTTGGTGCTTGGCTGGGTTCTGCCTGTGGCTGCTTTTTTCCCCAATCACAAACCAAGCAATTAATATTGCTCAGAATAAATAATAAAGGAAGCTGACATTTCCTCTTCCATCTTCACCCCAGCCAACCCAGTCAAAGACTGATACACAGCATTCCTACGTTGCTGGGTAAAGTCCCACACCGCCTCCGTTAAACCAAGCTCATGGCTAGTATTCTCCATGGATTGACAGGCTCTCACAGCGCAATTCTGTGACATGCAAGGAATTTTTCCTGCATGAATCAAGTCAAGAGGCAATTAAAAGAATCCTTTCCAAGTAAAGCAAGATGTCAATATAAAATGTATTTTAAGTTTTATTTGCCACCTGATGCATAGTGACCTCTGCTATGGAAAAACAACAAGCTGCCTCTACCTAACAGCTGAGACTATTTAAAACAATGTATTAAAATGAGTAATGGAATAAAAAAGAACTTCTTGAGATTAGATAAACCAAGTTTCCACTTGCATGTAACTCATATGTAGCACCTACACTTTTGATGAAATGTTGTATATAAAATGTTCAAGTCCAAAGTATAAATTGTAACACAGAAAATAGTGTTTGATCATGGCTGTCCAGAAATTTCCAGAAAATCTTTTCTGCAGCCACAGTCACTTGCGCAGCCACATCAGGAGCTGCAAGAACTCCGCACATCCCAGATGACAATCATCTATAAACCGATGTTTTTATACAACTAGAATTCAGTATGCCTTAAGAGAGAACAAAAGAAGTTGATGCAGCCCTGTCACTATTATCAGCTTCTGTCCAACTCTGTCAACGTTCAAAATATTGAATTCAGCTGTGCAGTACTGATGAGAGTTAGTTACAGAATTAGGTGCCAAGGAAGTTCCAGCTCTTCTAAAATAAGTAAGTTTTTTCAATTACCATTGCCTTTTTCCTACACAGAAGTATTCTGACCAGCAATCCTGATTAAAGAGATCTCTGCAGTGACACTGAAAATGCACAACCTCCTGTGAAGGTACAGTGTGTTGCTTTAAAGCATACCCAACTCATTAAAAACAGTGCTCAAATTATGGATGGAGAAAGGGACACAAAAAGATTAAAAAATCTGAAGTCCTGACTGTGTAACATCCAGTTACACTTTCGGCATGATTAAGTACTCTCCTGTCTAAACCATTTAAAAGTCAAGCAAGTGACAGAAAAATATACGTAAACCTACATTAGGCAGCTTCATCCAGATTTCAAGTAAATTCCAATTTCAATTAGTTTGAGTTAATTATAACACAAACGCGACCCTCCTTACCACATAACTGAAGAAAACAAAAATATGTGACAACAAATCTCTGCTTGCAGAAACTGTCAGTGTCACATATGAAAGAAGCTCATTTTACTAATAAAGGAAATGGGATTGACTGATGGATTTAAAATTAAATTCAGCTATTCTATAAATGTAACTGAGTTTTAAGGTGGCTCTCAGCATTGAGACTCAAATGTGCCACTCTCTGGGCTTCCAGAGAATCAATGAATCTCAGTTTCATCTTCGCTTGAAGACACATACACTTAAAACAACCACAAAATCCATCACCACCAAACCAGCACACTTAAAAACAGACAACATACACATGGCACAGTAAATCTTTCAAAACCTGAGGATATTTTTATGGAATAATTCAACGACCCACACTTTTCTGCTAATGCAAATGAAAACTTGCACAAGTACCTAAATTACAGGGTGGTGTGCCACTCTTCATCTGCACAGAAATGTAGGAGTTCCTGTTTCAATCATTCCTATTGTTTGAAATACACCAGATGATAATGGAGTGGCTGCCACTGTAGGCAGCGACTGACTTCTAGGTGCAGGTAATTAATGACTCTGTGTGTGACTTACTGTAGGTTTGAAGGAATTACTAGACTGAGGTGAAGATCAATGCGCTGGTCAGCTTCAAGTACAAGAAGTGACCCATCTGAAACCTCAGCACTTTTTTCTACATACATTGATAATACGGGCTATTCCTGCTCTTTGATTGTATAAATTATTGAAGACAAAGTCACGCATTTCAAGTGCCTCTCAACTACCCGAAAAGGTTAGACCCCCTTCTCAGCACACAAGTACATACTCTTCACATCATAAGACAGAAGTCCAACAGAGGTTTGCTGAAGACAAGGCTTCACCCTTTCTTATTTCTTCATTTAATAAAACATATGAAGGTATGTTATGGCCAAAGACAGACCACAGAAGAGACGGCATCCCATGTGAAGGCAGCTCCAGCTCTTCTAGCACCAGAAATCTGGGAATCTGCCACTCTCTGGGCCACTAAATAGGATGAAGCAAGATAGGTTCAGACTAAGGGGCTGAAATGCAGCCAAGTGAAGCCATTTAAAGAAAAATAACAAAACAAAAATCACTTCAGTCTACACCGAATTCCCTGGTCACACTGCAAAAATGAGGTAGAGAGTTGCTGCATGTGGTAAATGAAGGTTTTTGAAATTTTTGAAAGTGCTTTAAGAAGCTGTGTCCCTCTGATTCCTACTGTTAGTGCACACTATCCTGTCTATTTTGACATAAGCATGACTTCTCAACTGGTTAAAGATGAAGAAACACCTTGTCTGTTTCAGAGAAGCTACTGCAAATCAGTGGGACCAACGTGACTAGACACTGGAATTGCTGCGCCAGCTCATGTCAGCAAGTTCCATTATAATTATTTTATGCTTTGCTGTTAGCTGAACTAGTGAAAAAGGTGGAGAATTAGTCATCATGGCAGATTTGCTCAAGTCAGTATTTTAAACAGCTTGTAACCTATTGTACAGTAAATAAAGCAAACACTGGAGAAGTTACCAATAATCAGGTATAGAAAAGCCATTTTCATCACAAGCCAAATAACAGGAAAGTCAAACAATATCTTTCACTTCACTGCTGCAACTGCCATCCGTCTGAGAGGATCTCTCCATACTCATTTTGTCAGTTAAGAAATGCAGATTATATATCCCCTATTCTTCTGTTTGTTTTATACAGTGAGTGCAGTTTCTGCATGAACGTCCAACTGTATTTCCATCCTCTTTGTGTCACAGAAACCTCATTTACCAGTCATTCTTCTTGATATGAAAAGATCTATAATGAGGAGTCTTTCTGTCATTGCCCTGCTCCTCTGAGTCAGGGATTTTCATTTCCCCCTAATACTTGCTGCTGTAGCTGCAGTTTCATTTACTGTCAACTCATACCACAGCCTTAATGCAAGCACATCTGTGGCTGGATCACGGAAAGATTCAGTATTGCTTTCAGAGCTGCATATCGATTACATGGTTACAAGAAACCAGTTTTTATTTATTTACCATGTTCTCATATGGTACTTCTAAAAAGGAAGGTTTTTCACTATACTTGAAATGACAGTTAATTCTTCCAGTTCCTCACCTAGCACAGGTATCTGTATGAGAACACAGAATCATAGAAAGGGGGACAGGAGGTGTACTTGCACATGCACTCTCTCACAAAGCAACAGAAAATCCTAAAGCTATCCAAAAGCTAAAAATGTTGCTTAGATGCAAATTAAAAATATATATTGAAACCAAATACATTATTTTGAGGAAATAAAGCTGTTAAAAAAACCAACAAAAAAACCTTCTACTATTCTTGTTAACACTTGAAGGCATTTACACACGCTTAGCCAAGTTTAGCTTTGGTACAACCCTGGGAAATCAGCTGTGTCAGGATAGATCACCTCAGTCTAAGGAAGCAGTAGTTGTCATATTCTCTTTGTTGAAAGCCAGAGTTTCTCTTTACACATTGTCCTGATTAAACCCCCTGCTATAGTCAGTGTGCAAAGTCAGTACTACTGGGGGTTCAAGTAGGAAGCTACCTGAAAAACAAAAGTTTTTACGAAGCAAATCAAACTTTGCACTGGCCAGCAAGCAGAGGAGTTTTTCTTCTGGATGTAATTTGGTCTCCCTCAGATAGAATGCAATCACAGAGGTTCATTTAAACACACCAGTTAGAAACCAGCAAGGTGCGATGCAATTACTCAGTGTAATCACAGCAGATTGCAAAGCCTGGCTAAAAAACCCCCTCAAAAAACCAGCAGTAGATCTGATGACAATTTTAAAGGTGCAGTGAACCACCCCCCCCAACCCCCCCATGCTTGAAACAGGGGGGAAAAGCTCTAATAAAACAAGAAAAGCACTTAAAAAACCTCCAAAAACTCTAGCACCAAACAGAAGGACTCAGAAACATTGTTCTTGGAAGCACAAGCCCAGGTTATAAGGAAGGAAAAGATGTACTGGCATAAAATGTGAAAGGCGGTATTTATGTTACAGTGGCCAGCTAAGGAAGAGACAGGGCCATTTGTCCAAGAGTGTAACACCAACTAGAAGTGGTGCATTGCAAAGAGATCAGAACTGCTTTCAGCAGACAGCATTCTCCAGCTGAGCAGCAGGAATACTGATTCACACATACCTGCTGTCTTCCATTTTCTCCCATGAGACTGTCATCTTCTCAGCTTTCTCAGCAGATATTCTGCCACTTGGCTTTTTGCCTCCTTTCCACAGGGAAAAAAAAAATAAAAATGAAGTATTTCTGTAGTGCTTAAGTGCCAAACCCAGTGTAATTTATGATGTGCTCGTGTTTTCCTTTGCATTATAAGTTAAGAACAAATGCAAAAATCATCAGCACTTGAACTTGGATTTTGATTTACATATATTAAGGTACTCTCACGATTTCCCATTATTTACTTGTGTGAACAAAACTGGATCCTGGTCACTAAACTATTCACTTCCCTACAGAGCCAAAAAATAAAACAGATAAAAGCCAGAATGTACAACTCCACAGTCAAAAGAATTTGAAACCAGAAGTTGTATCAGATTCTCTGACCTGAAACTCTGACCTGCTCTTTCTTTGTTGAACTAAAATCTCACTGGGAGTGAAGTAAATAGTTCTCTAGTTTTGTCACAACCACCCCAGTGAACAATTAGCAATACTGCAATTCCTCATGATAAATTTATGCCAAGGAACTCACATTTCACTATTAAGTAACTTTTTAAGTAACCTACAAGGAGGCTGTTTTGCTCATGTTCTTGGTGAGAGGAAACTTGAAGAAGCATTTCATAATACAAACCAGAAGACAGAATTCTTTGTTAGTTAATTTCACATCCTGGTTGGAATACTTAGTGTTGGAAAGCTGTTGTTGAATGATTCAGGACAAAATCTAAAAATAGTAGTATTTGTCTCAAATTCTGTGGGGTGATGTGTGAAATAAAGATAATATTCCATCACACTTTATGCTACCTACAATACCTTCAAAAAGAAACTTCAAGTTTTGAATGCTGCACTTATCTCCACAGTGCTGCAACTTTATCATTACACGGTAAGATAAGAAGTTGAGTCTTTGCCTCTGCAAGGACATTAAGTAACATCTTTCTCTCCATTAGCTTTTGCTGTAGTAGCAGTATTTATTCTCTGGGCAATGAGTGCTTACACGGTGCTTACAGAATGGCTCCAGGTTCTTAAGGCACTAAGCATTTCAGAAAGGTTCCTCGGTCACTAAACCTAACCTTTTTTTATTATTATTAACTGATAGCTCTTTTTCCACACAGCTTTGACACTGTTTAACACCAAGAAGATATTTTAGCAGTGCACTATAGTCGCAAGGCTCATTTAACTGTCATCAGGGGCTGGAAACCAAGTTCAAAGAAATAAAGGATCCCGGTCAGCCTTTCTTCTTTAACAGAACAGCGAAGGAACATCAGCGACCCTTTAGGGAAGAAAGGAGATGAACGTTTCTAGTGCGAACATTTTCTGTTTGACACAAGCTTTCAAGAGATTTACCCATAATGTATTTGCAGAGTGATTGTCAAGATACAGTAACAAGACTACAGTTGCTACTTGTGTGATCTGAGGAAGCACCAGAAACAAAAAAATCCATGTTAATTTTAATTACAACCGTTATGACTACCAGCAAGACAGAGCTCACGTGCCACCTTCAAGGGCTAAGTGCCAGCAGGATGACTACTTTCATACATTCAAGATAGGGCAGCTTGACCTCTCTGGGAGTGAAATATCAATTAATTATCTTTTTACAGCCAATTCAATTAGAGCACTCTAATCACTTGGGTAGGACATCAAGGCAGAAGTTAAGGGCAGGGGGTGTCTGGGGAAAGGAAGGAAAAAACATTGGCAGTGAAGCACCCTCAGCAAGGATGACAAGGCAGTAACCCCATGTTTATTAACACGCAAGTAGTTATTAGCTGCCTGTAGCAGAACAAATGTTGTAATATCATCCTCATTCAACTGAACTGTTTTAAAACTACAGGGTTATTGGTCCTAGGGGTACCAGCCATTTTGTTCAAAGGTGACCAGACACACTGCATTAGTCTTTAGTGCTGGAATCTATTCACCCAAGAGCTTTGCTCATTAAGGGAGAAAAAAAAAAACCAAAACCAAAAACGCAAGAAAGATGATCTGTTCAGCAGAAAGCAAAATACATATAAGTTCTGGTAAGTAAACTGGTGTTAACTCGAGCTGCTGAGGATGATTTCGCTACTATATGGATCCCAAAGAAAATTATCAAGTATGGGTAGTTGTTCAGCCTGGAGAAGAGAAGGCACCAAGGACCTTAGAGTAGCTCCAGTGCCTAAAGGGGCTACAAGAAACCTGGAAGAGGGGCTTTGGACAAGGGGGAATGGTTTTAACCTGCCAGAGGGGAGACTGAGATCTTAGAAGTTCTTCACTGTGAGGACAGTAAGACCCTGGCACAGGTTTCCCAATGGGCAGAACTGAAAGGACAAAAAAGTATCTGGATCACACAGTTGCAGAAGTGAAGCACTTACCAGTAATTGTGATGCTAAAACACTTACAATGCGGCCATAGCATAACTGGCGATCTCTTTGTAGCAAACCACTTCAATTTCCCTTCCCAGTATGGTAACAACAGCAGTGAAAGGCTTGTGCATTAGATGAAATATGTATACGACATAAATATAAGTTGATATTCATATTTTATATAAACATTCCTTCTAACAAATGTTAAACAATTTCTGTGGTACACCTGGCTGCTAATACATGAGAGGCTGTTGTCATTTGGGTTACAACTTTGTTTAGAAGAACACTGCATTTTATATCAACCTAATATGATGCCATCAGAATAAAAATATTATGGCGAAGTTGTCTATTTCTGTCCCTTGAAAGGGCTCTATCAGGTGCAAATTGCGCAGGTAGCATTACAATACAGTGTAGTAGGTGGGAATCTGTGCCTTGCCTTGTGATACCGCTTAGTTTTGTTCTTTTCCACAATAAATCCTGTCTGGGAAACTACTAACATTCCAAAACAGGTATTCTATCAACCCCCCTTTTCTAGACACACACACTGTAAAACAATTACTAGGTGAATTTATTTCTCAGTGCTGCTTTAAAAATACAGCCTATGTTAGAAAATGGTGTTCAAATTACCTGTAATAAAAATCAACCACACACAGCTAGATCACCAGCTTCCATAAGGAAAACACATTGTGTTTCCAACAGCAAACCCCAAACTTCCCTGATGTAAAACACAGATGACACAGTTAACAAATAGTTTGCTTTTACTGCTGAGTGAAAAACATGAAACCACAAAGGCACCAAAACTGAAATCAACTGTTAACTGAGAAAATCCTGTTCCATGAGTACCTTGCAAAGCTAACTTCAATTAACAAAACCTGCTAGTATGTCAGAGCAAGTTTTTCAGCTACTTTGAAAAAAACCCAATGCATTTCATAGCTAAGGATTCTGTTATCCTTAGTTCATGCTCTTGAGCCTGAGTTCTCTTGACACAGACCTTTTCAGCATACTCCTGCATTGCAATACTTCAAGTAAGAAAAAACAACTGCTGCTAACACTTGTGCAACTGTAGTATGAGCAAACAGAATCCCCAAAATCCTGAACCACTAAGGCTGAGTCAAGAAGAATTCCAAGTTTACAGCTCCAGTCAGGGTTCACTCCCCAGAATTAACCCAAGAGACCTGAAATATTACACTCAAGGTAATGGAACCTCCACAGAATTTTTTCTTGCATTTGCAAAATTAATTCATTTTGCTTCAAAATGAGCCAAATCAACCATTTCGGGGTGAAGCTAAAAGTGTCCAGATCCCTAGAACTAGGGATCCACACAAACAGCTATAAAGGGGCATAAAGAAACAGCAGTGAATCTTGCACTCTTAAGTGCAAACCCACTGGGGTAAATCACTCTTACCACAGCAGTTATGCAGCTACATCTCCACAGCAAAGCTTCTACAGCAAGCACAAAGCCAAACCAGCCAGCCCATCCCAAATCCTGAATCCTGTCCTGCTGCAAGAGCCACGCTCCCAGGCAAGAGCCTGGAGCTCCAACTTCCAGCAATGACTTTTCACCACCACTGGTCACCACCTTTAAATTGTTAGAACGCCTTTTTAATTCAATCTTTGGAAATTAACATTGAATTAAAATTATTTTAATTAGAAAACAAACACACATACACACACACCTTTTATAGGGAAGACTATAAAAAGCTCCTATTTTTGACCCTAAATTTACCTTCTTCCTGTGTATAGTAACTTTAGTTAAGCAAAGATTTTTCTCATGAGAATGACTCTCATTCATATGAAAGCACTCTGCGGAAACAAAGACTTCACTCAGAGGGAGGGTTCATCAAACCCACTAAAATTATAATCATTTAATAAAGTAATGACTACTCTGTATTTAAAATATTTTCCCAGGCAGCCCTTTAGCATATTGTGTATTCCAAACAAAGTGCTATTGCATAATCATTAACTCTGCACTACATAGATCTTGTGAAGAACAGAATGAAGATTCTAGTAAAATAAAGAAAATTAAGTTTTCCTTCAGGGTAGAAACCACACACACAGATGCACACTAAGATTGTAGGACAGATTTTTGTTGGCTATAACATAGGCTCAAATTAGACACAATGTTTTGAGATGTTTAAAGGAAAAGCATCATTATTTCATACTGAGAAAAGCAAGGCCAGAAGAAAGTAATCTGATATCACTCAGATGATCACAAACTCTTTTCTCCTCCCTCTGCCATGTCATACTCACTGGATTATGGTGTTACAGCAACCAACCATACTTTCAGAAACTACCAAAGATTCCTATAAATATCCAAACCCAAAGGCACTAACAGACATTTTAAACACTCCACAATAGCTGTTGAATCTTAGTCTGCCACAGTGAAGGCTGCTTTAAAACTGCAAGTATGTAAAACTCTTACAAATGAGAGGAAAAGTTCTTCCTAAATTTTTCTTTATTGTAACTCTGATATGAGATTATCTTCAAAAATGGGATTATTTTTTTTAAGTGTTCTCAAACCCAATTTGAAAAGAATTGTTTGAGACATACATGCTGGAGCCAGACCAGAACAGTTGTGCAATTACCAGCACCTGCATTACAATTCAATGGGTTTCAATTGCCAAGGGGCCACGGCAGATAACCTCCTGACAACAATTAGCATCAAAATATTCTGCAGTTCAAAGCTGTGGGTGGGAATTACAAAAGGTTAACAGACTAAATATAAAAATCTTTTTGAATATAAAATCAATGCACTTTGTTATCAAAATCTGGGTACTGTAATTTAACCAAAATAGGGATTAGAGGATCTGGCAATCTTCCACATGTGTGAGCTTGGCTTTTCTTTGAAACAAAACGTCAAGCAGCCAATCTGAAAGTTTAAAAAAAACCAGACCCAAGACCCAAAGAAAGGAAAGCATTTCACATTTTATTATTTTCTTAAGCTTTGCACTAAAATGAGCACTCCTCTGATGAGGGCTCAGAATGATCCTGTGCTAGGGTCACATTCAAAATTTAGGGAAATATTTAGAGTGGTCAAAATCCAGTGTGCTCGAAGCTTCTGGACTCAACAGAACTCCACCAGTAAACGCGTTTCTCAAAAGGTCATCACTACATCACCACCAATATAATTTCAGAAGCAGTTTCTACTTCTGTGCAACTACCAGGGGAAGTTCAAAACTAACAGTAAAACAATCTGGTCTTCATGCTGCTTCAGAGCAGAGCTTGGTTTGGTTTGGACTGAAGTTACAAGCAGAACAGGTGAAAACAAAGAAAGTTTGCTCATTAAAAGTACTAAATTATGACACTGAATTTGATAAGACCAGCAAGAAGCATCTTCAGTAAAAGTACAAGCTTGGTAAGTCTGAAGTTTTAAGCTAGTTGTCCTCTGTGTCTTTTGTTGACAAGATAAACGGTCATGCAGGAACTTCGGATGAAGATAAATTCAAACAACTTTGGCATGAAAGCTTAATTCCTTTCCCACCTGATAATTTATCTTTAAAAAATAGAATTAACAAGTCTCAGAATAAAGTAATTACCTGGGAAAGATATCACAGGCTACAGACTGTAGTAAAGCAGACTTGTACTGTGAGATTCTAACTCTAAATTGATGCCTCATTAAACTGAGTTACCGTGGATGTGCTTGACACACGCTGGGACCCCTTTTATCACAATTAGTGAGCCATCTCCAGCACTCCTCACAAGTCTAATGGAATCAGCGTGCTTAGGACTAGCCCAAGGCTTCTAATTGCAGAATCAGCAAACATGCTAATCATCACCTTGTTGCCCCATTGTTGTGAAATGAGATTACAGAGAGGAATGGAAAAATGTAGCTATTTCAACACAGTACTGGAAGATGCTTTTCATAATTACTTCTTTTTAGATTTATTTCTGTAAGTCCGTGTACTAAAGTGTCTAAAAGGTGAGCCAGGTTGCCAAGTTTTACACACATTCTACAGCAAACAGGACTTATCCCCCCTACCAAAGATTTCGTAATATTATAGCATACTTTAGTGAATCTTAATAGCAAGATTACAAGATTGTAGTAACTACTCTGCAGATACAGCAAATACTGAAAATGAACAGTTATTTCTGTAGGTACCTGTAACAGTGCTTCAGATAACAATTTTTGTTAGATGTTCACTTAAAACCATGGCAATACAACAAAGATCTGGGATGAGCATTAGTAATATTTTATTCCAGCTGCTACAGAGGCAGCTGAGGAACCATTCAACCTCTTTCTTTAAGGCCTATTAAAATAATCTTTTCATTATTATTTCAGTAGTAGATTTAAAATCATGCAGATATTTAGAAATCATGTTCAGACTTGATCATACAAAGACAGATGTCAAACGTAAAACTCCTACTGACTTCAATCATGAGCAGAATCAGGTCCTCAACACAGAATAAAAATAAAGATTACTGGGAGTCTTCAAGTTTAAAAAAAACAAACCAAAAGAGTAAGTCTCAAAAAAAGTAAGGCACCTGAGAGTGGTGGTGGTCCGCTGCTTAATACACGTTCTGTGTGGTCAGCTCTCCAGAGGATTCCCTAATATGATTACAAGTCAAGTATTCAGGGTTTGGGTCTGGTTTTAAACAAACTTGCTGCTGCTTCCAGTAATGGAGATGATCATCTGAGAGCGTAATCTTATTTCTGATATCAAACCCTTCCCTGAATACTGAATGTTCCCCGAACATTCTTGCATCCAGGAAAAACCATTTCACAGTCTTCCACTGAAAACACTACTAACTTGCATGTAACTGACCTGTTCCATTTTCTTTTAAGGTATTCTCTCTCTTGGAAACACAAGTGGTGAGTCAGTTGTTATGGTAACTGGGTTGTTTTTTTTTTTTTTTTCCCTTTTTTTAACTAACATAAGACAGCCTGTGTGTTATCTGATGCTGTTCCTCCATTAAGTTACACATTCACTTTTGTCAAACAGCCTAAAAAAGGGCTTTTTGGATAAGAAATAGTGGGGAGAAACCAGAACATTTTTCCCAGGCACCCTGCTTTGGCAATTATAAAGCCGCTCCAAATCCTTACACTGTAACATGTCCAAGCACATATGAAAAGATGCAGGTTTGGCTTAGCCCTCCTGCATGCTCCCGAGATAAATCATCATATTTACCCTCCCCTTTGGTAAGTTTCAATGTAGAAATTCCTGGAAGAGATAAATCTTTCTTATCGCAAACTTTCTTTCTATTGATGAATCCAAAACTCCAATGAATCAAGTTGAGTGCTGCTAATTAAAGGACAATCCCAAAACATTTATGTTCAAATTATTTCTGTTACAGGTTAAAACATATTGACCCGAATTATCAAGGCCATAATGAAAACTTTAGCACTATTGCAAACCAAGCATTTTAAATATGCAGTGGCACAAAATAATTTCTCCCCCCCTCTATGATCTTTCTGCTTAAACAACCCACTAAAATTATCAGTTACTCCTTCACCTGTGTTTTGTTTCTCATTCAAATCCAGTGTTATCAACTGAATACTCACAATGCTAAATAGAAAGATGGGAATCCATTCAGCCATAATGAACCTCCAAAAAAGTATCTTAATTAAATACACTTTCAATGGAAGTCAGTGGAACTAATGGGTGAAGGAAGAAAAAGTATCTAATAGTGATAAGGTTAAGTTAGATGACAGAACACTTAAGGCTAAGCACTTATAAAAACAGTAAGAGCCAAAAATGGAACTTTTTACACTTCCAATCTTCTGAACAATGAAGCAGCCATACGTTTGAGTTGGCTTCATACAAGCGCTCTGTACATTCCTAGCCCTGGTTTCAATTGAAAGCTTGTTACTCAGCCTTGTAAATCCTCCTAAATTTAAGACACGTAGCACAATAACCTTCTTCAATGACAGATATGAAAAATATTTTAGCTGATGCAGCAGAAAAGTGATGATATGAAGCAAATGTAAACCAGCAGAATTACAACAAGCCGGACACTGAGCAACATTAAGTCACTGATATCAGTGCCCAGAAATTTCTGTCTTCATTAGACTGTGATATCTTGTCATAACAACAAGAATACAGTGAACATCCTTCAATATGCATGCATTGCTTCCATTACTGTAACAAATAACCAAGGTAACATTGCTACTCTAAGTCCATTGAGTAAGGTTTCTAAGCCTACTTTTAAGCAGTCATGATAATATTTTCTAAAAAGTGTCTTGGAAAATAATACTGAAACAAAAAACGCTGTAAAAAGACATCAATAGCATTAAGAAAAAAAAAAACCAAACCCAAAGAGCTGCATTGATACCAAGCTTACTTACTTGCCCAACATCATGAAGTTACTAGAAATTCATTTGTAAGCCTAAGATAGGTATTAGTAACTAGTGACTAAAGAGGCTTTCCAGTCAAGTGACATCTAATATATCTTTCCTGGGTGTGGATCCCATTACCTATTTGAAATATGGAAAAAATCCATATTTAAACAATAGCTACATATATGTTACTAAACAACAAAACCTCTTGGAACTCTTTCACTAACAGTTCATCAATATTGGATAAAAAGATGATTCTCCATCATTGCATGATTATATCCATACTACAGGCACTGATGCATGAAAGCTTCAAGGATCTCATCATTTACTTATCGGCAGAAGTTATTCCCAAGGTATTTTGAGAGCCAGCCAACATTTCTCTCCATAAGTAGAAATGGGAAGAATCAGAAGAGAAATCAGTAAGACAATGGCCTGAGAAAAGAATCTTTCAATAGCTCTTCAGGTGTTCCTCTTTCTAGTCTTTTTTTTTTCCTCTTTTCTTTTTTCCCCTCCTTCCTTCCTCTAGTCTCTTTGGCATCTCTCCCCACTCTCTCCACCCCATCTGCCTCACTTCATCTAACTTGCCCTCCAGTACCAATTATTGCAGTGTCCCAGATAATCCATTCATTGAAATCAGGGACAATTAGGTAACACTGAAAAGTCACTTATCTGCCACAAACACTCAGAAACACACACTGTCATATGAAGAAATCACTCTGGGCACGACCGCAATGGAACACTTCAAAAATCAATTTAAGAATTCCTTTTTGTGGAAGGAGGATGCCTGGAAATACTTTGCCAGAACTCTGAACACTCTTTTATTGTCCCATGAAAGGAAGAACACTACCATTGTGTGTGACCCTGAGATCTGGTAAGGAAATGCCCTTGCAATAAGTCAACCAAAAGGAGGACGTACTTATTTAATGCTGGTAATTTGGGGATATCTTTAATATTTCAAAATAAGTGAAACACACTTACTGAGTTAAAAACAACTGGAAAAGGATACTAAAAAAAGGACAGAAAACTGAACTAGTAATTTTTTGCAAATTATGCACGCCAGTGTGAACCAAAACAATCAAGGTGGGACAGCAGGAGACAAGGGATGCTGAGGGTGAACATGTGCAAGGCTCTTCAAGTCACTTTGTTGTTTCATCTTTTTACAGGACAGAAAAGCATTGCAAAATTATGAAAATATAGCAGTCATTCATACATCCATCATTCCATCCTCCTGAAAGGCACAGTGAAATGGATCAGCAGGACAAGCACATGCACACAAGCAGCATAGCCAAGTAGTGACACTGTAGAGAACAACGGCTGCCTGCCTGTAACAACAGGATGCCTTGAACCCCCAAAACTATCAGCTCAGTGATCTATGTGGAAGAATGACTGGGTTTTGTTTCAAAGTCCTAATACTTAAAGCAAAACACATCTTCAACGTTTACCCTGCGATGTCATCTTTCCAAAAACACTTAAATGCCTGCTCTAAAAGCGCTCTTCTTTCTATTGCAACATATGGTACCCCATCCAGGGAGTCACAAGATATTTTGTTTCTAATTGATTAAATTGCATGAGTCACAGACAGGATTTGCACATGGATTGCAAAAGCAACTGCTTGTTTTTCACAAATTTCACAGTGTAACACATAGCTGGGACAGTTACCTTTAGATCCCCAGCTACCACCTGGCCAACAAAAAGCCTCCTCAGAAGCAACAAATCTGAAGCTTAGAAATCAGAGCCACCTACTCTTCTGATTTTATTACACGGCCAGAAGTATTTCGTGGTGTTTCTTTTCCTCCTTACACCTTTTTGTTACAATTAGGAGCTCAACGGAAAGTGTTCTGTCTTTTAATGTTATGGATACAGAGAAAGACTTTGTCAATTCTGATGTTTCAACACTGATGTTTCCCATGCCAGTCAAAGTTGTCACTAGAAGCACCTGAAGTACTGGCAGTATTTCTGAACATGAGTGAATCTGGACTCCAGGTTCGAATTTCAGGCCCTGTTTCATTCTTGGTAAATGAATTAAGACTGTAGAAACTTACTTGAACGCTTTTGATCTTGTTGCACACCAGTACATTTCACCTGATTAAAATAACTGAAAGAAAACCTAGGAGGGACAAATTTCACCTGCAAAGTGGAATAAGTGCCATTATTTTGTTTCTATTTATTACGAGACGTTCAAAACTCTGTGCTGAAAAAAATCCATTTAAGAATTGCCTCTTTGTATTACCAAGGCAGTTTTTTTATACTCTAGAGTTACTTTACTACTATGCAAAGATACTTCTTCATTGAGCAGTCAATTAATCCATTATTTTTTCTTACCATGCTGGCTGCTTGAAGCATCTCCATCTCCATATTGGCGTCAGTTCCAGGTTCTGGCTCTATGTCCCTTAGGGACTCGTGAATCAGCCAGTGAAATCCAGAATTGCTAGTGAAAGAAGCAGTGGATTTCAGTTCCCAGTTTCCAGATGCACATATGTCAAGACACCTTATACACTCAGATCCAGTGAAAGAAAATAGTTTTGACACTTTTGTTTGTTTACGCTGATAGGTTTTTAATCTTAAGTGCAAATAGAAGAATAAATTCACCACGACAACCACCAGGTACTCAGTATATAAATTTAAAGTTGGGTATACAGCAGAAGACACACGTTAAGAACTACCTCTCCAACAATTTCATTAGATTTTGTCATACTGGAGATACAGCTGACAAATGAGCCTATATATTTCATTCAGGTTACCCCTTCTATTTTCCAAGTTCTGTTGAAATGCTGCACAAACTGAAAGCAGTGACTTCCCTAATAAACAGAGAATCAAGTTTCACAGCTTCAAAGAAAAATTTCACAGTAGATTCAATTTCATCTGGTACTGTACTTCAAATAACTACTGTGGAGTATTTACAGTTCTGACATCAGCTATTATCCTTGACAGGAAAAAAAAAGAAGAAAATTGTTGCTATAAAAACATGCAGAGAAACAAATTGCTGGGTGAGATTTTGTTAACAAATTTCAATGAGATTTAAAGGTTCTTGGCCTTTTAGAAGTACTGACACATCCAGCAGTTTTCAGAGACTTGAGTGGATTTATCAATACTTCAGAAATCAATTATTACAGGATCACAAATCCGTATTTAGAAGGATGATTTTTATGTTCCCAGATTGAAGACAGGGCATGGTGTATCGTTTGCTCAATTAGAGGATCTTTCCTTGAATAACCAAGAAGCTACCAGTTAGGGGCAGGGGAGGGCAGCAAACAACTTGCACTCTTTAAAGTCTGAATAATACACTATAGAAGTGTACGTGACAACCATAAAAACACCTCAGCATCTAGAAAAAGGTATCTGCTACTATGTTTAGGTTGTAACACTTGTACCTTTGCTGTAATTTATGATGTTGGCAAACCAACTACCTGATTTTAGATTACTGAATACATATATAATCAAGGGAAATACACAATAAAATTGACTCTTCCCCAGACTACGTACACAGAAGTTAACTGTTTTCCTCCCAGTTTCTTCAATCAGCTCAAGTTGTTAGCAGAATCTGATGGGGCTTCGTGGTTTCCAGTGCCAGCCCAGATCTCCAAATGACAACTGCTTACAGCTGATCATCAAAAGAACAAGAAGTAAGGAGTTAGTACATCACAATTATGTATTAATTATCTCTTACTGTTACTGTGTCACAACATTACAAGTCCTGGTAAAGATAAAGAGTATAAACCTCTCTGTACTTCTTAAAAAGGCATCAGAACTCTCTACTTTGTCCAGCAGCATCAAATAAAGTAAATGGCTGATGACTACAACAAAGGGTATGAGGAATGGGGAAGTTGTTGTGAGTCCACAACAGCCCCTCTCTCCTGCTCCTTTCTCCTCACATTTTAACTATGCTCCAGCATCAGTCCTCCACAAGCCACAGCTCCTGTCAGTAGAACCTGTCCCATGGGCTGCAGTTACTTTAGGAAATATCCACCTGCTCTGGCATGGGGTCCTTCTTCATGGGCTGCAGTGTTAGTATCTGTTCTGCTGTGGTCCTCTGCACAGAAACATCTGCTCCACCATGGTTTCCTCCAGAACTTCCACAGGCTGCAAGAGAAACCTACTTTGAGACCGGGCAAACCTGCATCCCCCTCCTCCTTCTCACACCTCAGTCTCCGCCGTAGGAAGAGTAAAATTTTGCTCATAATTTTATCTTTATGTTGCTTATTAAAGAATGGACTCAGGACAGCAAGTTCTGGCATTAAGTACCTGTAAAATTCTCTCACTTTGATTTCAGGGAACAGGAGAAGAAGGTTTAGTAGATAGATTTGATGCAAAGTTCCAACAGAAAGCTGGCAAAAACTGTGCAGCTGAAATGCTGCCCAAGACATCCAGAGTCAGCAGTCCTTGCAGAGGTGAGTATCTCACAAAGAGCAAACAGTATCATCTGTACTTGGCTTGGACAATCATGATGTTAAAGTGAACCTGACTACTAGAAGGAAGGGGATCACTCCTTTTAGGGAAAGCTGTTTCATCACAGAAGCCAAGCTATCACTCTGCCTGAAATACTTCTCTGGACATTTACTTTAAACTGAAGTCCTGGGAATAACCTTGACTTCCACAAAAATGCATTTTAAAAAGACTGAAAAAACAATTAAGGTTTGGTGATAAACAGGAATATCACGCTTCCCTAATACAGAAAGTAAATGATTGCACTGCTGAGAAAAGGGAAAATTAAGCCTAAGTACCCAATGAACAGGAGTGGAACAAATTTTCCCTCTTCAAATATATCCTTGTAGTAATCTGAAGAGAATACTTCCATGATTGTGTAGTGATTTCTTTAAGACCTATTCAATTCCTTATTGTTCAGCTTACAGTGCCAGAAAAAAAGGACTGTTAAAGTTAACATCTGCTAACTAATCACAAAACAGACCATCACAACATTTTACAGGGTTTGAACACAGCTATGAATTTTGATTACTATCAACTTTGACTGGATTAAAGCAGCTTTTTACTGTGGGACTTACGAAACCTACAACTTATTCCTTTAAAGGAAATGCTTCTAAAAATGAAGATTTTCATTCTGGGTTCAGAAAAGATGACCTAGCATTACAAGTATGCCAAATATTAGAGATGGAAATCAATCAGGTGAATTATATTCTTCTTTTTTTTGATTAAATATTTCATTTTTAGTCTTATTAACACCTTACAGTAGAGGTTATGACACGCAAATATACTTAGGATGGGCTGCTGCACAGATCTTAGTTCCATTCCATGTGTTCTGCTTCTTGACACCAAGGGTACGTGCATATGTACTGCATCTCAAGTTTTTTGGATCACTTTTGTGGCAATACATTCATATCTGATTGAGGCAATACTAAAATCTACTTATGAGCACCTCTTGAGGAGCTACACTCCAGTTGGAACTACTATACCCTGTGTAAACAGTCCCCTCACGCAGAAGTCAACTGGATTAGAAAAGCTTTCTATTAAGCTATTGAGGCCACATCTTTGCATTATGACAGGATTCATTTCTGCTCTGTGCTTAAGAAATTATAACCTGCTGAGCAATTCTTTACAATTTCCAATGACATAATTTAAACTATCTGGGCTTACTGTCTCATGCACATGCATCCCATCATGCACACGCACAGTTTGTTTCTTTTGCTACCCTTCCAATTTACTAATTCCAAAATACTTTTACTTTAAAATTAAAAATCCACGTTATTAAACCCAAAAACCTCTCCCTTGTGCAAGAATAAAAATCCATTACAAGAATATTTGATGCCTCATTGTAGCTTCGTGTTTAATTTGAGAGAACAGCTCCCTCCCTGTAGGAAAGGCCTCAGTCAAATAGTCAACCCCCTGTCCAGAGAACTACGCATTCTAGGAGAAATGAGTACTCAGAGGATGCGAAACACTATAGGCAGATCATATTAATCGAAAGAGGGACAACGAAAGCATTATGCCAAAGACTTGTTAATAACTGGAGAGCACAATGAATGTACGTACCAGCAGGGGAGCCATTGATCCACAGTCCATCACAGATGTCACCAGAACAATTAACTATAGCTCCCCACTCATTGAATACGTCATTTCTCCACTGCCCCTTTAAATAGGAATACACATGGATTTCAAATTTCGACAACACCACAGCTAAATTATAAAGAAGGGATTATTTCAGCCAATTTTCAACAGCAGAGTGGGTGGTCCTCAGGACTTTTTATAAATACCCTTCCAACACTTGTGTGAAAAGTTGAATAGGAGACCACACAACCATCAAGGATTATGTACTCCTCTAAAGGGGAAAGGGGGGAGAATCAAACATTTCTTGCCCAAGGTTTGTTACTGTGGGATACTATTATGTGAGGTCCTTCAGTTCATATATTACATCGCATTAAATTACATGGCAAGAATGAATAACTGCTTTGTCACATACAGAATCACACATTATTTTGCTTTTTAAAGATGGTGAAAAGTGAAATAGTGTACCAAACTCAATTCCAAAAAGCTTCAGTTATTTAAATCTGGACTGCATTTCACCCAAGCCATACCCTTCAAACAAAAGTTTAAAAATTCCTGAGGCTGCAAAGCCAAATACCACAGAAGCTTAGGTATGAGCCAATTAAAAGTTTCTAGCAAAGTTAAACTTGCACATGTAAGCATGCAATGGAGTGTTACGTCATGGTGAACGGGCAGTTTTTCTAGTGTACCCTTTCAACACAGTATAATCTTGAGATGATTAGTTCACAGCCACAGTTCCACTAACATTAACCGACAGCACAGTAAACATTCCTTTGTGTGGTCCTATACTAGGGAAGGATAAAAAAAATTGTCAAACCTTTCACAGGTATTTGCTGCCAGGACAGGGAAGGAGACAATCAGGAATACTGGGTTCAGTTTCAGATATGAAAAGAACACACTGTATACTGTACTATGCATCTTGAAGCACAGAGCTGGCACCGAAAATTAGTCTGAGTTGTTCCCTTATCTTGGGAGGAGTTTGGAGTTGAAACTGATAAGGAAATAATCAGACAATGGTCAAAGTCCAGCCTAAAGTCCAGGCATAGGAAGTAAAACGACTCCGTAACAAATGTCACTTGTTTTATGTGGTACTAAATCCTGTTCAGCTATCAGACAATATTCTTTCAATGTTAAGAGTACATAAGGAACTAGAGATTCAAAACCTAAAGTGTGCATTCTTCTATTAACTTGGATATCTAGCTTTTAATGTGATAACAGCAGAGGGGCCAAATAAAGCACTGCTGTAACTCTAAACTGTGTGAACCCAGTTGAAACTCCAGATGGGTTTGACAGCATTTTGTTTACACCTTTAATAATTACAGATGTAAGCTAGAAGATGAAAGCAAAGACAAAGCAGTTCTTTGGTAGTATGCTTCTGATCCTACTTGCTTTGGCCTATTCCTTCCATCACTTCAAAGCACACAACACTATCTCAGCAGTCATCTCAATGACAGCAGCACTGTTAGTAACTAATGTACTCAAGATCCAAGCTCCACCAGCATTTTCACAATCTTTGCTCAGTGGAAGGGGTAATAAGTAGTTGTCCTAGTTGTCCTCCTGAATGTAACAACCAGGTCTAGAAAAAACTCACTGTGACTGGAACTGTATCCAAATTTTGTACTGAAGTCACAGAGGCCTTCATCCTGCACCACTGCATTTAAATATACAATAGGATTCGGCTGGGTACTGCTTCCTCTAGGGAAGGAAGAAGGCCAGGGAGTATAAAATATGCAACCTATCTCAGTGGTTCCTTATCACTACCTGTAAAGGCATTGTACTTGCTTTCAATCAATTCTGATGATTGCCTACTATTAATGTCACTCATTCTCTTCAGTAATTAAGCCACCTCTTTCTTAGATGTGCCTTTGTCTTTCGCTGGCACATTTCCTTGTCTTATTCTCTTTTCCAGATGGCATAAGGATGAGAGATAAGTGTTGCTAAAAGTTGCTTAGCAATGCAACACATGCAAGGTTTGGAAATGCTGACGTCCACATAAGCACTATCTATACATCACACATTTATGCAGAGAAACAAAGGCGTGAACAACCAGAGTGACACAGGGGCCTCCAGAAAAAGAGCTACCAGTTAGTACACAAACAAAGGGGAGCAGGAAACAGAGAAGAAAAAGCTACAAGCTTCCAGTGATGGACTGTATTGTGCTGTGGGGGTTCTCTTGTTTGCATTTGGTTTTGGTTTTAAACTAGAACACAAAATTCTGCTTTAAACAAAACTAAATCCTTGAGTTTTAGTAAGGCCCTGTGTTTTCTGTGATTCAGAGACCTACAACGCACAACGACACTGCAACCTACTCATAGAGACCAAAACAGAAATAAAGCTCGTGAAGAACAGCAACCAGTGAAGACAAAGATGTTTATCACCAACTAGGTATCAACACAGATATCCTCCTATCCCAGTAATCAGTAATAAGGAATTTATTCCAGTAACTGCACACTGCAGTTGTAATTGTTTCTAAACTCTAAAGTAAATGTGCTTATATGGGATTTATTTAAACCACAATTAAATCTTTTAGGTAATAAATAAGAACATTTAGTACACTAACAGTGGTAATTTCACAAGATCATATTATCATATTAATTCATTTCTGCAACAGCCTGTGTAAACAGGTTATCATGACTCACTGAGTTTAAAAAACCTGAGATGTTAAGAATTTATTCATTATGGGAGACAACTTTGAAACAACTAGTTCTAAGAAAATAACTTAAACAGTAGTAAATTCACATGCAGTTCAGTTACATGATGATGTTTCTATGTTTCAATTACTGGCTACTACAGTTTTTATTGCAATTAATTCTGTTTATTTCAAATTCAAGCTTGCCTGCCTCTAGACTCAACTCATCTGCCTCCACAATCAATTTCTACATGCTCTGATTTGGGCTTTCATCAGTCGTTTTCATCATTTGGTTTCAACCATTCATGAAACTTATTTGCATGATCCTGATCTTAAATATCATGTCAAAATTACCCTACAGATTCAAGCAATGACTGAACCATGTTTCCCTTTATTAAAATCTCTGGCATTACAGCATACAGCCTCAGTGGATGCCAATTTAGACAAACACTGGTCTAGTGGGATGTGTCTAGAGGGGGCTGGAACTAGACGATCTTAAGGTCCTTTCTAATCCAAGCCATTCTATGACTCTATGATGTGTATTCAAATACACAGTTACTCATGTATATCCTGACTACTCATCTGGCTGAATATGTTCAGATAGTTCACACAATATGGCCTGGTTTTAGAACCTGGGAGAATAAATGTTTATCCCAAGAACTACAGTCTCAAATATAAATCACAGTTTATGTAAAAAGACATATAAAGTTTTATTTCTCCCTCAAACCTCAGAGTTTCTATACAACATTTCAGAAAGTTATTGACACTCAAATTGTTTTACTGGCTTAATATACATAAAAGACAATAACTTTAAACTGCTTTTGATCCCTGAATAAGGAAATACTAAGGAAAATAATAAGGAGAAATAATAAGGAGAATAATGTTTTGCTGGATTTTTTAATACAGGAATGTAATCAAGATTCAGGAAGACCTACTGTATCTTCCAATTTCATAATATCCACTAGTATGCAGAATAACTCTGAGCAATCAAAATTCAAGTAATTGGAATAATTTGCATCAGAACTGAAACTGTGGCATTTCCAAACAGGTAACTCAGATGGATTTGGGGGGAACACAGGCCTGCAGGTGAAGAAGCCCATAAGGCTTGCCACCTGTTCCATGTGGTTAACAGGTGTATCTAACAGCAGGCCTTCCTCTGGGAAGGACGACAAACCAAACACAGCCAAAACACACAAAGAAGCAGCAACAGGGACAGAATGGAGCACAGCATCTGCTTACTAGGACCTAGGCAGCAGCCAGAAATGAGAAATCACAGAAAGGAAACACGTTCATGAAGAAAATGAGCAATTTACTTCATTAGCATCTCATTGTCATCTTTCATTCTCAAATGTGTGCACATACGAATGCACGAAAGCCAGACAGGCCACTGTAGTTACAGTTTCTATTTAGCATCTCTTGACAACATTTCTACCCATTGTGAAAATAGTTTTATGTTTAAGCAGTAGATAAATCACAGTTGTTGGTCATTATTGGACTCCTCTGCTGATATAGTTACAATCATTGCTTGTTTACTGGACATTCAATCGATCTGAATCTCTGACGATTCGCAGCCTACAATATGCTACTAATTGACAACATCCACTTACTAAAAATTTATCACTTGCAAAAGATTGATCTAAAAATCTATCCCTGACATTATTAGAGTTAAAACCTAAGAGGAAAAACAGACAAATTCAACATTCCTGCCATTACTCAATTTATTCACATAGATCACATAGAAGTAAATCTAGAATACTTTGCAGCTTCAAATATTTGCCCATGTTCTTTCTGCTCTAGCAGATTACTTCAGTATGTCCAAGGTGCTGTTTCATAACTCTATGGTAACAGGTCAAAAAAAAAGGAGCTAAAAAAAGTTTAACCTATTGTTTTGCCTGAAGAAAATTACTCTTATGCTTTCATTGTTTTATTTTAAGTTACATAATTTGAAAGCATCATACGCAGAATGAACAGTTGCATTAAGCGGTTGCCTTTTATATCATGTTTTCTACGCGATATAAATAATCGATCAACAAGACAGTCGTCAGTAATGTCAGGATTTTATCCGGGGGGGCAAAGGGAAGGCAGAGTATCTTGTCACTTCTGAGCACATACACAGTCTAAACTTAAATATAGTACTAAATGCTTACAACTCTGCAGAGCAGACCAGCTACTGAACAAATGTAAGCCTATAGAATTTACTAAATCAGTCTCAAAACAGATGCTAGAGAGACACCCAGTGGCGCAGAACTGCGTGCACACAAAGTGACACAAGAAAGTTACCTACAGAAACAGATGCGTCAAACAATCTTGAATTTCTTAATATATTTAACTTTCAACAATAAGTGATATTGTACTTAGAACAAATATAAGACATTATAAAAGCCTAGAGGTTTATAATTAACAAATACTTTTTTGTTATTACTGCTGTCTAATGGAGACTACAAATGTACAAACATAGTTGTTATTTTGAAGCTAACAAATCATATTCCTTCTGGTCTGTAAAACCAAGAGTGATGTGTTCAAAAGACTTCTAGTGTGTTCTATTATGGTTCAGGAATGTACTAAAGTAGTACTTGAATTTCAGTCACCTGAACAGCTTTTTAAGGGAAAAAAGTATCAGAAATTGATGATATATGTTTCTTGTTTCTACCATTGACATATTTGATTAGCTTTCTGAAGTGACTGACGGTTAACACAGCCTAACTTGAGGAGCCAATGGAAAACATGAAAAACAGAACTCTTCAATAAACATCATGGAAGTAGGACAACTTGGACTAAATCAGTTTGGCTGCCTGTGATACATATTTATATTACCGATTTTAAGGAGACAGGGTTTGGGGTTTTTTTGGTAGTTACAGACTTACCTGTGGATGCCCAGCATTGAAATCCATTCCCCATAATTTCTCCATGAACACACTTGCTCTCATAGTAACCTCCATCTTCGATGAACACCCTGTCCTGACCTAGAAAATAAAACAATACTTCCTATTAACAGAGAAATGTCCACCCCTGTTTCCTGCTCAAGGAGAAGATTGAGACTTTCTCATGTTTTTCTCGTTTACATGACCAAATTTATCTCTATGCATTGTTGGCACCTTCACATGTTTTAGACTTCCCTCACTACCTCAGCATCTAAACACTGACCCCAGCTGAAGGGACTTAAAAGTATATACAAGGCAGAAACGCTGAATCCATTAAATCAGGTGTTTCCTTATTGGCTCTAATAGAAGAGAACAGAATCACAGTCATTAAAACTTGAAGTCAAGGATCTGACTTGCAGTTGTGAGCTCCACAGCTGTTAGTTTCACAGGTAATGATCACCTACATGCAAAAAGGGGATCCTTTCACCTTCTGGTTCTGTCTTACAGTATACAAAAGGTTTAATGACTACAAATGACAGCATTTTTCAGAAAAGGTGAAACTAAAAGGATCGTTGCAGACTTAATCAATTTATGCTCCTCGGGTCAGCATAAATCCCTGGGCTCAGTCAAAAGGCCTCAATTCCTCTGGCAAGACACAGCCGAGGCTCCCACACCCGCCCTGCCCATCGTGGTACGAGAACACAACCGAAATTATTCCAACAACTCAGAAATACCGTACTGAACTCTCAGTAACTAGTAATACTGAAGTTAAAGCACTGATTCCCCTCGGGGATACCTATTCTACAACGTCAGTACCACCAACTACGAAGAGAAATTTATTTCCTTGCTACTTAAATTCACTTTACACGGCAATGGGAACCCGGGCTCTCAAACACCCGCAGGTCATTGCAGCATTACCGACAGATGACACAGAAGCAGCCACGAGCTACAGCATTAGGACCACAGGAAGAGCGACTGCATCTACATCGGCCCACAACGAGCAGCGGGAGCTCCGCTTCTCTTCGTGTGGCGGACACAGGAGACCCGCCCCGCGCCGCGGGCGAGCGCCCAGGCTGAGGCAGCGCCGTCCACCTCAGCGCCCAGCTCGGCCCCACCGCGCACGCTCCCGCCTCGCGCAGGCACCGCCCACACAGCATCCCCCTCGCTCTCATAGGCCGAGCGGCAGCGAGGGGTGGGGCGCTCCTCACCCATGCGCATGCGCAGACGCTAAAGACGCGTATCAGCCGCGCCGGTCCCGCGCTCAGCCCCCGATAGCTGTATCCTGCCCTGCCCTGCCCTGCCCTGCCCCGCCCTGCCCCGCCCTGCCCTGCCCTGCCCCGCCCTGCCCCGCCCCTACCGCCGGCCCTCATAGGCGCCTCCTCCCTCCTTTTTACCGCGGCAACGCCCACTTCCCCCTCCGGGGCCAATGGCGGGGCGATATCTCGTCTTTGCCCCGCCCCTTTGCCCCGGAGGCGGAAGTGGGTCTTTCCCCGCTGTGCCGCCATATTGGGCTCTGAGGAAGCGGGCGGGGGTAGCGGCAGGAGGAGCGCGGCTCGCCCGCCCGTGAGTAGCCGCTGCCCCGCGCTGTGCCCGCGGGCCCGGCCGGGAGGGAGGGAGGGAGTGGGGCCTGCGGGCTGCGGCAGTGCCAGTCTGGTTGGGGGTCCCCCCGCGAGCGCGGGGGTTCTTTGGGCTCGGCCGTGCCGCATCTGCGGCCCGGGCGCTCCTCCCAGCTGCGGGCGCTGCGGGGCGGCTGCCCGGGGCCTGCCGCCGGCTCCGTTTCGCTGTCGCCGGGGCGCTGCCCGTCCTAGCCCGCTCCCGTGCCCCCCTCGCATCAGCGGGCCCCGCTCCTGCCTCAGGGCCTCCTCTTTCGCGGCCCGCGCCGCGGCAGCGCCAGCCTGCCCGTCCGCTGGCTCTTCCCCAAGTGTCTTGTGTTGGGTTTAACGGGTGCTCAGGGTGCGTGGGTCTCAGGGAAGCGCCGTGAGCACGGGTGCTGTGCAGCTGCTGCTGGTGGCACAGTCCTGACGGGCCAGACCTCATTCTGACAGACACCAATTAAATAACGTGGGCTGTAGGGTTAAAAGCAGTTTACACAATCAGTGGGTTGTTTTTCTGTGGTTGTCCTCCCCATTGTTAAGAAGTCACTTCAGTGTGTTGCTCTTCAGCAATGCTTTCTGTATAAGATAAGGAAACTTGCATGAGCAGCAGTGTGGTTTTGCTGGTTACGGGCTTCGTTTATGTACCAAATTTACGAAGAGTCCATGTCAGGATCTGCGAGTTGTCTGAAAACTGTGTCTCTCTGTATTTGATGATGTGAGGCAAAACCTGAATGCTTTATTGTCCCAGGTCCTGCAGTATTTAAGAGCCCAGTGGTGCAGTGCTATTTGTAGTGGTATTACCACAATGGTTGTGCGGAAAGGATTAATTGTTGGAGGTCACACATTCACCTACTTGGTGTTTTCCAGCAGGCAAAAATGTTCTAATGTGGTTTAGTTTTGGTAGCAGTTTGTATTGTGCCGGTAGCCAGCCATTCAATTGTTTGTTGTATTAATCTTTGTATATCTTTCTGATTATTTGCTTTACTGGAATAGCTGAAGGGTTATTGTAATTCATTATGCTAAGTGGTAAAGTCTTATGAAAGGGATTTCTAGTGGTTAGATTTAAATATTCTCTTAAACCAGTGAGCTCTGACCTGTGTTCTTGACTAAACTACCTTCGAAGCAATGCCAAAGACTGCTTTTCTTGGTCATTATCCAACTATAAATGTTCTTTCAGTAAAGTTTTATTGTGATAAAAAATGTTAACTAAAACTGTGAACTGTCAGATGATATAGTTCAGTCTGTGCTGCTTGCATGGGGCCAGTGAGCGGTTTCTTCCCATTAAAAAGGCAGTGTTAGCTGGTTGTGTTTCTTGGTCTGCTGTGGAAGAACTCTGTGTATGATAAAGAAGTGAGCGGTTTCTTTTCATTAAAACAGGCAGTGTTAGCTGGTTGTGTTTCTTGGTCTGCTGTGGAAGAACTCAGTGTATGATAAACAATCACACATAGTTGCATGTAATGTCATTTTTACACCAAGCAAAATGCTTGCTCCATTGTAAAGCCATTAGTAGCCTTACATACGGGATTCTTCCCTTGATCTACAGAGATTAATGGTTACAAGATTGTAATATTTGGTCCACTTATAGCCCAGATGTGCTATGGATGTATCTGTGAAATTAATGTTGAGGATACAGGAGGTTTTATGTTTGTGATCTTTAGAGAATTGCTCTCTGATCAATAGATGGGTTATCATTTTTATATGGCTTATATACTTCAGGACATTTTAAAAAAAGGGAGGGGGGCACAAAATCATGCTCACCTGATAATGCTGAGTAACTTCTGTCTCCTGCAGTGCAGTGAAGGGGAAGAATTATTTCCTTTTGCCTGTATTGAAAAAGTCTGTATCTCTATTGTATGAGTTTGTATTTGATTTTTTTCTTCTTACTTTAGCTTGAGTTAAAAGGGACTGCAGCTCCTGAAGCCTCATAATGAATCCCTTTATCTTCTGAAGTGTAACAGAACTCCTTTTTTTCTACTTACTAACTATTCCATAGGATGTACCTTATAGACATTTACAGAGAAAATGCACAGCTTGCAGGTTCTGTGCCTCTCCACGTTGGCCTTGGCCTGTAATTATTATTTGCAGCAGTCACTGTATGGCAGAATCTAAGATAATTTATCATTTTCTGGTTTAGTAAAGTTTGATAGATCTTTAGTATCATCTGAGGCCCTTGCGATATTGATAGAGGGCTGAAAGAACTCCCACTATCCTAGAGTTATGTAGTCCCACCCACAGATGAGGACTCCAGGAAGTAATGTCAGGGATTGCTTTTGGTGATGTGGCAGAAATGTTTCTGTTTAGAATCTGTTTTATTTTGTTTGTTTTCTATCTTGAAGGGAGCTGTAAAACTTGGTTGAGCTTAACTGAGAAGAAAAATAAAGCTCTGAAATTGGTAGGAGAAGTATGTACGAAGAAAGAATTCCCTTGGTTCATTTTTTATCACAAGTTCAGAATCCTGGCCCTTACACAGCCTTGCTCGCGTGCAACTTTTGTGTCACTGCTGAGCTCTTAATGTTCAAGAGAGAGAAACTCATTGAATAATTCTAGCAGTGGACAGGGTTTTGATATAGGTGCTTGTGGTAGAGCTTTTTATCTGTAGCCACTGGTGTACAGAGTCCTGAACTTCTTCACTTATCTAGTCAGTATTTAAAGATCCTAAGCAGCTTTTTAAAAAGTATTTTGGTTTTGTTCTTTGCCTAAAGAAACTGAGGAGGCAGGAGGGTTGGTGCTGCAGTTCATATCTCAGTGCTTAGATGTTGTAACTCAGCTCCTGCCTGCTCAAGGTGAAGATGGCTAACAAGGCTCATTCCTGCAGTTCTGCATGGACTTTTTTTCCCCTCCTTCCTAAAATGGACTGGATCCTGTTTTGCCTTTCTAAAATAGCCTTTTCTTTGCTCTCTTGCCGGTTTCTTTTGGAAATTAGTTTCTTTTGGAATAAATTACCTCTCTTTAAGAACACTTTCTTAAAAAATATTTGCTTCAGGAAGGACAATCCAAAAGAATATCACATGTAAATGCTGTTCAGATAATGTACTGTAAAGCTTCGCTGAGCTTAGATTTGTTTTAAATGTTACCTATGTGTCATGTTTTGTTTCCACAGCAACTATGTCGGAAGGGGACAGTATTGGTGAGTCTGTGCATGGAAAGCCTTCTGTGGTCTATAGATTTTTCTCAAGACTCGGACAGGTTGGTTTTCTGTAGGGCTTTTCTGAATCCATTAGAAGCAGGTCTCAGTGCAGCTTCTTAAGTAAACATCATTATTTTTGGATTAGTTGTTTAAACACTAACATCTGTATGAAATACTTACTTTGAAGCCTTTTAAAAATAAATATTATAATACCCAGCTTAATGGTATAATTAATGGACTTACATGTGATATTGCACAGTGAAAATACATGTTGTTGTCAAAAATAGAGAGTGACGACTTCAGTTTTCATGTCAGATTCATCTTAAGGAAAGTAAACTTGCATTAAATATTGAAAAAATATATTGCTTTATGATGTCCCCAGCATGAGGTATTTTTTGTGTGTGTAAAAAAATACAGAACAATGCTTGTGTGTTTGTGTGATTCAGTTTATTTGTAAGGAAGAGTACAAGTGTTTTATGTTACTCTCCTTCCCAAAATACTCCTCACAAATGCTTACTACTTCTAATTGCTACCCTGTACTAAACTTTATTTACTGTGCATCATATATTTTACAGATGTACGCTTTATATTTCTTCCTAGATCTACCAATCCTGGTTAGACAAATCTACTCCATATACTGCAGTGCGATGGATTGTAACTTTGGGTCTGAGTTTTATCTACATGATTAGAGTTTATTTACTGCAGGTAAGAAAACTGGATTTACTGCTGAAGTAGATTTAGCTATTACTGTTCTGTTTTTTCTTAAGTGTTTTTGAGGCATGGTATTACTCCAGAATTACGTACTGTGTCATTCAGCACACAGCAGAAGTAAATTAGATAGTCTGAAGAAAAAACACATCTTGTTGGTGTTAAACTTCCTGCTTCAGAATGGAGGACGTGTGAATGCTTGAGGATATGCATCTGATGGCAACAGAAATGGATATTTGTTTGGTTTTTTAAACCTTGCTTATATTACACTAAGTTCAGTTGTCATTTAGGTAGCTTTAAGTGAAAAATGTTACATAAGTTTCTGTCAGTGCACAAAAAAAAGAAATAGATTCATAAAGGTGAGCTCATCTTTTCATAGAGTCAGAATGCTTATTTTATACAGTGAGAATTTCTAGTATTTTCATTTAAAAGTCCAGAAAACTTTTTGTGCTAATGGTGGATGTAGAAAAGCACTTCTCAAGGAAGCAAAAAACCAGATTGTTTAATACTGTTGAAAAATCAGTACCTGAAAATGGTTTTCAGAAAGACACTCTTTTTTCCTCCCTGCTTCAGGGTTGGTACATTGTGACATATGCCTTGGGAATCTACCACCTAAATCTCTTCATAGCTTTCTTGTCGCCAAAGGTAGACCCCTCTTTAATGGAAGATTCAGGTATGATGAATAGTTCAGTTAATTTTGCTATAATTTTGTACTTAGTCAAACTTCCAGGTCCTTTTGCCTGATACAGTAAAGATGTGCATTACGCTAGAATCATTACATTGTTTTTTGGACTTGCAAAATACCTATACAGCTTGACATCAGGAGTCATGATAAAATGTCTTTATTATTTTCAGGACTTGAACATACTCCATATTGTGTTAGCCTTCTATGTCTTGAAGGAAGGTTTATGTGACTTAAGTTTTCACCATAGTAACTCAAGTGACCTGGTGCTCCTTTCTGTTACCTATTTTCTTTGGGGAAACCAGCGTTAAGTTACATTAAAACAGTCACTGTAACTGGAATCTGTGTGTAACAGTGAAAGTTTTTCTTTTTTTAAGATGAAAAGTAAAGAAAATCTAGAGTCTGAGGAGTGTGGAAAATGAGTGTGAGGGGGTTTGTGGTTTGTTTCTTTTCTGTTTTTTTCAGATGATGGTCCTTCTTTACCTACAAGGCAAAATGAAGAATTTCGGCCTTTCATTAGAAGGCTCCCAGAGTTTAAATTCTGGTGAGTGGATCTGTCCATGTTCTGCTTCTGAAAAACAGAAATACTGCATCAAATCAGTGGTAGCTGGGGTTGAAGGATTAATTGTTAATATTATTTTTAAGGCACTCTGCCACTAAAGGAATCCTGGTTGCTATGGCATGTACGTTCTTTGAGGCTTTCAACGTTCCTGTTTTTTGGCCAATCCTTGTGATGTACTTCATTATGCTTTTTTGTATCACTATGAAGAGGCAAATCAAGGTAACTTTCTGAAAATAGAGTAGCATTTGTCATGTCAGAACTTACTGTATTGTTCCAATCCAAACAGTTGAGCATGTTAGACGTATAAGTTGTACTGCATGTGCTTCTTTTACTAGAGGAACTTAAACAGTAAACAGTTGAACATTAGTTCAAGTGTGGAATATTTGCAACTTTGAGCAGATACTGACAATGGGAAATAAAAATGCTTTGTAGAAAAAGTCTTCATGCACCACCTCACAAAATCTTATGCTTGCTTCCAGAAGCTTTTGGTCATAGAATTCAGAATCTGCTTTTTATGCATGAGGAGTCTTAGTTTCCCCGCCCACTTCCTTTCTTCAGTTAACTGTGGCTGTTTTTAATGAAGAGGTCTTGTAGGATCTCTGATGAGTGAAAAGGGAAGTTCTGACAAGTTGGTGCGAGAGGGTAGGTGAAAAAAAGGGGAAGAAGAACACAGGCAAGTCATTCACACCAGTTTTAATAAATTACTTATGGTTTGTTGGCATTTTAAAAAGAACCAATTTCTTTCCCAGACACTCAGAATTTTGGCTAGGTACTCTTCTTCAAAGTTATGCATTAAAAGATCATAAAGATCCTTTAGTTTTAAAGAATTAAAGAATTAATACCTCTGTGCTTTATCCAGTTTACTCATTAGGGGAATCACAATCTTCACTCTACTGTAAAATTGTTGAGTATACCAAATTTGAGGTTTTAAAGACTGGGCTCATACCCCTGTTTTGATGTAAAGTGATGTAGTTAGGTATTTCTTTACCTTTACAATGCTGAAGAACTGTCTTTCTAGAGGGCTTTGTAGTTTACAATGTGTAGTATAAAACATTTTTGTAAACATATAAGTTTCTTGCCTAAAAGATTGTTCTTTTCTCTTTACAGCACATGATAAAGTACAGATATATACCCTTCACACATGGCAAGAGGAAATACAAAGGGAAAGATGATGTTGGAAAGACCTTTGCTAGCTAGAAGATGCAATCAACCTGTTGACCAGTTCTACTTCTAACTAAAGGAACGATTTTGAGCCATTGTAACAATGCCTTTTTTCTTCATAAAAAATGATTAACAGAGTGGTGACAAAACAGTTAAATTTTTGTTTTAAAGGATTGTGCTATTTTTATCTGAAATATCAGTTTCTTAAAGAAACTGGCATTCTAACCAAATTGCATTGAGTTTGTTATCTTTTGTAAGCAGTTGGAGAAACTTTGGATAATCCCATAGACTTGGGATAATGTATTCCTTTCAAGATTCATTGCACTGGAGCAATTAATGGCTTAGAGTTGTGTATTTTTACATAGTTCTCCTGCTCAGTATCACCCTGAAGTGCTGTGCACGTATCTGGAGGAAAAATGTACGGTGGCACACGTGATGCTGTTTTCTGCTTCATGGCCGTGTGCTATTTTCATAGACAAATTCAGCAGACCTAAATAGATACAGAACTTAAGCCTGTTTCCTAAATGCATGGTATTACAGAGTTATAACCAAACAAATATAGATAGGAATAAGAAATCTACAAAATTACAGGGTTTGCATTAGGGAAAAGATACTCATAGCTTCTCAAGTAACTCATTTGTGTTGGGTTTTAATGCCAGTTTCACAATGTCTCCTTGCAGATGCTAAAATTGGGCTCTTTCATGATGACTCAAACTTTGTTCAAAATCACAACTTACTTTGAGGACCTGGAATTATAAGAATCTATATTTTAATTGTTACTAGTTGGAGTTTCTTTCATACTTAAGGATTTCTTAATTTAAGCTGACTTCATGCAGCCCCTTCAGAATATACCCAAACTGGCCATAGCAGGTAAATGGTGTGGGTTTTATCACAGCTTTTCATTTTCTATGGGGAAAAAAAAGAATCTGAGATAAATGACCTGCATGTAAACTTTTTCATGTGATACAGCTGCAGTTTTATTAAGTGAATTTTTAATTCCAAAATTTATTAAAAGACAGTGTCCCCCTTTACTTGTTCTCTATCTTTATATACATATATTGACCTGACAGTATTTATGGTTCCTTCTCAATAGTCATTACCCTTAATTTATCTTCATGAAATGCCTTTTTAAACTCTTCAGGGAGTATTCAGTGGCAGAAAGCAGGAAAAGGTTAGCTCTGAAGATTCTGCATGGAGAACAGTGGCAACTTCAACAGACACCAAAGTGGAAAATACATGTAGGAACACTTTCATCTGATTTTTGTCGAATGTATTTGTTATGGAGCTCTGGAATTCAGTGTACAGTAATCCTGGGTAGTGACAGGTAGTTTTAGTTCACATTGACCTGTTGCTTTTTGTTTGGTTTTCCTGTGTTTCATTAGCAGTGTGGAAACCAGTAACGGTAAAACTTGAAATTATGGAAACGCATTACCAGAAAGGGCCTTATGAAGTCCCAGTCATGGGTGCTTGGAGCTTGTTGCCTAAAAATGTGAAAGCCCCGAGTTGGAGACGCTGTTTTAGGTTTGCTGGCGTTCCTGAATAATATGGCCAAACTGGGGAGAAAAATATGTTTATTATGTTTATCAGTATCAGCAAATGGGATGACTCCTGTGTTCAGTCGACGCCATCCATTGCAAATCAGACATTTTTACCTCCACTTGATTTTGAACGTTAGTGGCAGTTTGAGATAAATGCCTGCTCATTCTCAGGTGGGTGATGGTGCTCTGCATTCAGTGGGATTTACACTTTTCAAATAGGGATTGTAGGTGGTGCTGGGACAAGGGCATAGTTCCCTGGCTGACTCAGCATGCAAGGGCCACACAAGCTTGATGGCATTTTGTTAAACTTTGCTCTATTTTTATCACTTGAAAGTGCTAAAAAAAACCACCCTTACGGAATGCACAAAAAACTTGGCTTGACAACTTCACAGATGCTTCCCAGTCATTGTTTGTTTCCTATGTTGTTTACAGTGCAACTGAATGTGTGTTCTTACCGTTCTCTTGGCAGTGGTTTCCTTAGATAGTCATGTTTTGATTTATGATAAGGAGCATTTCTCTCCCACTGTTGCCTTGACGGTTTTAGGTTGGCAAAGGATGCCTAAAAGTTTTCTGGTGTACAAAAGTGATGCTATTACAGCTCTGAAGATCATGTTTGTACAGTAATGAAGAAGTGTTTGCATAGATACCAGCAACTGGTTTTTTTTTTTTTTCATTTATAGTTATGATGAAAAGTTAAAGTAATTTGGGAGTGTTTTTGTGATAACACTTGGAGATTTAATGGTTATGTAGCTGAGCAAGATCTCTGCAGTACAAATAACCATCTTAAAAGAAGTGCTTTTACTGTAGCACACTTCCCCTGCCACCCCAAGTTCACATTCAGTGCCATTTGTGAAAGACTTACTGAAACTGTAACTCACAATCCACAGCCTGGATCATCTGGTGTTTTCTCCCCATCTGTATTTCAAGAATACAAATAAATCAATCTTGCACATTATCTGTTGTGCAGGAATGACAGGATGTTAACTAACAATCGTCTTTTTCCCTGCTGCTCAGATACTTGTAAAACTGAATTAATATTCACATACGGGAATAAACCTTGAGGTGGTGCTGCCGAATCCTTCCTCCTTTATACTCTGAAATACTGGCTTAGCTGAATTGCCCTTATTGCCATAAAGAGCAGAGGGTGTCTCATGGCTGAAATCAGCTTCTTCCCTATGTTAGACTATAGGAAACACCACACAGCCAAACTTAAGCTGTGTTATAAACTTAACATTTTATAGTTGAATTTAGTATGCATACTAGGGCTTTTCTGAAACAACAGTTGTTACACTGCTATAGCCTAAGTGTCTAGAATACTTGGTGAGAAGTCTTTAATAGTGGTAGAAGAGCTTTGAGTTTGGAAGCTGAATGTTAATTGATGAGTGTGCAAATTAGTCTGTCTTACTGGGGGGTTTTATTACCTGCTTCTGTTGATCTAGAAGAAAGTCATGGTTTGTCACACCAAGGAAACCTGCATTATTGTTAATCTGTTATGAAAACAGAGTGGTACATGTACATTTATCATCAGACTTCCACTGCAGTTAAACTAAGGATCTGTTCAGCTCTTGTCCTTTTCCCCTGAAGCCCACAGCATGGAATCATATTACAGGAGAAAGGGAGTCTTGCAAATCACAGAACTTTACTAATACCTTAGGCCTGCTATGAAAGGCTGGAAGACCCATTACCGACACTTTAGAGAATGAGTGATTGAAATTTTTCATTGTCCAAAGTGAAGAAAACTTTTACATTTGTGGTATGCACTTTATAGAGAGACATATTTTTAAGACAGTCAAGAACCATGTTAGAAGAAATGGAAAGGTAGAGGCAGAAATACATTTATTCTGTACAGCAGGAATGAAGTGCCGCTTTGCACAGGCAGTTACCAGTTTTAATAACGTCTTTTTCTTGGGCCAACTCAAACTTTATGACAACTTTATAAAGGGTATGAGAGCTGAGGCCGTTGTCATCAAACAGCAGATTATTTCCTTTAGAGTTGATAGTGACGTAGGTAGATCAGTTTCTGAGGATGAAACTTCTCTCTGCACAGTGGACATTCTGTCTGCAAAAAGAAAAGACATTCTGAATTGCTCTGTTTAAAAGTGTAGGGGAAAAATGTAACTCTTATGTCTTATTCCACAGTGTCTATAAAATCATTAATGGATGAAAACTGTTGTATTTCATTAATCCAGAGCAAAATCAAAGTTTAAAATACCATGCATAAGAGCTAGCTCAGTTGGTTGTAACTCAGGCCTTTTTACTGGAAATCAGAATGATCTCCAGGTCTGTAGATGGAGAAATCACCTCCATGGCTGGCTTCCACAGTAGTTTGATTGTGTTTAAGTGGTTAGGACAGAAAACTGCTCACCTTATTTACCTCTTCTATGTCATACATAGTCATTCTGCTCTAACAAAACCTATAGGCCCTGGCAGACTCTCATGTGGGCTTTTGGGTGCCTTAGTGAGAGAAAGGGTGTTACTTCAACACCCAGGCTGACAGGCATGTTCAAGTAGAAATTTCATCCCATTTACCCCTTCCAGCCTCCAGTTGTCCCTCGGTACTTACTCTGGTGTTACACCACTCTGTGATGCATTCCCAGCAGAAGAGGTGGCCACAAGGAGTGGCTGTTGCATGTCTCCGTTCTTCCAAACACAGTGTGCAGCGGGAGTGGCGCCCAGGAGTCTTCTCATTGGTCATATTTCTAGTTAACATAGTTATATGTTACTTAGTTCTATTTAGCCTGCCTGTAAGAAATATTTAATAGCACAATCCTAAAGTAAACCCTTTCTTCAAGTATTAACCCTTTTTTGTGAAGATCTCAGAAAACATGAAAGCAAAGAGATGCTTGAGACAGTGAGGAATTCAAATGTTTTATCAGGTTCTAACCTAGCCAAAGCTGTCACTCCAGCTATGGAGTGACAGTAGCTCCCTGTTTAGTAAAGCTGCTACATTCCCCACCCTTGCTTCCACCTCTTCCCTAGTAAATAAACACCATCATACTTCTGATGAGCTAGGTTGCGGTGCAGTTTCCATTCCTGCCTTGCTCTCTGCTTCTGTTTGAAGCTGTACATCTGAACACCAATTGTTAGAAGAAGATGGAAGAGTGAAATGATTCCAAGAAACTTGTAACTTGATCGAATGTTCTCATCTTCTTGAGGTCCTCCAAAATGCAGCTACATAATTCACAGAAATAGAGAGGTTTTGTTACTGCGATTTGATGAAATTATAAACACACACACAGCATCAATAACCACGGTTTGAGATTGTCATGTCCCGTGGAGTTACTAATGTGACTTCTCACTTTGTATTTGCAGGAGACACACTGGGCTGGTGTTCTGAAGTTACACAAGATGTTAAGTTCTGACTGCCCCCACATTTACTAGCCATAACCTTTTGGCTGCAGGGACTCACAACCCCTCTACATGGTATTAAAAATACCCTCTCACCCCTATTGCAATCAACTGTAGCCAAATCCTATAGCATTTTTGCACACACAGCATCCCAGAAGAGACCAAAATACTGCAGTGGATGCTGTCTTCAAACAAGAAATACTTACATATGTAATCCCTGCGATTCTTTTAGACAGGTGATAAAAAGTGCCACTTATGTAGAACACTGCCAGATGCAGTCGATGAAGCAAAGGAATGCTTTGTTTAAGAACATACACGATCTGTAGGACTCTCTTCTTCTGCTGCTCTGTAAGCTGCCCAACTTGTCTCTGTATCCAGCTTCGTATTAAGGTCCTACTGGATAAGCCAAGCGCTGGGTTGCTCTGCGAGGTGCTGGACACATCAGCTTCTGCCTGCAGCTCGTGTTCCAGGTGCTGTAATCCCTTTTCTAAGCAATAAGGTACTACAGTATGAAGAGCAACAAAGACAGCCCGTCGAAGAAAGGCAGGTACCCTTTTCTTGGTTGAGTCAACTTGAACAATGTTAACGTACTCTTCACCCAGCGTCTGGTAACCTGAATGGTGTGTGCAACAGAGAACACGCAGGGTAAGATGGCAACTGCAGTGGAGACAGGCTGCTCAGGTCAGAACCATTGGGGTTTGAGGTTTCTGAAGCGCTCAGTGAGGTGAGCGCTGTGCTTACCTCAGCGTCTGCAGCAGCCCTGTCTGCGGTGGGTTTAGGCTTAAAGCAGGGGTGCTTTTTCATAGTGTCGTGCATCCCTTTTTATAACAGACTGTTTCGCTTTTAAGGGACACCCTTATTTACAAGAACATCTGGGCTGATAAACTGCTGCATTCGACCTCCGAGTTCCGGCAGCTCTGTGGCTTCGTATTTACTAAAGGGATTTATACGAAAGCAATCCAAACAACCCCCGTTTAAGAGAACCCCTGCCGGGCAGCGTGCTGGTCGCCAACAGACAGCGCATTTAGCACGGAGGAGAAGCGCAAAACACGACGTGAGGAGCACGTTACCTGACAGAGTGGTGAGGGCGAAGTAGGCTACATCGGAGAGCAGCTCCGCCTCCTTCCTCCACTGCAGCCACTTCCGGGCACCTACGGGACCGGATCACCGCGTTACGTCGCCGTAATTCCTGCCGATCCCAGCCCTCCGCCGGGAATCTCCCGCCCCCCGACGCCGCGAGGGCGAGGGGTGGTGCGGGCGGTGCAGCTCGGATTCCACGCGGCCCGGCCCGGGGCCGAGCCCCGTGCAGCGTTACCCGCGGCCCCGTGCAGCGCGGCGCCGGCCGCGGCCCGCAGCCCGCTCCGGTAGAGCTCGTCCTTCTGCGCGCCCCGCACCAGCCGCGCCGGGCCCGCCGCCGACGCCGCCATGGCGGGAGGCGCGCCCCGTGACGTCATTGCGGGCGGCCCGCCTTGAGAGAGGCGGGGGTCACAGCCCGCCCCTCGCCGCTCGGTGCCGCCGCCTCCGGGCGGGCTCCGTCCCGGTGCCGCCGCCGGCGCTGCTCTGGCCGGGGGCTCCGCTCCCGCGGGCGGGCTCGGCTGGCGGCAGCTCCGCTCTCTGCCCGGCTCCCCCGGCCGCGGTAGCTGGGCAGGCTGGCCCGGGCTCGTGCCCCCGCCCTGCGGGGAGCCGGGCCGCGGCTGGCTGAGGTAAATGGAGGCGGGGCGGGGAGAGCTCAGCGCTGTGCCTGGCGGCGCTGTGTGTAGCTGCGGGTTTGCTCAGGGCATGGAGGGTGGGCTCGCCTGGTGAGGGCTGGAGTGAAGCTTATTGTCCCCTTGGAGACGGCCAGAAACCCTCTGCCTGCCTGCTGCCTGTGCCACGTGTGACTAATGCCAAACAAAGGGGAGAAAAAGGAAGCCTTTGTGGCATGCTCCCTGCAGGCAGAGGCAGCAGCACGGGAAGCGTGGCGTGCCCACGCGTGTCCTGAACTCTGATGCACTCATTTTGCCAAAAGCGGGATTTTTTTTTTTTCTTAGCAGACTTTAACATGTCACCAATTCAGGTCTGCAGCGTGTTCAGGTGGAGTGAAATGAAGCAGTTCTGCCAGGTAGCTGATTCATGTGACAGAGCTACTTGCACCTGGGTTAGAATAGGTGTTGAGTTTGCGGACTAATACTGCAGTACCTCACGTGAAGGTAGCGTGAAAGAGCAGGAGCTTGTGCTTGTTCCTCCTCAGTGCTGAGAAGCAGAAGGAAAGGCTTCCTGCTGCCAGCTACCACCACAGCTAAACTGGAGGTCTGCAGTGGTTCAGTTGTCTGCAGGCTGTTGCTGACGCAGCTTGTGACATCGCAGCTCCGCTTTAACTGCGCCAGAAGTTGCGAACTAAGTAAAGCTGTGGAATCTTACACAGTAATGTGTTCCTGCCCCTGCCTGCTTGCCCCACGTAAGCCTCAGGTTTTATTTGCTAGTGTACGGGAGGGTGTGTAGCGACAATTAAGCAGGTGTTCCGTCTGCCGCCATAAAATCAATGCGATTAAGGAACATCACAGCGGTTTATTTAGTCAGACAGTAGGTGGAGCACCTGCATAAGACAATGTCCAGTGAGGAGTGGGATATGGCATGTGAAGGATATGGGGGAGTTAGGAGCAAACAATGATGTCTTGTTAGAGTTGCTAACTTGGCTTAGGGTTATAACTGCCTGGTTGTGAAGAGCTCTTAGAGAAGCTGGTTAGGGTTCCAGGTATAATAATTTCTCATTAGTGCTCTGTGTCAGATACATGTTTTACAAATGTGCAGGGTAAATGTGTGTTGCCATTTTACTCAAGTGGGTAAATATGATTTTCTTGTTTTATAGGTCAAGAAACCAAAGAAGAGCTCAAGAGACCTTTTTTCAAAGCTGCAGTTCTGGCTGATGAGCATGCCATTATTAGATTGGAAGCCATTTCTGAAGCTGAAGCTGTATTTACTAAAACAATAACTAAAACAAATACTTTTTCGTAACCTAATACGAGGCAGTTCAATGTATTAAGCTGAAAAAACACAGCAGTCATCCCTCGAGGACCTGGGACTCTGGTACCTTTCAAATGTTGCCTGCTAACCTGATGAAAGTCTCTTGAATACACAGTATCATGAGGATTATTGATTATTGGCCCAGTATGAACTTTTACCAATGTGATGGTTCAACTGAAACTGGAGGTGACATGGTAAACCCCCCCGGGATCGACATGACTAATCGTTCCCTTCATCACATTCAGCCAGATCAGACTAATGTTAGCTGTTACACAGTGATCTGTGAGAAAAATCTGTTTGTTCTACTTTGTGTCCCATTGATATTGGAACTACAGAAAACTGCCATATCTCAAAGTTCAGCTGCTGTGTTTTACTTAAGCTTTTGCAGGACAAATTTCTGTACAGACTCATTTCCCTTGCATGGTTCTCTACTTTTCCTCCTAACAGACCCAGTTAGGGAGTTGCTTCTCTGACGTTAACAAGGAAGTCCGAAATGTAAAGCAAACTCAAGAGCACAGTAATGATTAACTTTTCCTCCCACATGTAGCTTGTCTGTGCATTATTAAATATGGTTTTAGCTCTGCAGACCTGTTAGTATGGAAGAGGTTTGGAGTGTAGCTTTCAAACACAGCAAGAGGCAGATGTTTCAGTTTCCAACCTGAAGAACAGGTTCTGCAGATGTAAAAGGAGCGAAATGCCTGTTCAGGGTTGTTACCACCCTCTGATTCCTTTTGCCTCCTCCCACTTTGAACTTGTTACCCTGGAGCTGAACTGTTTGAATAAGGACTGTAAAAGCTGCTTTGTGATCAGTGAGCTGAGAGCCCTTAACATGTAAAATGCAGGGCGGAGCCTTCGCCCTCAGACTTGGCAGTTCCCTCCCTCCTTTTATTTTTTCCACGCTTATGAAGGTTCTGATGCACCGTGCAGAGGAGCTCGGATATCTCGTCTGCACTGCCCAGAGAGGTGGGGGGGTTTGGTTTGCTTTCATTTGCTGCTTTTTCTCTTTCAGGAATCATTTTGGTGTACTTTTAACACTTTTGCTTACCTTAGAAGTTAGTAACAAATTCTATAATACGCTACCACAGGAATGAATATCTTTAGGACTGCAACAGTTTGCTGCTTTAGCCTTTAAGGAGAGAGAGAATGGAAAGAGCATGATGTCTGATGCTTGGTTTATTTGGTCATGTTTTCTTTTGTTGATGATAATGTTCAGGAGCCATGAGGTTCTGTTAACCCTAAGTTTTTAGATTTTCTGAGCTTTATAAGGATGAAACAAACCGCATTTGTGTTCTAAGTTTAGACTTGTCTAACTGGACAACTGCTTTCTTCAGGGCTTACACATTTGCTCTGAAACGATAACCTGAGCCTGGAGCTTTCACAGGTATCCTAAGCCAGAACTAAACCTGACTTGGATAGGAGAAGTTGAATGTAAAATGAACTTTCTAAAGTTAAATGAAATACCAGTTAGGTGATCTAACCTGGCTGCCTCCATGACTGCACTGCTGGGAAGTCTTCACATGACCCTTCAAAAGGGTGTGCATTGTTTGGCTTTTTTTTTCCCCCCGGTCGTTGTTTTGGGCTGTGGAGAAGGAATTTTCTGTTCTTCCCTGGCATAAAAATGTGGTTTATGATTGCAGAGATAGGGTGAATAATAAAGATGCCAAATTGTGAGTGCATTCAAATGCCTTGGGCTCCCGAGTCTAGATGTAGGTCTTGATCATGTTACCAAATACGATGGGTGATAATTCCTAGCATCCTGTTTTGTTTCATGTCAGAGGTAGGTTCAACTGTTTAAAAATAAGATAGAAGTGGAGTAAGATTCACTGCTGACTGTGATAAGTTTGAGTCAGGAGACTGATGCTGTCTTCAGAATCTAGCTCAAAGTTGTTTCTTTACTGGTCAGAAGAAAATGGTCAAAGTTTTGTCTATCAAGGTTTTTTTTCTGTTCTTCCTGAGAGGGGGTCTTTAGCTTGGAAGAACTATTTTTCTGCCTAGTTAGATTGGGTGTGAAGGAACTGTTCAGTCCAGAAGAAGGACAGAGGTTGTGAGGGAAGGTCAGTGACTACTCGTGAAATGTGCTATCAGCTATCTAACTGTGGGCTAGACTGAATGGTGTCATAGTTATTGCATTCAAATGACCTCAGTACCAGTGTGTGAGGAACAGATGAATAAAGGCCAACTTGTCTCTGATCTCTTCAGTATCTTCAGTAGGTAGACAACTTGTTTGAGATTGTCTGCTTCTGGAAACCCAGGATTGATTGTATGTAGACTAGAGACCTTGCAATACTGAATCTTGAAATGCTAATGGGTTGCTGATTCTTATATTTAATGACTGTGTTGGGAAGATCAGCTTCTATAATGCATCATAATTTGATCCTTCTCAGCCCAAACAGTCTGTCATTCTGATCTCCTGCCAAAGGTTTGGCTTCCTGTCTAAAGCCAGGAGAACTTTAATCTGAGCATTTTTTTCTTAGTTTTCCTAATCCTTATGTTAGTCTTAGAAAGTTAATTTTTTCTCTGTCCTTGCAGCTCATGGATGTTCTCATCTTATAAAACCACAAGTTTTTCAGGGCCGCAGACAGAGGGATTGTTTGTGAACTCATGCCTTGTCACTGGTAAGTAAATGGAATGTCTTGTCTGTAAATTTGTGTGAAATGCATTGAATTCATGCCTTAGAGACCACTGTAAAATTTTCAGTCATTCCTTGCTTGTAGTTGGTTTTTGTTCTGGGTTTAGAAAGTTATAATCATTTTTGCAGTTTGTGGCCAAGCTCCTTTTACATTATCTGAAAAGGCTTTTGTTCTTTTGTGGCATTCATCATTTCTGTAATTTGTGCTGAATTAAACACTGCTCCATACTTGCCCAAAGTTGTCTGTGAGCACCTAGGTGAACGTTACTGCAGGAAGTCTTTCCCACTGAGAACTTGTTGGTTACATTCATGCTCTAAAAAGCTGCAAAGGTGAAAGACTGAAATTCTTTTGTAAAAGAATCTTCACCCTTGGTTAGGCACTCAGTTCTTAAATATCATTCAAATGGACCATCTTATTTGTGAATACTACTGGAATTTGTTCTTGTTAGTACTGTTAATTTGTCCAGAGCTGAGAAAATAACAGTATAAATAAATCTGAATGGGCAATAGGATAAGGCTGAAGAGATTTTTTGGTGAAGACAGTTACTAAGAATCATCTGAATTTAGTGCAATACATTTATCATGCATCAAGGTATCTTAGGCTACATTAGTTACCTATAAAATGACCTGCTGCTTCCCATGGTAAACTTCAAATAATCTGATCTTACTATTGACATGCCTTCTCTAGTGTTATATCTGAACTTTCTCTCAGTTACTTCTGCTGTCTTGGCCTTGTTTGAGTTACCCTCTGCTCCCGTTGGTACTGCTGGCGTTGGTAAACGACAGTAAACCTTCCTGGATATCATTTATTGTGCATACTTCTTAATTGCATTTGTGAAATGAGTAGCTGGCATAGGCCATGCATTCAGGATCAGATAATAGTGAAGAAAAGGCCTGTATAACATGGACCAAGTCCCATTCCAAAGGGCCAGCTATTTTCCCTCCCTGGCCACTGAACTAATTATGTATATGGCCACTTTATAGAGCATCTCAGCCCAGTGTTTGCTACAAGTCAGTGTGAAGTTCTGGACTTCCACATTACTGCTTAGAACATAGACTCTAAATCTGTAGGGAATTTCCAAACCTTTTATTCACTGTTTAATCTGCCTCTGTTTTATGGGGGTGGAGTCCTTGCCTTCAGCACATGTAACTGCACAGTAAAGTCATTGGATCGGTACCTGTAAAAGTGCAGGCTGTGACAAATCTTTACACATGCTGGGGCAAAGTTCTGACTTTCCTTCCTGTTGTTTTCTGTACATCACCATCCGGCAGACTGCCTAAACAAGTGGGTTTAATGCTGCAGTGTTTTAAGACTCTTGGTTTCTGGTGTTCTGCAGGAGGCATTGTGGCTAACAAGGGAGCAGTGGAGCTGGAGTTTACACTAGAAAAATCGTTTGATTTTCAAATAGGAATTGAACCAATATCCTGATGTGTTGACTGAAGAGATGAGAAAATGAAGAGGATAGGGCTCTGGATGGGGAGGTGATGTTTTAGGCTACAGGCTATGTGTCATGAGTAACTTCCTCAGGTGCAAAATAGCCACAATAAAATACACTGAGTCAGGTGCATCAGGCTCTGTGGATGAGTGTGATGGGAGAACTCGTAGCTAAGCCTCTAGCAGTTTGAAGCGAGCCTGCAGGCCTCTGGGTCTCATTTGTTAGAGTTGTCTGAGCCACCTGAAGTTGGAGGTCAAGCGGACATGAGGTAAAAGTTGAAATAAGCACTTGAATAATCTGGAAGTGCAGTTTCCCCATATGCATGGACCTGAATGCTTTATCTGAGTGCGGTTTTCAGAACAGTTGATTCAGAAATACAGTGTGCAACTTAGTTTGGGGGATTTTTGTATACCTGGTTCTGATGTGGCCCTGCAGTTTTCACTGTTTTATCGCAGCCTCACTCGTCTCCATTTAATTAAGGAGGAGCATCTTCTGACATCTTAATAGTTGCCAGGGAGCAACTAGATTGCCTCAGAAATTAAGAGGGAAATCAGGTGGGAAGGTGAAGGAGTTTTACAAGTTAACATTCCTGGGAGAGACTGAAAGTGCTGCAAAACTTCTGTAGTTCCCATCCCCTCCAGGTCCCGTTTGCCAAAGGCCGTTATGCAGAAACTTGCAATACCACTTTTTGTGTTGAATGTGATGTGAAGAGGATGTGTCTCCAGAGCTCTCCTTGCAGGACTGGTTACTATAAAATAACTTAAAAGAAGCTCCTCCCTGCCTCTTTTCCCCTTCAATGTGACACCCTTCCAGCTTGTTATTCCAGATTTCCTAGTGCTGGAACATATTTTCTGGAAGTTTTCTCTGCCTTTAACTGAAAATATGTAATTTGAGTTCTATTTATGAAAAAAAAAAAGAGCAAGGAGTGGAGCCTGAGGAGACAAAGGAAGATATAGGTGTTTCCTCCTGGAAGGAGCCATATAGCCTGCAGAGGAGAAAGTGAAGAACAGAACTTTGTGATGTGTTACATGCTGGTATTTTTTAGTGGGATTGCTGCAAGAACAAAGTGAAGTTGTGCTTGATCTGTTGTGGCAAGGATGTGAGCACACATAGGATTGTGTAGAGGAAACTGGTGTGAGTGTGGCTGGGGATAGGTTGTCAGATGCCTGAAATTGCCGGAAAGACCCTGCATGAGCTTCTTTGAAGTATGTCTGATAAAAATGGGGTTTACCAGTTGTTGTAAACCCAGTTAGAGCTGGTCTCTGGCATGTAGATTTGGGTTATGTGTATGTTTTAGTTTTACTTGGAAACCACTTGGTGGATTTGGTGCTATATGACTTGGATAGTGAGACTCTGGTCTATGATTTTGGTTTTGGATCATCATCGGTCAAATAACTTAGTAGGGTTATTTGTCTTCTACAGCAAAAAGGGACCTATGCCACTTCTTTCTTCCTGTCCTGTGAGTTTAGACAGATTTTGAATGAGATGAGGTTATTGAAGTAATGTTATTTATTGACTAGCAAGGTACCAAAGTCCACAAGGGGGTGGTGAGCAAAGCAGAGCTGTACTTTGACATTTACTGGATTGGGCCCTAAGACTTGCATCCTTGTAGCAAGTCCGTTAGCTTGTGTTTGTGTATGTCACTGCCCTGTGTTTGACAGCATGCAAATGGATGGAGTGGCTCCCAGACCCCTTCCTCTAATGGGGAAGAATAATTAGTTCTGCTGTACTGAGTTAAAGCTGCTTGGTTAAAAGTCATAGGCTTAATTCCTAAAATAAATTCTTGCCTCTTTAGATGAGGAAAGAAGTCAGCTTCTGGAGAGTGACCAAGACTGCTAACATCATTGAGAATATTAACAGTGTTAGTCTTGTAGGTGTGTTGATTACAAATGGCATTGGAGCCCACAGTCTGCATCTCCTCTTTAGTGTGACTCACAAATTCCCATGCGCAGGAAAGGTTTAGCTTTTCCAGCAGGAGTCACTTCCTGTCTGTCTTCTAACAAGGAGACCTTCCTATCCCTATTCCTTCTCTGAGGCTTTTTGGGTTTTGTAGTCTCTATTATGAAACTTGCATTTGCAATGTACTTTGGAACCTTGCTGGCTGGCTGGATCTCATTGGATGAGATCTAGAGCCTTGCTTAATTAGTTCTCTTTGCTCTTCTAATGAAAGTATCCAGTTCTCCTTTGCTAATAAGAGATGCAAATGTTCTTGAGAGGCAAGAGGCTGCTGTGTGCTGTGTTTCCATTGTCATTTCAGGTAGGTCTGGGAACTGGCTAGCAGCAAGTAAGGGTTATGAAACCGAGAAGGGTTTTGACAGCTTAGGATTAGTATAGGGAAGGGGATAGCAAACACTCTATCCGCTCTATATAGAACTTGTTGCAAATTTCGAGTTTGGTTTTGTAAAGGAAATGCTAAAATCATACAACAGACAGTTTAAGCCTGAAATAAATTATTCGTGATTAATAAGTCTCCTTACTTGCATAAGAAATATTCAGTGACATCACTCAGCAAAAATGCAGAGCTCTCCTGCATGTGCAGCCCTCGTTCAAGCTGTAAGGGGTGGGTGAGGAAAAGCTGACAGATGTAAAGTGTTCCTTTTAAGTGGGATGACTGTGTTCTGGGTGTGAGTGCATCAGGCTGCCAGAAAGACATCTAATGTCCTCTCTTTTTGACTGCCTTTTCCCCTTTTCCCCCTTACATGTTTCACTGAATCGTGTGCTAGAGGAGACCATCTCATGCCAGTTTGTTCTGTGCATGTTCTGTCCCTTCAGAAAAAGAATGTTGTATCACACCCTAAGGTGTGGGCTCACCCCCTAGTTCCATAGTCCTGAAAAACACTTCTTTCATTCTGTACTTGCTTTGGATGTGAAGCAACATGCCTGGGCGTGCAAGTTATCTCAGATGGAATTGCCCGGTGAATGGAGTTGCATTCTTTAGAATGAACAGCATGTCACAGTGAGCTGCCGCAGAGTTGAAAAGCAAATCCCAACTCTCAGATTCAAATGCTTTAAAGTTGGGTGTTTCTTTCTTCCCATTTGGTAGCACTTTGATCTTTTTTCTATTGATCTGCTTCCTCATCAAGCTCTTCAGGCTGAAGTGATGATTTAGGTTCTGTATGTTTGATCTGCAGTGTCAGTGTATCTGTTCTGGAAGGATATCAGAGCTTGTTCTGGTGGCTGGCACATGGTACCTCCCTGAACACAAAAGCAGGTCTTTGGGGTTAAACTTGAAATACTACCGTGATTATAAAAATGGCTAAAGGATTGTTAATGGTGTACACAGCTTTTTTTTTGTCTGTAAGTGATATCCATCCTGCCTCCAGGGGCTTAAGTCCTCTTTTCTGAGGGAATACAGAACCTCACACAATAGTGCTTACGTAGGGCTCTTAAATCAGCAGTCAGTTTAAATCTTGTTCATGCTGTCTGAACGGATGCAGTTGCTCTCTTTTGGCCATTTTGTGACTCTTGTCAGTGAGCAGTGCTGCTCTCTGAGGCCATAGTGATTCCTACCAAACAGAGGTGAAACGCTTTCAAAGAACATAACTGATATATGTCATCATACAGTCCTCACAAAAGCTTTTCCAGGGAAGCAGACTGAGCTGCTGTCATTGACTTCAATGTCTGGCCCCAGAGTCTTGCTGAGATTCCAGTTTGAATCCTGCAGTATTGTTAAAGATTGTGTGGTTTTCTGCTGGCTGCCTAGGGTTTATAGGAATATTCAGCTTGGTATTTTGGAGAGAGGGGCTGGACTTTAAAAGGTGGGACTGAGTGAAGAAAGAACATCTTTTGCGTGAAAACAGAAGACAGATCATCTGAGTTACAACTTCACTTCCAGATTAGAACAAAGAATAAAGAAGGTGAGTTTGACATGACTCAAGACACTAAAATATTGTGAGCCACATCCTCATACAAAGTAAAGTATTGCAGCTCATCTGCTTTCACTGAAATTATGTCAGTATATACCAGCATGAGCATCTGTGCCCAGTCTTCCTCACTCTCATGGATATGTTCTTTGGTGTATAATGAGTCACAGTGATTGAACTTCCTACAAAGGAAATGACCTCTTAAAAAAACCTAAAGCAAAGAGGTGAGAGGGCCTGGCAAAACACCAACAACCAATTCAACTATCTGAATGGGAAATGGAGAGATCTTGTCTCATGTTAAAACAGTTTCATCTGTCCTTTGAGCTGTGGCTTCCTGGATTAATGTCAGGGTTAAACATTTAATGCCCACATTCCAGCAATGGCACTTTGTGGCTAGAGGCTATAAAATTGTGGTTAGGAGGAGCAGTGCCCAGCTGACCAAAGCAGAGGATAACTCACCTGCTGTAGGGCCCTGTCTCCTCTCTGATCAAGGACTGGCTAAGGGAAATGCTCTTGAGTGCAGTTTGGGGTTTTTCAGTGGATATGGTTGACTTAACTCCTGAGAGAGCTTCTAATGTCTAGTCCTGTATTCTTTTAACTAATTCTGTATGTGTCAGACAGTGATGAAGGGATACAGTAATGGAGGGAGATGACAGCACATACAAGGATGTATATCCAGTGGGGATAGTGAGTATCTCTGATAACCTATCATGTCCCTCCCCTTTCAATCCAGCTGGTCTGTGAAATCTGTCCTAAGCTTGTAATTTTGGTTTTGGCGACTCTGGATGTGCCTTGTGATAAACATGTTCTTCACCAAATGAATTTCACCCTCTCATGTGCCCGAAATTGTTTGAGCCATAGGATACCCTTTGAGATATTTCAGGTTTAAATGTGGAAAGATGTGATTTTTACCAATACTGAATTTCTACAGGATTAATGTTGCTAAGCACTACTATCCCATACATGAAGCTGCTGTACATTTGGCTCCATGCACGGGTATTGCTTCTTTGACTGATGTGCTCCTTCTCCCCAGAGGAGGTTTTGACAAGATGAGAATGGAGAAGGTGGGGCTTGGTGAAAAGAGACTTATGGAGAGGAAATGACTTCCCAAAGAAGCTGAATGAGGGCCGGGGACCGGAAGAGATGCACAGCTTCAGACTGGCAAATGCTCTAGCAGGGACACTGAAATAGCTCAAGCCCCCTCTATTTCTACTCTCTGTAAAGGAATAGTGATGCCTCATTGCCCTCTCTCTTTTAAAATAATGTCAAACTGGCTCCGTGCTTTCACAAGAAAACATGTTAGGGCAACGTTTCAGAGCTCAACTTGTAATTACAAACTTAAGGAGACTCCCAAAGATTCAAACAGTTACCAGCACAAGGTAGGATCCTGGGTTTCTGTCTTGTCTGATTGCTGTTTTGGAGGGAGCCTTTGACCTTCTTTCTCTGAGGAAGGTATTCAGCTGAAAGTGTTGGAAAGGTGAGTCTTCAGTATCCAGTGAGCAGGAGATAGGTAAGAAAAGGGAAGGACAATGACAGACAATAATGAAGAGATAGTGTGAAGACAGTTGACAGCATGTAAGAGGAGAAGAGAGCTTTAAAGAGCAAGAGACATGACTGAATCACCAAGCTGATATCACAGCAGATAGTTCTCAAAGCTCTCCTTTGGGAATATAGCTGATACATTCACTTATTATGGAGAATGTTTGATTTAAATGTGTGTGGGTATATATATATATATAGATATTATACCCAACATGAGTGGTTTGGCTACTGGAGAAGTTGCCGCTTTCAAAAGCGTAGTTTTCTACGATTATAGAAAATACTGGGATGAGGGAAAGAAGAGTTGGTGCCTTCTGTGTCAGGGGCTCTCGGGTATAGGCAACTGCTGAGATCAGGCCCGTGTATGGCATCTTGCTATGTTCTAGTAAGTACTGTATAATAAGCACTTAAAGCAACTTCCGCTATGTAAAAACAATTGTTGTCTTCAGGTTTGCAACACGCAAGAGCCTCTGGGAGATGTGCTGAAGACTTGTGACTGCCTTGCTTCTGGGAAGGGCCATCACATCCCTTCTATCAAGACCGAGCTCAGCGGTTGTTCCTTCTCCGCACTGATACCATAAATTCTATTCTTCAATGCATGGAATATGTGTCAGCAGGATTAAACCAGGAGAGTCTCCTGAATGTGGAATTCTGGAGAAGGCCCTTGCTGTGACTTCTGAAGTAAGCCAGCCACATCCTGAAATTGTGGCTTTGTCTCAGACACTTTTATTACTGGACTGAATCTTTCTGCAGATACCTGTTCTGAAGTACTTTGACTTGGAGCAAGCACCATAGCTGGGCTGCTCTAAAAGCTTGAGATGGCTCTGACTTCTCCAAAATCTGTAGCAGGGGATTTGGCACATAGAGAAGAACTCATGCTCCATGATGGAAACTGTCTCCATTTCCTGTCTGCAAATGTCATCTCAATAGGTAAGTGAAAGATTACCATCTTTTTCTCCCAGCTTACTTTTATTGCACTGAGATTTCATATGGGACTTCTAGCTTTCCTTAAGTTTGAGTAGATTGTGCTTGTATGTTCCTCAGTCCTTTTCATCTGTTTAGTTGCCATGATGACTAGAGTTTGGGTGAAGTGTATGATGTAAGGTCTATGTGTTCAAAAAGTAATATATTTCCAGCCAACGCAGGTTTTCAGGTATAAAACCAAGCAGCTGTACATAGAAACTGTGCTTCTCCTGCTTTTAGATTTTTCATGTCCACATGCAGTGGAAACCCAATATTAGGCTGTTTGCTTATTCCTGTCTGTTCTTGACCCCAACAGGCAATTGGGTATCTGGTTTAGTTTGAAAGCGTGGTTAATGAAAGTTAACACTCTTCTGAAAGAATGCAAGCCTGCATGTTTTAAACTTGATCACTGTGTTTTTGGCTGCCTCACAATACTGGTTAGCAGAGATGTTTTTCTGTGAGGTGAATTAACTTGAATATTTTAAGTGGATAGCAGTTTGATGTCTTATAGATCCCTTTGCAATTAATATAGACTGGAAACAATACATGTAAAAATTAAGCTGATAAGACATGTAAACACAGATGAAAGAGAAAAAGAATAGAAGTCTTAAAGTCTTGGTGTTTTGAGGTGGGCACTGGAATTTAAAAGGAATGTGTCTGAGTAGTCTTTGCGAGACAGGTAGGCAGAAGATGGCCAAAAGCGTAGGTATGAATGTAGGTAGAAATGAGATCTGCCATTTATTAAATTATTCTCAATCTTATCCCAGTTAAGCTTTATTTTTAGGGTTTAATCCAGAAGCTAGGAGAGATCAGGATTGTCTAGCAGGAGGAAAGAGATACAGATTTTCGTATCTGGCATTACAAGTTTTATTTCCATAGATCTCTGAAGCACCTTGTGCTGGTCATTGAGCCTAAAATAGGGTAAGTCTTTTAGATTGAAATGATGTTCTAAAGCGGATTTGAGAGGGAGGAGGATTACAGGAGAAGGGACAACTTGTAAGAAATACAGCGTTTGGTCTATGCAGCCTTCCTAGAGCAAATGTGTGTGTTTGCTGCATTGCTCTTCAGAAGGAGTGATGTCTGCTGAGTCTTTGTGACACTGACAATTCTTTTTCTTGTCAAAGCAATTCATCCTAATAAGAAAGCGCTGGTGGTAGCTCTGTGTCTCAGCATTCTCTTTTGTGGGTGATTCTACTGCAGTTGCCCATCAGCTGCTCTTTGGCTTTCACCCATACTCCTTTGTTCAGCAGCACCAATGCTCCAAAACATTTTGTTTAATCTTGACCAGATATATTCTAGTGGGAAAGCAGAATGCTGGGAAGACTGGGAGGGATCCTTGCAGTGGTACAAAGCTATAGAGGCTGTACGAGCAGCAGGAACACCCAACCTCTTTCTCAAAGCAGAATCACAGAATCACAGAATCCCAAGGGTTGGAAGGGACCTCAAAAGATCATCTAGTCCAACCCCCCTGCAAGAGCAGGGTAACCTACAGTACATCACACAGGAACTTGTCCAGGCGGGCCTTGAATATCTCCAGTGTAGGAGACTCCACAACCCCCCTGGGCAACCTGTTCCAACATTTTGGGCCACATTTTAAAAACTGAAGTTACTATGATAGGATCAGACTGTCAAAGCTGATCGCAACTTTTTGTCCTCGATTCTTTCAAGTGCTTCTGGAAAATCTTGTAGTTGATGAGCCCGTGATTTATAGTGCCTCAGGTTGTGGCTCTGTGCCATGGTGTTGTCTGGATGGAGCCGAGGGATCCAGAGCTCACAGAATCATTATTGTTGGCTGTTGCTCTTTTCTGAGTGTTGACAGCTTGTGCAGAGGAGAATGAGCTCTTCTCTTGGGAAGCTCTGGAGATTACAGATGTGATTTTGCACATCAGGTGTTGACTGGAGATTGGGTAGGAGGAAGGGAATTGTGTAACTGATGTCTGTGGCAGATGAATTTGTGCTACAGGAGGGATCTGGGGGAGGAGGAGCTGGTTGGTTACATTTAAAGTAAAATTAAAAAGTTGATTTAGCCCAAGATTGTATTTGGAACTTTATGTGTTCAACACAGGACTCATTTGCTTGAGATACGTTCTCCTTTACTGCCTATCGTCATGAAGCAGACAACACTCACAGTTTTGGCTGGGCTCTCAAATGAACTAATTTGATCATTTTGGCAAAATCTCCAGGAATCAGTTTAGCTTTTTTCTGGGTTACAATTTGGGCTGATGTGTGTGTATTTTTTTTTTTTTTTTACTAGCGTTAATGGGACTGAATATGTTTGTATTGTAGTTGTATTTAAAATGGCTCGTCAGTGAAAGTATAACCCATAGTTATATTTCATGCTTATATTTTCTATAGTTAATATAGAAGTATTTACAAGCTATGTCCCTGCTCCTCACCTGCAGAACCAACAATGAGCATTATTTTTTTTTTCCAGCTCTTTCTCATAAATTGGCTTGCAGGGGTTGACAAAGAAAAGTGCAGGAGTTTAGAGGTGACATAAGTGTATTACATCATTAGTGTGTGTTCTGGCACTGCAAAAGTAAGATGCTGTGTTCTGGTTAGCGCTAGCTCATACAAACTGACTTTTAGAGCACTGCTTTTTTATTTGCAAGATGAACTGTAATTTGTTGCCTCCCGAACAAGCATTGTCCATTATATACATCTGTACATAAAGCTCTATCAGAGTGTGTACATAGGACAAAGTGGTAGGAAATAGCAGAAATAGCTGGAGGGAGAGAAAGTCTTCATTGTGCCTGTGCAGCACTCCCAGCATTCCAATGTGAGTGGGTCTGCCCCCAAACAAAAGCTGGTCTGCAGCTCAGGAATCCCTTTGCAGACTTGTGCACAACACCCACTTGCATTTGTTCTTAACTCCCTCCATTAACTCCTTCCACGACGCAGTGTAAATGCGGTGCAGTGACTGACAGATCTTTACTTGTTTTGCCTTTGTGTTATAATAAATACTAAGCAACCTGCGCAGAAGAAATCACAGTGCTGTTGAGCGTTGTCTTGAGTACCCCTTGCTCTCAAGTATGACACTTCTGCTTTATCAAACCTATGCTGTCAAATGTAACATTCCTGCTGTCTCATTTGGGTGAATATATCTGCAGGAAAATTTAAAGGATTGAGCTAGAGAGTGAAATCACTAGTTGGATTAAATCCATGCGGTTAAATAAATCTTCCTTAATTCATGATTTGGTCTCATAGTATCATACCTACTTACAATCGACTTTTGTGCCATACTTACTCATCTTAGACAGCTTGGAACTCTCAGTGCTCTTCTGTAGCTCTCAGATTTGTTTCATCAGTTGAGACAGTTTTCAGAACTTGCTGTTTTTGGAATAAAACCTCTGCTTTTCTGTGTAGGCTGTGTATGGATGAGGAATGAGATTGCTATGTGCAAAGGGAATCTGAGTGGAATGCAGTTAACTTTTACATAATTTTGCTGTATAATGTGGTTAAATGTTATTACAGCAGCATTGGGGAAGTCCAAAATCAAGGAAGTATATGGCAAATTTGGTAATACTCTAGTTTTCAAGTTGATTCTGGCATGTCTGGACTCACTTTTCCCTTGTAATCTGATGAAAGTGTGTTGTGCACAGACATGCAAAATCCTGTTTGCTTAGATACATCGCGCATCAGATTAGACTGGAGAAACGCTTAGGATGCCCTTCAGGATGCGGCTCCAGCGTGCTCCCTGGCTGCAGGAGCAGTGCTTCTGTCCTGGCAGAGACATAGACTGCCTGATCTTTAAAGGCCCCTTCCAGCCCAACCCAGTCTGTGGGGCAGGTTTAGCTGGAGAGCCGGCACACAAGTGCTATTATGTGAATTGGCATCAGCTGTCTGAAAGTAACTTTAATTCAAGCTGAGTTTGTGTGAAACTGGCCATCATTATCAGTGAAATGTGAGCTGGTGATGTGGTTCTGCTGGTTCTGTGCGTGTCAGTAAATCTGTGCCCTGGATGTAAGATAAGGATTCCTTTGGAAGTAAACTTGTGTGTATCCGAGGGGTGGATATTTTCCTAGAACACATGAATTTAAAGAAGGCGTGTAAACAGAGGGCTCAGAAGTGGCTCTGTGTGTCCTTTGCTGGATGAGTTTTCTATTGAGGCTTCTGGGTGAGTAACAAATTAACAGGATTCACCTCATTTGCGGAAGAGGTGAGAATATTCAGATGTTCATTAGTGTTGGAGACCTGTGATGCAATTGATACATGTATCTGCAACTGTGAGGTTTAGCACTCTGTCCAGACCTTGGCACCTGGGAGTAGGTGTCATAGATTAGACAACATAATTATAATATTAGATTCAAAACAGCAGAGCTAAATAGATTGAGAGGTTTTTCCACGTTATTGCTTGAGCCAGTTTCAGCCTAGAATTTCTCTGAGTTTAGGCTTTTACTGCTTCCTTCTGCAGATTCAGAATGTGACAGGCAACCTCTAGCCAGACTTCCTGGGTTTTAAAACAAAGTTTGCTGTATTTGCAGGCACATACCTGCAGATAAGCAGCCAAATGTTTAGGTGGGTGTTTTGCCTGAGAGATCACAAACTGATGTATCTTGTCCTCAGGTGGTGCTGCTCAGGAGTGGATCAGTGAAATGGAGTAACTTTTCAGCTTGTGAAAGGGCTGTTTTCTGTTGTCCAGGCTCATGTAGCATTCTTTAGTACTGATAAAGTCTTAGAAGAAAAGTAATAGGGAAGAATTTGGCCTTTGAGCTGGTTTATCTCGCATTAAGACAGACAAAATTGTAAGAAATTGTGCCATTTATGTAGTGTAGTTTGTGTTGTAAAGGAGAAAGTATCTTGGATTACTTGATAAGAGCAACTTCCAGTCTTCAGGTCATTGTGCAATGCAGCAGATAATAGCTGATTGTAGCTTGACACTAGAGGGCAGCGGTGTTCTTAATGTCATCTGTAAGTGTGATTCATCTGTTCCTTTTCTCTGGCTGAGGAATGTATATTTGCTTTCTTAAGGATATTAGTTTGAATCGAACAAGCTTTTCAAGCATTGTCATTTATCCCAAATGGATTCAAGGGGCAGTAAAAACCTGTCAAGTTTTCTAGATTCATTTCCTTGTTGGATTTGTTTGGTTAGGTTTTTTTTTTTGCCTGTTTTTTAGTAAAGTCTTTTGTCATGGCGTTCTTGGAGGTGCTGTGCCAAGATGCCTGAAGGTGTTTAGTCTCCTAACTCCTGTCTAGGCACCGACATTCCCACTGAAATCTCTTGGCAGTTAGGAGCCTAATACTATGGAATTTGACACCTGCAAGGAAGCAGAGAGGTGTCCACTTTGTCTCCACACAACCTTTGACCTTGGACAGTGATTCTGGGTTAGAATCCTGGAATACTATTAACTACCTGTCTTTGTCCTAGTGGAGTTTTATCAGGATAGATGTGAGGAAGGCTGTTAAACTGTGAGAAATAGCAATGGGAGCCATGAAGGTGCTTAAGGCAGGCATCTATTTGGTCATTCTCTGGTGTCAGTAGGAATATTGTGGTTTGGCCTCACCTTTCTTTGCTGTGCACTACTGAAATCATGTGGCTGTAATAAAAAGGGGAGAGTTACTTGGGTAGCTAATTTATGTGCTGGCCCTGCTCCTCCTGCAGCAGTCATCTAGTGAAAACAAGGTAAAAGGTACTGGCTGACCTGTGTCACAGAATCAGTGTTTCATGTGTACCAGGGGATAAAATAAAAGCAGTATAGAACACCTGTAGGTACAGCCATATGATAGCTTTACAGTGGAAATCTGCATCTCAGATTTCAATTTCTGTAACTTCAAATCTTCGGACCTTGACTTTAAAGGTTGAAAAGGAAAGTAACAAATGGCATATTTGATGGGTTGTCTTTCCAGGGAGCAGGAAGTCAACTCATGCTAGTATTATCTGATCCAAGCTGCTGCTGTGATGTTAATGGATCTTCTTTTGTGTCACTTGCAGAAGTAGTAGAGTTATTTTGCTGAAGTAAAGCCTGAGGCATATGAAGTTCTGTGTGCTGTGTTAAGAGCTTTTATGGCTGAATGTGGATAAGAAACTAGATCACCTGAATATTACCTTCTGTTTCTTCTTCCACTTCCACCAAATTTCCCTTCTCACATTTTCTTGCTCTTTCTATTGTATATGTATTGCTGCCTGTAAAGATTTTGGAAGTATGTAGTGGGAAACGGGATACTTGAAGCAGAATGAATACTCCTGTTCGCGCACACATTCCAGAGTCCAGGATACGAAGCTTGCGGATTCACCGGTCTGTCTGTATCGCTATTGCCATCTACTGGGGGAATGCACAAATGCTAAACTGGCAGCGGGAGCACAAACCTGACTGTTGGTTTTACTTGTTTCGCTAGTTTTTGAGAATCAAACTAGTGAAATAAGTAAAATCAACGTGCAGTCAGATGGTCAAAGCAAGTGCAGTATGTTTAGATGTAATAAGCTAAGCCCTGGATTGACTGAAGCAGTGCTGGAACAATCAAAACTAAAGTCCTTATAATGCTGTGAGGGGAAAAATATGTTTATTTCATTTATTTAGATGGGTGCTTAGCTTACGTGTCAAATATGGGAGGGGACGGATCCAGTATTCCTCAACAGTTCAAAGATATTAGCATTATCTGTGGGAAGTTCTGAAGATACATCCATTGGTTGTATCTTGTATCAACTCTTTAGCTGAGTCTGTCAATCAAAGCAGCTCAGACAGGTGCTGTAAGCACTGTGAAGGAAAGTTGGGCTCTCCATCATACATCTTCTCACAATGAAATGGTTTGTATCTGCTGATAGTCCTGGTAGAGTTAATCCCTCTGAAAGGCACCAAAGGCACATATAACCAAGTGGCTGCTCTTAGGCAGTGTCTTACAGCACAGGCTGTTGTCTGGCTTTGAGCTGCATTTGGAGTTCGGCAAAAGGCTTTTTTAAAATCCCAGCCATCCCTGGCTGTGACACTGTGAAGCCTGTCTGGCTTTAGATGCTGCTCACCTCCCAGAACATGTAAATGCCCTTCATCTACAAGCAGTTTTCTTCTTATCTTTGTTCACATCAGAATCTTATCTGCCAGCTTCATCTGAGGTTAAACTTTTTCAGAGAGAGGAATGCTTTGTTTCTTGAGAGAACAAATAACTCGGTTGTCTTCTGAAGGGAAGTGTAGTGGTTTTCTACAGTTATTTAAGTATGAGGAACTGGTTTATGCATGGTTGCCGCTATTTTATAGGCAAATCCGGGGTTCTTCAGCTGCATCTCTGGCTATATAGTTAAAAATGAGAATATTCTATTCCTATGTTAAAATTCTTTGAAGGATGCAAGTATGTGCAGAGCACGTAGTTCTCGCAGGAAACCACTGCTCTGGTGAAAACCTTTGCAGTCCCAGTTGACGATACTGAGCTGGCCGTGGGGTGCTGTTACTGAACTATTTTGTTATTAGAACAGATGCTTGGGAAAAGAGAAGTGAGATGGTCAGCTGTTACCTGACTGTAAATTCACAGCAAAGGAATGGGCATGATTCTGTTCTGCTCCCCTGAAAACACGGGAATGTTTGGGGGTGAAGGTGGTTCCTACAGGTACGTCCACAGTTTATTTTTCTAGAGGCAGTGAATTTGATTTCTTTGCAAATAGTTTTGTTCTGTTACTTGGATGTTGAGGGCTAGAGGTTTTAAATATATTACCTGAAGAAGCAAGCATTAGTTGGGGGAGAATAAATCACTATTGGAGATCTCTAGCAGTTTTGGAAGCTATTAGTGACTAGGGATCACAGTAAACTTAGAAAGTTCATAGGATTTGTGATTCTTAATTGCTGTGGCGTGACTGAAAAGAGACACCTCACACAGTTGTAAGAAATCATGGCTGTGGCAGTGACTGACTGTAGTTCCTTGTTAGGCAGTGGAAGAGAAAAGCAGAGGAAATCATGAAAGAAGGAACATGAGCATTAAACAGCTGTCACAAAGAATTCCCTGTTGCCTGAGAGGAACAGACATTTCAGCGTCAACTGACACTGGAGATACCAGGGAGGAGATGTCAGTCAATGAGGAGTTAATTGTTTCAGCAAAAAGTAGTTTAGATAAAATCCTACCTCTTTTCTCTCCCCCGCTTCCTCGGGTGTTGTGTACAGTAAAGGAGCGTGTACCATCAGAAAGCTGACAGTGATTCCTCAGTGACTGACTGAGCTGATAGATGGGATGAAATTTAAACTGCCTTCGCACACGACCAGAGAGAGGGACTTGCAGAAGAGGGAGCAAGACAGAGGGGAAATGCTGAGTGTTTTTTGCATTCTAATGTAGCACTTGAAAAGAAATACTCTTGTTTCTACAAGACAATGGATGTAGGAAGCCCACCGCGGGAGCACAGTAGGTGGATTTTTTTTTTTTACCATATTCCCTAGAATTTCAGCTAGAGGATAAATTGCGCTCCTGCTTCTGAGCACAGTGAGGGTTTTAGTACTATGATAACATCACATCACTCTTTCTTTTTTGCTGCTTGTTCACAGATATTTGTTTACCTGTTTGACCCTGTTTGTTTAGAAGACAGTATTTTTTCAGACCTTATCAGCACATTATCATTCCTAAAGCTCTTTAATGTCTAAGCAGGCATCGTTTATTAATTATGGCCACAGTACCTAGAGGAATAAAAAGATTGTTAAGTAAATGAAAATCCATTTTGCTTACTGTGAATGAAATATGTACTGCTTCAGGGAAATGGTCATGCTAAAGATAGAGCAATTCAAGAGTCTCTAACAAATGTCTTTAGTTCAGAGCAGTTTCTTTAGCTACAGGCATTGCATTTAAGTGTATCTTGCAAACTTTACTGATGCAGGAAACCAAAGTTGGCTTTTAAATAAGAGTGACTATGCCACAATGCACTAAGCGTAATTTCTTAGTGTCATTAATTATTGCTATCTAGAATAGAATCATTTATGCAAACTACCACACAGCTCAGCTGTATCTGCATTCTCTCGGTGATTATACAGTAGTTCTGCTCTTGTAGGTTATGCTGATCAGTTCTGGTTGTGCAGTTGCTCTTACCTTTGTGGTACATAGCTCACTTGAACCATTAATATGTACATATTCTCCAGTGGTGTGTTTTGTGGTTCTGTATATGCATATGTCAATGCCATGTTTTATGAAAAACATGTCTGTATAGAGGATAGTGTTACTTGTATCTTGGTTCTGTTTGAGGATGAAGCTATTGCATCTTTAATGATGGTTGTAACACTTCAGGTATCCTGTGTGATAAGCCATTTTGAGTAGATAATTGGTCGGCTAAATGACTGACAGGTAAATTACAGCTAACACATGGAACACATCTGTTAAAAGCACCTGCAGGCACTCGAGTGCTGTGCAAGCCAGGTCAGAAGATGTTGAATGGGGAGATTAGTTTATTCTGAGCTCTATTGACCAACCACTTCGCTGTCTTGCAGGCTGCAGTGCTACCCCTTGTATCTTCTGTGCCCACAGAACAGTGACCTTAGGTATGTTCTTCCAGGGGAACAGTTCCATTCTTGCATTTTCATCTGTCTGTGGGGTTTATATAACTTTCCCCACGCTCCTCACATGCATTTGCCATTTAGATGCTTGTGATTAATCCTGCACTGGAAGAGCTTCTTTAATAGTGCAAGTGCCAGATTCAAGCTTCTTGTGGACAGGTGGGGTAGGGATGAAGTCTGTACTCTCTGCATAGTGTGTCATGGCCATTATGTACCACAAATCTAGTTTTTGTTATTAGAGTGATTTTGCCAGTAACTATCACCAGAGAGTGTGTGCTGGGTCCTTTACTGTCTGGTTTAGAACCTGGTTTTCTTTCCTGTTGTAAATTCAGGTGACTTTGTGCAGTTTGCTGTTTACTTCTCAGTAAAAGCTGTGAACTGACTTCAAGTAACATCTGCCCTGCAGACTTCCCACTTCGATCAGAACAAAGTTTGAGGCAATAGCAAAAGTTAGAACTGTGAGAAAGTTGTGAAGGTCTCGTGCTACTTAGTGTTGTGAAAAATGCCGTGTAACTGATAATTTAAGGCAGAGAGATGATGCATTGACAGTTGTTCCATTCATTTTTATAATGGAGAGGAGGGGGTGTAATAGCGTTTTGCTGTTGTCAGGTGCTCAGGGGGAAGTGGATCCTGGCTCTTCTCTAAGGTAAGCAGTGAAAAAACAAGAAGCAAAAGTCACAGGTTGCAGCAGGAGAACTTTGAACCTGGCTGGGTGGGGATGGGGAGGAGAGGGACCTTAGCAAGCTGCTCAGGAGCTGCCTTAAAGAGGTGTGAAATCTCCAGGATGGAGGATTTTGGGAAGGCAGCAGAACAAGTGCAGGGCAAGCTGATAGAAAGCTGGCCCACTCACCCTCCTGTGAACACTGCATTACCCAAGCTTGCCTTAGTTCAGCATTTCTGAAGAGCAGTACAGTAAGGTGATGCTCTTAACTTATACCCCAAAGTCGATACTACAGTAGAAATTATAGAGTAAGATCTGGAATCCTGTTTTGTAACTTTTATATTGCATCTCTGCTGCACAATGATTCAGGAAACCTATGAGTTTCCTGAATGCCAGTGGGATTTCTCTGTAGTTTTGACAACATAACTCTTGGATGTTACAGCTCTTGTGAAGTTTAGCTAAACTGAGTTTGCATCCTACTGCTGCTTTCATGTTTAGCCTGCAGTGTGCCTGTGTTTGTGACTATTTGTTTTTAACCTAGATCAGGAATAGCGGCCATTAAACAGATAGTCTCTGCTACATCTGCAGTGGGCAGTGTGATGTTTATCAACAGATGCAACCTGCAGTGTCTTAACTGTCCTTCCTCTTCCAGCCAGTGTCTGGGAAACAGCAGCTCCCAGGTGTAGCTCAGGAAATTGCATTACGAAGTTCTGTGTCTTTTATGAAGTCTTGCATTATGGGCAATTGGTACGTTGCTGAGGAGCTGGCACACCAAGATTGGATGTCATTGATTTAATTGCACAACAAAGCACAAGGTAGACTGTACCAGGCTGCAAACATTTCGCATTAAGGGCTCCTCTTGGCAGTGCTGTTGTTCAGATGCCTCCTGCAGCTTTGGCTTCTGCCAGTTACATGGTAACAGTAGAAAGCAGTTTTTCCCTTCTGTTTGAGAACTTGAGTTATTAATCTGCAAATATCTGTATACAGTGGCCGAATAAGGTACACGGGCAGGTTTAACATGATTTGGTTTGGGTTTTTTTTTGCCATATTTTCCAAACCAGGCAGGCCTGGGAGTAGGAGGGAAATGTTCATGGTTACCTTGTTTTCTTCTGGAACTGATGCTGGAGATGCCTGGTGGGTAAAGCCTTTCACTGCTGAGAAACCCTCCCCTTGAAGCCGCAATGGTTCTTTCTGGGTTTGCTTTTGTCTGGACCAATGCTTACAGGTGGTAGGCACTTTCAGTGCCTTCCCGTGTCTGTCTTGGAGGGAAACTGATTTGATTTCATCTGAAGACGGAACTCATTCTCCCTTCCTTCTCTTCGTGACACTAGGACACTTCCTTCATCCTTTGATCTGATAAGCAAGTTTTGGTTTGCTTCAAATTCATTCCAAATTGATCTAACAGGCTTTAACTGGATGTCCCAGGAATAAACCTCGGCTGTCTTATGTGGAGATGCAGCCTGATGCAGTCTAGTAATTCCCTTTTTCCCCTTTCCAAAGGTATTGTTTTGAAATACAGTTTTGCAGCTGCATTTTAATGCAGGTTTTTTTGCCTGAAGCAGCAGTAAGAGCTCTGCATTAACAGAAACTATGAAATATTTGCACATGTGATCATAAATTTGCCTCATAATGAGCTAAGAATAATCAAGTTTTATGATCTCATGAGGTGTAGCTGTGTGCCTGTGGGTTGGCGAGGTGGATAACGTCAAGCGCTGTCGCTTGTCTTTATTCTCATTTCCTATCATTCTAAGCTTATTATAAGCATAGGAGCTCCCTTGAGCAGCTCTTCATCACCTCTTGCTTTATTTGCAGGCTTTGCACTTTCCAATTGCACCAGAGCACTCTTTGCTAGTGGGAATTAACTGCCCATGTATTTCTGGTGAAAACTATCACTTCCTTTGTGACCTTCTGTCCCAGTTCAGACTGATACAAGATAGCGAAGACCTTTGATACCCCTGTGCTTCTAGCAAGTGTTTCATTTGGGGTTTTCATTCTTTCCCTGCATTTCTGGGCCAGCTTTCATGCCCATGCCCCTGCTGTTTAGCCATTCACGTTCATAAGAGGTTAGTTCCAACCCTTTTAAAAAACAAAGCCCAGCTGAGGACAAACCTGATAGTAAAGCTTTGATGCTTGCTGCTGGAGCCCACGATTCAAAGTTTAGCTCCCCGCAGTTCTCTCCCCTCAGAGGAGTCTCTTCAGTTATTCATACATTATTTAGCTGGTGATTTGAGTAGCAGATGTGAATGGGGGGGCATTCATAATTGATTACCAAGAATGAGCAAGCCATAGCCTGTGGAAGTAAGGACAGGCTGAACACACTGGCGTGTTGAGGATGGTGGGTTCCTTAAAGAAAAAGACTTTTTCATACGTGGGGCATTGGTCACCTTAAGCTGAGCTTTTAGTAACAGAGGCTGATCCTGGGAACTTTGAAGGGCTGTGCCTGGGAGGTGGGAGCAAACAAAGTGGATATGGGATGCCACTCAGAACAGTGAAGCTGCTGCGGGCAGGCTGCATTTGGGTGCTCAGGCTGCCCACTAAAGTAAATGGAACTCTGCTTTCATTTAATTAGCAGGAAATAGCTAAAAGGGGCTATGGGAGTTAATTTAGCAGTGATATGTACAAATATGTATGTAGAGCCTTAATTTGCAGCAAGTTCCTGTGTCAAGCTATGAATTGCAGCATCTCTGTGACATCTGGGGGGCAGCCTGAATGCATGGGGTGTGACAAAGCCTGAACTTGTGTCTGTGGAGCCCTCCTATTAGCTCTGTTGGATCTTGGTTCGGGTGTATAGAGATATTTCTATCTCCCATCAGGAAGTACTTGAAAAGACCATGTGTTAACTTCAAGACTTGAAGCAGATCCAGAAGAATTTTATAGTAAACATCTAAATTGGAGCTGCTGGATTAACCTGAATGAAATCACTTACTGGGCTCTATGGAGCTTCCGCAGATGTGAAATGTTTTGTCAAGTTGAACATCTTTTGGTTTGTTTTTCATGCCAGATTAAAAATGCTCAAATAAACCTGTTTGTTCCGTTTGAGAGCAAAATGTGCATATGTTTTGGTTGTTTTGAAACCTCTCATCTCATTTAAGCTTGTGTATATATATATATGTAATATATATTAGATACTACTCTCATGTGCTTTTTAAGTCAGTAACTATTTTGCTGAAACAAAACACTTTGATCCAAAGTACATATATTATTTATTTGGATTATAATTCATGTTAACCTACCCAATTTCACAATTCTCTGCTCTATCTGCTGTCCACTGGTTTTGGGTATGTGAAAGAAGTGGCGTGAGATGGCCTAAGCAAATATAGCTGTTACAAGGCATGAACTGAGACTTGTAACTGGAGCAGAATAAATGTAATTGCTTTTAAAAAAGGGAATTTTGGAACAAAAATGTCCAGGCCTGTGTCTTATATCCACTTGTGCTGACCTGCATTGTTTCATGGCTGAGCCTTTGGTCCCTTTCAGGAGGTGAACCACAGTCTGGCTTTGGCATGCTTACTGGTTCTTGGAAAGGAACCTGAGCTTCATTCCTGAGTCTCTTCCATTTCCATGTTTCAGCCCATCTGTGAGAAGCAGCATTCAGAGTTAAGAGCTGCAGCACAGGTCTATTTCTACATCTGATATTTTTGTACAGAGCAAATGGTACCGGTAGCACGAGTCTGACTGACAAGAACTGAGGCACAATCAGGGTTTTTTTTTTTTAGTGCAGGGTTCTATTAATAAATATCAATGATTAAAATATTGCCACTTTTAATTGTTTGATGACAGTATGTGTGTTAAAAACAACATGTTGCTGTCTAATTTTACTCTGGAAGTAGAATTAGTACAGTAATGGCTGTATCTATGCATAGGCTATGTGCTATAGCAGTTAATAGCAGCATCTTCTGTTATCAGGGTTTGCCTTTTAAATACTGAAGGAGGACAAACTATATTCTCTGAGCAGGGCATTGCCTGGTACCTGTGCACCACAAAATTACAGCTGAGGGGAGACAACCACCCTGAGCAGGGAGTTGCCATCCTCACAATGCCTTCCCACCAGCACAGCGGGAGTGACCTGTGGAAGAGAGTGAGCCTGCGAGGTTATAGGCAAGCTCATGTGGGAGATGTCGTGGAGCTGCTTATGGCTGACAGGGCAAATGAATGCAATTACTTTCTATAATAAAATGGAGCTGGTATTTTGTGGTAACAGCCTCTGACTGACAGCTGGGAGCAGGGGGAAACGGAAGGAGAGCTGTAGCTGTCTGGAACGAAGTGGAGCTGCAGGATGGAGCTGCGTTACACAGCTGAAATTCCACATCTCTGCATCTTGCAGAGAAACCTAATTTTTTAAATCTCCACAGGCTTCCCAGAGACAGAAGATGCTAATTTTAGCAATGTGGCAGCTCGTCTCCTTCCCCACCCCCTTCCCTTTGCTGCCAGGATGCTTAACAATCCAGTAAACAGGCTGTGGGAACAAGGGGAATAACCTCAAGAGCTGAGGGTGCTGGCCTCTTGTCAGTGGCATCTTGGGGACAGGCTTGTCCCCTGGCTGTGGGTCCTGAGCTTAAAACCACTATAAAAATAGAGTGACAACTGAACTGTCAGTGCAGAGGGGTAGGTAAAGGTGTAGTAAGGAGGGCTACAGCTTCCTTTCACTGACCTGATTAAATCTGCACCAGTACTCGGGGTAGTCTAAATTAAAGCATTGCATAAGAGCAACGCTTGGAAGTAAAGAAACAAGCCCTAAATTTTCAGCTAGGGTTTTGATATCTCATTTTGGGTCTTGAGCTATATATATGGAAATTGCACCCTTCACATAGTATCTGAGGGAGTTTATTATAGATTACAAAACACAAAGTACATGAGAATAACTTCTGTTTTAAAATGTCTTTTTACAGTGCAAAAAGGTGTGTTACCGCATCTTAGTAAACATCCAGAGTCCAAGTTGGTGCAGTTGGGGAACCCTAATTTCCACATTTTCTCCTGGTTTCCTTGTGCAGCTGCATCTTCATCCTCTGCTTCAAACTGGTGTGTCAAAAGAAAGTTTTGAAAGTATTTCTCCAAACCCAGCTGCATTGGAGCTGCAGCTATCTAAATACAAGGCCTTACAATGAAAAGTGCTTGGTTCTCATTTTGGCAGCAGATCGACTGATCTGAGCTAGAATTGTCGTGGTGAAACTGAATTTATTTAAGACTGTCCAGTCCAAAGTACCCGAAGTTCCCTTTGGCTCTCAAATGCCCAGCACTTTTGGAAGCTTGCTTTGTTGTAACTGCTCTTACGGGCACTTGAAGCTGTGTGTGCATAAATAAAGCTATAGGAAAACATTTAAAATTAGGCATTCATTGTTACTTCAGAGTATCTTTGTTACTAAAGGTTTTCTGTTAGACCTCCACAAGATACATGTGTGTTCCGTTGAGGAAACTTGCTCTTTTGTAAGCAGGAAATGTGAGGCAGTGCAGTGTTCATTGCATTCAGGGCACGTGGATAATAAATCTGCTGAAATTGAACATGCATCATAATTTCAAACACCCTCAAGTGTCTAGAAAGTTTAACAAAGCGTGAATGCTCCAGCTACTTGGTGCTTATGCAGAGCAACGCATCTATCTCTTTCAGCCTATTTGGAACAGGGGAGCAGAGTGCAACACAGCTGCTTTTTCTATATGCAAACATATGTTGTGTTCTATTGCTAGTCGAGACTGGCTTACTGTGATTTGCAGCGCTTCATGGCTCAGCTGCCTGCGAAGTGCAGCTCTGCTCAGAAGTCCAAGTCATGGTTGTGACTGGAGGAGTTACAAGTTTTGATGCTGGGGACAGAATTTGCTCAGGACAGGTTTCACTTCCAAGCCCTCACTCTGCACATTGCATCGTGTATGTCACCTTCTCATGAATGAAAATATGAATGGTTTCTTTGCTCCATTCCTTTCTCTGGGTACATTGTGTCTTGTCGCAGCACACAGCAGAGGTGCAATTTATCACAGAGCCCAATATTACTTGTCTCTGTTCCTGATCTCTCCCTGATGATGCTGCCATCTTTTTGCTTTGTGTGTTGTATTCCTTATCTGGTTGCCATTGCCAGCCCAGCGGTGGGGGTTCGGAGAAGCTGCAGGAGACTGAATGCTTACTGTAACAGTATCATTTGCTGGGGAAACTGGTCAATAATCCAGGGTTGTACTAGTGACCCCAACTTAAATGTAAAACTGCTTTGTGGCCTGCAGTGAACAACATGGGGTTTAGAACGGTTACATTGACATCAGCTGGTATAATGGAGAAAATACACTTGCAGCAGGGATTGTTGAGAACTGTTTTTTATTCAGTCTTAATTGACAAAGGGGCAAACTGTGTTCTGAGATCAGCAGAATGAGGAGCTGATAAATATTGTCTTACAAGCCCATGCCATCACGAGTCTAGAACGATAGAACCTTTTCAGTAATGAAGATACTGGAGCGCCAGAGGAAAGACCAAACAGCTTCCAGGGGATGCTTGCACCTTAGATAGAAATGAATGATGAGCAGCTTGCAGAATACCAAACGCTGACATAAAGCTACTGCAGCCCTTATGGTGGTTTTAGGCATTGTTGCCTCACCTGGAAAGCTGGCGGTACAAATGAAAGTCAGTCTGGTTTGTGTCTGTGCTGGTGGGATTCAAGAAGAGAATTTGCCCTGTTGTACCTAAGGAAGGGAAAAGTGGTTTTGTTTTCTGTGATGAAATTGGACTGAGGAGATGATAGTTTTGGGGTTGTGATGAAATGGGGCTGAGGGGATCTGTGTTCAACTTCCTGCTCACTCAGTTCTAAATGAATCAGAACTTGTAGCAGAGCCCATTCTCAGAAAATCCTGTTGGATTCTGGAATTTTTGGGCAAGAGTTGTAGTCTCCGTGGGCCTCTAGTATTCCATTTATGAAATCAGATTGTGATATGTTCCTAACTCTTGGAAGTTTTCAGGGGAGTTTGGTGAAGGTTTTACATGTCACATTAGACCTGGGTGTAGCAGAGTACTGCACAGAGGGTGCTAACATGACAGTAAGTGAGGCTGTAGGCACTGAGCATATGAACGGCAGTAGCTTTGTTCATCTACCTTAAAGCAAAAGGTAATGGACAGCACACAGAATCACATCATCTTAATTTATCGTACAAAATGTCACAAAAGATGTTAATGCAAAGCACTGAACATTAATGCAAAGCATCACGTTGTTATTTGCAGCACATTCAGTGCCAGAAAAATTCAGTGCCTTTTCCCCTCTATTTCAGTTGAAAATGGAAAAGGTATTACCTTGCAAACTGGGATGGTTCTGATAGGAGCCTTCAAGTAAATTGCTGTTTCGGTTGAACAGACTGTCGGTGTTTGTTTTTACTGGTTTTATCCCTCGCAGATAGGTTTATCGCAAGAACTCTCTCTGGTACATGGTGTGCTGCCTTCTTTACCTTCTCCCTGCAGAAAGCTCATGTAAAGGCATCAAGGGGATCTGTGGAGTATTTCAAATGACAACAAAAAGGAGGCAATTGTATTTCTGCCCTAGATGGTGCAGCCCCATGGCATCTTTGGGTGCAGTGCTGGAAAGTCATCATCTCTACAGGATATTGTTGAATTTACTGTTGACTGAGCAATAAAGGTGTGGAAGGATCCTGTATTTGCTGATCTGGTGGTGTCAGTCCTGGTAACTGTGTGTAAACATTTGGTGATAGAACCTGAATTTGAAATTTGCCAGCTCCTCGTGCCATGAAGAATGGTGATGTTGTTCTGTGTCTGGCCACCTGCTGCTTTCTCCTGTGGTAAAGAACATCGGTAGCTATGGGAACAAAAACTTAAGAACAGACACCCACGTGTGTTGAAGTTGATTTATAGAAGGTCTTGAAGTGATGCCATGAATTATGAGATACAGAACTATCTGGTGTGGAGTTCGATGGCTTTCCATGGGAGCAAAGTAGCATTGCATTATGCTTTACTGCATCCTTGGGAAAGTAGGGACTGAGAGAATTCCCCTTTCCGCCCCTTCTTAGGACTTAAATCTTTGGGATGTGATAGCAGCACACCACAAGACACTCTTCTGCTCTGGTTAATAGGACTGGATTGCTTGGGATGGAGAACGAAGGAATTGGGGCATCCTCTGTTTTGTCCAGTATGGACCTGCCAATGGTGTAGATGTGTTCCATGCTAGCATTGTGCTTGCCAGACTGTTATCTTTTCATTTGCTCTGTGTCTTGGCCAAGGTGTGAGGAATAGATGGTGTTGAATGGGAGGTTTGTCTCGAGGTGGTGCACTGGGCCTGGCCTGTGGTGTGACAGCTTCCTGGCCCTGTATTCCCCACAGAAGTTGACTTGGAGACATTTTCTGGGCTTCAGCATGTGCCCTTCTGCTCCCTTAGGATGCGGGACAGGGATTCACTGATAACCTGTACTTGTCTACCACAGATAAGGACAGTGGCACAGAAATGCCAGCTACTTTTAGGATAAACCTGGAACATTCTGTGAACTGCATTGCATGATATGTTGTTGAGCAGTTGTCACTGTTGAGAGAAGGGCTTGTTGGTCCTCTGAGTCCAAGATCTATTTCAGGAGAGACAAAAATGCAATCTGAAAAGTAATTTTATAAAGAGACTTTCTGATAACAGTATTGATACTTGATATGAGTATTTGCCCTGATAAGCATATATTAAAAATGCAGTGGATGCAATAGGAATAACCCAAATGTAATGTGGTGTAAACACAGGGTGCCCCAGGAGGCTCCTGGAACAAGTGCTCCTGAACTGGTTGCTCGGGAGCTGGTATCCCAGGGGACACGGGTAGTGTTGGAAAGGAGGAAGCAAGCAGGATGATGATTTGCTGAAAACAAACTTGAGCCAAATCATAAAATCACTCCTTAGGGGCAGGGACAGTGGGGTTCAGGCCTGAAGGAAAATTGCAGGGGGCTGTGTCAGGGGTGTGTGCAAAAGTCTTGATCTGTCTGGAACACTGGCTGATGCCTAAAATGCAGAGATGATGTGGAATGGAAACAGCAGGACAATCCAGCTGTAACAACTGAAGCTATGAATGAGAGTCAACATTTCTAACTTGTAAAGGCTAAATGGGGTGGGAGCACGTCCATGCTTAAGGAGGCTGAGATTGCAATGAGGCATTATAAGGCAGCAAAGCAATGTCAAACACGCAAATGGATTGACTTAATTTGCTGCAGATTCATGTGGTGGGAGAGGATCAAGAGCAGCAGTGCCTGCTAAATCTGTGTGGGGTGAATGCCTGCGGGGTTCCTGGCAGATACACCTTGTGTTTGGGGCAGGATACTGTCATCCTCATTATCCTGCCTCCATGCATCAGTTTTCCTTTTCTGAAGGAGAGACTTTCCATTCATTTATCAATCCTATTTCTTTAGATTTCAAGCTCTCAAAGCACAAATTGCCTTATCCTGTGTATTTCGGTGGCATGTAGACAGGCAGGAACTTCTCCTGACTGGAACTTTCAAGCAGCACCATCATATAAAGATGCTGAAATTCTTCTCCAGAATGTAAGCAGACCTCAAAGCTCTGCATCTGCCTTCCTGTGCATTGTGTTCTGGGACACAGTGTACTGTAATGTGCATTGTTGTCTACTCATTTTCCATTAATATTTCCTTGCAAGTTAAAAAGGAGAGAAATATATGGTCTTTGCCAAGAAAAGGAATCAGTCAAGAGTCCACAGAGAACAGCTTGTCTATTTTAATCAGTAATCATAGACTCACTTTCTCAATCAAGCAGGTATGCGAGGATAACTTAACAATATGTAGGATGCTGTATGGACACAGGGGAGGCAGTAAAATAAAGAAATCTTTTTCCTTCTTAAATGAAGTAGCATCCCATTGATATTTGTTGCTCCTGAATGAAATACATCCCAGAGGAGTTAAAAGTGAGTACTTTTGTACTTATTTCCTAACACCCACAAGTTTTCCTCCCATTCTTTTTTGAAGGAGTGAAGCAAAAGACATCCATATGTCCTGTCTGAGAGTAGGGAAACAAAGAGTTAAGAAACGATTATCCCAGGTGACTGAACACTTGGGTTGCAGTGAAAGGCTGCTAACATTCATTGAGCTCCTGTGCTGGTCTATACCTGTCAGCAGCTCCTCTTACACTACAGTACAGAGGGAAAAAATGAGCCTGCTCAGAGCAGAAGCTGCAAGCATCCTCAGGAACCCTCCGATGTTACATTAGAGACCTCCGTACAATGGTATTTTTCTCATTATTTGAAAGAGTCTTTGGAAATACCAGTGATGTACATACGGTTTTTGCTGCTTCCTCTGGTGTTTTGTTCACTTGATTCTCTCACTGGAATATGGATGATGCAAGCACCATTAAATGCCTCAGCCCAGATAAAGGTAAGGGAAATGTTTATTTTAACCACCTTTTTGAGGGAAATTAGTTTTGCTATAGAGGAAAGTAGAGTTTACAGAGCTTTCTTGGACACTTGCTCTCTGTTATGAAACTTAAATGATTCAAACACATATCTAGCAGTTTCTTAAGGAAGCCTTTGCTGTACCCTGCCTTTGCCTCCCGTTAGCACCAAACCTTTAATAATACATGTGTCTAATGGCTGCTTCTCCCTGCATGAGGAGTGCACAGGAGGAGTGCACCAGTGATATTCTGGTCCATTTTCTGCCCGCTGAAGAAACTAACTGTGACCAAAAAGACAGGCTTTCTATTTTTAGCCATGGACCTTCTGCTACCCACATTAGATTGGAGAAAAGAGACTCCAGCACTGTTGTGAGTCAGCTGTATTGTTTTCATTTCTTAAACTAGGTGATTTGCTTCTAATTAGATATTGTTTCTTTATACCCATCAAACAAGAAGGCGCAGCATCCATTTGGGTTGTGCTTGTCCTGGTGGAGTTCTCAGAGGGATGGATTCCGTCCTGGCTGAGAGCTGCTGCCTCAAGCTGTGAAAACTACGCTGCAGTTTCCTGCAGTTCGAACTTGGAGGTTGAGCTGCACTGACAGCTTCTTAAAAAATCATATTCATTCGAACCAATTCTCAAATCGCAGGGTTTATTTTTCCGAAGTCTTATCTCTCATTGATTTGTTTGGGAAAAGCACAGAGAGAGAAACCCTTACCTGGGATATATTTTAATCAAATAAGATGCCCAGTTGCTTGTCTCTGCAATGTGTGCTCTATGCCTGCTAGGCGTCTGGTTTTACCATAGTTACGCAACAGGTAAAGAAGTGTGACTTCTGTGTGTTCAGAGTAGCTGCTCTGGGTACACAGGATACCGGTCTAACACCTTCATCTCTTTGGGCAGGCAGGCCTGATTCCCTGTATTTGCAATTAATAGGATTACTTATTCTCACATTCATGAGTATCTTGCCATAGCTTTTGAAGGATGCACTTATTAAAGGTCACTTTTCTTTGTAACACTGGTTGTAAAAATCCTATCTAGAATAAAACTTTATCAGAGTGGAAACATGCTTGGATCTAGGTGTTAGAAACAAACCTGGTGTCCATTAACTCTGCCTTTGACTCTTCCTTGTCTTTATTATTAGCATACCAAAACTAGAGCTAAAGCAATGCTCTTCACTGAGAAAGTGAGAAAAGGTAATGCAAGCAAGTGTGGGTACCTGTTTGTCACTGATCACTGCAGCAAATACTGTTCAGTAACTGAGGAAGAATATGGATGTGAAAATTAGAGCAAATTGACTTGGAAGAGTCTCATCATAGAGCAGAATTAGATGCAAAAAAGAGGATGTCCATAGAACATCGCATAGAAAAATATATTGTAAATGGAAATAGAATGTTGGGATTTTTTCTGTATTTTATGACCATTTTGGTAATGATATACTTTCTTAACAAAAATAATATCAGATCCAAGAATATGGATTCTAGTCTATGACAGATTTAAAGATTGTGAGAACTGTGTAAGGAAGTCGGGTAAATAATGAAAGAGTCTCAGTCTGCATCAGAAGAATAGGAAAGCATTAACCGATGTTTTTCTTTGATAGGTTTAAGAATGAATCAGAAATGATGGGATGCATTTAGGCATTGTCAATATTTATTTAAACAGTACAAAACTTGAAACATATTTTAGAACTTGGCATAAGGGTTAATTGACCTGTGCCATGTTGTGCATAGAATGTAGAGGTTTGGAGGATGCAAGCTTTAATTTAAGAAGATGCTAAATAGAAAGAATGGTGAGAAACTGTTTCCTGTGTGCAAGAGTTGTTCTAAGGAAAAAAAGGTGATTTTCTTATACCTTCATAAGGTGTAAGTCCCCAAGTTTTGGGTTGACTAAAATGGTACAGTTTGAAACCTTTTCATGTAACATACTTCACTGGTTGCATTTTGTAACAAAGGTGTTCCAGGATGGAAACCCAGAATATTCTGGTTTTAAATATGTCATGATGGGACAGCCTGAGTATTCCTCATCTAATCATTGTTCTCTGAATCCTGATGTACCATTGTGGATTTGTTTGTGCTTTAGTCAGACAAGGTCCTCAAGGAAGGTATGATGGAGCAGGAATTCTGTCGCCCAAAGTCCTTTTGACTTCTTATTACTAGGTTCAGCCTCCAGCTTCTGAAAATTGAGGGGGAGGAGAAGGGGCTCTCACTTGGGGGTCTGAATGTAGCAGTTATTGTCCTTGTTCCCAGATAGAAAACGCCCAGGCTGAGATTGAAGGATGCTTATCACCACAGTGTTTCTGCCAGATGATGTCGTTCTAAGCCAGCTCGTGGAAGCACCTTGAAAACAGATGGGGTAGCTTAAAAGATTGGAGGTTCCAGGGGCTGAAGCTACAGGCAAGGCAGTGGAATGAAGTTTCTTTTTAAAGGGTGACTACCTTCTTGCTGTCACCTGTAGCATTAGCCATCAATGTGATCCTCCTCTCACATGTAAAACAGTGGTAATGCACCAAAGCTGGTAATTCCAGAGTATATGAATGCCTCTAGAAGTCTTCATCTGGTGTAATAAAGATCAGTGCTATTGACGTGAAACTAAGTGAAAATCAAAATGTGAAAGTTCACATATTCAGTGTGCTGGAGAAAGCTGGGCTGCCAGCCATCCTCCTCTCCTGCCAGAAGTTGTTCTGATTCAAAGAATCACCTTTGCCTGTTTTCTGATGTGTTCAGTCCTTGATGTTGAGTATATGAGGTATTATTGATATTACAGATTAAAAGATGCAAAGTCCAGTAGAAATCAGACATGGTGAAATGCTGTTCTCTCAGACCCATCACCCTGTTATAGCAGAATGATTATTCTGAAGGTGACTGAAATGCTACAGTCTGCCGTGCAGCGTCCCATTAGTTGAACTGAGGAAGGAGCTTGCCAAAAATAATGCCTTCAGAAACAGCTTTTCTATTTCTTACCACAAACTAATGTTCCCAGCTGCATTTCTCAGTTGAATTTATCAAGCAAAGATCATTTTTGATTTGGTTCCATAGCAATACCAGAAATCTTAAGTAGATAAATAAATGACATTTTTATTTCTGATCAGCAGAACCCCCAGAACTTTCAGTATAAATAACTTCATTGGGAATTCTGCGCAGGGTTTCTTGAATGTAGGATTAAATTTTCCTCTTCATTTACATTAATCTATATGAAGGAGAAACAAGTGCACAATGGAAATGAGCACTGCACCAGGAATTAAATCTAAAGGAATATTTAATTTGGTCAATGACAAGAGCGTATCTCAGTGGACTGCTGTTGAACACATATTTGTGTTGCAGGAATTGGTTCATTTCACAGAAACTGCTTAGAAGAAAAATAGCATACAGTATTCTATGGATAACTGTCTTCTTCTTGCTGTGGTTTGTTGGGTTTTTTAATCCAACTAATTAGAGGCCTTCATCATATAAAAGGAAACCTTCTATAAGGAAGAGCATACCACTTCTTTAAAGATACACCAAGCTGTTGTGAATCCTTGTCTACTTTTGAGATTGTGAATTGATTTCTCAGTTGAGAAACTGCATTGTACTTGGTACACACATAAAAGCAGGTTTTATCTTCAGTCAGATGTAGGAGAGTAGAAGTCCGTGCTAGGGCATGATGATGAAGACAAGGTGCTTGTCAAGCATAGGTCTGGAACCTACAGCACAGTGCTGTTTATTTCTTGATGTGCTTCACATAATTTTGATATCTGGCAGTTGTGGCATCTTGCAAGGTCTTCTCAGGTCAAACTTCGTGGTGAGAGCAACATAAAGCATAAATCAAGCTGAATCCTTTATTGCGATAGGCATGGAAACTGTAGCAAAACAAATTCACTGAAACAGCTGTTTTCATGGCCACTACCACCACAGTATGGTTTTATTTTACTTTAACCACTTCTGTATTGTCCCATAGCAACAGCAGCTCCAAACCCCACTGCAGGGTGATGGTGGAAACCATGAAGTAGTGGATCATAAGCGTCAGTAATGATGTGGCTTTTGTCTCGATTCAGTCAGAGTTGTTGCCCTGTCCTTGTGTTATGCTGGTGGGATTTAACTGAGGGAGAAGAGATGATGCGTTTGATGCTGGTTTTCATACTCAGCAACTGGCAGTTGGTGTTTCCTTCAAATATGTCCCCACGGTTCTTTCTGTCTGAATTCCAGAAGGATTTTAGTTGTGAAATAATTGCCACTGTGAGTACCAGCTTATAAAGGTCCCTGTTCTGGAGTCTTTTGACTGATTACGGTTCCAGTTTCCAATTACAGTTTTTGAGGTTTTCTATCAAAATTATTTTCTTTGTCCTATTGTCATTGTGAGTGTTCTGATGAATTTAAAGCAAAAGGCAGAAAACAGGAATCAGAATTTGCTTTTAAGGTCCCAATACTAACATGGATTGAAATTAAACTGCTTTACACAGGTATGATCCACCTTCTTGGGTGCTTTTTCTGTTTCACTATGTGCAAGGGTTCTTTAAAAGTCTTCTGCTGAGGAGCTGATATAATCACAGTGATGATTCTCGGAATGTAGGTCACCAAAGAAAAATCCATACACAGGTATTCTGTTTCTCCAGCTTCGTGCCTATTGATTTTGCCGTGTTACTACAGTTGCACACCCCTTTTTGCTGTTCTGCCTTCAGTTACAGATGGTTACAGATGCCTCATCTTCAGCTTGAGTCAAAAAGAGAAGACTGCAAAGAAAGTTCTGTGTCGATGCTGAGAGCACAACTTAAACCTGACACCTCCCATGTGGAGTCTTTAATTCATATACTTTCTCTCCCTAGATAGAATAATTTGTTTGATGGATGTGACTTTGGTTCAGCTAAAAGGGAAAGCTTTCCCATTTTAGGGAATTACAGAAGGAGGGATCATCAGGATTGGCCTCTGCAGGTCTAAAGGCATTAATGTGGCAGAGAGCAACTAAATTTTACAGTGTGATGTGGCCTGACACAGAAGGAATGTGGACCAGCTCTGTCTAGAAGCACTGTTAGATGTGAATCTCTGTCAGTATTTTCCAGAGAGCCTGTTTCACAGTGCAGCCAGCAAGCTGAGCCTCTTAGCAGCCCTCAGATCCCTGCTTGTCTTCTGGCTCTGAACCCTGGGGGAAGTGAATCTGTCAGGCTTTGTTTCAAACTGAGGTGGATATTGGAGACCATATAGAGATGGAAATAGTTTTCCTCTAGGAGCCCAGAAGCAATTACTTCTCTTCCTGGGCTTTTACCCCAGCTATATTGCATCCAAGACTTGAAAAAAATGAGGCAATAAGCTGCAGTGACTTGCAGTCACTGACCCTGCTGTGGATTCCACTCAGTAGCCTGCACTCACTGTGTAACTGGGAAGGCAGAGGCTGGGTTATTCCTGGAGACGGTGCAGCTCAGGTTTTCCCTTTTTCATGAAGCTGTATGTATTTGTGTACATGTGAAGAAATAAGAAGCCTTTCACATGTTTTAAATTGTACATGGCACGAAAGGAAGGTCCAGAAGAGTTCTGAGTCTGTTACAGGAAGGATGTCTTAGAATTCACCCCAAGTACAGAAGCAGAGTTGTGAGTTAAAATCGATTTGTGGTGACGCATTTTGGGAGCAGAAGATGACTCTTCTCAGTGTCTCTCAGTGTTCTGTTTTGCTGCAGATTTTTGAATTTTAGAGGTGTTTTCGTAGAAGGCATTCAGTCATACTGACGGATTTCTTCCCTCCCAACCTGCCTTAAGCTCCCTGTCAGTTTTTATAACCCGTGGCACTGAACAGATGGCAAAGTGCTGAAAGATCTTTAAATATAAAGAGTTTTCAATCTTATTTCAATTAAGTGTGTAGGGGCATTTTCTTATGCAAGTCAGAGGCTGGAAACAAGGTGACCTTAGAGCTACATTTAGAGTCTTAAAATCTTTATTTGCTGGCGTTTTCCACAGTCAACAAAATTGCATTACTACAGCTTTGCAAGGAAAAAGATTCAGATAGCTTGGACTCCTTTTTACTGTAGGTATCTTGGAAATGGAATTTCCTTTGCCAAAACCAGCATCAGGATTCTTAGTAGAGGTCACGAGTTAGCTACTGTTGTTATATTTTAATCACTGAAGGCAGAAACTATAGAAACATCTCCAAGATGGTACACGTCTGAAGTGGAAAAGGGTTAATAATATTCCTACAGTTTCACTGAGAAAGCTTGACACACAAATCTTATTATGTTTATTAAAGACACAGTCTTCCTTAATGCAAAACCTACTCCGGGGCTCAAAACACAGAGCCAATTCTCACTTAATTAAAATAATTGCCTCATTTGTTTCAGAGGAGCTCAGGAGAACTCAGTATCCTGGAAGGAGGCAGACTAATTGTTGGAGTTACATTTGTGCTGTGGCTGCTAATGGATCCCAGTTCCACAAATAGTCCTTTGCGGGAATAAAGTAATTTAAGGGATTTCAGGGTCTGTTCATTTTAATAATGCAACTTTCTCAACAGTTTAGGAAAGCCTTGGAAACATTCCTGTGTGTGGTTGCTCAGCTAAAGCAGCTGTCTTGGGGCTTACCTGCTGGGAATTCCAGTACTGAGAGGGTGCACTGGGACATGCAATGTTAGAGTCATTCCTGCTTCTCCCAGTGGAATTAGTGGCCATGTAGATTGGTGCATACTAAAGACAGATGTATTTCAGTCAAACTGAATAACTTGAGTATATTCTGAGCCGGTGTAAAAACACTGAGCTTTGGAGCATGGGAGTGAGAAGCAGAAGCCAGTTACTAACCCACCTTCCACCACCACAGGCGAGATGTGTGGCTCTAATCTCAAGCGTGGATTACTGTGCTTAGAGTTGCTGTCCAGATGGTCCTGCAGCCTGCGGTAGGCTATAGCCCTGCAGGGTCCATGCCAAAGGTCAGCAGAGTGTGGTTCTGTTAGAATTAAGGAAAAGGCAGCTTACAGGCATTTGGGATAATGCTGCTTCCCAGCCGGTACTCTGGCCTTTCTGAGCCCATGAAGTGAGTGCAGGCAATTTGGTTGTAGCTCTCCATGTAGCTGAATTTTTGACTTCCATGGGATTTACCAAAACCATCTAAAAGTGATTTTTTTTTTAGGGTATTCTTAATATAACTAATGCAGAAGTTTTTAGTTGTCAGACAATGATAGAAAATATAACACTCTTCAGCATATACTGTCCATCTCCCTCTTTTTGGTAAGAGCTTATACCAGAAACAGCTCTTGCATATGGACTTCAGCAGTAAAAGAACAGAGAGCAACGTGAGAACCTGAAGGCAAATGGTTCCAGCAGAGGAGAAACTGAAGCTGAGTTAACTGGTCTTGCTGTGTAGATCAGGCTACTTTAGCTCTTCAGGAAGCAGCATTTCTGGGAGAAAGGGAAGAAGCATAAATCACACATTTAGAAGCAGAGAATGAGCAGCATGACTTTGGTTCATCAAGTCAAGCTTTGTGTGCTCCTGCTGTTGGTGCTTATGCATGTTGGATTTTGAACCTTTACTGTAATGAAAATGTATTTAGTGATGTGCCTTTCAGTGAGGTTTCTTTGCTTTTGTTATTTTCCTTGGAAAACTCTCAGCATTTAGTACTTCGGAAGACAGTAACAGTCCTGCTAACTCATAGGAAGCTCTATGGGGTATCAGAGATGTGGCTGCCTGTAATTTCTGCTGGTTTTCCAGGGCTTTATGGCTGGTGTTTACAGGTAGAAGTGCAATGGGGAGGATAAAAGTAAGTGAGAGAGAGCAAGTGTACCCACAACAGCAGTGTGCCTGATGACATTAGAACCTTTTGTTTCCTTCTTTTATTTTATGACCCATGCTGTGGGTTGGCAATCACTTTCTTTTTATTCTACAGCCATCAGGAGCAAGATTTCCCTGGGTAGGAAGGCAGCTATAGCGATACCTGTATTAAAGTTAATAGATGCCCATGTGCTGCTAAGTGGTTTAGAATCAGCCCCTGTGATGAGGTTAGTTTGTTAATCTGGTAAAGTGGGTCTGTAGTGTGTTCATGTGAGGATACATGGAATTCAGAGCTGTAAAGTTACAAGAGTAATCCTTGTGGGTTTACAGGTCAGTTATAGTATCAGGTATGGAATTTTTGATGTCTGTGGCAATCAAAATATGAACTTTAAAATCAGTTTATAAGGTACATCTGGGGTAGTTCCTGTGCTCTCTTCAACTGGCAGTGAGCTGCAGAGTAGCAGTTGTGTCTGCATGCTGGTACCTGACATGCTCAAGCTTCTTGCGACACTCGAGCCTTTTCTGCCTCTGGTGTTGGGTCTTTGCTTTATCTTCTGCTTGAGTCCTGATGTGCAGAAGACAAATGAGAGGCAGAGTCTGGCCCATACGGTGAAGTTTCCTGCATTGAAATGTTTAGTTTTGTCTTTTCTTGAGGGCTACTGCTGTTTTCCTCTGTATGACGTAATTATTAACGCTTCCTCCTTCCCTCAGCAGTAAAGCAGATGGATTGGAAGGGAATCATCCCCCCGATGGATTGCATTAATGATAAACCCATTCGTCTCAGGAGGATCTCCCTTGTGCTCTTTTTTCTCCCATCTTCCAAACCATATATATGCTGTGCTCCTGTATCTTCTGCAAGATGCTCTTTCTCCATATGGTGGACTCTGGCTTTTCCACCAGTCTTGAAGTGAATTTCTTCCGTCTCCAGACTTGTCATTTTCTAGCACTGTTCATCAAGTGTTCCGAGTTCTGCTCTTAGCTGAGCCAGGGCCAGCCTGCAGACCCAGACACTGCTGTTTTCAAAAGCTTTCTGTGGCATGAAAAGCCTTTGTTACACTCAGAGAACAGTAAGTTTCTGAAGTGCCATGGAAAGAAGTCTGTAATCTGCATGTTGTGTCAGGTGAGCAAGGTTCTTCTGAGGATGTCCAGTGAGACAAGAATAGAAACCCATTTCAATAGGCTTATGTCCTAAGTACTCAGCTCAGTAGCTTAAGAGTTGGGAGAGGGATTATGTCACATTTAACCCTTTGTTATTTCCTGTTGCTTTCCCACACTATTACTTACTATACAGGACGATCAGGGAATAGAGGGGCTTTTGGAAAGATTCTGTTTGTGACCATTTTCTTAGGAGGCCTGGAGGATGGATTGATAGTGCCAAGTAAAAGGATGTAAATTAACCTTCTCTGGGTGGGATTTGGGTTACAGATCTAACTTTAACTTGAACATTGAACTAGTTCTTCTCTTCTGGTGCTATAAATCACTGACATTTCTCTGTCCTCGAATAAAACCAAATCCACATTCAGAGTCCTCCTTATGCAGAATTCTAGTTCTGAACTGTGAAACTAAATACCTTGGGCAGTGCTGTAATAGGAGTGAGGTTTCACTCTTTTTCTCCTCCTTCCCTTTATCCCCAGGTTGACAGCACATAAGTGGTTAATGCAGGATCTAGGATGTCTTCACAGAATCCATTTTTTAATTGTAAAAGGAGTGCCTTTGGTGCCCAGCACACAGAGTGCCAGCTGCTGAGATTTTGGTGCATGTACAACCTGGAGACTGCAAGTAATCGTTCCTGATTAGTGTTGCAAGAGGAAACAAAAGGGAGCTAAACCACCACAATACTTCTGGTTTATTGCAAAACTCTGCCTTAACTCTGTTGCCTTTAAGTTTAGTGGTATCTCCTCCCTTATGAGGTACAACAATGTCATCCTTCCCATTTAAGGTGTTCTTTCTATAGCATGGAAATTCCACACAAAGGAGTTTATTGATGTATCTAAGAAATCCAGAGCATGCAGTAGAGCAGGCAATGAAGCTCACGTTTCTCAGGTCTCATTCTGGCCCTTGCTAGGTCTTGCTCCATCAGACAGAAGGATTAGGAATTTCAGAACAACACTCGATGGGTTCTTGCCTTCTGTGGAGCAGTTTTCTGCTGTACGAATATGTGTTTCTTTACAGAAGAAGTTGTTCCTTCTCTATGACAATTAGTTTGCAGTCATCTCACTAAATTACTCTGGAAAGATGCCTTAGGACAGGGAAAGGCTATTCCTGAAGTGTTTGAATAAATAGCAGAATGTGACAAGAGCGCACGCAGCATTATTGCCACCACTGACCCTTAGCACAGACCCAGTTTGGGTTTGCTTTGGAAAATCAGTTAAATTCTGAGTCCAGCCTTACAGAAGAACTCTGGGCAGAGGTGGTGAAGTAAACAACACTGAGAGTGAATCATCTCTAGAATTAACTACTCAAAAGCTTTTTCAAACTGAAAGGAGGAGTAGGAAGCACTTAATGAATGTGTTTTTAAACGGGCAATTTGTGTTTAGCTCATCAAGCTAGAAGCATATTAGGCTCCTTGTATGGATCACAGATGGCAAGAGCAATTGTATATTGTACTTGCAACCTGATGTAGATTAAGTGTTGCGATAACATAAACGACAGATTTCTGTGTTTGCAGTTTAATGGGTGCATTTCAAATGGAATGAGGCAGTGACTTAGTGCTTTTTAAAGATTAATCCTTACCTGCTTTTATCTCTGTCATAGTTTGAGCACCCTCTGCATTCCTGTCTCTGTGTGCAGCATTTGTTCTGTACAGGGTAGCTGCCTGGATGTGTCCTAAGCAAGCATCTTCTGTGGGGTTGTGTCAGTTTGCAAAGACCTTCATAAAAGGGCTGAGAGATGGAAAGGTGCTGCCAACAGAGGTGAAGAAGAAAGCACTTTTTTAAACCTCCTTTTTTTTTTCCCCTACAGCTGTAACATGTCACCTAAATCCCTTGACTGGATAGGGCAGAACCCCAGCTTTAGGATTAGTGCGTATGATGGATTTAGGATTTGAAGCAAACATGTGTTGCTGTGTTTGCATCGTATCTAGTTTTTACTGCCTAGAGAGAAAGATTTTGTCTCTTAGCAGGCTTGTCCATTAAAATACTGAGGAGAACCTTCTGAGAGAAGGTGAAGACTGACACAGGGAGATTTTGAAGAGCTGTAAGAGAAGAAAATGTGATTCTTTTTTTCAGACCTGGAAAGAAACTGAAGAGCTTCAGCACCCGAACAGATTCACAGTGAAAGGCAAGGGTGGCTTAGGAGCGCAGGGGGAGGAATGGATTGTGCTACTAACTTTGCACTTCCTTACTGCAGTGGATATTGTTGCTTGGTTTTGACGAGCAAGCAGAGCCCTCAGCAAGAGTGGGACTTGCAAATCTGTTAGTAATCATATAAAAGAGGTATCTCTATGTTGGAAGGAGGAAGCACCATGGAAAAGCCAACAACTGTAAATTGGTGTGATGTCTTGGTGGATGCTCAGCAGCTGGTAAAGTAGCAATGGACAAAGGATACCATGGGGCAGCCTTTCTGTCCAGAAATGGATTCATTTACCTGTCATACTGCCTCATGTGCCACCATGTGTCTTCTTGAAAATACTGAACTGAAACCCGCCCAGTCCTCAAAAATAGACACATAGAGAATAAAAAGGAATTTGTTAGGATTTTAATATTCTAAATCTGGACTAAATCTGGAAGAAGGCCTAAATTTGCTGTGAAACATCTCTGTAACAACCTGAAAATAGCACTGGATTTCGGAAATCACTGATTATCTTGGATTTTCCTGCTAATATTTTTATGCTGTTACATTGAAAATGTGTCCTGAAGAATCTTGATATCAACTAAGGCCATCGGTGCTTGCTTGCATTCAGTTCTGAAGCTGTTCTTTGTCTCAGATATGGATGCCTCAAAAACTCCCTTGCTTCAGAATAAGTTCTCAGTGGCCCGTCTGGCTGAAGAGTTTTTTTGGGTTGGTGGCAGCGTTGTAGCTTCTCCAAGATGGAAAATGGGCCATATTGGTAAGATGCAGGCTGGATACCTGCCACTGCACTGAGCGTGATGATATCTCTTTGAAAGCTGTTGTGTTGAACCCTTATTTAGTGACAGCTTTGTCCAGCAGTAGTTGGGGGCGGGGGGGGGGGGCAGAAAAGAAGGAAGAACTTGAGCCACAGCCCTAGTCCTACGTTATATTGCATGGTTGCTTGTGCAATTCTATTGGTCTTCAAGAACTTCTCAGTTATATTTCCATTACTGGTTTCTTTCCATTATTCTGGAAAAGCAAATGCAAAGCTGTACACTTTGACATGTGCGGATCTTTAGACATGTTCTGTTGCAGAGATAGAATCAATCTCCCTCTCGTGCCGTCACGGAAAGCCTTGCTGTCTACCAGGATTTGTACACCTCTTACCTTTTTGATTTTTCATGCAGTATTTGTAGTTTTCACTCTGAAATGAGTGTTTGGAAGCATCTCTGATGTCTTCTTCCACAATAGGTCACTGGACTCTTGAGAGGTTGTTTTCTAAATAATGATATACAATGGCAAAGTTCTAAAGCTTCACCAGCCATCTGAGCAGGGTCCCTTTTTGCTTTGTAGCAGCCTTGCTTTTAAGCAGGTAATAAGCCCAACAAACCCAGTTGGAGTTTGCTATAGAAATGTTTCCTGTTCTATTAACTGCATTTTAATAGCAGGCTTCCAGAGCCGCTCATGTCCAGTGAGGAAACCTGCAGTGGCCTTGGCCAGAATCGCCTGCTGCCTTGTAAGCACTTTTTTGTCCTATTCACATTATCTTTTGGGTGCAGCAGACGCCATCCCTGCCATTGCTGGCAGAATTACACAGACATTTTCAAAGAACAAGGAACAAACGCAGGGTGCTGTAGCCAGCAATTAATGTAAAAACTTTGCAATAAGACGCTTACCTGAGTGGATGTCAGGGTCAGAAGCGGCGCTCTGGGAGCCCTTATTAAGTGGTCCCATGAGCTGCCATGGAGATTCCCTGAGCTCACAGGCATCAGCGGAATTTTCAGAATATCTTCTGATTTCAAGACCTCTCATTGGAACAGAATTCCCACAACTCTACTGGATGGATTGTATAGAGGGAGCGTGTTGTGTATGCTGTTATTCTGTATTCATTTTTAAAAGGATTTGGTGCTTCCTCTCTAACTGAAATTGATCTTTAAGGTTTCTTCCAACCCAAACCATTCTATGAGTCTATCATATTTCATGTACAAACCATTCTATGATTCATAATGTTCCTGGCAGGAATACTTGGAGCCAGTCAGTTCTTTGGTTTACCTATTGATGAGCCACTTATAGCTGCAAAACCATTTCCAGTGAGACTTTTAAAACCCGTAGCAAGTGTTATCTCTTCAATGGATTGGCAGTGCTGGATGCAGGATAAGTGTGGGAGTCCTTGTCTGCATGGGGGAAAGCTGTTGTGGTTTGGTGGTATTTTAAGGGAACAGCTTGCCCTTACGGCGCACGTGTGCTGGAGGGCTTTCAACAAACATGTTGTGTCTTCTGGAGGCCCTGGAGAGAAATAAGCCTCTGAAATCTCTTTCTCTCTCCTCACAGTGTTTGAAGAGGGGTTGTTTTGAAGTGCACAGTCAGGATGCATCTTTGTCAGGGTCTGTTATCAGGTCAGAGCTGAGCCTGACTTCTCCAAAGAGGCTGGGGAGGGTCAGTGTGGTACAACATAACCTGGAGCTGTGCTGAACCTGGGACGTGAAGCTTTTGACAAAGCTGGTCCCTGTATAAAAATACTCTGTGACTCAATCCTTCTAACTTCTTTTCATCCCCACATGCTAAAATACTCCCACTCCTTCACACATATACATCAAACCCAGAAACTCCTAAAGGACAATAATGCTGCTGAGCCAGAAATCATTAATTAGCAGGCACTAGAACATCTTTCTAACAATAAGCAGGAAATTGGGCTCTTATTTTTTATTCCTGTAGCAGGACAAGTTGTAGGGATTTATGATTTGCGTAGTTTTGTTATTTATTGTTACTTTCAAACTTTTAATAGAAACTGTAAATGTTGCTATGAGCCGTGAAACATCACTTTGAGCCTTTTCACTGCATCAGTCCAGTGTCACTTTGTAAGAACACAAGCACAGAACTGAGTGTTCTTTGCTCCTCTCTCCTGCTCTGCTCTGACACTGCTTTTTGCCGCAGTACAGAGATCCATCTGCTCTCCATGACTCTGTTTTGTCCAGATGCAAATTGAGGCGACTCATTAGATCAGAAGAGAGCTGAACCTCGGCTGAATTCTGCAAAAAGGTTCTATTGAAGTGCAAAATGTTATGTAAGCACAAAGAAAACTCCAGCCTGAAGTTAGCAGCTATTTCTTCAAAAACATGATTCATTGCAAGATTGAGGGGTTTTGTTTGATGTATAGAAATGAATCCTTAAAGCAGGTACCTGAACAATGGGAGGTAGCAGTTAGACTTGTCTTCCCATCAGTGTGCTCTGCTCATTTCCATGCAGTGAAAAACCTCAGAAAAAAAAGGTTTACTTTTTTCTTTGATCGAAGTACCACTGTGTTCTTCCTGCAGGTTTTCTTGCCCCTCTCTACTGCTATAAGCCTCCAGTCACACAGACAGGCCGGAGTGCGTGTTTCAGTGCACATACGTGTGCAGTCATGGTGCCCAAATCCAATTTCCTTTTGCAGGAATACTGCCAATAAACTAAGGTGTTACCAATCAACTTAGGAATATTGCCTGAATTTCCTTGTGCTTATTTCTAGTAACTGATACTTGACAGTAGCTTGATTTAGAGTGTGATCAGAACGTAGATCTTATTCATTCAGCTAAATCCCCTCAAGTAAGTGTCTTGCTAATAGTTTGACTTACTGATATCACTTTATTTCTCTCTTCAGTGGAAAGATGTATGAGTTCCATGCAAACTGGTACCCAAATGATCAAACTCCGTGGCAGTTCCAAAGGGTTGGTCCGTTTCTATTACCTGGATGAGCACAAGTCGTGTATTCGCTGGAGACCTTCTCGGAAGAATGAGAAAGCCAAAAGTGAGTTTCAACCCCAGAACTTCTGATTCCTAGGGTCTTGCCATCCTACAGCCAAGCAAGCATGAAGGATTTAGCTCAGTGATAGGTGACCAAGAAGAATGTTGTATTTGAATTTAAAGGGTAGTAAATGATTTTATGATTAATACTTTATGAAGATGAAGTGGTTGTTGTCAGCTCTGCAGGTTGCAATACTGTAGTAGTAGTACTGAGTTGCAGGCCAAACCTGTGTGAGTTGAGGACCTTGCAGTGTTTGGTTTGGGCCCTTTCTCTGCAGGATTTCTCTACAGGATGAACACACCCTGTGGCCAAGGGCTGGCACACAGTCACTGATGAACTACATGCTTTTGTCATTCTAGTTTCCATCGACTCTATTCAGGAGGTTTGCGAGGGGAAGCAGTCAGAGATCTTTCAGCGCTACGCTGATGGCAGTTTTGATCCCAACTGCTGCTTCAGTATCTACTATGGAGACCATATGGAATCTCTCGACCTGGTATCTTCCAGTGGAGAGGAAGCACGCACCTGGATCACAGGGCTAAAATACCTGATGGCAGGGATCAGTGATGAAGACAGCCTCTCGAAACGCCAAAGGACCAGAGACCAATATCCTTCTTAATGCTATCTGAGAGTAATTCCTGGAGGTGGAGAGTTATCAATAGCATAGGGATTCCTTCAAGTATTTGTTTTGCTAAAAGTAAGCACTAGGCTCGAAGCTTCAAAGTGGTTCCCGTTATATTCCCTGTTTCCAGAGACAGAGGAGTCCTTGAAGAGGATTGTTCTGGGCAAGATTTGGAGGTGAATGACTGGAGTGGACTGAAAACCGTACAGGTATATTCTTTCATCTGTTACTCCCTGTGTAAAGCTGTCTGTTTCACTTGGTTCTACAGGACAAGGTGTGATGCAGCTTTGCAGCTCTCTCAGAAGTTAGTTCTTCTGTGCTATATATTATGGGTCGATAGCATGTGTTGCATGTTGAGCATAGCAAGTCTAGAAACTGTTATTGAAATAGCATGAGTAGAATTATATATTACTGTAAACTCTCTTTCATCCCCAGTATAATACCCAGTCTTTCCTAACATGGAAAATATCATATATACATAATATCCTTTACTATTATTATATCAGTAATAGCTGTTACTATTCCATGCTGTTCCTTAACTCCTGTTCAATGTGGTTGAAGCAGACATTTGATGAGGCAGATAAGAATGGTGATGGCAGTCTGAGTATTAATGAAGTGCTCCAGCTAATGCACAAACTGAATGTGAACCTACCCCGACAGAAAGTCAAGCAAATGTTTAAGGTAAGAAATAAAAATGTATTGGTTTCTAAAAGAACAAGGTTTTGGTTGCTGGAGATTTCACATTGAACCTAATAGGAGAAATTGTAAATACTTCAGCAGCTATTTTGTTTCCACTCTGCTGAAAGATACTGTACTAGTCCATTTGGTAAATTGAAAAGAGCTCCAGAAACACATCATAGATAAATGTTATTCATAGAAAAAGTCATTACACCAGGTACCTTCTGGTGTTGCATAACATCGAGACACATAGTACAGAGATTGCTTCTTTGCTAAATTTCTTGATCTGAATCTCAGTCACGTTTCCTCCTCTGATTACCTTCTCTCTAGTAAATATTATCTAATAAAGTATCTAGAATCCTCCAGTAACTGGCACCTATAAAATACCCAGCATGGAGACTTCTGTATCTGTCATGGGTTTTGCGCTGCTATCGGCTGTTTGATTGCCATTGCATTCTGCTGACCTTGACCCAATTTACTGGGCAGCTGAACCATGGAGATGTGTTGCGTGTGCTTTTGTAACCCGAAAGTCTGTTGTGTGAAGAACCTAAGCAGAAGTTGAATCAACAGTTCTGAGCATAGGGAACTGCCATGAGTTTTGCACTACTCTGAGTCACGGACATCTCAGCACTGCTTCATGTTTTCTGCTTAGGAATCACTGGATTCTCAGTAATTCAGTTCTGGGACGGATTCCAGGCTCGAACTCCTTTGGGAATCATGCGTATACAGCCAGAGAAATCTGAGGGGTTCACTCATCACTTCTTTTTCTGTTTGTCTTTTATTTTCATACCAGCAAACAGTGAACTTATGAATGCTCAGTAATTCAGTGAAGAACTGAATTTAAAAACTCATTAAAATGGGTAGATTAAAGTGACTCTTTCCGGGATGAGCCATTAGGTTTGATGCAAACTGGATAAAAAAGACTGGGGAAGTATTTCCTGGGGAAAAAAATTGCATTTACTGTATGCTGTGTTCTGGTTTTACTGCCTGTAATCAACGACCATTACTACACATAGGGGTGCTTTAGAATGCTATTAACAGAGAAGAATAGGTTTCTTTTTTCCACATGCAATCCATAATTGAAACTGAGCTGGCCTCAACTGAAAATACAATTGCTATTTGATAGCTTAGAATATTAAGCAGCCTTGAAATTAAAAATCAAATCTCTTGGTTAATGAAATAGCTACACCAAGTGTTTTAAGATAGAGTAGATTAGATGTAGGTCTTGAAGAACGTTTCCTTGACTGTTAATTAAAGTAAGGAGCAAGTGCAGGGAACAAGGGAAGAGGAGGCTGTTTGTGTAAGGCTTTAACAATCCCTGGGGGTGCATTAGAATACATTGCAGAGTTGGGGCAGTACTTTGGTCTTGGGCAAGTAACTGAATGGATGTCAGCTTGCCAGATCAAAAGTGCTTTGTGAAGGCTGCTTATGCTGCTGTCCATGGTTAAGGGAGTTTATTTTCCTCAGCTGATACAAGTGCATGTGCATGGCAGTATATGAAGGAAATTCAGTGGAAAACATGAAGATTTGGCAAAAACTTGTCTAATTTATTTATTTTTCAATGTTGTGGCCTTAAATGTGCTTGAACTTGTTCGCAGTGAAGGCGAGCAAAGCAATAAACTGACCACTCTTTTACTCAGAACAAAGTAGGGAGTGCTGGGTAAGCTTTATTACATGAAACAGTGCAGCTTTCCTTTTTCGTACTTCCCCCTGGCAGAATGTTTCATTCATTTTTTCATGGTTTAGGAACAGGTTTTTAGGAAACACAGTAATTCCAGAATCTCTTCTCCAGATAGTTACATCATTGAGTAGAGCTCATCATGATCAGACAATCACAAGATTTCATGGAAGAAATTCTTTTTCCACTGTGTGCAAACATAGTAGCACCAAGTAACACTGCTGATACAACTGAGAATGGTTCAGGTCACAGGCTGGGACTAGCCCAAAAAGTAAAGAGCCAAGAAACATACATATTGTAGGGGGTAGATATACTAGAGGATATTGTGTCATTCACTGATGATTATTTCTTTACTTGCAAAATTAGTATTCTTGCAGATCTTACTAGTTTATGGCCATGGTTTTAGGAGGGAGCCTCCCAAATCCTGGATATAAAATTAATTTCAAGATGACTTGAGTTGTAATGATCTTTTCAAGAAAATATGAGTGGGTAATTCTGCCAGGCGTGTGCTCATTCTTTCTATGCTGTCTTACTTCGTTGCCATAGGTAGAAGAAATCTTTCAAGCAGAGTTCCCAGTGGAACAATGAAAATTGTTTCTTGGCTCATGCACCTAATGCATACATTCAGGAGGTTCAAAGGGGAAAGTTGTTCAAAGCATTCACATGGCAAAGCATCAGCCTGGTAAATCAGTCTGTTCTAAGAGGTCATACAGAGAGTGGCTGGGTCAGGTGCTATCATCCTGCGTTTAATTTCCATGTTGCTTTATTCCCATGCAGGAGCTTGTTTATTTAAGTTTTGTTCTGGCTGTTGTTGGGATCTCATTGCCTTATTGCTGTGCAATGCAGGAGGCTGACACAGATGATAACCAGGGCACTCTGGGCTTCGATGAGTTCTGCGCCTTCTATAAGATGATGTCGACGCGCCGTGATCTCTACCTGCTGATGCTCACCTACAGTAACCACAAGGACCACCTAGATGCGGATGACCTGAGATGCTTTCTGGAGACTGAACAGAAGGTAGGGCCAAGCCAGGAGGAGCACTGCAGCCCTTATGCCGTCCTGCTTGCCCCTGGGGATGCATCACCTTCTAAAGGGTGGGAGCTTTGTTGTCATGCCTGTGACAAATAGACAGCTGGATGCCTCTAGATTTTCATCTTGCAGGCTGGCATGACTATTTCTTGAATCTGCTTGCTCTCACTACCTCTTCTTTTCTGTAAGCTCTTTTGTTGTGCTACTGAATATATTCTCTACAGTTTCTTTCTTTTTCATGTGTTATTTTAGGACAATTCTATCCATATCTGTCTTTTCCCAGTATTCAGTACCCTGGTGTTTCTGGCTCTGCTTTTGACTCACTGCACAGTCCATGATAAGACATTAAATTGCTTTGTCACACTACCTCAGTTTGTAAAGTGTAAGATTAATTTTTAAAGAGCTATTGGGAGAATTATTAATGTCTGGGACAGTTTTCTGGGGGTCTGTAGTAGCACATATTCCCTTGTCTCATAGTGCTTTAGCTCCGTTGCTGGAGAGGGTCTTCAATGCTGTTTTGCTGTAAGCTAACTGATGTGACCTTATCATTGACCCTGCCTGGGGTAGGATTTTGAGCTGAATGACTTCCTGGGGTCCCTGAATGATCCTAATATCTTTCATCTAGAAACTTGTGGAAGGCTCTGAAGTGAGAAAAAATGATTGGGCAGCAAGATGCAGTTAGTGCAGGAACAAATGCATTGACTCGTCCTTGCCTTTTTCCTCTCATGACCTCTTTTGAAGCGGCATGTCTCCAAGTCATGAATCTCCATCAGTTTCAAACGTTGTCTAAAAAATGAATGAATAAAAAGCCACCTCTCTGGCAATTACAGTATTAGATTAATGGGGTGTGTTTCCATTTCATTGGTCAAGTGATCCTCCAGATGGTGAGAGGAAAATGAACTCACCACAGTGGGATTAGCTAATCACTGACGTGGACAACTCAGGGCTGTGGGGTTTCTCTCTCCCGTCTAGTGCTGCCCTTACTCATACAATATGTACATGTAAAACAAATTTTCATTCTGTGCTTTGAAGCTCCATAAGAAAAGCTTTCTGTTGCCAGAGCTTTAACTTCTGAACCCAGCAAACCAATAACGTATGGGCAAAGACAGGGTTAGGACTTTTTCTTCCTCTTATTTCACTCGTATTTATTAGGTTTTAAATGACCCCCAGAAAAGGCATTGATCTGGTGGCAGAGATGCTGGTGGTTTCATTTCCCCCCGGGCAAAGATTCTGTGTTTCCAGAACAGTCATTGACTTGGTCACTTTATTGGCAATCCCCTCTGGTGACAAGGTCTGTATTTTCATGTGTCATGTGCAGAATTTCATGGAAAAGATTTGCTGGACCACTGAGGATGGGAATATTAAATAATAGCAGGGATAATAATTATAGGATAAATCAACAGTAAATAGGAATATTAAATAATAGTGTTAAAACTGAACTATGGAAAACTTGCAAGGTAAAAAAAGCTACAGCTTATCATAAATGGCCCTTTTTCAATAAATGACAGTACTTGCAACCATATGTTTCCCTTTGTACTCTGTCATTGTCAGTTGAGAACGCAAAACAGCATTGAAGTTAGCAGATTTCCTCATAGAGCTTTCTGATTCTCTGTTACCCTGCCACTAACTGATTTTTCTGTCTGCTGCATAGAGATGAGCCATTTTCTTGTTTATTTCAAAGTAAAAACCCCTTGATAATGCAAACTAATCCTTTAATCCTACAAGAGAAGAAATCCCATTGGTTTGGGACAAAGGTAATTCTGTTTGGATGCTCTGGGTGCCTAATAACGCTCTAACCAGATTTGACCTACAAAGCAGAACTCTGTATTGGCCAAGATCAGGCAGCTGCCAATAGGGCAGAAACATTCCCTGGAGCAGACTAGTTCTTATCTGACCTGACACTGATTGACAGGAGTGAGAATCATGCTGGGTAACTGGAAATCCCTACTAGCACTGTGGGTAATCTGGTCAGCTGCTGAAATGTATACAGAGACAAGAGCCCAGCGAAGCTGTGATTACCAGTTAACACCATTTTGCTACTTTTACAGATGACAAATGTCACTAAAGAGCACTGCCTGGAGATCATCAACAAGTTTGAACCATGCCCGGAGAACAAGAAGGAGGGAGCTCTGGGGATTGATGGTAAGCAGGCTGGCATAGCTTTTGTAGGGAAGAGGCAACTGTTTAATGCCTATGAGAATATTGCATCCGTTTGCAGAATATGTAGTCATAGAATTCTGTCAGGTTGTACAGAGTATGCTGTTCAGTACCTTGTTAAGTGCCTATTGTTTGCTGAGGAACCTAAAGGGAAATTGCTGCTCTTTGAAAGACTGGTTTTTAAAGGTACATACCATGAAGCAGCACAGCAGTCATTAAAGGTGAGCTGGAGCTGGATGTGTCTGTATTTGTGCTTTTGGAAAATACAGTAGAATTGAGTTACATCATTCCTGCAGGTATTTTTGGAAACCCTTTAAGTTTTAATCAGAGGAGTGATCTGATCCAGAATAAACATGTGAAGTGAGATGATAGATGAAATTTGTCCTGAAGCATGCCTTCATGACCTCTGCTGCTAGAGCCTTCACTCTGAATACAATGATGCTATGCCATAATGATGGTAGCTGTTATTCCAAGCACTGATTCTAAATCCTTTCCCCTAAGTAGCAAACCGTCTGCTAGATCTTATCAACTCCAAGGGCAGAGTACATGCCTCAGGAATTAGATACTGTGCAAAAGTTGTCTTATCCATTTCTGTGAGTGTGTGGTCACAGAGAAAGGTGGCAAAATATAAGTTCAGTTTGGTTTACTGCATAAGGAAGTGGATAGTTTCTCTTACATTGTGTAAGAGTATAAGAACTGTCATGCAACGAGGGTTGCTTAGGATGGATTCAGGTCTGTTCTACTTCCAGACTAAATTTTGTATTTATTTTAAAGCTTATTCCAATGCCAAGGGAGTGTAGCAGTTGACATATTCATGCTTTTATTTTCTGGCGCTCTACACTCAGTGGCAGTCACATAAATAATGAATAGTCAGGTTCATTATCTTGCCTTCCTCATAACTAGAAAAGCACAGCTAGGCTTCAAACAGCTGTACCTTTCCATACTGGAAAGAAAACCTTTTAAAAACTAGCCTGATCTAAGAATGGGTGATAAAACAGTGGAGAGTTTACGAGTTAGGATTAGAGAGCAGCTCAGCTCTCTAATGGGTGACATTCTACTGGGTGTCAGCTACAGGTCTCCTCATCAGGAGGAGGTAGGAGATGAGGTTGTTTTGAAACAGCTGGAAAAAACTTCCCGTTAACAGGCTCTTCTCCTTGTATGGGAGACTTTAACCACTTCAGTATCTTCCTGGAAGTGCAACAGAACAGAACATACCTAGTCTAGAGCTCAAGTAATGCAGTGTATGATGACAACATCTGAACAGAGGTGACTGGGGAGCTGACTTTAGATCCCTCTGGTGTTTTAAATCAAGTGTTACCTGGGGAAGCTGAGATACAGCAGCTATGGAAACTGAAGCTCTGTGTTTATTCCTTACATAGGTAGAGCCCAGACAGGAGCATCCTGGCCACACATAGCAGCTCTTCGCTAGTAGTAAAGTAATAGTACAGTGTTCTTGACCTGTTCATATCCATTCATGTGTCTGTATTGCCTTGCTTCCTCAGCTGTGATGGCTTTTGTCATGAAGCACCTTGGACTGGCCTGTGCCAATTCACTCACTGAACATAGTCCTGCAAAACCCCTCTTACCTTCCTCTGTTGATCAGAACAGATCACTATGTCTGTGTGCTTTTCCTGAGTGTGAGAATACCAGAGATCTACAGTTCACACTGCCAAGAATATCTTGATTCATTCCTGTTTCTTCACCCAAAAGCTGATAGATCCAGTTACTGTGAACTCAAACATCAATTTTGGTATTATATCTTCACAAGTGCTTAAAGCAAACACTGGTGTTTCAGGGGCATTAACAGTGCTGTGTGGAATTAGTCTTGTAGCAGCTGATGGTTTATAGTGAGATGAAATGACTGATTTGCCAAGAGTGATCAGCCGTATGTTTGCTGCCACACTGTGCCCTGTCCGTTTTTCATGGTATCAGCTCTGACTTGGTTACTCTTGTTCCTATTCTAGCTATATAACAGGTTTGCTAGTTGATATGTGCCTCCAGAGGCTCAAATACCATTCAAAAAGTTTTGGCTGCTCTTTGTATTTATCATCTCTTTTCCTTTAATAAAACTTTCATCACCATGAAATATAAAGCCTATAAGAGCCATCATAAAGGACATTTTATCTTAGACTCTATTGAAGCTCAATTTCCCTTTGCTCTGTAGACCAGACTGATTTTGAGGACTGGAGTTCTTTTGCCTTTAGTGAAACAAAGCACCAGTCTGTCACAGTCACAGAAGGGGCGTTAAGACCTTTAGAAGTTTGGCAGAATTTTTATAAAGGCACTGTGTTATTTATGGAATAATGAGTGAAATGTCAAGAGAATTAGAAGTCTTGAAGCGAAGACCTTTTGAATAAGGCATCATCGCTGTCAGTAGCTGTTCCAGCCAGGATCTGGGTGGAAATCTTAGTCTTTCATTGGTGGCAAGTTAAAAGGATTTTAGGGAGACTTGAAATGGAAGTTACAGTTTTTAATGTTTGTCTTGTGAAGGTGTCTGTGAATGTGTGCACAAATGTATGCTGGTGACCTGAGAGAGCAGCAATTTCATACAAAGATAAAAACCATTACTTGCTAACACTTTCCTTCCGAGCAAGGGCAATGACTGCAATACAGAAGTACAGGGGGTGTTGTCTGCATCCCACTACTTCAGCAAATAAATTCTTCTGGTAGCATCACTCAAGTACTAAAGAGAATTGATATTTTGGTGTAAGTCTGGAGTGAACCTTGGCCTCACAAAGTGGGAGGGATGCAGCACTGCAGATCTCTCCCATCCACGTACATGTTTGTGCATATGGTGTCATATCAGCAGTAGAGACTGTTGCTTGCACAAGCCAGTTTGTGTTGACATTCTTCTTGTATTTTCAGGAGAAATAGAGGAGAGGAAAGTGTCTCCCTTGCTTCAAACTGTGTTGTGCCACTAGAAACTGTCTCTAGGCAGTGCAACACCATGTATCTTCCAGCTCATTTCACTGAGGAGCAATGGCAGGATATAACTGCAGCTCTCTGGACACTTTTATATACCATGCAACTCAATGTCCCAGCAGAGTCTTTTGACAAAAATTATAAGCCTCAAATGTCAGGTTTGGATTAAATAGACATATTTATTTCGGGGAAGGCAGAGGAGGGAAGGGTACAAAGCAACTAGAAAATTCTTGAAAGCAATAATTGCTATTGGTCGTTGTGACAGTGGGGATGTTTTATTTATTTATCTTACATGTTCGTGACTATGTCGGTGAACGTAGGATGCGTTTTTTGGCTGCTTTCAGGAAGGTCATAGCAACAAAAAGGACAAAACTGTATTATTTATAGTACTGCTTGTTTACAGGTTTCACCAATTACATGCGGAGTCCATCAGGGGACATATTCAACCCAGAACACTACGAAGTGAATCAGGACATGAGTTATCCGTTGAGTCACTATTTCATTACCTCTTCACATAATACCTACCTCATGGGAGATCAGCTGATGTCCCAGTCTAGGGTGGACATGTATGCATGGGTGCTGCAGTCTGGCTGTCGGTGCGTAGAAGGTAAGTATCAAAAAGGAATCATCAGTAGCCTCCATAGTTTTGTTTCTCCTCTGTAAAGGAAGACTCACGACTTCTGCAGAAGACGTGGTAATTGGACAGAAGAAAAAGCCAAGTAAAATGGAACAACAAAATAATCTTGCCGTATAATTGACAAATCTTCTTGGTCGTGGCATATTTTGTAGATTGAGTACTAATGTTCAGGAGACTCTCTTGGTGTCTGTACTTTCTAGCCAAGTGTATGACAACCAAACTGGTACATACAGCAGAATTCCTGGTACACATGAGAGGAAAGGTGATATTTCTGATCAGGAAAGTAAAGAAAGTGTCTGATAGGTGTCATTGTTTCTGTTCTACAGTTGACTGCTGGGACGGGCCAGACGGTGAACCAATTGTCCACCATGGATACACTTTGACTTCCAAAATTCTCTTCAAAGATGTGATTGAAACTATCAACAAATACGCCTTTGTCAAGAATGAGTATGTATACAGTGTGCCAACTTGAGAGTCTGAGGACTGTGAACTGGAGTGTTCCCTGGCATCCTTCTAAAGGCAGATGATGAAAATCTGACCTGTTCCTGCATATGCCAGGCAGAATTCTCTGTAGTTTATTGTGGGGAGAAAGCCTTCAGAAAGGAGTAACCAAGGCACAACTGAGTAGGGACATTCTGTACACAGGTGTAGGGCTGTCTTTATCCCGTTTGTAGACCAGAGGATCAACATGTTTTGACAGTGAATGATGCAGTGAATGGCTGACACTTTAACCACATCTCTCTCTTCATGTGCACCCAAGTGATGCCAAGGTTACACTAGGTTGCTTCAGGGACAGGGAGTAAGTCAGAGAGCAAAGGAACACAAATGAACAGGAGCCCAACTGTGGAGAAGGCAGACTGTTCAACAGAAATACGTTATTTTCCCTACCTGTATATTGCTCAAGAAATCAGAATTATGCAATGGGTAGCTTCATGTACCTCGGCAGTACTGTCCTCCTCCTCCTCCGAGTCAAAATGGGGGTGTCAAACTAGTTAGTTACATTTTTTCAAGATAAATGAATTTATGTGTGTAAAAGCTTCCCCAGAGCAGCCCATCTGTCTTCATTAATAAGGCTGAGCTTGCTCTGAAATTTCACCCTGGGTAAACTTCCTGTGAGCCTGAAATCTTTGGAGTTTGCCTGAAGAGATGGCAACTAAAGGGCAGGAAAGCTGGCTAGCTGAATACACGAACCTCTGGAATTCTGAAAAGTTCTGAAAAGCTTTACAGGAAGGTCCAATGGGAAGTGTTACAACTTAACTGTTTGTGGTGGGGTTTTTTCCTCATGTGTGTTGATGCTCAGTCAGAGTTTAGTACTGAATGAAATATACACGAGACCTGCAGATGTTTGCTTTTCCGGTCTAGGCTGGGGGCATAGCTGTTGATAGGCTGCATGTTCAGCTCAGGAGCTGTCTTCAGGCAGAGCCAGGAATTCAACCATAGTCATCAGCTGGGAAGTTGTATCCTGCAGGCATTGTCTGGCTGGAAGCCTGTTTCTTCCTGATGAGGAGCTAATGGGAGGCAGATGTCAGGACAGACATCTTTTATTCATAATCCGTTTTTGGTTAATGAATCCCTCATAATTCAGCCCTACAAACTGCACTGTATGCTGACTTTTGTGCTCATCCTAGAAGTACATCATCTCTAAACAGAAATCCATCTTCAGTGTGCTTTTATATGACACCAACCGCACTGGAATCAGTGTTCAACAGTTCCTGTCTTGGTGCCTTTCAAACAACCAGGCATTGTTATTTTTTAGCCTAAGGCTTGGAAAATCAATAATAAATAGCAATGATAAAACTAGACCTAGAAGTAATACTTCCTGTCTTTTAGAAGAGGCTTTATTGCAGACTTGTTTGTATGGCACTGCTCTGCTGCCAGCTAGGAAGTTTCCGGGCAAGAGCTAACAGAAGGTTTGTCACTTGGTTGTTGGAAGTGGGAAGGTAAAGACAGAGCCCCTTTGGGTTCAGTCCTTGGAGCCTTTGTTTACTTTTACCTGTGAGAGTACAAAAGGGCTGAAGCACGGATTGGGAAGGAGAGTTGAAGGCACTGGCTGTTTAAGTTTTCCTCATGAATGGCACAACTGGTGGTGATGCCTGTTACAGAAATGGCTCAGGCAGTAATAACCCTTATCATCTTAATGCTATAAAAGCTGAATTTGCAGTTGATGATACTTGCCTATGTCTCTGCCAGGTACCCTGTTATTTTGTCAATTGAGAACCATTGCAGTGTCATTCAGCAGAAGAAGATGGCTCAGTATCTTACAGAAATCCTGGGAGACAAACTGGATCTGTCTTCTGTGCATACTGATGATTCTACCACTCTCCCTTCACCAGCAAGTCTTAAAGGAAAGATACTGGTTAAGGTAAAAACCTGCTTCATTTGTTCCATCCCTCTTTTTGTTTGTGATGATTATGATTTCTGCTTGCTTTTTGCTTATACCCTAACATAAATCAGTTTACATAGAGCAGTCTTTAAGGACTTGGTGCTTAAGGTCCTGAACAAATGTTTTCTCAATCAGTAAGAGCCTGGTTGCATGCTTGGAATACTTTTTCTTTTCTTGTGTTCTAGCAAGAGCTGCACGCTAACCTGCCTGTGTAATCACTGTCTTGTAGGGGAAGAAACTTCCAGCCAACATCAGTGATGATGCAGAGGAGGGTGAAGTTTCTGATGAGGACAGTGCTGATGAGATTGACGATGACTGTAAACTGATGAATGGAGATGTAAGTTAAGTGACCATTTGAACATAAATATAAGTCAGGTTTTCCCATCCCAGTAAGAAGAAACCTTGTATGAGCTCTCTGGAATGTGGATGTGGTCTAATCCTTGGGATTCATTGCCAAGTCTTTTAGGTTCTAAACCTTCACAGGGTTCTTCTTCCCCTTACATGCAAAAAAGAAAGGAAAAAGTTCTGCTTACGCCAAATTGTGGTCATTGTTGCAGAGCACCCCTTTGGTTTGCTGAATGCTGGGTTTGATTGATTTTCACTGCAAGGAGAAGATAAAAAGGAGAACATGTTAATCTCTGCTTGCCTCCGTCTGAAAATGCCTTCTTTTTCATCCTTTTAACAGGTTAAATATTTTGTCACTTTAATCTTCTGGCAAGTGACACTGCATCTCACAGAAACAATATAAAATGCACAGCAAAACCATTTAATAGCATGAACCAGATTGCCTTGAAGCAAGATTGCTTTTTCAGTCCTTAGGGCCTTCCCTCATTTTATGTTATGGATTTTCATCTAAAACTGAAAAAGAAACTTCTTTGTGAATAAGTCTACGGAAGGGGAAAACTAATTTGTTTGGGGTTTTTAAAGTGTTATATTAGAACTGTATTAATTAGTCTTACTCTCTCATCACTTCAGATAATCTGTTTAGATCTAACATCTACTTCAGGGCCTCCTATGCTTCCATACCTTACATTAAGTCTGATACCAACCTGCAGGTACCTGCTTCACATTATGCGTGTGAAGAACCTCTTTTTTTATTCTCTTTTTTTTCTTGCATGCAACGTTTTAGCTTGCATTAATCCTGACTGGAATTGCTAAGACTTTCTTCATCACTACTTAATTTCATGATTCTGTTTTGTTTGTAGGCATCTACTAACAGGAAAAGAGTGGAGAATATAGCAAAGAAAAAGCTTGACTCACTGATAAAAGAATCCAAAATCCGTGACTGTGAAGATCCAAACAATTTTACAGTTACCACTCTGCCATCAGGAAAGACTGGCCTAAAATCAGATAGTAAGAAGGTGAACAAGTTTTAGTGTACTTCAGTGGACCTGATTGTTGTTCTGTTTGTCTCTGTAGCTACATGGTGTAATTATTTCATAACAATAATGCTTGTTCTTTCATAGGTGGATATCTGCAGTTGGGCTTTAAATCTGTTTTGGGACTCCCTGGTAAAGATAGCTCAGTTTACCTATCTGCAGCTCTCAACTAGAACTAATAAAACTAAAGAATGCTCAGCATTTCCCTGAATGCATGACAGTGTGAGTCCCACAATGATTTTTGTGGAGTCTGTTTGCCATTAGGACCCCTCTAGTTTAACTCTGATAATACAACATGACCAGATGGCCAAAATGTTTTCCAGGGATGTGGGAGATCCAGGTCCATGTCCCCAGTCAGACTTAGGCAGAACTGGGATTCTGAAGCTGAGTTTTCCATTCTTGGATGCCTGCCCTGACCATAGCTTGTTTGGCTATTTCAATATGTGAGAAAACATGTTCCCTTCTTTAATATTTTCTGTAATATTTCATCCTGATGTCTTATTAACACCTTGTGTTGCTTACAGGAGCTATGATATAAGGAAGAATACTTTTTACACTTATGTCCACATAGTGGAAGCTTCTTTTTCATTTGCTGATCATGAGATTTTAATTCTAGCTGGTTTTATGATTCACACTTGATGCAAAGGGGTACTCTGTTGTTGCAGATGAATAATGAAGTATGGCAGTCTTTCAAGATACAAACTGAAATCCAAACTGCAATAACTTTCAGCCATGACTTGAGAGAAAGAGGTGTTTAACATTTCCCTTTGTTGTGTTATATTAGCTTACTAAATAAATCCTATATTGCTGACTTGGGATTCACAGCTGAATTCATTCTGTTACTGCTGATGCCAGGTGAACATCACTGTCAGATGCACAAAGCTTTTTTTCTTGCTCATGCAGCAATTGGAGCATGAAATGTGCACATGAAATGACTTCTCAACAGGAAGAAGTTTATTTTCCATTACACAAAGTGCACAGGAAAGTTGGGCTTTCCCCCCTCAGATCTCTATGTTCTGCACATTTACATTGCATTTTAATTTTACACTAATGCTTTTTTAGAAAAATGTGCTCAGCCCCCAGCTCCACTTCAGGAACTTGAGGCTTTGTCATCTGAGAATTTGTAATAAGCCCCAAAAAGCTTAGGAAGAGTGTTGCATGCAAATGAAAAACATTGGAGAGCTGTCAATAATAAGCAGAGGTAGTAACTAGGGATTTAAACTAGATGAGAACTAAAACCAGCCTCCCAAAACTTTCTGTGGCATGAGTTCTGTATCTACTTTCAAGCCTAGTGATTCACATGAGGCAGTTATTCTTGTAAGATGCACTTCTAGAATCTTTTTGTGTAGGTGTTAACCAGAACAGTCTGTGTTGTATTAGTCTAGAAAGCAATGAAACTGCAAGGTCGTATTAAAAACTAGAGGCACCAAGGACATATATACATTTTTAGGGATTATGAGAATATTTCTTCTTTCTTACCATGGAGTATCCTACTGAAACTGTAATTGGCAGCAGTAAGTCCTGTTAAACTATGCTTTCCAAATGTTAAGCTACAAACCAATTGGGTGTCAGTGGTTGTACATGGTATGGGGGCATCCAGGCTCTGCCTGGATGAAAATGAAGTTGGGGTTAGGTATTTGTGTGATTTCTGTCTGCTCTGGAAGTTTTCATGGATGAAAATGATGGCAGTTATTGCTGGGATACGAAGTCCTGTACTCGGCTTGTGTTCCAGTCTAAAGGCTGCATCAACCTGGTCCAGTTCTGTTGTTCAGATATGCTGTCTGTGGCACTCTTTTTGTTCTGCTATGCTATTCTTTCTGTCTGATTGCTTTAGACTAAACTTGAGGATGATATGGAATCTGGGGAAGATTTCAGCACCAGTAAGAGGCACGGCCGGTCATTGATGGGCAGCTTTTCCAAGCGCAAGGTGAGCCACTTGGTACTTCTGGTCTGCACTAAATGTTATATTCTTGGATAGTTTTTTGATTTGCACACAGGGCTGGAGAACAGCGTTGTAATTGCATTGTCTGGCAGAGGCTTGCTCTCAGACTGTTCACTGAATAGAGGGGCTGGATAACTGCCTCTGGTTATAACTCTGCATAGCAGATTTTTCAGACAGTTGCGACATGATGGTTTTATTTCCTTGTGGCACAGAAAAAAGGAAGCAAATTGAAAAAGGCAGCAAGTCTGGAAGAGGGGGAAGATGATTCGGATTCTCAAGGAACTGTAGCCAGGAGCTCTGTACATTACAGCAGGTTTGTTAACAAATGATTTGATAATTCTGTTTCTAAAGAAGGTAACTACATAATCATACCCACTAAATAGGTATCGTGCCTAGAAGCCAGCTTGCTGAAGGCTGCAGGCACATAATGGGAATCTGGTATAAAGATGGCTGCCACTAGATCATCAGAATGATCTCCCAGTGCCTTCAGACTAATTAACGAAGTACACTGGACCTTGTATATGTTTTGAGCTCTTACCATCTCAACCAGCTGACATACATGCCACTTGACTGGTGGCCCAGTGCATCCATTAGGCAGATTTGCAGAGTATCCGGTCCCCAGCTGATGTTTTTAGTTGTTTCAGAATTTGCTGAATGAAGTTGCACCAGCATTCAGGTGATTATTTTGATTTTTCTTTTGAAATTGCCTCTTCAAAACCCTGACATCAAAGGTCCTTTGCAGAATGGTTGCTTAAGCTTCAGGCTTCAAAAGTATGAAATTAGATCAAGCAGTTCTCTAGGACACTTCGGAGTTTTCTTTGGGAGGTTAGTAGATACGCTGTTAGTGAAAACCTGAAGCAAATGAGGAGCAGAGCATGGGTTTCATATTGTTTCTTTGGGATTTAAAAAGTTTCTTTGATAGCACTTGACAAGTAAATATATATGTGAATAGCTATTCCACCCTTTGGTCAAATCAACTGAGAGTAATCCCCACCAGATTGGAGTTAGTGTCTCCCACCTTCTTGTATATCTTTATCCTGACTGATTTTTAAATAGGAAAGATAAAATTTACTCCTTAATTAATGGGGAATGAATTTGTTTTTCTAGGGTAAACCGACAGAAGAAAACAATGAAGTTGTCCAGGGCACTCTCTGACCTGGTGAAATACACAAAGTCTGTTGGCATCCATGATGTTGAAACTGAAAGTAGGTTGAACTGAAAGCCTGCTGAAAGTAATTGTTATACAAAGAAAAGGAAAGGTTTCTGTTCCTACCTCTCTTCTTATATCCCAAAAATCTTGGATCATTTCTTAAAACTTTTTAATGAAGATTCAGGTCATTCATTGTATCCAGCTTCATTCCCAGCCATAACTGCTCCAGTAAGAACAGTGATTTTGCTGTAATGTTAGAAAAGTGTAGTTCTTTCTGGGTGGGTTCTATTCGAATGATGCTTGATGCTTGATACTTTTAAGGAACTGGTGCTCTGTAGGCTTGAATGCTTTATCTAAATAATAAGGAGATTACCTCTAATCTCTTCTTTGTAGTCTCTTCCAGCTGGCAGGTTTCATCTTTTAGTGAAACAAAAGCCCACCAGATACTGCAGCAAAAGCCAGCACAGTATCTGCGTTTCAACCAGCATCAGTTGTCCCGCATCTACCCGTCTTCCTACCGTGTGGACTCTAGCAACTACAATCCCCAGCCATTCTGGAATGCTGGCTGCCAACTTGGTGAGCAGAAATAAAACCTGGGGTTTTTTTGATATATTTTGGGAGGGATGTTTTAGTAGGAGCTCTGGAATCATCCCTTAGAGCACTGAGTTCTCTGCTCATCCAACTTTACTGATAATTGAGTTCTCCTTGTTACTGTCTATGTTATTACCTAGACAGATAACCTCAAACATGTGTCTTACATGCAAGTAGTTGTCTGATAAATGGAAATAAATGAACTTCTGAAATGCAAGAGGTCTTCAGAGTTCAGGCTCTTTTGGAGAGCTGCTCTCTCTGAAGCTGCGATATATAGAAGAGTTCTTTTTCATAAAATACTTGAGGTTTTGCATCCAAGAAGTCAAACGTGGAAGTGTGTCTAGATGTCCTTCCTTTAACTTGGTTCTACAAAGCAGAACAATGTTAATGTACTTGGTAAGTAACATCACCAGGTTTTGTGTTGTTTTTTTAACTAGTTGCACTAAACTACCAGTCAGAGGGGAGAATGCTGCAACTGAACCGGGCCAAATTTAGTGCCAATGGGAATTGTGGCTATGTCCTCAAACCAAGCTGCATGTGTCAAGGTAAGAAAAATGAGCAGAATGAGTGGATCGCTTATTGCATGAGAAGAGTGGGCGTGGATCCTTACTACAGTTTGTTTAAAAATGCATTTCTGATGCTCGAAGCAAACAGACCAGAAGGTATCTACAGCTGAAGACATGCCCCAGATTGCACTTCTTTCACATTATGTGACTTCTCCTTCTTACAGGTGTGTTTAATCCAAATTCTGAGGACCCCCTGCCTGGTCAATTGAAGAAACAGCTAGTTCTAAGAATCATCAGTGGTCAACAACTCCCCAAACCACGTGATTCTATGTTGGGAGACAGAGGAGAGGTATGGCACAATCTGTGATTGTTCTTACATGTTGGAGAAGGTTTATTTCCATATTGGCTGGGCTAAGGGTGAGGATTTAACTTCTGCAGTTAATCTGTCAGGAGATAGAGTCTATGACTAAATCAGGTCATTAATATCCTGGATCTTTAGGTGGTTTTCTTCACTTCTAAACATCACATGACGTGATGCTTTTCCTCCAGTTGTCAATACAGTGGCTCCAGCAGGAGCAAAAAGGGGGCCACTAAGCTCGTCATAGTGAGCTTCTACTCACCGTAGTAGTCTAAATTTCCTCCTTCCTCCAGAGCACCTTTGCCAATACAGCCAGATGTAGTACCCCTTGGCAACTTTTTAGAGGCTTCTTTGTTTCTTGTGCTGTTTGTTGGTGTCATGATGTCACCCACATGACTTTGTTGAAGAATAGTCTTTAATGAATGCTAGGATAGAATTAAAATTCCCTTTTAGCCTTTTGCATTTAGAATCAAACCTCTCAAGCGAGTTCTTATAAGTCCGATTCTTATATGAATGTTGCAATCATCTTCTATTTACTCTTTCTGTACAGAAAGAACAGAGAAATGATCCATAGAATAGAACAGAAAAATGATCACAAATGCATACAACATGATGATTCCAAATTATGCTTTACATGATTTAGCCACAGATCTCTCATCAGCATAATAATAGCTTTACAGAAAGGCTGAGGACCAATAATTATTAAGACAATGACGTACAATGCCCACACTGTAAAAACCACAGGCTGGAATTTCAGCTTTGTCACTCTTCAGTATTTGCTACTTTCTGTTTTCCAGATCATTGATCCATTTGTGGAAGTAGAAGTCATAGGCTTACCTGTTGACTGCTTCAAAGAACAAACTAGAGTAGTTGATGATAATGGTAAGATTATGTGGGGCTTAGTTTTCTTATTGCTGAAACATCCTCTTTCAGGCAAGTTTTGTTCGTAGAGATATGAGTAGACAAAATTTGGTGCCTATTATGACAAAGCACTGAAAAATTGATTTGAGCATTCTTGATGTTCATCAGACTTGGGTCTTGAATTGTTCTGCTGAGTTGGCATAATGTTGTGAAGGTCTTGGTGTGAAACAAGGCATTTGTCTGACTTCTCGTGTACGAGAAGGGTGTTTTGAGCTTGCTGTGGTCAAAAGTAAGCAGCTTGTCCAAACAGCTGCTGAAAGCATGGCCAAATGTAAGTCAGATCCAACTTTGTTTCTTGCAGATTCTTGTGCTGTTGTGTGTCCTGCTGAAGTCAGTGGGAGTACTTGATTTTCCAGGAGCAATAATCACACTATTAGGAAAACCAGAATGGCATTGAAGTTTAGGCATTCCTTATTTAGGCAGTCTTGTTTCTTCTTGCATCTTGTGAAAGGAATATCTAAAAGCTGATTCCTTCATTCCAAGGTTTTAACCCCATGTGGGAGGAAACGCTGGTGTTCACAGTGCACATGCCAGAGATCGCACTGATTCGGTTCCTCGTGTGGGATCATGATCCGATTGGACGCGATTTCATTGGACAGAGGACAATAGCTTTCAGCAGCATGATGCCAGGTAAGACTGAAGTGGTGAAATCCTCTTCTGTGGTAACTGAAACTGCAAAATGCTGGGTTCGTGTGTGCGCTGTGGGAATTTCTAGTTCGATCAAGAGACTGGGAGTTTGGACCCCGAGTTCTCCCCTTGGCTCAATCCTGACTTATGAAATGCTCAAGACTAAATCAACTCTACAGGACTAGGTTTACAAAAAATGGGTAAGATCGTTAAGCAGGGTGGCTGAATCTTGTGCATTTGGAAGACTCATACAGAATCTTTACCACTGTTGCGTCATACTGCTTTTTCCCTCTATTTTCTGTACACGAGTGTTTGAGAGACACTGGAACTTTGACTGGCCTTATTACAGTCAGTAATATTTTAACATAGAACCACTAGTTACCCATTCTAATGATGGGATCCAGGTTATTAAAAGCCATTTTCTGCCAGTTTCCTAGTTCTGTTTTCAATTCAGTCTTCTTTCACATTAAAGCTTCTTCTCTGTATATTTTCCTTTTCTTTCAAAGTAAAGAAAAAAGTTTCTGTTTAAGATTGAAAACGAGCAGCCAAAAAATCAAACATCTCAAGGAAATGAACTTGGTTGAAATGTTTGCAGTATTAATGGTAGACTGTAAGTCCCCAAGATAGTTTAAGTCACACACTTTAAGTCCCTGTAGTCCAGTTTAAGTCACGGTCTGACAGCAGCAATAATGGATGCTGGAGAAAACAGGACACAGCTTTTTCTAAACTTACAGGGACAAGAAGAGGTGGCAGTGAGGTTTGTGAGTGCTGTTGCTCCTGGGTAACTGCGTGTAGCTGGCTGATGCACAAGCCTGGATGCTTATTGCAGGGAGGATCTGGGAATAAAATGGTGCATTTCTTTTACTCTTTACAAAAACAGAGTCTCTAGATCCTATCATATCTTTCAGGTTACCGGCATGTGTATCTGGAGGGTATAGAAGAAGCATCCATCTTTGTTCATGTGGCAATTAATGACATCTGTGGTAAGGTGAGTGTCTTCAGTGGGGTAGAATATGTACGTAAGTGAACTGACAGGGTTTTGTATCACAGTGGGGAAGCCCAGTGATTGAAGGTCCAAGCTAGTTTGTTCAACCAGAGCAAACTCCATCTCTGTGATTGTCATGGTAGCCTGAGATCTTTCTGAATATACATGGAGATAAAGGCAAATCATAGGGGAAGCTGTAAAGAGATTTTTGCAGTGCCTTTTGTGGGAGCCGGGGGAGGAAGTTATTTCATTGCAGCCTGCCCACATTTGTATGATGATTGTATCCAACACAATAAGTGCACCTTGCTGAACAAAGGGTTACACACCTGAACCCTGACTGCTTGTTGCATGTAAAGCTTATTCTATAGAGGCTCTGCCTGCCTGACGCTTTCACACTTTAATTAAATTCTCAAGGATTAAACTATCTGGGTGCTGTATCTAAATTCACATGAGTTACTCCAAGCTGAAAGTAAAGCCCTAACTTCAGACTTTTCCTAGGCCACCTGAGAATGAGCTAGCTTCTTTCCTCGCAGTGCACTAGATTTAGTTTCTTCCGTGGAATTAGTTTCAATGAAATTCAGGAAGCTGAGTATCTCGCAGTGCTGTGACAGTTTGTATCCACGCCTAAGAACTGGCTGTGTTGTGGTACCAAACTGCAATATCAGCATCTTGACAGCAGAGGGCAGCATTGAACAGGCTGGGTATTCCGAGTTCCCTTTCTTGGGCTGCTGTTCAAGTGAGAGGAATGAAAGCAATTCTTAGAAAGGAAAGCAGCTTTTTAAACTGCTCGATTTTAATCCAGACTTCTGTGGGCTGAAACAGAGATAAATCCCAGGAAAGCCTCGGTTTGTATTTATGGGAAGAAGGGCTGTTTCAGGAAAGAATGTCTCTTTAGACATTTTACCTCAGTTCCGGCTTTTTTTATTTGATGTCTAATGCCAAACCTTTAGGCAGGTGTAGCTTTATCCTGACAGGATAGGAGTCCTGCCTGGAACTCCCTGTGATGGCACTATGGATCAGTTTGAATTTAGCTCTGTTAAGCAAAGAGACATTAGGAGATTTAGGTGAAAGAGAGGTGGCTGGTGTTGGTATGAGCAGGACAATGCAGATGAGCAGTGTTTAATTCTGGGCTGTAGGGCCTGTCACAGGCACCCAGGTCATGGACAATGGTCATTTAGTCCCAGGCTTCAGGGAAAAGTGGTGCAGGCTGAACATTTCAGTGCTAAGATCTTTCCTGACTGTATTTTGGGGTTGAAGGGAGCTGTATAGGATGTAAGTTGTGCCTATTTTGATGGGGTGGGGATGCCATTGTCTCAGGAGCCTTACAGACAACCAGCTTTATATTTTGTCATGAACTTCTTTGGAGTTCCTGTGAGATAGCTCAGCCCTGGACATGAGGCCAGAGGAATGGAATCGGTCTGATCAGTGCCTGCATCCCTCACCTATGTTCTTTAATGAAAGCAGGCATCGATTTGCTGTATGCATCCAGCATGGAAGGTGACTGCCCTGGCCAGCTCTACTCATCCTTTTGTCAAGTCTTCCTTTCTGTTCTGTTCTTACTCAAAATGAGGCAGAATAAGCAGATTCTCCTCCTTCTCCCTGTGTTGTGTGTATTCATGATCCTCCAGTTGTTTGCTACTTTCAGGTGATGCCCTCTGCACTGCTCTTGCAGTACTATTGTAAGGATAGCAAATGTTTCAGGATCCTTCATATTGCAAGTCCAGTGCTCTAACTCAGTACCCACTGCAAATGGGATTTTTAAATGAAAGTCAAGCTGGGCCTACATGCCTTAATCACAGACTAGTAACTTCACCAGCTTCCAAGTCACTGCTCTCGATAGCAGGGTTTCATGAAGAGACAATGTTCACAGTCTATGTGAATGTTTTAAGAGTTTTCACCTCAAATCTTCTTTGGCAACATTGCGCAGCATTATCTCCCTTTAAATCCTTACTTTACCCAGCCTTTCATAAGCATTTGCTCTTATTGTCTCTTTCATGAGTAACTGCCTGGTGACAGTTATAATTTGCAGTACTGCAATGTCCATTTAAACTTTGGCAGCTATTTTGAGGACTTCAGACTTCTTGGTGTTTTAAACAACTGAAGGACCCCCATGTGCATCCTTTGTTTCCTTATCCGCTGGCTTCCATCCTGATTTGCTTTTTTGATTGCTTTATTCCCTTTTCATGTTCTATGTCTATCAAATACCCCTTATTTCATCTCATTATCACTGCAGTCTCTTTGGATTTACTGGTGTTAAGGTGCTGGTGCTGTGCACTGATGGGATTGAAGTACAAGGAATTGGAAGGAAAGCTCATATGGGTGTTTGAATTAGCTTATCATTTTTAATAAAAACTACTGAAAATACAGAGCAGATATTGCACAGCCCTTCCTGGGTTGGAGTCTCAGAATTGTGCTCTACTTTGGTTTTTCAGTTACCAGAGTTCTGTTGGAACGAGGATTATTTCTCTGCTTCCCCTCTGACAATTATGGGCAGAAAAATCACCATGGTTATCAGCCTGGCTTTACCCTTTATAAATCCAGATATTCTAATCCATTTTTTCTATATGTAGATATTGCACCTGCTCTGGAGCTTGATATTGCTGAAGCAGAGTCTTAGATTTTTTTTCACTTTAACTTGTATTTAACTGAAATCTTTCTTAGATTGCTCTGTTTCCTGGAGGTGCTTTTCTTTGTCCCTGTCTCTCCTGTAGTTTATTCATGTACTGTAGAATGTGGTTTTCTAGACGTGCATATCTCTGAGATCCTCCCTCACTGTTGTTTTGCCTTTACTCTGTCTGTTTGTGATTGCAGTGGGCTTCTCTATGTCAAAAAGTCTACTTTTAGAAGCAGAGCATTTTTAGACGCCTTGAAGGTACCCCCTCCTGCCTCAGGGAGGTGCAGTGACCACCACCACACACCTGCATGCCTCTGACTAGCTGCTTCATTAGCATCAGTGTTTCCTTAGTAATATTTGGAAGCTCCTCAACTCATGTAATGCGAATGGTGACATTTGACTTGATCAGTTCTGTGGGGTCGTTGATCAGAGAGCCCTCCATGAATGAGGCAGATCCAGGATACAAGCCCTTCATACCCTCCTTTTCTATCATCTTTGAGGCTCTACCTCTACTGCCTTTTTTCTGGTGCAATTCAAACCACTTTTTCACATGGAAGAGAACAGTAAGAGGCCAGGTTGGATGGGGCTTTGGGCAACCTGGTTTGGTGGAAGGTGTCCGTTCCACTGAGACCCAAACCAGTCTGTGATTCTATGATTAACAGTGAATTGTTTGCTAAATTGTGGGAAAGCCTCTTGTGCTGTTTTCCAAGTCTGCTTTAAAGAATGCAGTAGTCCTGTCAAAGCTGGACTGGAGCTGAAAGCCCAGGTTCTGGATCTCCGTCAAAATGGCTCTCCTCTTTCTTTCTTTTTTGCCTTTTTTTCCCTTTTTTCCAATTTTTTTTTTTCCCCTGAGTTAATCAAATTTGAGTTTGGGTGCTTGAATCACTCCACTGATTCAAGCAGTAGTAGCTAGCTTAACAAAGATGCACCAAGTAAGCTAGGCTGATACCTGGAGCCCTGCACTGCTGTCACCCATTCCATCAGTGCTTTCCTTTTGTTGGATATGACTGGGGGGCGGGGGGGTGTATGAAAATTTTTCTGGGTTTTGCAAATCCTTATGTTGTCTGTTTCTTAGAGCACTAAATCCATGTACTTGCCAACTTGCCTCCATTGAAGCAGAATGCTTTTTTCCTTTCACTCCTCAACAACTGCACAAACTCAATTTGAAGTGAAATTCAAAATGATCCAGACAGCCTGTTCATCAGTCTGGCTCTCACAGAGCTTTATCAATATGTAAATTACATCTTCTTTGCCTTGTATGGGAAAAATCAATCCCTACCTTCTTTATCTTATCCTGTATATACTTTAAAAGGCCAATTTAGGCCTCCTTAATCATGTTCTCCTCATACTGGGTCTTGGCAAGCGGTAACTAATCTTCAGTCAGTTATAAAAATTGTGGCAGACAAATAAACCTTGATCCCACGTGGAAGATTGCACAGGACACTTAGGAATAAAAGCAGCTTTTAACCCAGGCTAAGTGTACAGCGCAGCTCATATCTATCCATGCAGTGCTACAAAGGAAAATCTGAAATGCATGAGCATGCACTTGAATAGTTTGTGGTGAAAGAGAGACCACTGTAATTTAAATGAGACATTTCCGTGCTGTTGGCTGGCACTGCAGGAATGTGACCTCACATGGCATCACAGGGTACGACTCGAACTGACAGCAAGTGCCAGCAAGCACGGACACTGCTCACATTTTATCATGGGCTTCTTATCATGCGTTTCAGTCACAGGCTTATGTACTCTGGTTTAATTCATTCTTTGTGCTACAGCTGCTAAAGAGTCTGATCTAACTGGGACATCAAGAAAACAAATAGGAGAAAAATACCGTGTGTCTCTGCTCTAAGTGATTTATGTGTACGAGGCTCTTTGTACAGAGCACACCCAACATGGTCCTTATCAGGCATCAGCCTGTTGCTTTAAAAGTTGGCAAATACACCTGGAATGTTTACGGGAATGCTGAACCTCTCTGTTTCACTGACATGTAAATCAGCTGTATGATGGTGGGAGATTTATGATGATGGATATATATGTTTGATGCTTAAGTAATACTGAAGTTTACAAAGTACTGTATTATCACCCTGACTAACTTGGCTTGTTTATAGTGTGTTTCTTCAGTGATGCAAACATACCTGAGTGTCTTTGGATAAGTGTTGTATGGTAGGAACTTATCAAAACATAATCACACAGGTGGAAATTGTAGTATTTGATAATCATTTGTCATGCAGGTAGTTCAACTGCTGTTCATAGCAGAGGTCAATTCAATTACAGTGTAGATCTCCTTTATAGGGAAAAAATCTGATATTCTTAGTCCACAGTTTATTTCCCAACAGTTCCTAAAGAATGTAAATCTCCATTTGAACATCCAGTTTATAATTACCTGTTTAACTCAAGAATATTCTTTAGCTTAAGAGGTCACTATCAACTAAATTCTGTAACCACATCATGCTGCAGGACGAGTAAAATGATTTTAAAGTAACTTTTTAAAATTACCATTATTCCTACAGTAAGAAAATGATGACAGACACAAAGATAAGCCTGATTGGAAAAGTTTATCTTAAAAACAGTTGAGCAAAGAAAGACACAATGTTTTGCAAAGCTGCTGTTACTGATTTGTTTCATTTTTCATCTCTGTCCTATTTCTGGTTTAGTTCTCATGCTGATGGTAGGAATACGGCAGGAGACACTGTACATGGTGCATATGTGACCTGATCATTTGTACGTGAGTTCCTGTGGCCAAAGGAAGACACTTGCTTTTTCCATTAAGGACATGTTGTTTTGTTTTGTTTTAATTTTCCAGGCCAAACAGGCTCTAGGTCTAAAAGGTCTGTTTCTCAGAAATCCAAAGCAGGCCTCTCTGGACAGTCATGCTGCTGGTCAGCTCCATCGCAAACATTCCTTTAGCAGCCACATCTTGAGGAGGACAGCCAGTGCGCCCACCAAGAGCCAGAAGAAGAACAAGAAGGGCTTTCCTGAAATTGCTTTTGACACAAAAGACAACAGTTCTGAAGGGGTCAGTGAAGACCATGAAGTGGACGCTGCTTCACAGCCTCGCTTTGAGCAGGAGCCAGAAAGTGCTCCTCTGGCACCAGCTCCCCGAGATGGTGCCAGTGGGGAGGTGCATGGCAAGGGGTTGAAAGGTAAGGCCCATGGTTCCCATAAAGCCCAAAGCCAGAGTTGTGCTGGAGGGGGTGCTGCTTTCAGTGAACCCATGCAGAGGTCTGACAGGGTCCGGCTTCAGGAGCACCAGAGCGAGAAGCAAAGCGTCTTTGCACGCTGTGCCATCAACAGCTCTGGTAGGATTGGAGTGGCCACCAATTGCATGAAATGCATGATTGGTTCCCAGGAAAGCCCAGATCTAGAATGCCAGTGGAGTGACCATCCTACCAGGCCTATTGCTAAAGATATACTTCACCATGACCAGTATAGCAGTATAACTGGAGAAGAGAGATTAGAGCTAAAAACCTGGGGTGTTAAACCTGTGAAAGCTCAGCCCAGGCGGCAAGCAGCAGATTTGCAGTCTTGCAGCAGCCCTGGAACTGGTGATGATCTAACAAGGAGCACCCAGTCTTTCGTGACCCCAGGGAAGAAAACTGTTGAATCTAAATGTCATGGAATAAAGGCTCATTCCCGGCAGCGGTGGCAGTGCCAATCAGGTGGCAAATACGGAAGCACTGTCAACTTGGTTGCAGCCAGCAATGGCTCTATATCCTCCAACTCCAGCAGTCTAGAAAGCCTTGGAAGCCCAGAATTCCCCAAGCGCTGTTCTGAAACTTCTCGAAGGCAAGTGGGCACCCTACAGAGGGAAATGAACGCCTTGTTCGTTCAAAAGTTGGAGGAAATTCGAAGTAAATCCCCTATATTCTTTACTGGTAAGACCAGATTTTCTTCACCCTTCTCCACCGTAGATCACATCATTGTCTCAGCTTCTGCATAGCAGCTTTACCTGGCAGCTCCTCTCTGTTGTTTTGTTACCAAGAGCTCTTTTTCTTTGTTGTTGGCAATAACTGAAAAAAAGTCAGCATAAATGTTTGTATTTTATTTTATTTTATTTATTTTATTTTATTTTATTTTATTTTATTTTATTTTATTTTATTTTATTTTATTTTATTTTATTTTATATTATATTTCCTAGAGGTGTCTGGTCTAGATTAGTCCTTCCCATGCCTAGCAGAGCATCTGCAGTGGTGGAACTGTCAATGGCCCATCAGTGCTTGGATTGCTTGTTTAGGGTGTTTTGTTTCCTCTCGTGTTTTGGGTTTTTAGTGAATGTGGTATGATACTAAGTGAATTCTAAGATCCAAACCAGAGCATTAAGTAGAGATTGACCATTGGAAATCTGTATTAACAATATTCATTATCAGTATTTGTGTTTCACTGAGGGATAACCACACCATAAATGATGCACTCTGCTAACAGTAACACTAGTTCCTTCCTCAAAGAACTTGCAAACTTACTGCCATCAGTTCAGGGATTACTGGATGGAATTCTCTTCTCTGGGTTATTCTGGAGATCACATTTAATGAACACAGCAGACCATTCTGGTCCTAGATGTCTAAATCCCCACTTATAGATGTGCTTAGTGTTATGTATGTGGTTTGACTCTGACCTGAGGGTATAAAGGAGTGAGGTATGTGATGTGATGTTGCTTGACACCAGCTGAGCTAGGTGGACTGTTGGCATTTCCAGGTTGCAAAGTAAAATGTGTCAGTTTAAAGGACAGCTGCTTAAGCTACAGCATTTTATAACTGTGCCCAGCCAGAAATATGCACATGGTCCCTGGGATCGCGCGGCTGTGTCTGTGCTCATGAGCTGGATGTTTGGGGAGATGGAGAATAGGAGCAGAGGTGATCAAGGTTTACATTTTAATAAGGAAACTGATGCTTTTTTACCCTCCTGATTTGTCAAAGAGGGGAGGTAGGGAAGAGATTTTGGCAAGATTTTCTGTTTCATGCAATTGTGAAGAGGAAGTAAAGAAACACAGCTTTTGTCTGTGACTACAAAGCATCTCTTCCAATCCCTCCCCCTTAATTGTCCAAGGCATTTGGACAAGGTTATATTTTTGGGAACATTAAGGGACTTTGGTGCTTCTTGGAATGCAATCCCTTTTTTAGTAACAGATTCTGGCTTCTTTGAGAGCCACATACAGGAACGTAAAATGCCCCATTTGTCTGATCAGTTAAATCTGGTTCAGTGCCTACGATTTTTCTATTTCTCTGTCTTAACTCTACTTTTTATGTATTTTTTCCAATATCTGCTTTGAGGCTTTTAGGAAACTCCCAGGGCAATGGGAGCGGAGGGAAGAAGTTTGCCCATTCCCATGCCTTGAAATGAATCCAAAGCAGCAGAACTCTTTCTATGACTAGATTATTGGCATTAGGGTTTTTCATAAGCTCTGAGTAGTGTGCCGTATGAAACCATTTCCCATTACCAGTGCCAGCTCCCCTGCCAGCCCCCCAAGTCACTAAATAAATACTGTGATATGCTTGAAATTTGATTAAATCCATCTGACTTCCCAAGCATGCAATCAGCAAACCTTTAAAATGGTGAAGCAGTCACTTGGAGTGGCTGCTGCTGATCCAGTAACAAACACTGTGCTTGCAGTGTGCTCTCCCCATCCGCCCTCCATTTAATGCCTTGTGCCAAGAAACCAGGGAAACCAGTAACATCAGCCTAATATGGGTGCATTTCATAATTAACAGTCTGTTGGTGGGAACTGATTCCAAGTGCCACTGGGATAAGACAGGAAACTATAGTGTCTCATTGTCCCCTTTATGGCAGCAGCATTGCCGTTCCCATAATTGTCCCATAATCTATGCTGATGGCCCAAGACTTTCCCCATGCTGATGGATGGGGAGCAGAGCTCGTTGGTCTGATTAGCTCCAAACTCTTCCCAATACTCCTCCAGATCCTGACAAGTTCCATCATGTTGTGAACGGTGGGGTTGCTTATGAACACACCTGCTGCCTTCCCTTTGAACACTCCCAGCTGATCTCACATGGGCCATTGAGCAGCTTTCTCCATTGTTAAGTGCCTTGTTGCTGCACTGGAGTGGGAATACTGATGTTGAAGGGAAAGGCCCAATATTTCCTTGGAATTTTTTGGTAATGCAGGTGATCTTTTCCCTTAGCATTAGGAAAGGGCTTTGGAGAAAAGGAGGCTGGATTCCATTCCCCAGCCCAGCGGAGTGCATTTCTTGAACAATAGCAAAAATTGCTCTTTATTTTTCTGTCGCTAAATAATGGATTTTAAATCCATCCATTGATGGATCCCACTGAGTGCTCTGGTTGGTCAGAAATTCTTAGGATCCTACAAGAATGCGTGAATATTTGTCTGTTTCCCTTCCCTCCCTCAGCACTAATTTATCCTGTTACCTGCACCTGCCTTCCCTACATTAACTGGATTTTTCCTCTGTTCTGTCCTATTATTCCACATGCACACTCTCTCTTTCTAGTTAAGAACTGAAAGGACAAGCAAGCCAAAGGTAACTGTCTCCTGAGTGTCACTGATTGAAGCACCTTGTTGCCTGTAGTCCCAGTTTTTGTCTGTTTCCTGACATATAATTATCTGCTCCTATGCTCTTAAGGTTGTTGTCTGGCTCAGTGGTGCTTTGCTAGTTCTCCAGTGCATGTTTGCATTGTGGTTTGGAGATATGGGAAATAGTCTGTTGGGCGTGATTGCTTTGGCTCTTGGGATACAGGTTATAAACACTGCAGGCAGATGGAGAGCTCCCTTCAGGTATTTGGTGGCCATACGGATTCTATGGATTGTGCTGTCACCTGGTGCTCGTGAGCCATATGTCTCTGTGAAAGAAATTATAAACTTCATTAAGAAAACCAAGTTACCCTGTTTAAAGTTTAGGTTTGGTTTTAAAAGGCACACTGACTACGCTCCACTGTATGTGTATAGCTTGTGCTGTTTGTCATCTACTCCAGAAATCCAGCGCTGCTTCTCTTCCAAGTAGTTCATCCCTGGGATCATGTCTGTCGTTTGGGCAGTGGTGCTCTGATTATTGTACATAGTCTGCTGATGCTCTGATGCATTGACACATTTGAATGCTGGAAGGAAGGAAAAGAGCAATTCAAGTAGTGCTGGGAGGTGGAGGAAGAGAAGTTATTTTATGAGAAGGTGCACAAAGGGCACAAAGAAATGGATGGGTAGTTTGAATAAGATAATCAGAAAAGCAGTGTGGTGCTACCATGCATGGACTGAGATTTCCTGAAAGCAACGGGGCTTTTGAGGAGGTAAAACTGAATGGGCAGAAGATTCTGCTGCCTTTAGCCAGATGATTGAAATCATAAGTTATTATAAAAATCATTATTAATATCTGCAGCTGCTACCTGAAAACAAAATAACACAAGAAGAATGAATCTTCAGCTGAAGTGCCATTTGTAATAGGTATTAACTCGTGTCTCTGTTTTTCTTCTTTCTTTTTTTTTCCTGTCTTTTCCTGTCTCCCAAGTAGATGTCTGCCATTTCTCGATACAGAGGTCAGTCACTTCTTTATGCAGCCTAGAAACTATCACTGAAGAGCCTGTTATTGCCAATGGAAACCATCACACCAGCCTTTTCTTCCCTCTGCCCATTGCTCCTTACAGTGATTCTGAAGAAGCATCTGTGTCTGATCACTCCACTGAATCTCGATCAGAAGCAAGCAGCACATCCAACCAGCCTCAAGAATCTCTACTCACTAGAGAGCAAAGAACAAATCTGGCTGCAGAAGACCAAGTGCAGGTAGTCACAAGAGCAGCTGACACAAGTTTAGTAATTCAAGAGGATGAGAGGACAAGCGTGGCAGGATGTTTCAAAGAAGAAGATGGCTGGACACAGGCATGCAGTAAAGCTGAAGACCAGTATGGACTGGCAGTGCACCCTCAGAAAGCCTGGCTGGTACTGGCAGCGGGTAAGACTGATGGACAGCCTGTTGAGAACTGCCAGAACCAAAATGGCCAGCCAGGCATGAGAAGCACCATTGAATCCAAAGGGCAAACACTTGGTGCAGCAGCCGTTGTACGGCAGCAGAACAATGTGATTCACAGCACACAGACAACTTTGCCTCCAGATACTCTCCAGAAAGCCCAGGCTGCACAGGCTCTACCTGTTTCTCAGACAGGCTCTTACATGTTAGTACGAAGGTCAAAGGGTGAAGGCCTGAAGATGTCAGACTCCTCAGCCTTAATAAAAATTCCAAGTAGCCTGTCTCCAGCAGCAGAGGTATACTTTGATGCCACTGTTAATGACCGGATCTGGAGCAAGCTAGATTGCAGCAATCATCGTGACAGCATGTCTTCCTCTTCCAGCATGTCCTCCAATGACACTGTGATAGATCTCTCTCTGCCCAATCTAGCTCGCAAAAGCCTCCCAGATCTTGGCATCCATCATGAGAATTTTGAGCCCCTTGCCATAAGGAAGGGTATGCGTCCACGATCAGCCACAGCCTCCAGTAATGAGATGCCAATGGTGAGCAAGAGCAAATCCAACCCTAACCTGAGGTCTGGCCAGCTGCCAGCAGATGAACTATGTCCCCGTCCTCTTGCCAGGGGTCCTCAAGATGCATTCTCATCCATCCCTAGAAGGCATACCTGGAGCAGGCTCTACATAGAAAGTCTCAGACAGTCTTCTAACAAATCCAAAGCACATGACATGGTTGGGAATAACCAGGCAAAATCCAAAAGTCTTGGAGACCTTACCTCTGATGATATTGTGTGCCCTTTTGAAAGCAAATACCGTAGCATCAGCAGGAGCTTTGTCACTCGGTCAATGCGGGAGCAGCGCCGCTCTTCAGGCCTGAGATCCTCAGTCAAATCCCAAGACGAACTGACGGAGCAGCTGAAGAAGCTGACAGCCTTTCAGCAGGAAAATGATATCACTTCCCCTATCAGCCTTGACCCAAGTGAATCTGAGGAGGAAGGGGAGAGCGTGGGGCTCCTGCGCCGCTCGTCGTCACGCAGCCAGAGCCGGGTGCGGTACATCGCCAACAGGGCTAAACAGGCCCAGGAGAGGCAGCGGCTGCAGAGCCTGGGCCAGCTCAGTGCCAGCCCCATCGAAGAGAGAGGGAATCCCGAGGGAGCCTGCAGCGTTGCAAAAGCAGTTTGTGCGGATACAGCTTCTCCTGCTGTGTTTACATCCCAGCCCAAGAACCAAACTGATTATAACACTGACACAGAAGTCTTCTTCATGCTGAAACTGTAGTTCTGGGGAGCACTGAAGAAGGTGATGTTTACATTCCTAGCAAGCAAACCACAGTGACCTGAGAGGCACAAAACACCCTCATCTGGCTTAGCGCTTCCTGGCCTTCCCTTCAGTGTAAGGGGCCTTAATATCATGACTCCAAAAGAACAGATGAGTGTTAAATTTGTCAGCTTGTAGAAATAGAACCATCAAGTGAAATCAGACACTTGTATTTTCACAGTCCTAATGATCTGACCTCCTTTTTTCTAAATACAATTTCCCAGCCTCAAATTCGGCCTCTGTTGTGTGTGACCACTTCTTGCATTCGCATTTTGCTCCATGCAAATCTCATGTTCTTTACAAATTTCAGTAACTGCTTCTTAAAATAGCTAAAGCTGATGTTTAATGGGTAAATGTGATGCTAACGACAGCTAAAGGTTAATTTTGCTCTTACAGATTGTGGATCCACAAAAAGAGGCTGGGTTGCAAGTCATGCTCCCAGTCCTGGTTTATTTTTTGAGGCCTCTGAGGGTGTCTTCTCTGGGAAATATTCCAAATTGCAGTGAAATTGTTTCATGAATTAGTGATGTGGTAGATAAAGTCCATCTTCCATCGTGGACCTGTTTGTTGCAGTTTGCCTCACTCTGAAGAAGAGCTCTCGCTCTGTTCCAAAGCAATGCTTTTTTAAACCAAGCTTGTTTATATATACATAAATATATATATACACATCCGTGTGTATGCAAATTGATGTCTGCACATAGCTGTGCACATGCACACACTTTAACTGAACTGTGACTGTTCCTTGTCTCAAAGCATCATCTGTGGGAATGAGACAGGAGAGAGAAGGGAATTACTGAAAATAGACTGGAAACATCTTCTGACTTTGATTCAGAAATGGCTCAAAAGCAGGCTGGTCTTTGCTTGGAAACAGACCATCCCTTCCTCCCAGTACTTTAACAATGCTGCTGTACATAGCACTTTTTGGATGAATTTTACTATTTCTGTATTGCACTGCCATGCAAAATTTTCAAGGATATGTTTTAAAAAGAGCTATTTAATTTTTTGTAGATGGACATGTTCAGAATTAAAAACCAACCAAAACACGAGAATAATTTTTCCTCCCCAGTTTTTTTACGTTCTATTTTTAGGGATGTCATCGTTGTCTTCCTGTCCGTCCCCCCCCAGTTATTATGTCATTTATTATAGATGCACATTTTACCAGTGATGGAGAAGAATGTTTACTGAGATGTGTTTTAAAGAGAAACAGAGATTTAATTTTATTTCAGGCTGCATAGAGGCTGCATTGTTGAGAGGATATTTTGCTTTTTGTTTGTACTGATTCCTTTGTGTATATTGCAGAATCTAAAGATCTGTTTGTAAAACCACTTTACACTACTAAAATAAACATATTTAACCCTCCAGCTGTGACTCTTTAGCTGTAACATAACACTTGCTCTATGCTCTCTAGGAGTCTGTGCTATGCGAACGTGGTGAATCCCATCTGCCTTGTTTTATCTTCAGTGGGTAACATTTAATTTTACTCTTCATTCCATTTCAGATCCAGCTCAAGTTTTCTCAGGTCCACCAAATCACGTGCAAGTACTGGTAGAGACTCGCATTCTGTTGTGCTGTGATGCACAGCACATGGGTTGTCTCAAAGTGATGTCTTGCTTGGCACCCAATGATGCCTGTTGTATATGAACATTGCAGGGGAGCTCATGTAATTAATAGCCAGGCAGACACAATCCAAGGACCTAAGCTGTTCTGTTACAGCTCTCCAAGGAAAGTAGTCAGCTGTTTTCCATCACTGAGGTTGGTTGATGTCTGGCTGACAATATTGCATCAAAACTGCTCAATAATCTCTTGTGTTCCAGTCCCCACAGATTGCACAGTAGGAGTGTGTTAGTTCATGCTCACTCCTGGAAGGTCCTCAGCTTACCTGTGGCTTGCAGGGCTAGAAAGAAGTTCTTGGTTCCTAATTTTAGTATCATTTGGCCACAAGCAGTTAACCTCTGAGGTATCAAAATGTAAGGCTACCTATAGGTAATGGTATCATCATGACATGGGGATGGGGCTGTGAGGGGTTAAATTCTCCAATTAAATCTTTTTAAATTGTCTTCATTATGTTTGGTCTAAAAATATTCTCTCAGTTTTCCATCCTGGCTCAGATCTTCATTGTTTGACTTCATAATTTGGATGAGAAGCCCTTGAGGTTTGTGTAGCAGCACCCTGAAGTAACCCTACAAAATCATTTCTGAAGGAAAAAAGGTAAATCTGCCAAGATTAGTCTCACATTGTGTCTTAACACAAAGCAGATGTCATTAGCATTCTCTGGATGAAAAGTCATTCTGTAATACTTTGGTTTTGGTCTGAAAAGCTTCAGGGAGTTGCTGCTTTTTTATATTTAAAGCAGGAAAGCACCCACAACTTGACAACTTCAGAAAGTTAATGCTTAAAAGGCCTAGTTGTATCTTTTCAAAGACCAAGTTTAACAATCAGATTATCTTTGACTGATACTTGTTAAATCAATGCACCTCACAGAAGGCAGTGCCTTGTAGCACTTCCAAACATTTATCTTTGTTCGTGGTTTTAAAAAGCAGTGTCTGGATTTAACGTACTAGGGTACAGTTGAATTTTGCCCTTCTGCTTCTGAACTAATAGTAGCTACCTTTATAGCTTGTTTTGTTACATTACACACGACCGTTAACGATATGTCCTTTTATTCCTAAGAACGGAATTCATTTCGTGGTACCCACACTGTTGTGCAGTCACCTTCGAACTACCAAAGACAGCACCTGGAGATGAACCTGTGAGCAGGTCAGAGCCTCCGAGAGGAATCCAAGGTGAAGAGTTCTTTCTGGATTCCTTTTCTGTTTCGTCCTATAGGGAGGAGGTAATTATCATTTGTAACAGTTCTTAGCATCTCGCCATAATTTATATTGCAAGACCATCTGGGGTCTGAAGTGCACTAAAAGTGATCTGAGGACTCCCCTTAATTGCAGTGAGCTATGAGGCAAGCCTTTGAGCTCTGTTAGGGGCCAGCTTCACCAGCTGCAGCCTTTTGAATTGAAGTGTAAGCAATTTTTGACTGCACAGATCAAGCTGTGTTGATATTTAATAATTGATTTCCTCAGTGGCATATGTACAGAGTGCTCAGGGAAGAAGGCCAGGACGTGCACACTCCGGGCGAATTTTCCATCTTCAGTTTTTCATTATCTTAAAGTCAAGTAGGGAGTAAATTGTTGTTTCTTCCTCAAGTGTGGACATGTTCCAAGTCCCCTGCAGGATGAGTTGTAGTAGTTTACTCTGCTGAATTCCTGCGAAGGCACTTCTTTGTTACAGTGCCTTGATGTGCGTATTTATAACTGACCTGGCGCAGCAGAACAGCCACTTGGCAGTGTAGTGCTTCAGCTCGCTTCTGAAGTGAAACTAGTAAATGGGAGGATGGAGGGGATAGGGAATTAATTCCTGTGCCTGCGTGTTAAAGAGAACTGTACAATCCGGAGAGGAATGCAGTGGTTTACCTCGGAAGCTCAGGCCTTCCTTCAGCTGTCCAGGCATTGTGAGGAAACCCTAGATGTATGTAATGGTTTGGGGTTTTTTTGATGTTATGCATGAGTCCCCAGCTGATCTCCTGAGACATCCGCAGAGTGGAGAAAGTCTGGAGCAGCTCACACTAGCTAAGGACAGGAGAGATGGGCACAGCTTGCCAGGACATATTGTAAAGAGAGAGGACTTTCACAGGACCACCCAGCAGGGCAGTAATAGGATTTTCTGAGCCTCAGGGTAGCATTCAGCTGCTGCAACAAACTGCTTCCAACCATTGTCTTCTTGCTGGGTGTAGTCTCCTCTTTCCCAGCCCCAGGTACCCTGGGGTGTGTGGTGGCCCTGACATGCTCTACAGAAGCCCCTCAGCCTGGCTCCTCCCTCTCTTCTCTCCTTATAACAGCGTTGGCTGCAAGTGCAGCTTCCCAGCAGTTCCCTGGTGCCTGCTCATCGAGTTGCTGCTCCAGTGCCCTGTCAGGAAACGGACTAGGAGAGGAGAAAGGAACCGCTGTAAGTGAGCTACTGCCTCCAGACACTGCTCTTGCTGTAGATGGCAAGGATCAACGCCTGTGTGCAGCAGGCTGTCTCCTTCCTAGCTCATGGCTGTTCACCTTTTCCGCTGCTGTGTTCATACTGGTGCCTGCTGGCAGCACTGCAGACAGAAGACTGGCTGAGGAGTAATGATGGCTTCTTTGGCTCACAGACTGAAAACCTGCTGAGGAGTGAGAGCTGATTCTAGCAAAGCAACTGTTTAAATCCTTAGTTTGTTTTGCTGTAAAGCCAGCGTGAGGAAACTTTGTAGCATCTCCTCAGGTGGATGGTGAATGGATGTTGCAGTGGTTAATCTAACCAGTACCTAAGGAGCTCTTTACACACTGGGAGGCACTAAAACCCTCTGCTCTCCCTTTATTCTAACGGATTCTGTTTGTCCCTAAATGGCTCCGGTATAAATCAGAGCCAGGGAAGTGTCTCAGCCTTTGCTAAAAGCCGGTGGTTTTCATTTTTGCACATATTTACACTGTATTTGTTCTTTTGGACAGCAGCAACAGCAGTGTGTTACAGCGCTCTCTTTTCAGGGGGCGCAAGCAATACATTACCAGCTCTAATTAGCTTTTTTATGAAGGAGACTGCTTGAAATAAAGTTCATTTTGTAGTTTGTACTGAGCTGTATAGAGAAAGTAGCAGTAATTCACGGGTGAAATCTACCAGGAAACAAGCAGGCTGATCCATAACTCAAATGGCAGTCTCCTCCTTTGGTGCTTTTGCAAGGATCAAAACATTCCTATTTGAAGTATTTTTCACAGCAAAGACAGCATTTAAATTAAACTCAGAAAGAATCTTCTGGGCTCATTTTATTCACCCCTCTCAGCAGGTGAAGAATGTAGAGAAACTGAGGGAGGGAAGCTCCTGAGCTGTAAAGCCAAGAGTTTTCCAGGAGGGCAGGTTTGGGGAAACATTCATGACGAGGTAAGGTGAACTGAAGCCGTGTTTCTGAGCAGCAACAGAAGCTGCTAACACTGTGTGTAGTGTAGGATTTTTTTTTGTATATAGTCTCCTGAAAGGTAAGTTTTCATTTTTTTACTATGGTTTTTATTGTTTCTGGGATAACGGTGTCCTGAACCTTGGCTGACTCTATGACAACGCGTACAATCCAGCTGAAGACTTCCTATAACCTGGCCTTGATGGTTTCTCATAGTTCTCTTGCTGTTTTACAATGACAAAGTACAACTGTTCAAGCCCTGCAGGAATTTCATTGCAGAGTTTGAACTGAAAAAAGTTAATTGAAAATATGCTGGTTTCTGCCCTCCTCTGCATGTCCCTTCTCCCTTGTTCAGTTGCAGGCAGGAGGTTGAGATGAAAGAGGGCTTCAGAAGCAATTCCTCTTGTCTCTAGATTTCTTTTATTAGTGCCTCTTCATACTCTAAAATTTCTGTGACAGCATCTTCCATTTCCCAGAGCACAAGGGCCTGGCTCTCAGGGGCACTTCAGCTGCTTCCCCCTGGGAGCCCATGGATGTGTATCCCCTCCTTTCCCACATCCATGGGTTTGTGTCCCCTGTCAGGACACACACCTATGTCTGCCCCTCTCCAGAGCCTGCACGCTCATGGTGGCAAACCTCTCCTTTGTGGAGAGCTGACCAGCAGAGACACATCACAACATCTGTGGTAAATCCACTCTGCAGGTCAGTCACATCCTTTCTGCTGCACTGAGCTGCTCAGCAGACTCTTTCTTTTAGTACTTGTATGGCTGGGCTCAGAGGTGACTCTCTTCTCACCCAGAGACCTTTGCTTTGCTTGACTGTGGACCCTTCAGAACGAGTTGCAGAAAATCCAGGATGTACTGATTTTAACCTGTCAGTGAGGCTTTCTAAATGCAGCTGTAACTGCTTGTCTTTCACCTCCAGCAGGAAGTTTCCTTTATACAGAAGATATTTCTGCTACAATGGACAAAGGTCTTTCCTTCCTTCTCTGTGTGATTACAACCATGCTGCTCCTGGGAGAATCAAGCCGGACAGGTGAGAAAAATGATCCAAACCTGCTGCCTGCATCCAAATCTGGGTTTGTTGTTCTTTACAGAGTGAAGTCTTTCAGTCTTTAACTGCTAGTGCTTATTTTGCCTGATTTTCTTATTCTTCAGCAGCTTATTCTGCTGGTTATGTCAGCGTAGGATTTTGCTTTTGAATTGGTTATTAAGATATCACCAGGGCCTAGCTTGTTATTGCAGTTTGTGATTGTGCACTTAGTGCATTTGCTGCTGTATCTCTAAATCAGAGGAGAGATGAGGGCAGGTTAAAAAGCCTAGAAAAAGGGTGCCTAGGTGTCCTTGAACACCATCGTTGTGGTTAAAGCTGTTTCTTAGGGTAGACAAATGCTGGCAAAGGATGCAAAGGCAAGGCTCCTAGCCCAGAGAGAGGGTGGGGTGGGAAACTGAGGTGAGGTGGCCAGTGCTTAACAGTGCTATGAGCTTTTCCACAGGAAGCTAAGCAGGCAGCCAGCTCCCATTGGAAGGCTGGGCATGTCAGAGGAGAAGGGGTAAGGATGAGGCTGATTTTTGCCACTGCAGTTGTTTCCTGCAGCCACCAGCCTGTGGGGAGCAAGAGTGGAGGGATGAGCCTCTTCTTTGTCTTCTGTTTTTCATAGAATCTCCCAGTGAGGACTTGGCTTCTGAAGTGTCACTGCCATGAACTGTGAGCAAGTGCTGCGACTTGGTTACTTATGGTCCTTTCAGGAGTTCTTACAATGGGCTGCATCCAGTGCCACTGTGGGGGAGCTGAGGCCCTCAGTACAGGCTGTTTTCTTTCAGGAAACCCTAGCAGGTCTTCAAAAAGAAGCCTCAAAAAGCTTTTAGTGCCTTTAATGAGTTTCTAAAGGGAGACAAGAGAACTCCTTTGTGAAGATTTCCAGCTCCCATGGAGAACTGTAGTGGAGAGGGAAAAAACAGGTTTTGTTTCACCATAATGTAGAGTTCAGCACAAGGCCAAAAACCGCAAAACCAAAGGATGAATAATACATAATGAATGAATATGTTGTTATATTTAATGAAAAACTCACAGCTTTTGCTTGAAAGACTGAAAACGCTCTTAATTTTTGGTGTTATCTTGAGGGATTTTTGGCTTTTCCACTGTGAATTCTTTGATTCTCAGGAGCAAAGCTGTGCGTGTTCTAGAAGCAGCATCCTGGGCAATAGTGAGTCGTACATTGACACAACTGTGGGGTCAGTTCTGCACCTCAGACACTGTAGTTTTGCTCTTTTGCAGCTGGGGTGAAATGGGGGGATTCTCCTGAGGATTAAGGGAAGAGAAGCTGTGGATCAAATAATTTAACAGGACTTGTTGGAAGTCGCACAGCAGAGCAGAGAGTAGAACCCAGCAGCAAGACTGACCCCAGTAAAAGCACTTGGTGTTTTTACCAAAGAGGGGAGTATCATTACCTTGGTTTTACAGATGGGAAACTAAGGCACAGGAAGGAGAAGTAATACCCAAAAGGTCAACAGGGATTTGACACTTGGTTTTCACTCTGTGCTGTTCACGGGGTTGTTCCTGGCTCCCAGCACGCTTTAACCCTGTCAGTTTTATTGACTTCCCTTGCTCTCTTTTCCTTGATGGGACACAGAGAGCAGGCAATCCCAGCAGGGCTTCCTGGCCCCTCTTGCTGTTGATTCCTGGTTTTGGACATGGCCCTTTTGGAGGCTTTAGTTTTCAGAGGAATGAAAAGTCAGGGTGCTTGGAAACTGAGGGGGAACAGAGCAGGACACAGTGGAGAAAGGTTTGTATTCCAGTGGGTGCAGCCCCTCATGTCTTGGAACTTGATAGTGATGGGCTGTTTACAGGGCTTTTCCTTAGGGATTTCGACAGGGGTTTGCTGGAGTGAGAGGGAAATCTCAGTTGTGTGAAGCAGCAGAACTGGCTTTTCACCTCACTGGGGAGGACAATCAGGAAATAAGCCAGCTGATCGTGCAGCATCAGTGTGTGAGTGACAGCCCTCATCACTGAGTTACAGTTAGAGCCTTTTGTAGCCCGAATCTGGCTGTGGCTGTTCCTGCTCCTGTTTCACACTAGCACTGTGCTGTGAATGAGCAAACTTGAAGCGCTGCAGCCACGAGCTGGTGAGGCCAGGACAGTCATCCTGCTGTGGAAGTGCAGTAGGAATGAGGGTGTGAAACATCACTTTTGAGGAGCTGCAGATAAAAGCCCTGCAAGAAGCTGATGATGTTATTGTGTTTTTCAGGAACCTCAAGGAATGACGATGTGCTGAGTCAGGTACGTTTGAGCTCCCTGGAGCAGAGCTGCCAGTGAAGGTGTGTGTGCAGAAGACCAGAAATAGATGTGGTTACGGTGTGCGATGCTTTTAAACCGTGAAGTTATCATTTTGAATACATTTCCATGGCTGGTGCTGGCCATGTCTGAGTCTGTGTGCGTCTGTGCTGGGATTTTGCTTTCCTTTAGTCCAGAATTCAAAACTCAGCCATGCCCCAGGGCAGAACCTGCCTCCAGCCTCTGACTGTTTTGTCTGCAACAGGCACTGATCTCTTTGGGAGCCTGTGTGTGCTGTGTGCCCTGTGACAACATTTAAAGTGGCTTTTATTCAGGCAACGAATCCTAACAACAGGCAGTGAAGGGAAATGGTTGTGATGGCTCAGTTCCTGTTGGGGAACCGCAGTGGTGGGGTTGCTGCAGCTCACAGGGGCAGATTTACAGCTGGTTTAGCACAGGAGACACCCCTTGAGGCTGAGGGCCCTGCCTGGGGCTTTGCAATCCAATCATTCCTGCTCCATTTCTCGATGTGCAGGGCATTGACTCGAGGGGACCAGAAGAGGCTCTTCCAACTCTGACCGTCACAACGATCCTGGTGAGGCAGTGGCACGGCTCTGGGGTGGCTGGGACGTGGCTGGGGTCACGCTTTGCCTTTTCTTTCCACCCATGTATTTGTAAGTGGATTTTTGTGCCAGCGCCTCAGCACCCTCACAGGGAAGAGCTTCTGCCTAAGAGCTCAGCTCAGTCTCCCCTCGGGCAGGTTCAAGCCATTCCCCTTGGCCTGTCCCTACAGGCCCCTGCCCAAAGCCCCTCTCCAGCTTTCTTGCAGCCCCTTTAGGCACTGGGAGACTGTTCCAAGGTCCCTGCAGGCTCTGGAAGCCCGGAACTCTGTGTTTTCCCCCCAACATGCAGGAAGATCCCTACGTCATGGTGAGGAGCGCGGAGCTGGAGGGGTACTGCATCGACCTGCTGAAGGCTCTGGCTGCGATGCTCCGGTTCCGCTACAGGGTGAAGGTGGTGGGCGATGGGCAGTACGGAGCTGTCGCTCCCGGCGGGAACTGGACCGGGATGATCGGTGAAGTTCTGAGACGGGTAATTTTCCATTTGTGCTCTTCAAAGTGGGCTCCAGGAGGGCAGAGCAGCGCCGGGGCCTGCTCGGGGTCATCGAACTCATGGGCAGCAAGACTTGTGGTTGGGTTTGGCCTGCCTGCACGGAAACCAAGGAACAAGGAGGTGATGGCCACAGCAGGAGCTCAGAAAGAGGCGCTCCTGGGCTTGCCTCAGAGGCCTCCCAGGGTTTCTTTGAGCTCTGAGGGACTGCACAGGCTCCTCAGCTCAGTAGCGAAACAAAGATAGCGGCTGTCAGGAAACCTTGCCTTGACCCTGACCCCTGAGGACGCCGGAGCCTCAGCTGGTCTGTGATGCTGTGGCAGGAAACCAGAAGGCCCAGATTCCAGCCCGCAGCCATCAGTGCAAAGCTGTCCTGTTTGTCAGAGCTGTCTGTGGCACAGGGCAGTGACCGGCGCTGCAGGCCTGCCTCAGCCTGGGGCAGTCTCTGCTTGCGTGCAGGCTCTTCAGGCAGGTTGAGGGTCCATTGCTTTCCCCCTGCCTTGCAGGAAGCAGACATTGCAGTGGCGCCGCTGACGGTCACATCAGCGAGGGAAGAGGTGGTCTCCTTCACCACCCCATTCCTGCAGACCGGGATCGGAATCTTGCTCCGCAAAGAAACCCTCTCTCAGGAGATGTCGTTCTTCCACTTCCTGGCTCCTTTCAGCAAGGAGACCTGGACCGGCCTCTTGTTTGCCTACGTGCTGACGTGCTTCTGCCTCTTCCTTGTTGCCAGGTATGAATGAATTTGTTTCCCAGGTTTTGGTCGAGTCAGCTCCTTTCTCAGCTATGGAGAGACCTCGGTGCTAAAGGAAGCACCTGGGTGCATTTTGCTTTGAGGAGCCTTCTGTACAGGTCCAGAACCAGGGCCAACAAAGCTTAAGTAATGTCAGGTTAAGACAGCATGGAGAGCACGAGACCCCTGGATGTGGCCTACCTAGGGTTGCTGAGAGCACTGTGTGCTTGTACTTCAGCTCTTCTTTCTCACCCTTATCGGAGCTTGCTTTGAACTGACGGTGTTCCCATGGGCAGGTCCCTCTCCTGTGTTTGTATGCACTGTGTCCTGCACTGACTGATGGAAGAGTCTCTCTGCCACCCCTCCACTCTTTCCCAAGGGATTCGGCTTCCCCCGCTTTCTTAGGCTGCTCTAATGCTCTCTGCAGCTGCAGTCTTGGACAAAAGCGCTACTGCTGGAGCCCTGGCCTCCTCAGGTGAAAGAGGAGCCGCCATGCACAGAAGGGGCATTTTCAGTCTGGTCCGCACTGCTGCACTCACACTGCAGGATGGTTTAGATCTGTTTTTCCCCGGAGTGTCTTGTTTTATCCTGCCATTTCCCCCAGGCTGAGCCCCTGTGAATGGAACGAGCCGAAGAACGAAGAGAACCACTTCACCTTCTTGAACAGCCTCTGGTTTGGAGCAGGAGCCCTTGCCCTGCAAGGTGAGCTGGAGAACAGCCACGGAGGGGCTCTGGCGGAGGCATGGGGTGTGTATAGCCAGCTCTGGTGTGTCTGTAGCTGCTCTGGGGAATGTGAAGGTGACCTCTGCACGGGTGCTTTGTAGAGGGGAGCGTTTTGTTGTTGCTTTTGGCCACTGACGCTGCTCCAGCTCTGCTCTGCAGGTTGGTGCAAGTCAAAGCAGCCGTCGCAGCTCTTCTAGGCTCATGCTCAGCAGCTGCAGGGCAAGTTTTGCAGTTTGGCCTTTATGTAGAGGGAAACCTTGAACTCGGGCTCATGGTCTAAAGCTCTCTGTGTCTCTGTGCATCCCTCCTGTGTGTTTTCTGGGCCCTGGTCATGCAGGTGTCACCCCTCGGCCCAAGGCTCTCTCTGTGCGGGTCGTTGCTGCTGTCTGGTGGCTCTTCACCATCGCACTGCTGGCTGCCTACATCGCCAACTTCACCGCCCTGCTGAGCTCCGGCAGCGAGCAGCTCCCCATCCAGACCTTTGAGGATCTTGTGAAGCAAAGGAAGCTGGAGTTCGGGACACTGGAGGGCTCCTCTACCTTCTACTTCTTCAAGGTATCCGTTGTTTTGTTCGTCTCTTCCTCCACCTTTTCTCAGGAAGAAAAGCCTGTAGAGGACCGTGTGTTCATAGTGCATTCCTTTACAAGCCAGCAGTCTAGCCTGCAGGGGCTGTCCCTGTGTGCCTCGAACAAGTTATTTTGCAGCCACTGCACATACGGGCAGATTTTATGTGATGTTTTTGCACTTCAGTTGACACTTGGATTTTTGGGCTGCAGAACTCCAAGAATCCCATCCATCAGATGATCTACGAGTACATGGACAAGAGACGGGACCACGTTTTAGTCAAGACCTACCAGGAGGCAGTTCAGCGGGTGATGGAGTCCAACTACGCCTTCATCGGGGAATCCATCTCCCAGGACCTCGCCGCCGCCCGGCACTGCAACCTCATCAGGGCCCCCGAAGTTATCGGAGCCAGAGGATTTGGCATCGCCACCACCCAGGGTTAGTCTGCCCCCCTCTCCGCTTGGAATCGTGGAACGGCTCGGTTTGGAAGGGAGCTTCACAGCTCATCCAGCCCCGTGCAGTGAGCAGGGACATCTTCAACTGGAGCAGGTTGCTCAGACCCACCTCCAGCCTGGCCTGGGATGTCTCCAGGGAGGGGGCAGCCACCCCCTCTCTGGGCAGCCTGTGCCAGGATTTTAGCACCCTCAGTGTAAACCATTTCCTCCTCACATCCACCCTGAATCTCCCCTTTTAGTTTTAAACCACGCCCCTGGTCCCGTCAACCTCCTGCTTCAGACCCCAGCGTTTCTTGGCGCGTAGCAGAGGATTGCTCAGACGTGCTCTGAGCTGTCCCAGGCTCTCCTCATGCTCTCATTCTGCCCCCTCCAGCATCCCCGTGGACGAAGCAGCTCTCTGTGGCCGTGCTCAAGCTGCGCGAGTCCGGGGACCTCGATTACCTGCGCAACAAGTGGTGGGAGAGCAGCTGCCTGCACAGGAGCCGCGAGCGGTGGAGCCCTCTGGAGCCCCAGGCGCTGGGGGGGCTCTTCCTCACCCTGGCCATCGGCCTGGCCCTGGGCGTGATCGCAGCCGTGGCCGAGCTCTCAAACAAGAGCAGACGCGCGGCTGGGCATGCCAAGGTGGGTGATGGGTTTATCTCCTGCCCTGATTCCCTGTATCCTACCGGATCAGCAGGAACAAGCTCGGTACCAGCCTGATCCTGCTTTTTCTGAGGAAAGCAGCGCAGTGACAGGGGAAGCCATCGTATCCAGTTGCTCTTTAAAGAGCTGGGGTTTCACGGCTTGGGCTGGGTGACAGATTTCTAGCCTGGACAGGGCACCAATAATAAAGTAACCTCCCACCCTGCCACAATACTGAAGCAGAAACGTCTGCTCGGTGCCTTGGCAGCCCAAGTGCATCCCGGTGTGCTCAGCGCGCACAGAGGACAGTAGATCACCAGTAACAAGTTTATTCTCAAGTATGGCTCCTCTCAAGTCACTTGACAAGCAGGAAAACACATGTGAATGAAACCGCACCAGAATCTGAGTGCGTGTCCTGTTCCCTGCCTGTTCCAGGGGTGGGCTGTGCACCCTTTCCCAGGACACAGAGACACCCATCCTTGTGTTTCCCCCCTTTTGTCTTCCAGAAATCTTGCTGTGCTGTTTTCACAGAGGAAATCTGCACTCGTCTGCACATAAAGAAAAACACAAGACAGAGCCAGGAGACTTCAGGGAGGGCCAATGCTTAACAGTCCTGTCCTGAAGGAGCGGGCCTGTGTTAGCTTCATACCACGTGTACTTCGTAGGAACTACATCGATGTAGGCAGATGTTTCTCTGCAGGTCTAGAGTGTTAGTTTTCTAATTACACACACACAGAGCACGTCTGGATTGGCGGAGCTGGATGCAGAAGAAAATCAAGTGACTTGGAAGAATTTCAATCCATGAGGGATAGAGGGCAACTTGACAGTAGGGGAGGTTAACGACGCGGTGAGATACAGCTGAGGTGGCTGCAGTGGTGGGTCTGTATTTACTTTAGAAGTTCACTGTGTAAGTACATGAACACCTGTAGGAGTAAGTGACTTGGGACAGTTAATGCAGAGCCTCTGCTTACGACTGACAGCCTGAGGTACAGCCTTGGAAATGGAAAGCTCTCTCTTAGCTGCCTGCTCTCAGCAAGAGCCGCTGCTGAAAGAGCCAGTTACAAACTGCCCCATTCTGAGCAGATGCTGCTCGCTGGGAAGGTTGGTTCTGATCAGGAAGGACAGAGCTGAGGCGTAATCCCCAGCGGTGGGGCTTAACTGAATCCCCTGCAGTGCCTGAGGGAGCCCACGCAACCGAGGAACTACTGGACACAAGAAGTGCCAGATGTGGACTTGTCCTTGCCCGGTTCCCATCAGGGACAGGTTTCACTGCTCAGCCATAGAGGGTTAACAGTTTACCTGGTCAAGAACTGCTGAGGAGCATTGAAGGTTGGAATCCAGCAGTACCGGAGTGTGAAGCCTGGTTATGGGGCAGCTGTCGTACAAGTTCCCCAGGGAAGGGTGAGGCTGTGGGCACTGGGCATTAGCCTCTTGCTTGCAAAGAAGAATCCTTGGGACTCAAAGGCTCAGCTGTGCATTAAACAGTTCTCCCATTCAGAGCTGGAATGGCTGACGCAAAGGTCGTGGTTAAATTACTCCATTTAGGTGCTGCACAGCCCACGGAGGGGGAAAGAAGGCAAATTCAGTTCCTTGGGAATGGCTTTAACTGCACTGCAGGAACCAAGAGACTAACTCCTACCCATCCCAGCATTAAATGACTGAAGGCAACAGAACTTAACGTGCCTGCAGCAGGAGGATAGCTGGGTGCTCCTCAACAGAGCACTGCACATTCACTTTGAGGGTAACTTAGTAAGACTAACCTTCATCAAACTATGGCTGAATAATTTCATGTAGTTGCAGAATTCCCCTCCCAACCCAACTGGTAACAAGAACAAACAGGGAAAGCAACAGGAGCTACGGGTTCTTCCAACTGGTGGTAAACCAGTGCTGTCCAGTTAGCCCAGATCAGGACAGTTCTGTTTTAAACACAGCTTAAGTGATGCTTCTTAGGTTAGAAAGTGGATCAGTCCTTTGGTCAACTCAACTGCAAAGAGCACGAAACGCTTTAGCTGTTTAAAAGCTGACATGGGAAACGCAGTGTCAGACTGACTCAGCTCTTTAGAACTACCTGGTGTGTGCCATGTCCTTGCTGGCAGAGTAGGCAGAGATGTATAAAAAAAGGTTTCGTTGACATTTAAATATATTTCTATATGAATGTCTCACAGAACAAAAAAATAAAGTCTTTCCATCACAAAAACTGCAGCATGAAAATAAACACTTACCAAAATAAACAATGAGTGATATACATATATATATTTGGGGGTGTATACTATAGAGTGAGCCATATTGTTGCTTTTTAAGTCACAAAAGCACAATATAAATACGGAATTTCCTATGAACTCTTTTCCCTGTTGTAATAAAAATACATTCTTTACAGTTAAAGTAAAACTAGTGCAAGTCCGTGCTGCTGCTGCCGCTGCGCTGCGGGCCAGCCCCCATCATTGACACGGCACTTCATACTTAAAGATGACGCTGAAGATCTTCCCCCCGAGGCGGTCAGCGAGCCACGAGTTCTTGATCACAGCCAGCTTGAGGCTCTCGCACTTGAAAGCCGCGTAGTAGTTGGTGTGGATGGCGCGGCCCATGCCCTCGATGATGACCAGGTCTGTCTTGCGCTCCCGCACCAGCACAGCCAAGCCTTTGTCCAGACGGCTGAAGGAGAGCTCTGGTTAGGAACAGACCTTACATGTGCCACGAGAGACGGGTGGTTCTAAGGGCTCTGGACATAAAATGTGGAGGGATACGGCCTTTCAGCTGGCATTACTGATGCCAATAACCAGGAACTCTTAAAGGCAATGAGACTGAGTCATAGTTTTAAAGCCCCATCCCCAGCGCACTTGGGATTTCCCAGGAAACAAGCAGGAAAGTTCTGTTCCCCCAGAGAACTGAACTGAGAGTAACCAGGTTAACAACATGGAACATGCCTGGGCTCAAGGGGGTTTCCTGGTCATGTGCAGGACTTAACTGAGCTGCTCCCGAGCATGGCTGCGTGTCACTGCTCAACACAGCATGGTAAGGCAGATACCCAACAACGAGGAAGGGCTGATCAGTATCACACGTCTGCAAATCCAGACTAAGCAACGTTACTGGTTGTGTGGAGGTGACTGCTATCAGGAAGAGTGGCTGAGATCCTCCAGCGCTAAGTCTCGGAACATTCTGCAGCTGATGGAGACAAAGAACAGATGGGGACTTTGCCAACATACCTGAGATCTAGGCACGGAGAACTCGAACCCGTCTGAACCAAGAGCAGCTTCTCCTCCTTCAGGGCAGATCTTGAAGAAGAAAGAAGACAAAAACATTGAATGTCACCGAAATCCGGTACTAAACCAACGACAACAACTGTCCGAGGCTGCTCTGCAAAGGCTTCCTTCCCCGCTAGGGTTCCAGCAGGGAACACAACGCCGCCTTCAGAAAAGGCTTATTTGGTCAGCTGCGTGTCCTCCGCAGGGCTACTCTGTGTGTGACAGCGCTGCATTTGCCTCTGTTCTTTCTAACACAGCTTCATGTTTTAGCAGCTCGAATGCTCAGCAGGGAAGACAGAGAAAAGAAATACAATTATGGGTTGTTCATAAAGATCTGATCTGTAAATTGTTCACCTGCATGAAAGTACAAGTCCTGCCTTGCCTTGCTTCCAGGTTCCAGATTTCAGACGCAATAAACACAGGTAATATGTAACAAGGAACTTGCTTTTTCCTTCTCTGTACTGTTCAATGCACAAAGAAGGCTGGGAATGTGCTTACTGAATGATGGGATCCATTGCTGCTATCCGCTCAGTCACGATCAGGGATTCGCTGTAGGTGACATCGTTCAGGGCAGGGCCAGAGTTACAGGCCAGTATAACCTGAGGTAAGGGTCCAGAAGAGTCCACTGGTTAATGCAGTGCACGTGTGGTGGCAGAGTTGCTTGTGTGTTTAAGTCATCGTGCCCTGACTTACTGTACCAAAGAGGAAATGCGAAGAGGAAGGCAGGAGGCCCAGGGCTCATTCTCCCTCAGGTCACTGCTATTTTGGGACTTACGACCCTCAGCACCCTCACAGGGCAGAGCTTCTGTCTAAGAGCTCAGCTCAGTCTCCCCTCGGGCAGGTTCAAGCCATTCCCCTTGGCCTGTCCCTACAGGCCCCTGCCCAAAGCCCCTCTCCAGCTTTCTTGTAGCCTTTGGAGTTCCAGGGGTTGGGATTAGTCCCAGTTTTGATGCCAGGAGCCAGTCTGGTCAAAAGTACTGCAGGTGGACAGTTAGCAATTGCCAAAGCTCTGTTGCACGGTGAATTCACAATGAAACCCACTTACCTCTGTCCCTCGAGAAAGGAGCTCTCTGACAAAAGGAAAGACTCCTAAAATTATGTCTATTCCACTGTTATCTGCGAAAATTAAGGCACATTTATGAGGGGGACCCTCCTGAAAGAGAAAACCAACGTATTCAGGATTGAGTTCACAGCTCATTTCAGTGCACAGTCTGTGTTATTTGCAACTCCTCACTTTAAAACCCCACATTTTATAGCCTCAGACGCTTGGCCATTTGGTTCTCTAGCAGCAACACAACTCATCAGAACACCACCTGCCCTCAGTCTTAGGGGAAGTTAAGTAAGTTCCCTGATGGTGTCTTTGCACAGTAATTTAAAGCAGCCTGCAGTAACTTTGATTTCTTTGAGAGGCCCTTCAAGCTCCATTCATATAACCTGCACTGGAATTAAAGACAGCAGCTCTGAAGAGGGGCAACCTTGGAGGCTGGAGGAGGAGCAGCAGCATGGGCGGCTGCTGGTGCAAGTGTGGTGGCCATCGGGGTGCACCTACCTCGGTGGCTGTTTTAAGCTATCCTGCTGTAGGGTGACAGGATTCCCTCTGCCAGGAAAGGGCAGGAGGGGCGGCTGGGGGCAGTGACATCCTAAAACACAAAGAGATTCCCTCTCCCCCATTAACGTTTCCATTTGTTCTAAATCTGATGTTACAAACTCAGCCCCCTCCAGTTCACACCAACAGCCGCAATTTCATAGTGAACAATGCCTCATTGTTAATAAAGCACCGTCAGGACAGTGCCTGGCCTTCCTCGGTTGTCACTGTTTGTTACAGGGATGAGCTGACAGGTTCTGGTTGAAGATGTAAGGAGTTTGAATGATCTACTCACAGCAAAGCTTTGGCTCCCATTGCTCACTGGGATTTACACAAAGACACAAAAGCTTTTCAATTAACCCTAACGAAAGAGCAATAGGGATCACACAGGGCAGAAAGGGCTTTGCTAATTGGCGAGTTAATTGCCTTCAGCAAGCTCCTACATTACTGTTGGCTTTAGGCTGGCTACTCAGCCAGAGCAACAAGCCAAATGTTACCTTTGGGCCCAGTGTTCAAAGTTCTGGGGCTAGATGTACAGAAATAAATGTCTTTATAAAGCAGGGGCACAACGTGGTCCCTGTGGAACAGCTCTGGGAGCAGCTGGGTTCCAAACGCTGTAGATCCTGAAGGAATTCAGCTAAGAAACTTGGTAAGTGATGAAGTGTCAGACTAATCCTTTTTATTCCTTTCTTTATGGTATGGCTGCTGAGTTCCTGGTACTGGGTTACCAGAATGTATTCTGAGTTGTCTGAAGAGGTTTCTGTTAAAGCCCAAGATTAATAACGTGGGTTTATGATGAATGTGTTTAATTACTCATGGTTAGTAGCGATTGTGGGTCATACCTTCAGTCGCTCCAGCCACTGGTTGTAGGAATCTTGTAGCCAGGGACGTTCTGTGTCATAGACAAGATCGTGTTAGTGTGGCTTTCAGGCAAAGAGGAATTCTGTATGCTATGAAAAGCAGGAGGTGGCTCTTTCCAGGTGTTTAAACATTAAAGCATTTGAGCTCAGGCTTCTGAACCTTAAACAAAGAGTTCCAGAGCTCTGAGTTAAGGGAAGAGCTCAATTGAAGCAGTCTTGAAAGGGACATTTTCATAACAAAGCAATGAAGTCAGGCAGGTTGGCTGTGTAAGGATCCATCCCAGGTGGCCTCCCAGGACACTACCTCCTCGAGTGGGTTACAACAGTTATGAAAAGAGCAAAGACATTCTGAGTATCTGTGCAGCTCAGGCCTCGGTTCAAGGAGAGCTTTTCAGACTGCAATTCCTTTGGAACACAGATGGGAACGTCCCACTCAAACTCTGCAGGCTGTGCTCCAGGTCACCCCAGCGAGTGCTGAGGTTTCCTGCCACCCGGGGCAGCAGAACTGCCGCAATAAACCCGGGCACACAACATCCAGTCCCAGCCACCACCACACATCTCCCTTTACCTTGTAGTTTTGACTTGGCTTCTTCAAATCCAAACTGTGGCTCAGATTCCAGAACGCTGCATCAGAGGGGAAATAAAGGGTACGCAGTTAAGCGGCTTCATCTCAAATACAGCTCAAATGTCTCCTTAGCAGGTGGTCAGCAATCTTACTGGTTATATGGGGAGTGCAGACAGGTCCAGTGAGTGAGAAACAGATACTTTGTGCTTGGGTTAAAACCAAAAGGCTCAGATGTATATTACTGAAGCTGGTTTCTTTTGGCATAAGAACTCTTAATTTAACACCCAGATGTTTGCAGGCACTAGGCTACAGGCACAAAAGACACCTTTTGGTCTGCAGCCCACCATAAAATGGAGTCATGGTCTAAAGTCTTGGTGAAACAGTCTCCTCTGAAGGCTGAACTACAAGAGTTTTTGAAGGGGTACCTGTGTGGCACAAAAAGGGATTAACAACCAGAGCCCGGTTTTCAAAGTTACTGCCAGGAGTTGATAGTAAAGGAGCCCCAGACATGTGGGTGGTGAGGAGGATTTCCACAGTGAGGTGACTTGGTTCTAAGCTCAGTACAAATATTACAGCATGTGGGCACTGCTTGTCAGTTCAGTTCATGAAGTTCCTTAAAGCCAGCACTAAATGACATTTAACTCGGTATCTCTCAGTTCCTTCCTTAAAGGCTCTTGGATCTGTACTATCAGCCCCCCCCCCAGAAAGTTCTAGAACTGAGATTCCTCTCACAACAATGCTTGTAAAGAAACAGCCAACACTTGATACAGGTTTAATACAAGCTACAGTTAGATCAGTGCACTTAATTCTCCACAGAAAAAAGAACAATTGGACATTCTGAATCTTAAACGGTGCTTTTAAAACATTTTGAAACATTGAACACCTACTCTGAGACTGCTTTTGCTCCCCAGTCAAAGACATTCCCCGCAAGAAGTCCTTTCACCAGAGCAAACTGCCTCTCCTCCCAGTCTAATGAATCCAAAGACTCGATTACGCTGTGGAAGCATTTTAAGGCTATGCCATTTTCTTTCTGCTTTATCTGTAAGAAAGACATGAAACACTGGATTTATAGACAAGAACTTCTTACCCATCACTGGTTGTCTCAGGGCCAGCACCATGCTCAAGCATTCTCCTCTACGTTCATGGCCTCTAATGGACCAACAAGTTACTATTACCAGCATGCTTAGTATCAAGAAAAAAAGTTCCCTGGGATTCTAATAAAAAGCTTTGTGAGTGCTAGGATATGATCTGCAGCCCAAGAATTACTTGGCTTAAACAGTTCAGGTGCTATAGATCTTGAGGTTGGGGACTGGAGAGTGGGCACACAAAGGGCCTTTTACAGTGCCACGACCCATCAAACCCAGGTAATTACCACGAGCAGACTCAGCACTGCCTGGTTCACAGACACTGGAGATCTCTCTGATTTCTGCATCAAGAGTTTCATCATCCCAGGTGTTAAGAAGCTCCTGATTTTTTCCTCCAGCGGGATCAGGGTTACACAGCCAGTTATCTTCCCAGCTTCCCCAGTTCTAAACTGATGGGAACACCTCCTCGGGGAGGAGCTGGTTACACTGGTAGCTGACACAGACACCACACACTCATCAGAACAGGACCAACACCAGTTCTCTTCTCAGAAGTATCAGACAATGGAAGCTGGTAATTTTTATGGTTGGTGTTACCCTCCCCATGTGCATGTTGAAAGTCCAGGGTATTAGATCCCATTACCATTGCTTCTCCTCAGTGACAACCACCAACTGATTAAACCTGTTGCAAGGTAGCCAGTTACTGACCTCCCCCTCCCCAAGCCATGACTTACACAAAGTTTCAGAGTATGGAAAAAGTGTCTTGAACTCGGATGTTGTCCACCCCGTAAAGCAGGAACAACTTACCTTTGAATAGGGATCCGGAAAATTGAACTCGTTTAAACAGTGTTCCCTTGTATCCAGAAGGCTTCTAACTGTTAAGGTACCATACGCACTTTAAAAGGGGAGAAGGGGGGGAAAAAAAAGAGATCAACTACTTGTACAGAAAGAAAACTCTTCTCTTTCCTCCATAAGTCACTGCACATCACACAAGCACTTGAAAGTCTTTACATTCCACACGTGCTAAACACTGCCTCTAAGTGGCAAATCTGCTGTACAGTCTACTTAAATACAGAGAGGGAAGATGTTCAGAGCAAAGCAGGACACTGGCATGAACATGCTGCCATGTTCAATAAGTAGGTAGCAATTTTAAATAATAAAATTTTAAATATAAAACCATATAATTTTCCCATTACATTCCAATATACGAGACCCAAAAGTTCTGTGCAGAGGACCTGATGTTTAGCACATCACCTTCTTGAAGCCTTCAGCCTACCCAGCCTTCAGCCTGCTCTGCTTTGTAACCTAAGCAGCTTTTAGTTAGTTTTCAGTTAGCTTTTAGTTTGCTCTGCTTGAAACAAACAGGAAGTGATGAAAAGGGAACACAGAGACACTTACAAGGGCTGCTGCCTGAGTGTCTGCAGCTTGTTCCAGTACTTCTGCTGGAACTTTTCAGCTCTCTCCAGAGCATCCATGGAGTCTGGCTGGCTGGCTGCAGCACGCTTTGCCACCTGGCAGGGAAACGAGGCAAGACACAAGTTACCACATGAATTCTTCCTCCATGTAACTGATCTGAAGTTTAGCCTGAGAAATAACCCCTCCATCTGCTCTTCAGTGCCTGCATATATCAAGTCCCTCCCACACAGCATCTCCCAGCTTCCCTTGACTCCAACCACCAAAGAATATTTAAATACCTCCTGTCTTCCCAAAGGATTTCAGCTTCATTTTCAAGACTGTACTTTCACAAATTAAACACAACTTACTTACATTAGGGGGGAAGAAACAACGTGCGCGCACACACACGTAAAAGGAGAAACAGGCAGGAATTTAACAGTCTGCATTAACCCATTGTGTTCTCTCTCTTTACTGCAGTATGGGTTTTTCCCAGCCCTTTTCCTCCTGACGCTCACTCATGAAGTTTCTGATTTGGATTTGTTTATTAAGCACAAGCAGCTCTTAGGCACTAGCAGGCACTGACTGAATCCGTTTTACAATGCAGAAGCAATACCTCATGCCTGATTAGGGCCAAGACCCTAACGCTTGGCCTTTCTGGCCTTTGATGATCTGACCATCCTGCTTGCCAGCTCTGTATGAAGAGGTGGTGTCATTTAAGAGAGATGTTTTAAAAGCACCACCAGAAAATACAAACCTTTACACAATAGGTTTGATGCAGCAGGTGTATTCTGCAGGGTTAACATGTTGGTCCACAGAAGATTTATGGACTAAATATCTGAGTCACTCACACATATGACTGTGATATTTACCCCATCCAGAGACTCCTCAAAGCAGGTGAGCCAGTATTTTCTGGCCATGGCATCATCTGTGAGGTCAACAGTGTCTGGAATATAGGTTGATGGGTCTTTCAACAGTGGCAGGTTCACAAGCGGTCTCTCCAACCTATCCATTTCAAGCATGTCAAACTAGGTGAAAAAATGAGAGAGATTTATTAGGACTTACTCAAAAATAGACTCATAACAGATTTACTTGTACAAGGGCTACAGAAGTCCATCCACAGCTGAGAGCGACAAGTTTGCACACAACTTTATGTCACCATAAATAATCCACTCCCCTGCATGGATTATTTATCTGTGCCCATCCTGCAGATGGAGATTATCAAAGCTTCATGCTGAAAACTTACTATAGGCCCTCTAGTTTATTATTTTCCTTCCCTTCCTCCCCAGATCTGCTGGGCTATCAAGTTCAAGGAGCACAAAGAGCTGAGCACAGGATTATTTGTAAAGGAATGCTGCTACGTTGCTTCACAACTTCCCTTTCAGAGTCCTGGTAAGTCCCCAAAACTTTTCCTCATGTCTTGTGAAAACAAGGCTTGGGATCAGATTTCTAAGGACAGAGATTAATTTAATGTGAAATATGTGTAGTTACACAGCTCTGTACAGAAAGTGTGCCTTATTTCTTGCATCTGAAAAAACCTGAGCACACTTATCTGTACTTTATACAACTACCTAATCACATTGCATCTGCCAACAGAAACACTCAGCCTAAGTAAAGATTAAAGCCTACAAAGTGACAGGTCTTTGTGCACACACACTAAGGTGGCTGTTATAGAACAAGTGTCTTCAGTATTAATTCAACTGCTGGAAAGTGGACATTTTTGAACTGTGACTGTTGCAAAGAGATCCCACTTTATGTGAACAAAGTGCGTGCCAAGCAATACAAGAATTCAAAATGGGGCAGCTGTGGACAGCACATTACAGCTGGTTTGACACTCTTGTACCATTGCCAGCATGAAAAAATATCATCTCTCACAGAGGAAAGGCTTGACAAACAACAGATCGTTACATCTGCATAAATGCTTTTAAAATCTGTAATACATTTTCTCATTAAGAAGGATGGGGTGTTATTTTTTGGTCACACTTTTAATCCACAAATTCATTAACCCAATTTCAGTTATGGCAGAGCTGAAAAGTAGATGTTTTTACATATAGGCACAACCCCCAAAATCCACCATCTGCAGCTCATAGTGGACTTATATGAGAAACCAGTCAGTAAGAGCTCTGCACCTCGTCTTCAGGCCTAAAAAAGCTGAGTAACTAACAGAAAACAATGAACCAAAGCCAAGACGTACTTCTCCCACCCCATTCCCTATAGCAAGGAAACCAATTCCTGAAAACTGGAAAGAGATAAATCACTGATGGAGGAGATTTAAAGAAACTTGACACGAAAAACGCTGACATGCAGACTGGTAACACGGTAGAACAATGAGCTCCACTATTCTATCTCCTTTCAAAAGCACTTCAGTAGATGCAGTATTAGAATAGTTTAAGAACCTGAAGGTGTTTTCTGGGTGCTTACTGGATGCCAGTTTCACTGTGCAATCGGAATTACTGTATTGTCAGTGTGTTTAAGAGATGACTGGGCTCATGCTCTTCTGTCCAATTATATATTTCTCTTCTCATAGGAAGTAAATAAAAGCTGCTTAAAGACAGGGGAACATTGGATTCAAAATTCTGAAGCACAATATTTCAGCTACCTCAGAGAAACAGCAAGAGATGAATGTTCCCCCCTCCCCTCTTTGGCGAAGGACACCAAGACAAAGTAGCAGCCACCACCTGTTTTTATGAGACATTACAACAAACCATCACACAAGATACAAGACAACATCACACAACACAAGACACCGTATTAATCACTTCTTTTGGTAAGGAGACCCAGTGGTAGGAAGCAACCAGCTTGAGAATAGCCATCTGTTTTCAAATGGCTATTACTAAGAGAAAGCACTTAGTTCTAGAAAAGACAACCACATACTGTACCACTCCTTGTTCTCTGCATAGGGTAAACATCAGGGGATGTGCTCATAAGACCAGAACTCCCAGCGTAATTCTCTCCCCAGCTATACTGATTTGGATCTAGAAAAGAGAAAGACAGAGACACACATAATCTGAAAATAAAACTGAGAATACTCCCATGAGCGCGTCTAGAGCTAGCATCCCTTCAGAGAAGGTGCTTCACTACCAAAGCCATCTTCCCTTGTCTTTGTAAGTAAACAATTTCCCCTCCAACCCTCAAAAGAAACGTTTCAACCACTCAGTGAATTACCTAGCTCTGAAGAGCTTCAACCTGAATGAGACATAAGACAATAGTTGTAAAATCATTCTTTTTTTTAACCCCCTTCCCTTGCCATTAAGGGCTATAACCAGCGTGCCTTCAAAGCCCTATTGCTGATCATGATTTCTTGTTTCTAAATCTAGATCCAGTATTAACAAAATGTAATCACTAAAGCACAATGTAAGTTCCAAACAAACACTAAAGTTACTTCTAGAAAGTTTTTAGAAGAGAAGAAGTTTAATCAAGTGGAGATGTACAGTATATGCTGCAAAAGCAACGTCTGTAATTCCTCAGTAGCTGGTTCCTTGCCCGTATCTACAAAATGGGTATGAAAATTATTCCACAGCCATTATTCTAAGGTATATTTGATACTTACTAATACTAAGTACCATTAACAACCTCTCTGTGTTCCACTCTAACTAATATACTTACTGGCTTGCTTGTACATCAGCAAGAAATAAAGACAAATGGCAGAATTCAACCAAAGCACCCTACACCCAAAGAATGCTGGACAGAAGTGTCTCATCCTTCATAAATGTGTGAGGCTTTTCTCTCTCAAAGGAACACAGTCTTCTTCAGTACATTAACTGAATGCAGAAGCTGGCCTCTTAAAGAGGAGGAAAGTTCTCAGAAACAACATTTCCCCAACTTGATTTAGTTATGAGTGCTCTCTGCAGAAATCCTGCTGGCTTCTCAAAGCTGAGCAGGAGAAACGGTGAGAAATTAAGATGTCCCTGCCAGAATATATAAAACCAAAGCCCAGCATCTGTGTTTATTAGTGTCAAATGTATTTATTTGGGCAACAACTTACATGCAGCCTCTTAAGAGAAACTCGGACATTACACTGACATTTCAGAACACAGCATATACAGAACAGAGCAGTGCTGTACTTACTGTCTTGTTCAGCTCCTTTTAAAAATGCCCCAATGGCTCCCAGGTAGCCTTCATGTCTCAGGAACAATGCCTGAACCTCTCCCTGCCACAATATGAAACATTGCAATTGGATGGTCCCTGCTGGCTAATATGTACTTCTTTGTCACTAGTTTTACACTTATATTTAATAGAAACAACTAGAAGATGGTAATATTAATTTGTGCTACATTCTAATACATTCAGTAACTTTAATGGTGCTTCTGAAACACAGCTTCAGGAGGAACTGCTTACAAACATCATTCCACAGTTACTAAACAGCTGGGAAAAAAATACATGCAGAAGTGGTGTGTATTCTAAGCCTGCACAACCACAGAAGCAGAGGGAAGCCAGTGCCTTCACTAGAAAAGACAACTGCATCACTCCATGAATATTCAAATCCTCTTGCTTGAACAGGCTGGCAATATCAGGTCATCTGATTTCTAGGTCACCAACCTAAGTGTGTGCCACTGTGCACTGTACACATTTGAGCCATTGCTCATTACCTTGGTTTCATTACACTGCTGTTCAACAACATGCAGACACTCTGTATATTATCCATAGACAAGCATTTCCCCCATCAAATTCATTTAATTGTTAATATAATACGTGAATGTTAGGGTGAATAAGAACACCCTCCATCCTACCAGCAGGGTCCCTTAGCTTTCCTAGGCAGGGCTGGGTGAGACATTGCCTTCTCTACAGGATAGCCAGCTACATCTGCAGCAGCCACTGTAACAACAGCTAACACTGAGGTCAGCTACAGTTCCTGGAGAGATTGCGATTTGAATCACTAAATAGATGAAGCTGTTCTTACAAGAATCTAAAGCTGCAGCTTTGCAATAGTTTTCTTGAAACCCAACAGTTTTACAGAAAGGGACCACAATGGCAAAATAAAGGGGGGGGAAAAGCAGCATACAGGAGTCTCTTGCCCAAAGCATTGAGAAGAGAAAAAAAATGCTGTTGCCTATTCTATCAAATTACAAAAGTTCAGAACTAGTCTCCCTGTAAGAACCACTAAGTGAGCTTTTGGACTTGACAGTTTTTCTAGTGAAAAATCTTCAGCATTTTCTACAGCTTCAAAACCTGTAAAGAACTACAGCTCAGTTGTTCTGGGGGTTTTGGGTATTTTTGAACAACAAACAACAAACCCCCTGCACTGATACTAACTATCTCAGCAGAACTATCCCACATTGCATAGCCTAGGGGGTGAAAAGAAATAGATGCAAGTCAGCAAGAGGAATTGAATAACAATGGTAGCTATAAAGAGAATAGTGAAAACTCATTACTTGGCAGCTACAAGACAGACTGTCAATCAAAAACTAATAATAAAGAGAGAGAGGGAGGGAGAGAGAAAGAAAGAAAGAGAGGCCAGACAGAACTCCCAGACATTTCACATTGATTTTACCCCTCCCACAACAGATCTTTATAGCCCTACTTGCCTACCTAACCAGCAGCCCTCTAAGCTTATTTTATGTGCTATGCTATTTATTAAAGTCCCCCAACAACCTAGAAAGATAACTAAAATTGTGACTTTGCTATCAGGAAAATCTCTGCTTCATTACCTTGGAGAAGAAGTTGATACTGTAGGTTATTGTGCGCATAGTAACAGGGTGACCTCGAATAAAGAATCCTCCAAAATATATCTTCTCTAAGTTATGGAGTTTGGCGTAGAGGCAGGCGAGCTGACCGATGTCATTGCTGATCATATGTAGTAAACTTTTTGCCATATCTTCTTTGGAAAATTCTTAAAGGAAAGAAATAGTAAACCAATTGAAAGACAGATGAAGAATCCTCAGGTACACTGTGCTTCTCTAACAGACAGCCTACAGCTGGAGTTAAAAACATCCAGTGTGACCAGTCTCTGTGTATGGAAAGGTGTTCATGTCCCCAAAACATCTCTTATTAAAAAGTACTTCAAACAACAAGGAGTTTGTATTTAAGTGAAGATATCATGTAAAAGACTCTAAGCCTCTGTTAAACATTGCTTGAAAGAAACCTGCTTGAAAGGCCAACAGCAATGGCAACAACTCCATTTCTTCTCTCTAGGAACCACAGATGATGGCTCATCCATCCAGCTTGACCTGAGATGCACTGCAGCAAATAATAATGCAAATAAAATTGCAAATGACAGTAAATCACTGCCATGGGTCCTTTTCTGACCAAGAAAGCCACACATATTTCCCACAGGAATGAATTCACAGTAGGCTAACTAGAGAACTATTTTTCTTGTTTGCCTAAAATTATGCAATCCCAAACTGAAATGTGAATGCCTGCATTATATAATATTTTTAGCAAATAAAATATTGTGCAGGCAGAATACATGTAGGCAAGATGATGAAAAGGAGTGGTGGTTATTTTCCAGCTCTACTTGTTAGATCATTAGGAACAGCAGATTCCCAAGGGCCAGAGGAGATGGTGGCATTTCTTCTCCTTATTAGTTTTGAACTATGACTTCAAGTAACTGAGCAGCTCAAGCAGTGCTCCAAGTCCCCTCTCAGCCCAGTGTGGGGAAATGGCTAAGGCAAGGTATGTTTATGCTGATGAAGCTGGCAACTATTTTTCCATCTTAGCACAAGGAGCAAATCCAGGAAATATAAAGTAATAAATCTATACCAAATCTTGGGTAGATCTTTTATACACTGATACCTTTATCAGCTGTAGTAGATTTCCCGAAGCTGCTAGCAATCAGATTTCCACTTAGGCCCAGGGTCTGGTAGGCTCCTCCATATACATCTTTCACCAGCATGTCTACATTTGTGTGCTGTCCCTTGGAAGCAAGTTGCAGCAATTCATCAAATTTCTGAGGATGAAAGGCAGAGTTACTCCAGCTTTCCTGGACCGACAGAGAACCCTGCCCATAAACCCAGAGTTCTGCAGCATCTTTACTGAGCAAAACTGGGGGTTTGGGCTTGTCTTAGAATCACTCTGGCAGCAAAAGATGCCTTATTCCTAATAATAATTAAGTCCATATCTTATCAGACAGACTGATCTTAAGTGAAGCTCCTTTAATGATGAAAAGCATAACTGTCCTCTTCTACAAAATCAGGAAGCATTAAGAGCACACATTATCATGTTCTTAGATTAACTTTTAAAAGCACCAAACAAATTATTGCAAGTATGGGTCTTCCCTTTGACATTTTCTTATTTGATGCATATGTAACTTTAGCTTTCTGTACACTGCTGACGTTTAGGAACACCTATTTAAACCACATGGATCTTTGAGACAGGAAAAAGCAGCATGATTTAAGAGCTGAGTTAGGCAGAGCAGTACTAAACCAGGCCTTATTCTGGCAGATCACCAAGCTGGGATTGAAGTGATGAACCCCTGAAACCAAAGTGTGAAACAGAGAGTTAGAATTCCTCCTCCCTATTCCCAGATATTTTGCAGTAATTGCATGCTCTCTGCTTTTCTTCTGCAGATCAGGTGGAAGGAACTAGGTGGGCATTTCACGTTGAACAAGAGCATAGAAAATTGACAGGCCACTTTGAGGAGGCTATTCTCCGTACTACAAATAGTGTTCATCCTTGCAGACAAGGTCCCTGAGTCCCAAGCAGGATAATTATTTTGCCACTAATGATCATCTTATCATTTTTGGCCCTACATTCTACTAGTACCTTTTTGCATTTAAAGGTTCCTTTGAAAATATGAACATAAGTCAAGGACTCAGCCTTGTTATCTGACAGTGTGGGACCACAAGAATCTAGGGAGAGTATTGAAATTGTCCTGAGCATTGCAGAGCTGCCTGCTCTGTTTCTGCACCAGGACAGCAAATCTTCGAATAAGAAGTGAAACACCTCAAGAGACAGACATAATTTTTTTCATTTTTTAGTACTCCAATGTTAGACATTTGGTTTCCCACAGAAGCATAATTTAAAATGATTATTTCTCCCTCTTCAGAGTTTGTCATTCCAACATTTCCAGCTTCCTCTTAGCATCTCATTTAATCCCACACCCCTTAAAACTGACACTTCGATACCTTTGTTTTTGTAAGCAGTGCTCCAAGACCCCAGAAGGTTCCACCTCCAATTGAGCTCCCTCCAATCCATTCAAATTTGTCTTCTGTTTCTACCTGTCAATAAAACAAGGCAGATTTTCTAGAAAGTCCTATTTTAACTATAAACACAGTTACATATGAGAACACATGGGGTTTTTTGAACAGTTGAATTCGTGTAGGTGGAACTCTTTAACTGGGTAACTATCAGGTGAGAAGTGCACGTTCCTCATACCCCTAGCAGTTCCTGAAATCTTTGTATTTAATTCTTGGCCAATAACCCTAAATACAGACATAAAACCTGGTTCCCTCCACAGTGTATCAAACCAAACCAATATTAAAAATCACTTTGATCTGACAGCCTTTGTCCTCATCAATTAATATAAAAACTTCTTTAAACACCAAACTACATGTGATTAAAAAGAAACTATGGGAGTGAGCAAAAAAGCATTCATAACTCTGTAAGAAAGGGAAATTGAGAAATTTTCTTTCTAAACATTATTAGAAACAATTACTGCTCTAAAAAAAGCAAGATGTTTCAGATCACCTTTATCAAATTCTACAATAAAACATTTTAGCAACCACTCACCTTCACTATAGAAACCCCAGAGCCAATATTCACCAGTAAGTAAGGAAAAATGTTTGGGTCATTCGTCTGAAATCGGAATTCTGTATCTGAATCTTTCTGGTATGCAAACACTTCATGGGGTATGTTCCTTAGCACAAAGTTGCATCCTTTAATTAGACAGGTCATCACATCTTCTTTATCTACTCTGAGGGGAAAGGGAAGAAAAAAACCCTTACATAAATGTCACAGCCCTACTGACAAGGAAGTTTGCTTTTAGAACAATTGTTTTCAAAGGCTTTAAAAACAGGAGATAGCAACCCACACTGCATGGCAAGTCCAGCTCTCTTAAAACATGAAACCTACTTCTGCATATGTTCTGATGTTCATCCTCCACGCCAGTACACACGGGCCAAAGTTATAGACTGGAGTTACACAGTAACTTTAATCTTAATCATGATGTCATTAAAAATAATCCCACTCCCTTGTTTGCCTGTTTACACCACCTCTTTAGTGCCCTGGTGCTAGCACAAGCATATATGCACCCCTGCAACAAAGTAGGTCAGGAAACTAATCTGGAAAGTAGCCTAACAAAACAATTTCCTAACACAGAATACTTTTCTACCACTCTTCCTCTTCCTTCTCAATAGAGGAAAAAGGATTTCAGCACTTGTCTGTGACAGACTGAAGTGACTGTGAGGGGGGTAATATTGGGATTGCTAAACACAGAAAAAAAAAGACTTCTTAGAAGAATAATAGGACTCACAACAGTATATATGCTGAATATGGAGCTTGGGAATATGATACATAATTTTGATAAGGTGAATGATGTAGTTAAGTCAGCTAACACTGACTTCTGTAAACTTCTATATCTTATGTATTGTTACTGATTTATGGTAAATTTCTCACATGAAATATCACAAGACTTGTTGAGAACACAAACCAAGCACAGATATACATGTCAACTAATACAGAATGCTTGTCAGGATGGAGAAGGTGCTGCTTTTTGGGCCTGTAGACCAATTAAGTATTTCATGATCAAGTGAAAACCACATAAACAAAGGCCAGGTGCACCACATGAGAAGTGGGAATTGCCTCCTTGACTTGATACTAGCTGATACTTAGCACCAGCCAGTAAGGTACTGATGTAGGCTGGTTTGAAAAACAGTTAACAGAATCCTGCCTATTAGGAGAAGAAAGTAATTTGGAAAAGTACTATAAAAGAAGATGACCAGAGTGCCTTATGGAATTGCAGTAGGAGAGGTGTCTTGGGAGTTGTCAGCAGTAACATCAGGTAATGTTTAATACTGGTATAAGTAATGATATTTTTATCTGTACTCACAGTATCTTTTTAGCTTGTGGTGTTTGATAAAGATGTGTCAACAGTAATTTTATGAGGCTGTAGATTCATAAAACTGCCCTTTAGTCTCCTGCAAGCCTATGCTTCTGCATGAAGTTTATATAGGAGCTATGCAATAAGTTGCTGTATCATATTAATTACTTCAGAGCATGCAAAGAAAAATGTTAGAGGCTTTTGGAACTCTTGAGAGCTTAGGCAATTACAGAGATTAGGTATATCAGGAAAAAAGTGTTTGTTAATAATATTTTGGTTTGTAGTAATAGTTGACAAGTGGATTTCTTCCTTAAAATTTAAGCAGAAGGTCTGACACGCTTAAACACAGTAAAGGATCAAGGATTCCCAGTGAAAATTCTTGTTACCAATGAAATTACTAACTACTTGATTTCCAGTATTACTCTGTTTTATATACCATTGTGAGTTTTGTGCATTTGGATCTCTACTCCATGGCTCTCCAGTACGTCCAAAGCATGCTCCTGATAGTCAGGGTACTATCACTGAAGTGCGGCTAAAGTTGAGAGGTGAGAACTAAAAACTGTTATCAGAATAGATTAATTTAACTTAAAAGCAGATCCTTTCTAGAAAAAAAAGCTCTGATAAGACCCTGCTTTCTTGTTTTTACTTTCTCCTGAACTCTGTGCTCCTGCCTGTTGGCTCTCTGCCTGCACCTCTGCTATGTCAGCTCATGATAGAGTTATCTTGTGGTGTGGGTGGCTTCTGAGGGTGGATGGGCAAAGTGGCAAGTTAGCCTTCTAAAAACTCAAAGAAATCATACACTCCTATAACTAAGTTTAAATAGTTCCACTTACTTCAACCCCAATTTCTTCTCAATAAGATCTTTGAATTTATAGGCACCACCACCTGTAGCTTTGATGACTTTCGTCTCTGTATTGACAAGATGGTCTTTGATGAAATCTAGGCAGGTTTCAATATAAGTGTTTTCAAATTTAATGAAGTGAAGTCGAGCTGTAATTTCCTCCTGAACAGTTATTTCATACAAAGGTTCATTTTCTATGTCCTTTAAGAGAGAAAAGAGTTTATTATAGATCATTCAGAAGCCTTCCTTGAGAAACAAGGTTATGCTGAACTCCTGAACATAAGTTTCTGTGCTTCCTTTGTCTTGAAACTGTTAATGCTATTAACAACATAACATCCCAAGCTGTTTTGACATATTAATTCTCCTTAAGCTGAATAACAGACATTACAAAAGACCATCCTTAAACTATAAGAAAGTTCTAGATAAAGCTTCATACAGAACAAGTTACTAGATGAGTTTCAGATGCAACTTGTATTCTACTGTGAGAAACCAGTCCAGTACTTCACTCGCATGATTCAGCCCCATGCAGCTGATGAATGATACAGTTCTCACCTTTCCAGAATGATCAAAGGATCTCACTCTAGCCACTTTGTGCTGCACAGTTGAATAATAAGCCAATTTGGTTAATGAGCCACCTGTCAATAAGAAGATGACAAGTTATGATTAATGTCTCACCTCAGAACAAACAGTATAATTTATGTATGTTTGCTTTATCTAAGGGTTCTTGGTTTTTAAGATCTCACCAGCTAAAGCCAGATATAATTAAGCTAAATGCAAAATGCAGCGAGCCAAAGAACCCTGGTCTAGAAACTGATCTGGCATGGTTAACTCTGAATGCACTTCCTATAGAAAAAAGCTCTGCTTTTTTCTCTGTTGGAGAAAAGCCCTTAATTTTAACTGTGCATTAAAAATACCCTGGGCTGCAGACCATAACCACCCTTATCTGGACAGAGAGTCAGTTCTAACTTGGCAACCCTGCTCTTGGAAGAGGAGCACAAGGCAGTCAGGTGGTCAGTATATCTTGTTGTTACAGGCCTAATGTGTAGCTGAATTTAAGTCTGTGTGCATTACTTGTCTCTTGCCAAGTCTTTGGCATGTCACCCCTTTCAGCAAGTTTACCACACATCTTGTAGGACCTGCTTTGTACAAGACGGGGAGTTATTATGACCAACCACTAGGTTAAAATTGAAGTCCCACCAGTAAATAACATAACATGATGAGTAAATTGAGTGGCCTAATGCTCCGCCTTATAAACAAGTGTCATCAAGAAAAGCAGCATGGGCATGTTTAACAGTAAGACAGTGCTTATAGCTCTGCCTGTAACAGTACTCTCAGCTCTTACATAGTGCTCAAATAAACACAAGGTTTTGCATTCTGGAGGCTTTCTCCAACAAAATTTAAGTGAGGTCAACTTAGTGATCATTGACAGACACTTAGAGCATCAAAAGCAGCAAAGCTTTCCTGACTTTACACCAGTGTACTAGCCAATGCTTTCAAGTTTCTGGTTAACAAAATCCAAACTCTGTTCTAGCTCTTTGCTTGAAGGTGAGGGTTTTCTTAGCTTGGTTTTTAAGAAAACTGAATTTAGTAGCTCTATCCTATGAGTAAAAAACTTCCTTCCAAACCGCTAAAGGAATTGTGGAGCTTGTGCTGGAATGTCTCGCTGTACAACACTGAGAATGACACATGTGCATCAGTAATTCATCACCAGGTAAATGGTACGTAAAGCACAGCTTTACGCTTCCTCCCCTTCCTCTCCCAGTTTTTGAACATTTAAATCCCTTCATAACACCAGCTGAGAGATGTAACTAGGCTTTGTAACTAATCCCACAACTCTAATTCCACTCTGACCCCCAGAAAGGACCAAATCCAGCTGTTATTTTATCAGGCACAAAACAAGTATCTTCTGAAGGAGCTGGTGGACTTGTGATATAAGACTGTGTATTATGGTGCATATATTCTTCCCACTACTCAGTAAGCCTCCACCACCCAGAGCACCGTTAATCAGAGGACTAATGGAGGCTGGCAGCAGTACCAGTGTACTGTGGCTGAAAAGCACTTGTCTAGTTTTCCTAGTAAATAGTTCCACTAACCTAATAAGTATAAAATGGAAGCACAGGTGTGAATCTGACCTGGCTGTGCAGCTCTCCACAGAATGAATGCTAATCCCTACTCCTTAACAGGCTTAGCCCAGGCCGCCCAGGCCAGCCCCCACGGCAGCCCAGCTCCCTGCTGCGGTGCTCAGGTGTTACTCGGATGTGCATTACTCCAGCTGTCCCTTGGTGCAGACTGTTGTACACCAGGAATACCGTGTTCTCCGGGTGTGCACAGGACATGGGGTGTTTCAGGGGGTGACTGAGGGCACAAGTACAGACAACGGCTGTTACAGTCCCAACCCGCTCCCCTCCTGCTTTGCCAGCTCCTTCTTCAAGGTGTGTTTCGGGAGCACGGAGGAGCGGGTGACGGGCCCTGCTCGCCGCGGCCAGCTACCAGGGTCGGCAGACGGGGTCCGCACCGGGCCGCCGGCTCCAGCCCCGTTACCCTTCTGACAGGACAGTATGCTGTTTCCGCAGGGCGGCCGCCCCGGCCCTCCGGCGCTGCCTCTCCCCGGGGCCGCCAAGGACAGCCCCGGCTGCCCCTACCCCTCCGCCGGCCGGCATGCTGGGCCTTGTAGTGCCGCTCCGCACCTCCGCCGTACAGCCACCGCCCGCCGGGACTCCCGGTCCCGTCGTGCCCCGCGACCCCCGCCCGCCGCGCTGCCCGCCGGTAGCTATAGTTCGCCCGCCGCCACCAGCACCGGCCCGTCCGCCTCAGGGGACTCCATCTCCCAGCGTGCCCCGCGCCCGCGGGCCGCCCGGCCCGGTGAGTCCCCTCAGCGGGCGAGAGCCGCCGCCCGTTCCTCGACTGTCGCCCCCCACCAGCCGTTCCCCGCCGCTCCCGGCCCGGTTACCGATGTCTATGGCAAAGCGCTTGGCGTTCTCCAGGTTACGGAAGATTTCGTCTGGCGGGAGGGTGATGCTCTTGTCCAAACTGCCGTGACCGCCGCTACCTCGCCCGCCCCGCTCCGCCATTTTGAACGCGACCCACTCCTCGCCCGGCCTCATCGGTATGCAAATATATGCGCATACATCAGCATGATAATGAGACCGCTGCATAGATTATGCAGATGAGGCGAGAGCCGCAGGCGCCTGCGGGGAGCGCGCCGAGGCCCCGCCCTCTCCCCAGTGCGCTCGTAGGCTCCGCCCAGCGGCGCGTGGCGTTACCACAGCGGTGAGCGGGGCCGGAGCCGGAGCCGGGATCGGGATGTTCCCAAGGGAAGAGCGGATCCAGAGGGGCGGCGGGAGAGCAGCGGCGCCGCCCGCGGCCCGTGGACACGCAGCGTCCGGTGCTTGGACAGTGTCACACCCCACCGGACAGCTCAGGGCCTGCGAGACCCCTTGGGGCCTCCTCATACCCCTGCACAGCGAGGCCCGAGCGGCCTGGTGCCGCCTGCAGAGCAGCCGTCCCGTAGAGTTGAATTCCCCTGTGCTTCAGGGTGTTTGTGGCTTGATGCACACCACAGGAGCACGAAATGTAGCAGAGCACAACACGAGGGACGTGGAGCTGTTGGAGTGAGGCCAGAGGAGGCCGCGGAGCTGCTGCGAGGGCTGGAGCAGCTCTGCTCTGGAGCCAGGCTGAGAGAGCTGGGCTGGGGCAGCCTGCAGAAGAGAAGACTTAGGCCTTAGAGCAGCTCCCAGTGCCTAAAGGGGCTACAAGAAACCTGGAGAGGTACTTTTTATATGTCTAGGGACAGGATAAGGGGAATAGCTTTAAACTTAAAGAGGGGAGGCTGAGCTGAGCTCTTAGGCAGAAGCTCTTCCCTGTGAGGGTGCTGAGGCGCTGGCACAGGGTGCCCAGAGAAGCTGTGGCTGCCCCATCCCTGGCAGTGCTCAAGGCCAGGTTGGACACAGGGGCTTGGAGCAAGCTGCTCCAGGGGAAGGGGTCCCTGCCCGTGGCAGGGGTTGGAGCTGGATGAGCTTTAAGGTCCCTTCCAACCCAAACCAGGCTGGGATTCCATGGTTAAGTGCCTCAGCAAACTTTATTAATGAAACCTACTTCCTAGATTTGGGAGTCAGCACCAATTCTGAGCTCACCCTCGCGGTGCCCCTGCTGGCAAGTCTCTTGGCTCTGAATTTCCAAATACCTTGCTGCTTCTCTGGCTTTGTCTCACATTGGGACAGTGAAGGTTTGGTACTGCTGTGGAAAGCAGCATTGCCTGGGTTCCAAATGGGCACGAAACTGGCGAGGCAATGAAATACCAACTATTACTGAAATCTTTGTCTCGTGCCCTTTAGCCCAGGGGCCCCCGGGGACATCAGCTATGTGAACTACTCAAGAAAGAGTAACTTGCTGGATTTGTTACTAGATTTTTATTTATTTTTGTACTGGTAAAAGTTTCTGCAGCTTCTGAAATCCAAGGTAATTCCTGGCACAGGTTATATACACTTGGTGCAGCTCACACATAACATGTCACAGCATCCTCCAAGGATAGTCATGATTCACATTCTCCCCTGGGAGTAGGGTACCACAGAGTAAATACAATTTGTACACCTGCCTTTCGTGAAAGACTTTGATAAATATATCTTGTAAACTCGACAACACAGCCGTAACCTTCTTTCCTACAAGGATATAAAACTGAGCTTTTGCCTTTATAAAAGGCGCACATATCCTGCATCTCACAAGCAGTACTCTGACTTTGTGAGCAAGACATCCTGAGGAATTTCCTCTACATAGTTTGAGTTATGGTTTAACCATTTCCAGAGCATGCTCAGTACAGTCTACAAATATTGTAGAGCCCATTATGGCCCCCGTAGGGAAGCTAGGTTTTCAAAGGTGTCCAGTTAGACCTGCTGCTCTGCTTGTGCCACCTTGGGTCCCCACAGCCGGGCAGTGCAGTAGCCTGGAATATGGGAGTCTCAAGTGAGGCAGGTCAGAGGAAGAGGCTCCTCCTGAATGGACACTTTTGAAAAAGCTAGCCTGAACATCTTAGAAGTTACTGCGTTCTCAACAGATCTACACGTACAACCTCACTAAGGTTAAGAATAGTCGGTGTTCCTCTCTGAACAACTTCTCTGTCATCCTCGCCGGAGGATTACAGCTCACATTCTTTTAGAATAACTTTCTGTCCACGTGGTGGGATCATTTCTGTCCTCCTGGAAGAAGGAAAGCAGACATCCGAGCATAGTAACGCTCTGCTAAAGGAAAACATTCTTCCTACTCATGAGAGGAGTGGTGGGACTTGTACAGCAAGTCATGATCTCCTCTGGCATATGAGCAAGTGTCCAGGGAGCACATAAAGGTAGTCTTGGTCTACCAAGGCCTCCCAAGGTTTCAGTGCTGCTTGGTTTGCAGGCGGCTAGTGGGTTGAGGCAGGTGCAGAAGCAGCACCAGAGTCCTTAAGCACCATTTGTGACCTCTGGAAATAACAGATCAGCTTCAGCCGGGTTTCGGTGTTTGCTGAATGGAGATTCAAGAATTGCAGAGCTCCTCTTCAGGTACCAGGCATCCGCTTCGCAAATATCCTGCTGTAGGCTTTTGGCAGATGTTGCAAAAACTGAAAGGGCAGAGGAGGAGAGAAGTCTTACACAGGGAGACTTAGGCTGGAGTTTTGTCTAAAAGTAAGGGCAGCAAGTGTGATTGCATTATGTACTTACCTTGGCTGTTATTTCTGTAGCTGACAGTCATCTCCAGGTTATTGGCTTCTCCAGCTTGGAGTTGGGCTGGTATCTCTGGAACTCCTTCCCCAGGAGCAATTTCAGCTGCTTGATGCTGCTGTTATTCTGATCACAACACAGTTTCTCTGCAATGGGCTTCCTGAGCTGTAACATAAAATGGGTAGAGGACAGTTAACCGTGAGCCTTTCCCTTCCCGTCTCTATATAACCACTGCCATAGGAGTTTGGACCTTCTCAGCTCTTTGCCCTTGTGGTCACAGACAGCAGATACTTACTCTGTTCTTCTCTTCGGGTGTCGAGATTCCAGGCACTGGGTGCCGTTATCCCAAGTGCTGGTTTCAGCTTGGAGCTTGCTGCTTAGCGAGTGGAGAAGGGAGAGGCAGTTGCTCTATTTATACGCAGCAGCTGCATACAAATGTATGGGTCCTAAGCAACTTTGAGTTTCCCACAGTCGATAGCCAATCCATGTGTGCCCCAGGACAATAGCGAAAGCATCTATTACAGCATGGCAAATTGACTGTGAATTGCCTGGGGATAATACCCTGTTCCCAAAGGAGCAGGTGGACTGGGGAGTGTGTGACACAATGGGGCTCAGCACTGCAGAGCTGGGGTAGGGACGTGGGAAAGCGTTCGCCCACATTATAATCAAACTTCTGCCTGGTGTTGGGAACGTCAACATCTCAATGTGCTGCCTTTTCCCAGGCTGTGGTGAAATTAAGCATAGGAGACTGATCCTAGGAAAAGATAATGCTCTCTGCCCATGACCGAAAGAGAGGTTGAAAAGGAAAAAATGTAGAATTAGAGGGACTAAACCCTTTCAATGACATTAAACCGTGCTTAGATGAATACAGTACCGGATAATTTTTGGGTAGCTAGAGGCTAAAATCAAGGGAAGAACCCTTAAAACAATTTGTGCTAAGCAGTTAGCTTGAGATATTTCCCTCTCCATTGTTTAAATACCGAAAGTCCCTCTATAAGTTATAATCGGAGCTCTTCCTTACTTTTGTTTGGGTAATCTGTGCTTTCCTACAGCAGTCCGTGGCATGTAATGATTAGGATGTGTTTGGGAAAACATCATATTTAATTTCATGCCACTTTGTAAATGCCTTGCTGTTCCCTTGGTCCTGAATCTCCATGTAAAACACCTAAACGTGTTTTCCCTTTACACACAACTGAGACACAGGGGAAGTCAGTTCTTGCCTTTGCTTGTATTATCCACTTGCCAGAATGTAGATACAGGTCCAAGGATATTGTGTGACTGTTCAGTCTTACATTTTCTCAGTATATGTGCCATGAACATAGGTAATGAACTGGAAAGGACCAGACAGGATCCAAGATTAAAGCCACCTCTCTGAGATATCCCAAGCACAATCCAATCCAACGCTAGCCCCATTTAAGATCTGTCATTCAGGCACGTGAGGCCTTGTATTGACAGATTCCCGGCTGTGCTATATGGTACATCTGCTTCAGCTCTAGGTGAAGCTTTACAGGTTTAAGGGGAATCATGCACAGACATAGTTTTATTTTTCTGAAAATCTGTGTCTTAGACAGCAGTGTGTTCCAGCACACACAGGGTTATTGCATAAAAGGATGTGATCCTGCGAAGGATGATCCTGTAACTAGTTGTTAACCTGAAGCTTACAAAGCCGCTTTTAACTTCCAGGATTCTCATGATGGTGCTTCTCATACGTCAGTTATTTTCCCCTCCTCCCTTCCCAGCCCAAAGATGTTTCATGTTTAGATGAAGCATGTAGGGATCCATCTAAACAATTTTAATTGTAGTAATTTTAATTGTTAAGGGTTGTTCAAAAACCTATAATTGAACTGGGATAATGAGTCCTACTCAGAATCAGTTTCCCAAGTTACTTTGTCAGCTCATTATCAGCAGTGTTACTTGCAGCCCTGGCTGCATGTACTTGTGCTGTTATTGGAGCATGAATCCAAGCACAGGGTTTTGTGGATCTTTCCCTGGGGTCACGTGGGATGGAATGGACAGCAGGTCCTGCCACACACCGTATGGGAAGGAGTATGTTAGCAGCAGCACTGGGCACAGTGAGATGGGAGGGAAGCTTTGACCCAATTTTCAGCCCTGGAAATATGAAATGAGTGGTTTTAAATAATGCCATCCTATCCCCAGCACAATGCCCTTGGACTCCAAAGGGCTAAACCAACTCCCACTGATTAAAGCATTATCCCTTCCTTTAAGTGCTGGGCAGATGGTGCAGCAGGCGCCAGCTTTCTTCTCAGGACCCACAGAGGCACACTTCTTTTGTTGACAGTTTAACACTGTGAATGGGGCAATGTGGGAAATCCTCAGAACTGTGGCCTCGCACCATCTGATGTGAATGGTGAACCAGGCAGCCAGCACAAATCCTGCAGCCCTCTGCGCTCACCAACTCCCAGCTTCTCTCCCCCTCTCTGTCAGCTAGCAAAATCCTCAGGTCCCCCTGTGCCTGCTTTACCTCCCCTCTGTTAGAATGTCAGTGGATAAAAGAGGAAGAAATATTTTCCCCTCCTTCCCTGTTTGGTTTGATTATTAAGGCCTGAACACTTAACAGCAATTATACTTTCCAGTTGCATCAGGATAATAAATTGTCTAGACTTAGGCTGTCCCTAGAGTATATTCCTTATGGAACTTGAGCGCAGTGTGCACTTTCTGCAAGGATTTCAGTAAGGAAAAGGTCCTGTGCTGTAGGCAGTTCAGTTGCTCTTTGTTAAAAGTCTGTAACTAGTTTGCTCAATTTGGGCTTTTTTAGAAAACCAACTATTAGTACAATTGTCTGTCCTGCTGAGCCACATTTGTGATCCAAATCCTTGTCATTGTGCATCATCTCTGTAGGAGGAATTTGTGCCTCTCTGGCTGTCACTGCAGAGCTGGAATGAAATGAAAGACTGATTGTTGAGGCTCAGAAGCAAGGGGTTTCCTGGTTAAAAGAAACAAATTCCCAAAATTGCCAAACATGTGGTGTTGACTGAATGATAGGACACAATAATTCCCTTCTTCGGAGGATGGTGGGAAATCTGGCCCCACTCCTGAGAGATGACATCTCTGCTGTGGACAAAGAGGCTTGCTTTCTCAGTGGCCTTGTTTCTCTGTAAATTACATCACTCATGAGCTGCCTCATGAAGATGCAGTCTTCAAAATCACAAATGAAAACAGGGATGTGTCTCCACTCTGACTTGCTGTGGGTATTGAAGAGAGGGGAAACAGGAATCCGCAAACAGTTGTCAGTGGCTGTACTTGCAGACTTGCTGTCAGGCAGGAGTCCTGGCTTTTCCTGAGGATTAATTGTCTCCAACTGCAGATGCTCACCATTTGACCCCATGTTATGGTGTGCAAGCTGTGCACCATAGCTTGCTTTGAGTTGAGAGACAACCACAAAGGATACAGGAAAGGTAACAAACCAACCAACCCATGCCAAGACTATCATTACTAGGCTTGTGTTCATTACAGTCCGTAAATTGAAACAGCTGGAGGACTGCTGGCATAGGGAATGGGTACTGGACCATGGAGCTTTCTGCTTCTGGTTTGTAGGTGATGATTTCAGCCCAGGGGCAAGCTTACTACACACACTGTTTTCACAGAAGATGCTACTATTTGTAATACCAATTGACAGCTTCCTTAACCCATCTGATACTTAGCCTTCCATCGAGGGAACCCAGCATGTTGCTAACAGAAGAGAGTACAGAAACCCACAGTTTCATTGTCTATGTTATGCGGCTTTAAAAAGCAATGCTCCTGTATGTCTATGGCTATACATACAGCATACAACATGATGGCTTAAAGCATTTTATATCATTTTTAGAGCATTTTTATATGAGACCAATTCCTACATTCATGTCAGCCTCTCACAAATGCTATTGATGGTGTTTTTAAAGAATTACTAGTTTTATTTTTCTGTGTGCCTTCCTTAAATGGTTTAAAATCTTCCTGACAACCCCTCTTGAGACACCTATTTAGTGTCAAAGAGCATAACATTCCCAAGTTTTAAAAGGGCTCTGGCATAATACTGATCGATCAATGTGCTCCTTGGGAAAATAGCTTTCCAGATGGTCTATCGGGACAGGAATTGCTGGTCATCACAATGCAGAGCCAGAGAGCGTCACTAATGTGGGCTGTTGTGAGGCACGCTTCCTTTGTGGTCCCTTTGAATGTCATAAATAGGGAAGAAAGTGTGGGAAACTCTGAGAAACTCAGGCCCACACTCTGAGGTTAATAGGGGCTTTGTCAGGAGAGTATTCCTGGGCTGTGGGATCAGCATAATAAACAACATCTTCCCTAAGGGTGGGAATGTGTTGAAGCAGGGGAGAGTCACCCCAGGGGACAGAGGAGCAATAAGAAGCTTTGAGTTCAATTATTATAAGTGATAATAATTAATAAATTGTAAACATAACCTTTGCTGTGCTGGGACTGGGGAAACCAGAGGTCTGGCTTTTAGCTTTCAGGTAATTGCTACATTAAAGCCCAGAGGGCAAGTCTTTCCCTGGCAAAAACCAGAAGCGGTGCAATTGCATCAGCTATGCATCCCTGGAGCAAGGGGAGGCTTTCTGCTGGGGTTTGGTTTCTTCCCCTGTCCCTTACACCACTCTGCAAATCGTTAGGTCTGAATCTCAGGTACAGCTATGCACTGTCTGCTACACCCTGCTACAGCCAGAGCAATATAGTATAGCCTCAGTGTAAATGAGAATTGGAGCTTGTGGTTTGAGTGACAGGAGCCATGTCTCCAGATTTATGCCAACATGGGTGGCAGGAGTTCTGGGCTTAGAAGCCTGACTAATCTCACATGAGTTTTGCACAGTTATCATGTCTTCGGCATGCTCCTGTGTTAGGCTAGAACTAGAGGGACTGGGTTCACCTGCAGCAGTCATCTCCAGTTTGTGCAGCTCTTCTTTGGTTTCCTTTTCTCTTTTCCATTGATGCTGTCAGCTGTCATCAGACTGCAGGGATGCTGCCAACTGTGACACTCACAACCGGGTTTACTTGGGTGGCAACATGTTAGCTGCAGAGGATGCCCATCCGTGTTTCTCCATGCCATGTGTGACTCCACTCCCAGTTCCTGTGGTGCACAGTCAGTTTGGGGTGTGCTTTGGGGCATGTCGCATTCTGCCTGAGTCTGAACTCCTCCAAACCAAACTTTCTATCTGCAACTGCCTTGATTAAGCCTGATTTAAAAACACACAGCTTGAATTCTGCTGGGATTGAGAAGCTTGTACTAACTGGCACAGACAAGTTGAGCACAGCAAGGTGAAGTGACTTTTGCAAGATCACTAAGCAACCACAAAACCTAAAATATCTTCTCTGAATTATTTAGTAGTTAATTAGGAGGAACAACTTCATCTGCAGCGTTAGTATCAGCCCTGATGAGTTGCAGAACTGTACCAAACTGTATTGCACTGGCAAACAGATGAAAAGCATTCAGCCAGCTTGTGCATTCAAGGTAAAATAATGACCAAAATGATCCATGCAACTGTGACAAGGTAGTGCAATATGTTTCTGACCCAGCTAGCTGGCTTTTTGGTTGTTTCCATATGTGTAACAGAGGATTTAATCACAAATCAAGTGAGGACTGGCCAGGTACCTCTGGCAGTGTCTGAATGATGTTTGATCTGAGTTCGCTTAGTGCTTAATTAGGCAGCCATTTGACAAGATCAAATATTCCAGGGTTCCTTTCATTTAAGGAAAAAAAGCATGGTAGAAACAAAGGTTTTACAGGGCACCTTTCCCAGGGAATCTGAGGAGAGTTGAAACTGTTGACCAGTGGTGTTTCACACTATTACTGTATCTCTGGAAGAATGAGAGGTTGGTCATATATCCAAATCAACATGTTACTGTGATTAGATAATAGTTTTGTGAACCGATTATTTGTGCAGATTTATTTTACCTTGAAGAGAAGGAAAAATAAAAGGTAAATCGTACCTGCTTAGCAAGGAATGGGCACTCTTCTAAGGAAAAGTGAGTGAATGTTATTAGGGAAAGTGCTGTCTTTTGGAGATGCTGTTGGTAGTTAAGGTGGCTTTAAGATCCCCTTCTCACACTTCTCTTCCTCAGCTGGTGCAGGCCAGGTAGGCTGCTGTAAACCCCCACATAAGAGGATATGCTAAATCTGTTTTCTGAGTTGAGGTGGGGTGAAAAAAATCAAAGGAGGATCACTTAAATGATGCTTGCCAGAGAGACTGTCTCTGCAACAGCCTTCACAGTGTGGTGGAGTGTGGTAGCTTCTCAACTCTGAGGCACAGCCCCTATTCATGGCATGTTTTGGACCCTTAGGTGGATGTCAGAGAAAAAGAATAAAATGTTCAACAAAAAGAAGAGCATGGGGAAGTAATTTAGGAGAGAAAACGCTTTTTCAATCTGTCTGTTATCAGATTGTGTAGACTTTTAGCCATATATGGGCATATTTCACATCAGTAAAAAAATTCTGTTCCTGCCTAATAGAATTAATGTTTCAGTAACAGAAGGTACGAAATTAAAAGGCAACAAAAACTACTTCACAAAAACTAGTTTCACAGAAATGGATGAGATTTCCCAGAGTTAGGTGCCAAACTCTTTGGAAGTTATTAGGAGTTTTTCATGTTGCTGCCCCCTAAACGGACAGAAAGCATACGGCTGACCTCAGGTTGGCAGGCAAATGAATGGGCAGTGGGAGGAAATAAAGTGGCTGTGAAATTAGTGATTTGTTGAGGTCTGAATAGGTTGCTATGAAGTGTCTGGGTCTACATTTCTCAGTATCCCACTTCAGTTTCACCTCCATTTTAATTGTTAATAACTTTTCCAGAGGTTTCTGCTTGGCAGGGTCTGAAATCCTGTTCTGCCAAATAAATGTCACACATATAAGCTATGTACTGGAATGAAGGGCTCAAAAATATGACATGACCTGATAGCTCCCCCACTGCAAGAGAAGTTTACCTGCAACACTCAGCCCAGCCATTTTAATCATTTCAAACCAAAGGATTAATGACTAAAACCGTTTTATTGTATTGTATAGTAAAGACACCGAAGTTGAACATCACACAGGATGAATACATCACAACTTTATAAAAGCTTTTTAAGCTCTGTTCAGCAAATGATTTTAAAGTACTTACTGCCTCCCTTCCTCCCCCTTTTCCTTAAGGTATATCACAGGTATTTCCTTTACAAAAGGCATCAATTATTCCTCAGCTGAGAGCAGCACATGCTGACATGAGGAGAATTTTCCCTAGAGCTATCTGTTACCATCATAACTCTCTGAAAGAAGATAGACTAAAAATAGCATAGGGACTGCAGAGGAATCAGCATTTCTTAATAACAGCTTTCACTCAAAAGATAAAGGCTCAATACTTTCTTTATGATACAAAATACATTCTTCAAAGTGCTCCTTCTTTAGGAGGGTCAGTACATCATCTGGAGACAATGGAGCACTTGAACCAGTGACCCAGGGAATTAGTAGAAAGATTTGCACTGACAGCCTTGTCAAGTGAAAGTGTGATGGAAATTGAAGAGCTTTGGCTCTCTAGATCACCTCAGAACATGGTTCCCTCTTTGGCTAAGAGCCACCAACAAAAACAGCAAATTTGCTGCAAGATACACACACAGTCCTTCACTATGAAGGGAAACTACCTAGCGACCCTCATTTCTTGTGACAGAAAAACAATAACTGCCCCCCCTCCCACCTTTGGAAAGCAATGTTTCCTACTTTAAAGAGGAACTGTTCAATCACAGGTCCCTCCAGTTTTCGTAGCAAAACATAGGAATAAAGCAAAGTTCAGCAGTTCTGCCAGGGTCTCCAGATGGTAGGAGCAGCAGCCACAGTCTTCTGGGCAGGCTGCTTTCTGGCAAACAGGCAGGGTGACAGGGGCGAACTGCGCGGAGCAGGAGAGTACATGACATCTGCACCCATCTGAGCTTTGCAGAAGTGCTTGATCAGCTGCACCTGAGTTTCCTTCTTGGGTTCATAGTAGGACAGAAAATGCATAGCTTCCCTGAGGCACCGCAGGTATCCACTGTTGAAGTCCTGCTCTAGGTTCTTGTGCATGAATGCTAGAAAAGAAAGAAAGAAGCAAATGCAAAGGGTTAAGATTACTACCAAAACATGGGACAGTGGTGATTTTTTACCACAGCCGCTGCTTGCTTCAGAGGCCAGGGCTATACAGGAAGGGTGTGCAAGATGTGCTCTGCACTTACCATAGTCCTGCAGCTGGCTCTGCTGCTTCAGGTAGCTGACAGCCACTTCCAGGATGTCGGCTTTCTCCAGCTTGGAGTTGGGCTGGTGTCTCTGGAACTCCTTCTCCAGCAGCAGTTTCAGCTGCTCGATGCTGCTGTTAATCCGGTCACGACGCATTTTCTCCACCACCGGCTTCCTCAGCTGTGACAGAGATGGAGCAGAGCGTTAGGGATTTTCTGAGATCTGACCTATTTCCCATCACATGTTCAAAGACACTTTTGGTAGGAGAGCTTTGTGGTGCTGCCTGCCTGTTCCCCCCTCAATTTCATTTACAAAAATCTATGTAGTCTCCTCTGTCTCTCTTTAACTTGTTTGCCTTCTGCCAGACCACTTTCTTCCTCTTTATCTCACATTTTCCAATGTAGTATTTACTTGATATAAAATGAGGCAGCTCATTGTATAGAGCACAGGGCAGCCTTTCCAATCCTGTCAAGGGCTCTACTTACTTTATTCTTTTCTTTTGGCAGCAGCTTCTCCTCCATGTGGACCATGAGAGTGTTACTGGGAGCCATTCTTAGTGCTCTGAGTCCTGGGCACAGACCCCCTGGTCAGGCTGCTGTGCTGAGTGTTCAGGCTATGCTTTGGCAGCTATCAACTGCCTCTATTTATACATCAGGGAGCTTCAGCAGATATGTGAGTCTCGGGATCACTGGTGTTTCCCACAGCCATGCAGCCAATCCAGGCACACAGATGAACAATAGAGGAAGCATCTATTAGTGCATGGTACATTGATTGCAAATGCCCTGGAGAGAATAACCTTCTGCCCACGCTGACTGGTGGAGTGTGCAGCGTGGCTCTTCAGGGCTGCCCCGGATCTGGGAAAACACTGACCCTCCAGCTGGTTGTCTGGGATCAGTGGCATTCCTGAGTCCCTGCATGTGCCAGTCACATTCGCAGCGTGGAGGAGGCACACTTTTGGGGGAAGGCGGGAAAAGAAGAAGGGACCACTGTTAGGGTTAATATCAACAGCACCAAGGATATCTCTGCTCTTTCTGGAGAGGACACCTCACAGCCAGGGTCCCAGGTGCCCTTTGCCGGAATGTGGGTGTATTTGTGTTGGCCCATACAGGTATTACACTTCTAATACATGAGCCAAAGTGTTACCAGTGTGAAATGATAGGCTTGTTTCATAACACTTCTAAATGCTGTGGAGAACTGACAGTCAAGATGGTGAGATGTTAGATAGGCGGGGTGAATAAATAGGGAATAGGAAGCAAATGGAAATGATAACCTCGGTTTCTCTCCTCCCCTTAACGCAGCAGGGTCTGTGAGCCCATTGCACCAGTGTTCCCATTGCCTTCACTAAGGAAAGCACACATCTCCTAGCAGAGCTGGGCCCATGCCTTGTCACCCCGTAGCTCTTTTTTTTCCGTTTTTTACTCTCTTTCATACAGACGTTTACAAGAATGATGGTTAAGATGAGCTAAAGAGTAGCATCAGATTCAATTCAGATGCCTTAGGCCTTGGGAAGTCCGAGGTGCGTCGTGAATGGGATTTAGTGCCTGAGATTTCTGGTATGCTCTGTTCCCATCTGACCAAGGAGCATTGCACTGCAGACACTGTCCCACTGCAGACAGGACCTGCCACAGTTTGAGATCTCAGAGAGCAAACATGAGATCTCAGAGACCATAGCTGCCTCCCTGTGTAAACTTATCTAGAAAAGGAGATAGCTTGCTTGCTTGCATTTACATTAATATTTCAATGAAAATTAAGCAAACATTATTTCTTTTGTGGTAAAGGCAAGAAAAAGAATGACATTTTAGGTGGACATTTTAAGTAAGTCCTTACTTTGTCTTATGAGACAAATGCTGCCTGGCTACAACCCTTGAGGCAGCACCAAAAATAGCCCAGACTCTACCTGAGAAGAGCTGTGCTGCATCCTGCCATCCGAGGGTCCAGCTTGTTGTGCGCAAGGCACACGTGTGCTTATCTTTTCCCAGTGCACTGCTTGTGCATGGGAGTGCGGCTAGGAATCCTGGAATGGAAATGGTGGAGGGAAGTGTGCAGTGAGGTGAGAAAGCCAAAGACAATTTCTTACTTGGAAATCCTGAAGTGAAGACTGAGTTTAATGGGCAGTTGACAGGAAGGAGGGAGGTGTCGCTGAACCAGGCAGCATCGTGGTTTTCATTGTATGGGCCTGAATGGGCTTAGCTCATTGTGGAGGGCAGATGTTGTCCTTGGAGTCCTTCTTTTCCTTGCATTGTGGGAAAGCCAGGAGACAAGACATCTCATGAACACTTTGAAGCAGTCAAAGGATTATGATACAAAATAAGATACAGCTCAGAGACCATGCCCTAGCTTTTGCTGGCTATAATAAGGTGTAGCCCTTCCTCCTGTATTCTTTGGCTTGCTTTCCTTCCAGAAGTTGGTATCCTGCATTATCCCTTTCCTTGCAAGGGAGCAATGGTGGCAGAAGCTAGGAGCTGGTAGGTAGGCATGTACCAAGCCAGTTGAAGAGACTCTTCAGTGTCAAAAACCATCCTTCTCCCAACTCCTGAGAAGCAGCCCTGACCTTTATTGCTGTATTATAACTGATAGCCAGATGGTCTTTTGGGAGTTGGATTCTTTCCCTTTAAATTATTCAGGCTCAAGCACCGTCACTAATGTCATGAGTAGTTGCAAGGCACACTTCCATTGTCCCAACAAGAACTGTTATCAATAGAGGAAAAGTATGGGAAAGGCAGGGAAATCCAAACCCACAGAGCCTGGTGCTAATAACCCCTTTGTGGAGCCTGTGCTTCTGTCAAGGCAATGAACTCACATGGCTCTTGCAGCGAGTGAGGCTGAAAAGCGCGTGTTTCACTGTGCAGGAAGGGGCTTCTCAGAGGTGCAGCAAGGGGGTGCCTGGCAGGAATACCCAGCCCAGCAGCAGCACTGGCTGGCCTGGGGGCTGCCGTTTGCTTCACCTTGCTTCAGTTTGCTCTGTTGGGAAATGGGAGTGGTACTGCTAAACTCTTTCAAAGACCTTTTGGAATCAGGAGCTGGGCCTGTGTCTGTTTTGGGTGTAGGGACAGGGCTGAAGTGATCCTCACGGGGATACTGCTCAGCATCTGTGAGAGCAAAGTGGAGAAGGGACAGCACTGGGCTGCCTTATAAACTCAGAGGATGGTCTCTTCTTGCTGTCCTGCAGAGGATTTTCTTTTCCCTCCATCTGCTGGGAGCCTGGCAGTGATACTTTTTTGCTTGGACACCCCTTGTCATCACAGGTGCCTGGAGAGCAGGACCAGCAGGTCTGTCCTGCGTGCAGTTGGCTTTTGTCTCTTCCTCAGGCCAGCCCATAGATTCCCAGCTCCAGGATTGCTAAAGGGTTACTTACACAGGTAAAATAGAAGGCTTTTTAGGACCAAGCTAGCTCTGGTCTCCCTTTCACAGGTAATGGGCTAGTGGCAGCATCCCTGAGGAAGATAGTAGCAATGAGAATACCCATCAGGTACTAAGTGCTGGCACATCTGCGTGGAAATAATTAGCTTTGACTGCTTGGTGAAGCTGTTGGCTCTTCATCTGGTGCCACACACCATACTGCTGCTGGGTGGGCATGTCCTAGTGTTTTAGATTCCTGAAATATAGCACCACAAATCCCAGCAGTATTACCACATCCCTTCATCATCCTCATACTCTTATGACTTGCTCTGTGGAGGTTTCTGGGTAAGGTTTGAAAAGGCAGGGTGCTGCCTGAGGTGAACCCCAAAGAGCCTCTGGCGGTTTCCATTTACAAGCAACTGCTTCCTTTGGTGTCCCAGATGACAACCCCTTCTTCCAGCCCACACGTGCACCATGTTCTGCTCAGGCGTTTCAGTGCTATTGCATTCTACACAATACGTACTTTAAAAAATTGCTTGGCATGGGAGGAAATATATAAAGAAATTATCCTGCGAAACTTGCTATTCAGGATTAGCTTCTCCCACTTGCACAAGGAAAGTGAAGCAATGGAGTAGAAGTGCAGTACAATCTGCCTCTTTCAGGGGAAAGGGTTATGTTGTTGTTAGACTTCTGTATAAAATATTTCATTAAATGTCATTAGCGTGGCATTGTCTTGCCTCCTTTGGACACCAGAACCCTGGCAGAAAGGGGTCTTTTATTACTGTAAAGTACATTCTTCACAGGTTGAACCTTTTTTAATTAGTTTTCTTTAGATCCAGAATGCTCCATGTACTCCCATTCCCAGGTGCCCAAGTGAAGGCAAGTGGACTTTGATCATTAGGAAACATATGAGACAATTTGATCTGCATTTGTTAGAGGCCAAAGCAATTTCTATTGCTGCTTGTGTGGGTGACCCAGGAATAGTCATGCACCACTGACACGGTCTTCCTACAGTGAGTATTACAAATAATTAAAAATTAAGGAGAATTTATTATTTTTCTGCCCAGCTGAAATTCCCACAAGTCACCTCTCAGCATATTCAGCAGTGCACAAGAGGGATTTATTATTTCCTGGTATATTGACTCTGAAAGGTCTGGGGATTACAGCTGCTTTGCACATGAATAGCTGGAGTGTGTTGTACAAAAGGCATGGGCTGTGGGATAATGGGGTTGGATGTGGGAAAGCGCTGACCCTCGGGGAGAGCAGGCTGGTGCCTGATGGCAGGAATCAATTATGTCTCAAAGGAACACATTGCCCTGGGAGCAGGCTTTGCAGGAGCCACCATGTTATGTGTTTACCACCCTCCTCCTTCAAAAACCTATATAAACCAACCACAGAATATATTCTCTCCTGCTTTTACCAGGGGACTCAGCTACACCATGCCCTATAATGATGCTTTTTTAACTTACTTGTTGAATATTGAGCATTTGGACTTTGTTCAGGTTGATGCCTTTAATTTTCTTTATAGAACCATGAGGCTTGGACATGAAGTCTTAATGAAGGCCGTAAGTATTGTGTGTCTCATGATAAAAATCACAAGACTTACCAGCTAGTGCTGCCAAGCATTTTGGCAAGGAGAAGGCATCCTGCAGAGAGAATAGCAGGTTGAGAGTTGGGAGTGTAGTTCCCAAGGTCTGGCCCCAGGAACCACTCACTGTCATTGACAAGATGGGAATGGGGTGTTTGTGCCAGATAGGAGCACCATCACCTCTTCTGTTACAGAAGCAGCAATTGATCTTGTCTGCGTGTGTCAGATACTGAATCTCTCAGCTCTAGCTAGGGCAGTAGTGGAGAGGGGAGATAATAGTGACAGGCTTGCCTGGCATCCCCTGAGCCTCATCTGATTGTTACCTACCTTGGACCAGTATGGCTCCTTCCTCATTTCTGAGTCACTGGTTTTATTCAAGCCAAGAGTCTTGGGCCTGAAATTCCCTAATAAACTCAGAGTTCATGTAATTCAGGGCACACTGCAACCTCCCCTCTTCAGAGCTCCAATCACAGAATAACCATAACCACTGGGAGGCAGCTGATCAGAATTCAATGGTGCTGACAGACAGATGTGCACAAGGACTAAGGACAGCTGCTAAGCCTGAGGTTTGGGTAGTAACATGAACAAACAAGTTAAAACTCAGTTTACTTTCTGCAGAGATCAAGTTATTTTCTGTTGAGTAGATCATTGTGTATTTACTGACCAAGGATTTGAGTGCATCTTCTTTTTCAGTCATTTCATGGGCTTAAATTGTACTAAATAGCATTTTCAAAACCCGCTGCTGAACTTACGTACAAAGGAGAACTTTGGCATCTGCTTATCTAGGTGGTGCCTGGCTGCGAGTGTGGTCCAGACTGGTAATCCACATTCTGCCACAAGCTGGGGAGTTGGCTCCTTTCAGAGATGCCAAAGCTGATTAAAAGGAAAGTGGATGCTGCACATCATTGTAAACCAGATGTCTCAAACAGCCACTTGCAATGGGAGCACTGCACCCAGTAGGCTATTGGAAATACTGAAATTTGGGGGTTCCCCTGTCTGCCTCATTTTTCTTCGTTTGTAAAACACTGCTAATAATACATCGTCATCTCACAGAGGAGGTTGCTGAGAATTCATTAGCTGGTATTTGTAAAGCACTTCGAAAATGCAAAGCCAGTGCATTATTCTTAGTCTTCTGGATGCTTTCCATGTTATTAAAATCAGGATTTCAGAAAGGCTTATCAGGGGATCAAAACAGCATCCCAAACATGAAAGGAAGCAAGACTGTTAAACCATCAACTGTCGCCTCCCCCTCCAGCCAGATGTTAAGCCCTAAAGAACTGAAGTGGCACAAGGAATTACTTTCCCAAGTTCCCCCAGCTGGGCTGACAGGCCTTGATCAATGGTTTTCTCCACAGTGAGTGCTATGCAGATGGTCTGCCCAGAGCAAGGTTTCTGTGAAGTACAAAGGGAAGTCAAACACCATTTCTAATTCAGCTTGTAGCATGGCACACTTCCTTTATCCTCTGCCTGAATGCAGTGAATAGAAGAGCAGTGTGGGAAACTGGAAGGAACTCCAAACTCACAGAGTTTGTGGGGCTGTGGGACACTGCTGTCCTCCAGCCACATCTGCCTGTGACAGACAGAGGGAAAAGAGTGACAGAACGAAAAATCAGATTATAAAACCTGCATGAAGGGAAGATGGACCCTGAATAAAAAGGAAGAAGTGAAGGAAACTCTGCAGGCAAACAGCAATTGCACAGGCTCAAACAAGCAGCAGAGCAAGGAAAGAGCTAGGAGAAAATGACAGGGAATGGAAGTGCAGCAGCAGAATCCTATTCATCCACCAGTAAGGCCAGAGAAAATTGTCCCAGTGAAGGTGGCAGAGGTGGCTTCAGCCCACATGAAGACTTCTGGGCCACATACTTTGTTTGCTTCTTTATTTCCCCAGGTTTCTTTAGTCTGTCCTGGCAAACACAGACCCTGGATATTAGTCAAACTGATGTATGCTTATTCAAACTGCTGCAAACAGATACGGAAGCTTTTCCAATCCTTAATGGCCTGGGTGTGTTAATCTGAATTGCTGTTTGCTGTGTGGGAATTAAACACAGGACTGATTTCCTCCTGCCAATTTGGAGATGCTCTGCTGCAGGTGAGGCAATGCCTCAGCTCAGCTTCACCCAGCAGAATAGCTGGGTTTTTGGTAGAACTCTCCATGAGGAGAGGCACTGACAAACACCAAGACTTTGCTCCCAAGTGTCAGAGCACCCGTACCTCATGTTGCTCAGTACCTGTCTTGCTGTTCTTTATATCTAAGGCTGACCTGCCCAAATATGATGGCAACCATTGTGGCACATCACAACAAATAGGGCATTTTTTCCCTAACTCTATATGAGCTGGGCTTGGCTTTAAGAAAATTAGATCAGATTTTATACCAGGAATGCTCTGGAAAAGCCTTTATCTTCATTAATGCTTCTAAACTATTCTCTGTTGCTTGGATGAAAGAAATGGGAAACACTAGCCCAGATTCTGGTGCTGGTATTTGGCAGGTGAAAATCCAGGCTCAGCTTTTGCTGGTTAGGATTTTGATGAACTCCACGGGAGGTGCAGAGGGAATTTGTGTTTAGACCAGTTTACAGGAGGTCGGGAGGTAGCTCTGGAGGTACAAAAGCTGCAGGCTGAATCCAGCAGCCTGCTCCACTCCTCATGGAGTCCCAAGTTCCTGCTGGTTTCAGTGAGGACCCAAGTAAGGCCTGTAGGGTTGGACCCATTCTGTTTGTCACCTCAGGATGGTCACTAGGACTCGACACTAATTGAGTCTCCTCTTGCTGTCTTTCCCACTCTCTATTCTAAAGCTTTGCTCTGTCCCTGCTCCCAAGCTTTTTAGCTTTATGCATGACTTACTAACATAAGGCTATGGAAGTTTGTGTACTTCTGAGTTTCCCACACCATTTCTTAACTATAGTCATTCCTGTCACAAAGGAAGTGTGCCTGACTACAAACCACATTAGCAACGGTGCTTGCCTCTGCATTGTGTTCAGTGGGAAACCCTGCTCCCAAAAGGCCATCTGGGCAGCACATATCGGGAGAGAAGCAACAGGAGTAATGAGCATCTCTCAAGACTTGGGAAAGCAGCAGCATCTTTAAGTCTTCCTAAAGAGCTGACATCCTGCAGAGATTCTGGCAGGAGGCTATTTGCTAATGCCATAGTTCAAATATGTCATCCAGATCCAGTATCTTGGGATCCTATTAAGTTTTCTGTGCAATATTGTGTATATTTGGAACTATAGTAGAAGGTGTGTAATTCAGAATTCATTATCCTTAGTGTAAAGTCCACTGACTCTGCTAACTTTATAATGGGGAAGAATTTGTTAACAGTTTCCTTTAGGATTTTCAACCAAAGGAGAAGCAGAACATCTATTTTGGGTAATTGAGCATCTAATCTGAGTAACTCTTCCAAGATAGTCAGTAATTGGCTCATTTTTCGCGTCACAGACTGTGAAACCAAAGAGAAAATAAAAAGCTATTTTAACTGTGTTTATTTCAGTCTAGCATGACTATTCCAGTGGAGTTAACTCAGGAATCCCCTGGGTGCTGAGTAGAGAAATAAGAGGTTTGTGTGTAAAATCCTGGTGCAGAGCTCCCAGGCAGAGTGAGCGGTGGCAGATATGTAGGAGGTGATGGGCTCAGCCTACTCGGCAGCGACTGAGGGGCTGCAGCAGCTGCTACGCTGGGCTCTTCTCGCCCTCCTGCACATCTACAGGACCACTGGGCAAACCCCAGAGCCAGCCAGAGCCCGCAGCTGTGACAGAAGAAAGCCAAAGCCAGACCAAGTCACTCAAATCATGCATCAGCTCTACTACAGCTTTATCACGGAAAGTTAGTCCTCCCCCCCAGATAAAAGTCCTATGATACAGGAATGCAATAATGCTCAGATTCCTGAGAATTAGACTTCTTGTTGTGTGCTGTGGACAATTGCAGGGAAGGCATCTGAGACTTAAAGCAGCTCTGTTGGACTAAACCTGGAGTGCCTGTTAGTGTGACTTGTACTGGAAGGGGAAATCATTGCTGTTCTTGTAGCTGCTTATTCGTGAGTTAATCTGGGAACCAGAAACTCTCTTGTAAAAGTGCCAGTGGGCCCTGCTGATCACGGGACTGGCACATTTCTTCTTCATGCACTTGATTAACGAGCTCAAGAAATGAGTTACTACTCAGGAGTTTCTGTTTCAGAGAATCTCCCCAAGAGGGGTACACAGAGCGAAAGACTGGTTTCAGAGGTGGCATTACATGGGCTCAGAGATAATGCACAAGCTTTGAGGAGAACATGTGAAATGGTGTCACAAAAGCTTTCCCACAACTTGACATAAAAGACTCCAAGCTCAACAGCTGCTGCTCTGTACGAAAAGAAGGAGCCTATTCAAGAGCAGTACAATAGGGATGGAAAAGCAGATCCTGGAAGAGGTCATTTAAACCTTACCTGGTCTTACGAATAATAAGTTGCAGAGGGAGAGAGAAATGTGTCCGTGTCCGTATTCACATTAAAGGATGTGTGACCACACACACATGTTACTATATACATAAATGCACATGTATTGATGTAAATACAAACGGTAATTACTTACTACAGTAAGAGATCCCCAAACACAAGCCCTAACATTACTTGACACTAATTTATTACTACTATTATTACTATTATTATTGTTACACCTGTACTGAATCTTAGAGAGGGAAATATCAATGCTCACAGACAAAAGCGTTAAACTGGTTAGGTCACGTAGCCCATTTGGAGTAAATCTGGGACCAGAATGTGTGGTTCTAGACATGGGGTTAGTGCTGCTGCCTGCCCACTGCACCCTGCTTGTGGTGTAACAGGGCAACATCGCTGCCAGCCTTGCTCCACACTGTCCAGGGTGGGTGTCCAGGGGATGCAGAAAACACCACTGCCGTGTCCTTCTTTTAGAGCTCACAAAAGAAGGCAGTGCTTGCATGGGCGGAAGGCAGGTAAAATGCATGCAGATCTGGTTCACATTTTCCATCATACATCTCCACTGTGCGTTTATAGGATACAAATAGCAAGAGTGTTAACTCTTCCTGTTGCAGGAACCTCCTGAACAGGGATTGTGCATCTCAGTATAGAAATTGGCCCAGTGGAGAGTAACAAGGAATCGGGAATTTGATTTCTAACAAGTTTATGGGCCATACAGACTCCTTTTGCACTCAGTTTTCCTTTGTGCATGGCCTAAATCAAAATAGTGAGCTGTTTTCTGTTTCACATGGGCAGGACTGGTGTCGCAGTCCCTGCGGGAGAGCGGCTGGCCCTGGGCGGGTGGAATTCCAGAGCTCCTGCTCTTTCCCCGGGCAGGCAGAACGTGCTGGTGTGTGCGTGTGCCTGGGTGCGTGCTCCAGCATGTGCCTGTCCTGTGAGCATCCTTTCCCGCCACCGGCAGCTGACCTGCTCCTTCCTGCACCGTGTGAGCCCCAGGCTGCGCTGGGAATGCTGTTGATCCGCGGCATTAGTCAGCAGCCTTTTCCCATTGAAGGCCAGCTCTTTCCCAGCTTCTGACACGTAATTCTGATCGCAGCCTTTCACGTACCACGCACTCCCCACCTGCTCATCTGGGAGAAGGTCATTATCCCCAGGCTATTCAGTGGCAATGGAGCATGCAAGAATAGATGCTTCTCCTATTGTGCTGCCCGTCTCCCGGATTGGCTGTGGAGTGTGGGAAACACCACCAAGCCAGAGACCCACAGACTCTTGAAGAGGTTGTACAGTATAAATACCAGGCAGAGCCAGCCTCCAGCCACACGCTTCTCCTGGACTTCCACTTTGAGACCGTCCCTCCTTTCCCAGGACAGATGGCTCCCAGCACTGTTTTCATGGAACCTGACAACCTGCTGACATCGAAGGAGAAAAACAAAGTAAGTCCCGGCACAGCAAGGCTTTAGCCGTGCTCTCAGCTGTTCTCAGAGCGGTTTAAACCACCTGAGAAACTGGTCCACATTGTTTAGGAGCAGTGATGGGCAGCAAAGATGCTGTGAAAGGCAGTGAGAGGATCCTTCCAATAACAGGTCTCTTTTCCTTTGCTTTTTACAGCTGAGGAAGCCGGTGGTGGAGAAAATGCGTCGTGACCGGATTAACAGCAGCATTGAGCAGCTGAAACTGCTGCTGGAGAAGGAGTTCCAGAGACACCAGCCCAACTCCAAGCTGGAGAAAGCCGACATCCTGGAGATGGCTGTCAGCTACCTGAAGCAGCAGAGCCAGCTGCAGGTGAAAGGTGAGTACTGAATTTTGTTTCAGTCTCCAGCTTACTGCAGACCTGTGACAGTTTTATGAACCACTAGCCACGAACAACTGCTCTAATCTATTCTTTCTTCCCCTCTTTTCTTCCCTTCTCTAGCTGCAGGACCCTTCCATAAGAGCTCTCAGTTTGACTTCAGAGAGGGCTATTCCAGGTGTTTGCAAGAAGCTTTCCATTTCCTCTCTCTTCACAAAGTCCGAACTGAAACACAGACCAAACTTTTAAGCCACTTCCAGAAGAGCCATTCGGCTGCCACGGAGGTCACCTTTTCCCCCCGGAACCCCAGCACCCTGAAGCCAGCATCTCCAAAAGATGCCAGCACCCTCTGGAGGCCCTGGTAGTCCAGGAGTCCTTATTTCGTGGACCTTTGCCTTTTACAGTCCAGAGGAAGGATCTGACTGCATCTGATAGTCCAGCTCCGATCCTCTCTTCTGTAGGGAATGTTATTTCCCCATGTATTTTATTTATCTGTGCACAGAATGGCATACTTTTGACTTTGGGATCCTTTGGCAAAAGTTCAGGCATTCTGTTGCGTGGTCCTGGAGCTGTGTAGACACTGCTGGTAACAGTACACAGCGTGCTGCCAGCCAGGGGTGAATGCCTTCAAAATGAAGGGGGGTGTTTTGTAAGTGTTACAGTTGTGATGGACACGAATTGCTGTAGGAGAGATTTCTCTCATATTGCTTGTTATGAGGCATCAGCTCTGCTCTGGCTTGACCAGCAACAATTGTTTGCTTGGTCACCCCGGAGGATAAATTTACTGCCCTTTTGTTCATGCACAGTTGATTAAAATCAGTTTCCCTCTGTTTGCTTATAACTTGTACAGAATCAACGATGGGTTTGATTTGGTTTTGGATTTTTCCCCCATGGCCCTTTCATAATCCTAGTATACAAAGGACAGAAACTAGGAAACTATGTGGAATATTTCTACTACTTTGCTGCTTTTTTCAGTTTAGAAAAAGAGGATGTTACTGCTTTACGTTAAAGAAAAGGTAGTGGGTAAAAGGCTTGATTTGTCAATGTTATACATTTTGTGTGTAAGCTATGCTTTTTCTAGCATTTTCATTATAATAATGATTTTTGTCTGTATTGAGTGGTTTAATTCATGGTGGATAGTGTTTCTCCCACAAGTGGGACAGCCCTACGGCTACCTGCATACTGTGTATGCGTCTCTGTGTTTGTAGAGAGCAATAAAATGCATTTGTGTGCAACTGCTGTCTGGGTTCTCTCTCTCTGAGGGGTATGCAGCCACCTGCACCCCTGAAACAGTCTGACATGTAAGTCTTCTAAAGAGCTGGGTCTTTTTGTACAGCAGCAGGAGTTTGTATTCTCATCTATATATTCTCATGTCTCCCATCACGTGCGTACCCCAAGAGTAAAGCAAGTGCTACTGTCACACAGATTCAGCTGAATCATACTGAGCATTTCCTTAATCACTGCCTCTCCTATCCACACAAAACCTTGTCACAGTGAGGCCTCGAACCAGCCATCCAATTTCCCTGCAGGTAGTGGCTGGAATCTGAGTCCTCCTTTCACACCTTTTTGCACCTCAGACTGAGAGGAAGCAGACTCAATCACTGCAGTGCTTTGTATCCTTTAATGCCTTCCCACAGTTTCTTCTCTTGAGAGCTCAGAGGTGTGAATAAAGTGTCCCACAAAGCTGCAGCTCTCCGAGCAGCATGGAGCAGCGGTGGTAGAGCTCCTGCAGAGGTGGAGGGGTGAGTGCTACCCTGGTGGGGACACACAAACCTGGACAGGGCCTTTTGCTGCTGTTGCACCTACCTGAATTAGGGCTCCTCGAGCACCAAATCAGAGTCTGCGGGAGGTGTGCCTGAGCCAGCTGTAATGCTTACATGTCTTTTGGTCTGAGTTAGACGTTGTAGCTCCATTTGCCACCAGGTGGCAGCATGAGAGAAGGAAAGGCTTCAGTTTCCCCTCATCCTGGGAAACATCTGAATCTTTCTTCTTTTCCAAGTATGTAATAAAGCTTCTCTGACATTTAATTGCCCACAAGCCTAAAATGGAACCAGATCTGCAGCAAAACAGTTCTGGGTAGAGAGTTTTCCACTAGGCTGAAGTATTTTGTGCAGCATTTGCTAAGTGCCGTCTGGTTCCATGTATTTATCTGCTATCTTAGTTACTGATGAAGGTGTTCTGTTGTAGCAGGACTGTTCACCGGAGTCTCTGACTGAGACACACGGTTATATGATGCTTGTAAAGCCGTGCCCTGTCACTACCATGGCTTCTCTAGACAATGTGCTAGGTTCCATTCTTGCTTTCCAATGATTTCTGTGCTGGAAAGAAAAGCGTTTGCTGGAGAAGTATTTGAAATTGAGCACAAAATGTTGGCAGTTTAAAATACTGTCACTATATTAGCATGCTTACTGAGGAGAGGCACCCAAACCCTCGCTCTAGAGTAAACTGCTGCATTGGCCACTGTGGTCTTATTTCTTTTATTAAAAACCCATACTTGTTACATTTTCAAATGTAAATACTGAAAAATAGCCTATGGCAAAATGAAAAGGCACAGGATTAAAATCAGCTTCATTGTTTCCATGGATACTTGTTTGCTGTTTGGCAAAGAGTATTTTTTATACACTTTCTACAAGAATAAGCATAATTTTAAATACATCTCTGAAGGGAGGGACCCTGTTCTTTTAACCATGACACCTGAATTTGTACTCCTAAAAATGTGATCTCTTTACCTCACTTTAAGGTCCTGTCGCAGTTGTTCTTTGGAGCAGAGGAACTTGAGTGCAGCAGGAGAGTGCAGCTTTGCATTACGATAGCAGCCGACAGGCATCTTAACATAGAGCTCACTTTGTACACAGTAAGACAAACAGCAGTCTCTTACAGCAAAGCAGGGATCAAGTATACAGACAGCATGGGAGTTTAAGCTAGCTCTAACCTGGATTTGGGAAGAACGCACCAGAAACTGGCTCAGAACACTGGGAAACAGTTCAGCGAAGCATTTCAGACTGGTTTGCTGCGTCTCAGAAGGGGTGGTTGTAAGAGAGACTAAAATTATTGTTCCTTTCTGAAAAATAGATGTACAGTTGGTTGTTGGTTTTGCTTTTATCTAAGAATTAGTCTTTGTAACCCTGATGCAGTATCTTAATAACAGTCAGGATGTCATTGAAACAGTCATTCCTGTTCTGGAGCATGCCGTGGCTTCCAGCACAGCCCATCCGTCACTGGGATACCTGCGTGCTTCCCAGTGGGACTGTAAGAGCTTGAGGGCTGTAGTTTCCTGGATTCTCACTACAGTAGCTGCACCATGAGCCTTGGCTGTGACTGAAGGGGAGAACATCAGGCACATCGCTTGTTTGTGTCACAGAGTACATGTCATTCTCACCAGTGTTTTTGGTTACCAGACTCTGCATTTCTCTGCAGGATGCATGGCTGTTCCTTTCTTACAGTGGAACACCTCTGAGAATGCTTCAAAGTTCTGCAAAGACCCCATCACCCTACACAAAGAGAAGGAACTTATTTACATGGATACAGGCCATGGAGATTGTTGCTTTGAAAACAGAAAACTATGTTGGAATTCCAGTCTCAGAAGACAGGATAATTTATGCAATAAAAATACAGCTGATAGGAATAATGAAATGCTGGAAGAGAGCATTCTGGTCCATTCTCTACAGACTAGCAAATTCACCAGGCCAAGGAAAGGAATGTGCTCTCCAGCACTGTCCTACAAGCTATGGGAGAAGCTCTTAAAGTTAGTCCAGATTGATCTTGTCTGTTAGAATATAACTCATAGCAGTGAGCCTCTCTCTCCTCCTGAGCCATACTGGCACAATGGGTTGAACCAAGTAAGTTATCAGTTAGTAAATCAGTTAGTAAAACGCACCTGTATTTCAGAGGGCTGTGAACATCTGTCTTTATGGACTGGCTAGCATATTCTGGTCTGTAGGAACCACACCAAACCTAGACAAGGAGGATTAATCATTAGTGGGGCGGTATTAAAGGGAATTCAGTTTGGGGACCTGCTCACTGTTTTTCCAAGTTTTTCCTAACAGCCATCTCAATTTGTTATAGTATAATTGGAACATGTTGTACTGAGGAAGCAGAGTAATTATTAACTAATTACTTTTTGTTTTATGAAGTTCTTGGATTAAGATCCGATGCTTTGGGGTAGATATATTAGCCCGTGATTTCACTCGTGTTTCCCCAGATGAGCTGGAGGTTCAGAGTCTGAAACACACCACCAAGTGTGTTGGCCCACTATCAAATATTTAACCTACTGTGTCACGTTTGTTACGCTAAGAGTTTCTCATCCAGGCCATCTTTTTCAAGTCTCTCTTGAGGACCTTTTGATGAGTGCAAAAGTGAATCGTTGTCCAAGTGGAGCTTGGGACTGATCTTCTCTCTAACCTCTAAGATAACCTAATTTATACTTTCATGAGGCATGTAGTGGCTGCCCCCAAGTGTTCTTACCTGGGCAAAGTTGAGGAAGAAAAGCTGTTTGTGGGACAGATTCAGTCCTGGCAACTTTGGCTCCTTCCCTTCCCGTTCCAGCCATTTTAAGTAGGCCTAGAAATGATCACAGATGCAATTCATATGGCAGAGTGGCCTATTCAGGCATGGTGGGTATTCTGAATGTTATTTGGGGTGAGATTTCAGTCACAATGTATATGAACCCAACACGTCTGCCCTTCTGTATTTTCATAGTTTTTATCTTTCTAATACAAATAGTGCAGCTAATTTTATGACAAAGCTGTCACAGAAGCACTCTGTTGACTGTTCTGGCAAAACCCATGTAACACAGAGAGAATTCACATTCAGCTTCTCAAGTACAGTAATCTCTGAACTGAGCTGTTATGAAATGGGAAACAATAGCAGACTCTTGCATGGAAGTGTTGTTTTAGAGTAGCAGTTGGCCAGGTGACCTTCACCACGAGGAGCTCTGTGTTCTTTACAGAGTCACCTGGAGATGTACCCTGCATTTCTTCAGGAAGGTGGCACTTGCTGCTTTAGGGAGAGGCATGCCACTGGTGATACGTGCACAATCATTCACGCTGCGGAGCCTGAACACCCATGACTGCAGCTTGAAGTAAAATCATCACCTTCCACTGACTTATTCTCTAGGAATTTGTGTCTGGAAATAAAGTGTTAAGCCCTTATGATGATGATTTTTCTCTCTTCAGGTAGCTGCTCATAAAATAGCAGATAATAACCTTGCTCAATGTTAAATCCATTACTGGTATTGTTACACATTAATTGGCCAATTTTCTTTTTTTAGGTCTATTGACATAATGGAGACAAGTTAATGTGTCCTCACGCTGGCTGATTTCAAACGTTCTAGTACCTGATCCTAGCACACAAACAGCAAAGGTAGAGCTGAGGGTGAAAATACATTTACATTGGAGGGTCCTGTGCAGGCAGCTCCTGTCATCCCACAGCACCCTGCCACGTTTGCACAGCTTTGCGAGTTTATTTGAGAGAAATAAACTTGGGGAAAACAGTTGCTCTGCTTCCCAATATCACCAGACTGTGTTGCCAAGAGATCAATGCTCTGTTGCCACGTAAGAAGCTCTTTGAAGGTGTAGCTGTCATTTTCAGAATCAAAAGTGGAGGGTCTTTTACCTTCTCCCAAGCAAATCCTGTGCCTGTTGGTGAGTGTTGCCCTTGATTACCTGAGACAGAAGTGTGCAGCATCAAGCACTGTGGTACCTCAAAGTACAGCCAGGAGAATAAGATGGGCTTCTCCTGGCTGCAAGAATGCAGCAGTCCTACACTGTGACTGGGATGTAAGCTGCTAGATCCATAATTGAGGCTTTAAGTTTTTGAATATGGTAACAACATTAATTGTCAATGTTTTATTGACAGAATAATGCCACTGCTGAATCCCAGGGGTAAAGTTACCCCACAGTATATTTGGAGGTTACCTTATAAGCCTGTCGGACTCCTCCATTATCTGCTATATTTTCTCCTAATGTGCTTATTCCACTGACCTGTAAAAGAACAATCATTCATTTAGTCTGTACTCCGTAGTATTAGCAATGCTCGGAACCACGAGCTGAGCACAGTCATACATCACAGACAGTCATGTCTGGAACAGAAGGAAGGACGTTGGGCTAGGGCAAAGAAAGGAGAGAATGGAAATAAAAACTTAATAGGGTAAAAGCTGTAGGTTAGAACAGAGAGAATATATAGGAATATAACAGGAATGGGCTTTTGGGCAGAACATACACTAGCAGGATGGCAAAATACAGTAGCAAACACCACATTTCCTCCCCCTTGCCAAAAACACCCCGTAGGCTCTGGCAGCAAAAGCACACATGGGCCCAGCTCACCATTAACCCACTGCATGCAGATACTGCTGGGTTTCTAGGCTACACCAGTGTCCCCAGTTTACATTCATTATGGTATCAAACCCAGTGGTGTGGCATTGCTTGGTTTCACTTACATTTTGGCCCCCTGCGAGCTCCCATGTGTAGTTCCCATACTGATAAACCATGCAACGAGACTGCTCCTTGAAATGCATAGCTGAGAAATTGCTCCACCAGTCAAACATATTCCCATCTTTATCAAAATTCCTGCCTGCATGAAAATCCAAGACAAAAGGAGTTTTGAGTGTGATCCTGTGTGCAACCACAGCACTGTGTAACCCATTTCTTACAGTGTAGTGAGGGCAACTGAAGGAATACTATTTTCCTAGTTATCTTCTCACCATTGTCATCAAACCCGTGGGTAATTTCATGGCCAATGACCATCCCAATCCCACCGAAGTTCAGGGCTTGTGGCTGGCGTTTGCTGAAGAAGGGGGGCTGTAGAATCCCAGCAGGAAAAACTGCATAGAGGGGAGGAGAGAAGGAGATGCTGTAAGGCACTGTTAGTTCTGGGTACTTTGCAGACAGATTGTTTGCTTGGTTTAAAGATCCGTGAGGAACATAAAATATAAAGTGATTAGGAACAACATCATGCCTCCTCATGTGAAACTGTTTCTCTCTTGGTAAGTGGAAAATGACAAGTTAATGAAGGTTTAATTTAGCACATCTGCAATTACAGTATCTCTTTGTTTGAGAACCAAGCATCATTTACATTTCGACTTTAGCCTAATTTGGGCCATAATGTATGCTGCAGTAAGTCAAGAACAGCATGTTCAGTAACTGTCTGTTAGAGATAGGTACAGTTTGTATTATAGAGCCATTTTATAGGGGAACTAATGGATGTTTTATTGCTTTATTTTTGTTAAAGAAAGGCTGGCAATCACATGCTGATTACCAGCAACACTCAGTGATAATTCCTGCAGACCACCAAGTTCTCTTGAAAGCCAGTCTGGGGTGGGAGCAGTGGGAGGTCTGTTCTTCAGTCTACTGACAAAAACCTTATATAGAATTGGTGGGATTTAGTCTTCATCCCACCTATGTAAGATGAAAAGCACATACGCTTCTAGAGGAATCAGGATTGAAAGCAATTAATTCTAGTAAAATACTTTGTAAGAAGTGAGATACTGAAATTATAAAGCAATTATTTCATTTAGAGACAAACCCCTTTTGGACTATATAGAAAGTTTAATCCATACAATTTCAGGGAGAAATGCGTAAGACAGAAGTAAGACAGAGGCAGGAAACCAAAAGTAGTGTGGAAAATTATCTCTCTCAAACTTGAGACAGGACTTAACTGGCATCTACACTATTGTGGGTAGCTGTGCTTGAATTTTTGGCTTATACATTCATCTTCAAGTTGCTTAAACCAGTTACTTCCATATTACTTAAAAGGCAAAGTTGTAGAGGAACCAGGCTTCTTTAAGAGCCAACTTCCCTGCCTGCAACGCTGGGTCACACCTGATTACCATCATTATAAAACAGAGCCTGAGCTTGCCTACAGGGTGATGCACATTCACAGGTTGAGGACTGGTTGCAGCTTTCCCTGGACCTGCAGTATAGCGGTAAGTGGAAGCTGCTCTTTGCTATGAGGTTGGAGTGCTAAAGCTTTGGATGTTTCTGCTTTTAGCAATTACCTATGTTTTCCCTTGTGACTGTTGGTTGGGTTGTTTTCCATTTCTGGCCTTTGCCCTGTGAGCAGGATGCAGTTGGTGTCTGGCCTAAAAAGGGCATATATTTTAATTTGTATGGTATTTGGCAGTACTTGGATAGTAGATCTTCCTGCAGCCTGGGAATGTGAATAAGCGCTACTTTCTATGAATTGCTTGGTTCCTCTCCCTTTTGTGGTGCTCGGAAGTCACCCAAGACTACAGCATTTGCAAGCTTAACCTGAGTATTCTGGCCATGTGCATAGCTCAGGGAGCGTGGGCAGCTAGACATATTTGCTGTGTCTTAAGTCTGTAGATCTCTGTTAAGAACACGGAAGGTCAGCCTAGCAGCTCTGCAAAAGCTCCCAGCTCTGACATTCTACAAGCAGAGGCAGGTTTCTCCAGCCTGGTGTGCCTCTTATTGATATAACTTCCGTACCTTCTGTACAGATGGCAAGCTGAAGAGCTGCCCATATGTTTATCAGGAATGTGGAAACATGAGTACAGACAGCCCAGCATACACTGTGAGCATTCTCTAGTCTCTGAAGCTGCACTCGTATAGTAGCAGTTGCTGTCTCAGGCTCTCAAACATAAAGCTGTTCCAATTACAGTCTATAAACTATGTCTGCCCAGCAGGGAGCTGAATGTTCATCAACAAAGTGATTGCCTGAGATGAACAGCATGTCCACCTTGCCCATGGGCACAGGCAGGTTTGCCTCTGGGTAACAGACTGATGATTCAGTTCCACAGAGCTGTTTGAAGCTGCTGTGAACCTACCGATCTGATTCCGGTTGGGGGAATAGAATGCATTGACCACTGCAGCTCCAATTATCCATCTGAAAACAAACATTGCACCAAAGTTAGTCCTGATTTAGACATCATTTTTATTGAGTTGTTATTGATAAAAAATGCAGGCTGCATAAATGGGAAGAACTGAAGTAGGAAGAAAGGTGCCACTGAACACAACTTAAATACTAACACAGGAAATAACTGGTGTCTCATTTATGGGCACTTTTTACCCAAAACAGTGCCAAGTTAAAGTTAGAAATGCTTTTTCTCTTGAATATTGAACAGCCACATTGGGGCAGACTGTGGTACCAGCTCATCTCAATGCTAACTGAGCTTGAGAGGAAACCAACAGTTTACATTCAAAAGACAGCTGGCATTTAGAGGACACTGAGCAGCAGAAGGCCGTTACTCAGTAAGTTAAGGCCAAATTGGTTTCTTGAAAAATTAGATAATCTGATTGTGATTATTCAGTTTTAAATGTCTGTATTTGGAGTCCAACATTTCATAGATAATGAGTGTTAACTTTGAGAAGTAATTGTTGAGTAGGCTGCTTCTGGAAACTTCCTTCAGTACCTTCATAACTTTTAGTCTTTATATTTTTCTTTCTCCTCCCCTTCTCTTCTACCTCTGACACACAGTGCCGTCATGAACCATCCAGAACAGTCTGAAGCCATAAACTCATGACAAGTATTCAGCAGCATCAGCCTGTGATATTCTTCCCACATCTCTTGTCCTTACAGTATCTTGTGATGCCCCAGGTGCTAGTGTTTTGACATAACTACTTGTGGGCTGCTGTGGGATAGAATGAAATTTCCTGCTTAAGAAATATAGCACATGTCTGTATCTTCCAGTTCTTGACAAGTTGGTTACTCTGAACTAACAGAATAGAGGGGACTGCTCATCTCAGCCTGCGAACAGGATTAAGTGGGAGAGGTGCTGGTATGGCACTGACCTGTGTGTAACACATGCATAAAGAGGGAGTAGGAATCTGTTCCTGAGGTCAAGGTGGTACTGAGGTTTTTCAGGGCAGCTGTTCTCTGAAGGCCACTCTGTTGTGAAAGCAGACTGGCCTTCAGTTCAGACCATGCTCTTGGTCCATAAGCTTCTCCTTGGCATGCTTGACATGAAATGCTTGCAGCTGGCCAGGTAGCCTCTAACAACTTGCCCCCACCCTCCCCAGAAGGCTCTGAATATGAGCAATGGCTAGTATTCTTAACTGCAATGATTAGCTGATGATATCAGCCATAGTAGTTAGGTACTCCAGTGTAATTAAACAGTGATCTGGAGTGATAAGTGGTTTTATGTCTCCTTGGGGAAACCCTTCAAGCTGCTGGAGAGAGATTACTAGTAAGATGTGGTTCATTACATGGAAAAAGTGCCAAGTATTTCATATATCATCAAACTACCAGGCAAAAAAAAGCCTAATTCATGAATCCATGAAAGGGTTCCCACAAATGTGCTTTAAACCATGCCTTGAATGAGCAGGGGTGTTGGGAATTCTGGCTGAAAGGCTACCATCTGTCTGCAGGCAGACTGTAAAAGGCAGCAGTGATCAATAACAGTTTGTGGATTAAGAACACCAGTGCTGTGCAAGAACTCTTGCTATAAAGAGCACCATGATTGATTCCTCCAGAAATGAGGGAGCAGAAAATGCTGGGTTTTAGCTGCCTGATCAGAAGACTCCCTTGGTGAATTATTCACCAGTAACTTCCTGGAGGTTTCTCAGTGTCTGCATTGTGTGCTTGCATTCTGAGTTAAAACCACTTCACAGGAAGAGGACAGGAGAAATGAACAGGCTTTGCAACAATTAATTTGACTGATGCTTCTCTCTGGGGAGTTTTTGTTTGCTTGCTTGTTACTAACTGTGATATTGTAGGCTTTGTAAAGAGGTGGTTGACATACTTTTGTCTCAAGACGTTCTCAGACAGCGTTCTCTGCTATCCACAGTGTAGGACTTGCCCCTTGGCACCCTTACCTCAGAAGTCAGTTGTGGCTGTAACTTACATGTCCTGGTCAACTCTCTCACGAAGTTTCCTCAAGCTCTTCTGGGCTCCAGCTCTCAGGTTTTCCAGAATGTTTTCAAAGTAACTGTGTTCACTGAAGTTTAACTGAAGAAACAGACACCAAGTGTGTTTATGAGTAAGCTGAGGGGACAGAGGGATTCCTCATACCACACAGCCTATCTCCTACACAATGCTTTGATTACAAGGTATCACTTACTAGCTAGCTTTTTGCATGCATTTATTTATTAGCATGTTCAACACAATTCTGTGTGCTGTCCAATCACTTGGAAATCACATTTGCACAGGTTTAGGCATTCCAAGTGGCAAGAAAATAAGTGTAGGCTGTTATACATGGAGGCATGCACAGCATTCTTACGTTGGCATATTCCTGATCCAGTTTTTCATTGTGATCTTCCAAAATATAATCTGGATAGCCAATTTGTTCTTTAATTGCCATTGCCTAGAAGAAAAGAGTTTAATGTTTTTTCCGCTGAATTGTTTGTGAGAATCTGGCAGCAAATATTTAAAGACCTTGTTCAAATGCTCCCTATTGCCTACTGAGACTTAATGTGGTTCACAAGACTCATTAAAAGGAAATAAAAATGTATGTGAGCTAACAAAGGATTGAAAAGAAAAGGACAATGTAACAGGGTAATGGAGAACAGGATAGTGAACATCAAAGTCTCTTCCTGTGATTTGTAGAGGAACTGGGAATAGTGATGCTACAAAATTCCAAAGATTACATATTCATGATGGAATATTGAAGTTCCTTGTTCTCTCTGACCTTCTCACGAGCTTTCTCTTTAGATGCTTCATCCATCCACTGTAACTCATCTAAAGTCTCAATGAACACTTCACGAATCTTGTCTATTAAATCTCGGACCTAAAGAAAGGCAGTAAGAAACTAATCATTTCCATGCTGCTTTCCCCAGGCAGAGCTAAGGAGGGATGAAAAGCTTCCTACTGACATGATGTCCCCATATTCTGTGTTCTAAAACCTGGTACTCAGCGTTTAAAAGAGCATCATAAATGCATCCTTGTGCCTTCTGACTCTTGGCTGATTGACATCTTTAACAGACAAAACAGGTTGGGAGATCAGGTGGAGGGGAATGGGCACTGCAGACATTGTGGTTGTACAGTAGTATGAAGGGTAAACTACATACCATCCTCTTGCTCTCACCAGCAAATGTCTCCCTGACATACATTGCTCCCACCGCGTTCTCCATGTTGTTGTTGACATAACTCACACACTCCCTCCAGCGGGCTTCCTCCAATGTTGTCCCGTAAAGTGCCTGTCATACAGAGCACCGAGGATTAGTTCTGTCTGTGCGTTTCTTCCCCAAGTCATTGCCAAAAGAGGAGGCTAACCTAAGACAAGGGTTTCCATTGCTGTGACTGCTGTTCTTGGATTTCTTTGGGGATGACATGACATAAAGATGTCATTGTGTTGACAAGGACTTGATCTGGTGACTCTGGGACTCTCTTCTAGTACTATGCTCTATGATCTCTTTAGGAAGAGAGGAAATACCTTCCTGTAGCTGGCCCGAGCATCCTTAAAACGCCGGCTCAAGCTGCTGACCCGATCAATCACCAGTCGCCAAATGAGGTAGTTCTGGATGGTGCTGTGTGGGAAAGCAAAGCTGAGCTTAATCCCCTGGGAGGAGCAACACTAGTGCAGGCAGGCAGAGGAGGATTTTAACTCTGAAGGAAGATAAGAAAGCAAATGATTGCTGCCAGTCATCACTTTCATAGCATCTGCAGGTGACTGTTCTTATCTAACCTGCTGTAGAGGCCTCCAGGCTGAGGACTGGGCTACCATGTCTGTTGGGGATTAATTTCTTTCTAGAGAACAAGAGCTATAAGCCTGTGATGTATCTTTTTTTCTTCCCATTTACCCTTTTCTGAGCAGGGGGACACCCAGTGCCACGGATACTTTGGTACCCAAGGACCTTTGAAGACATTGCCCATGTTTCACAGAGAAGTGGTGTCATTTTTCTCAGAGGCTCTGGCACAACTAGCAAGTGGGCCCAGTCATATGGATTCCCACAATACTTCCATGACTTTTGTCTTGGATATTCTCAAGTTTCTTTACCTTGCTGAGTACTTGGAGATAATAGCTTTCAGCTCTTGCAGATAGGGCATGCCATATACAACAACCTCTTCTTCTTGGTCCACCTGAACACTCACTGAAGACATAACACCTTGGATGAAGAAGGTCCAGTTAAATTCCTAGGCAGACAGAAAGACATGTGCTAATACCAGATGTTTCAGTGCCTTAGTAGCTGTCTGGACTTTCTACAGACTATGCAATTCAATGTAGTTGTAGTGGTGTTCGGTAGAAAAATGATTTGTAAGAGACTCTGAATACAAGATTAAGAATGGGAATAATTTTATACCTCTGTTGCATTACTGATCAATTCACAAAGCCATTTCCAATGGACATGGCAGTAAGAGGAGGCTGCAAGTATCAGACTGTTCTTTAAACACTTACGTTCAATGCAAACTTTTCCTGTAGTTCTTTTAAGGTCATTTTGTTGTACAGCAGGGTTACATCATGCCTTTCTTCTGCTGGGGTAGTTGCCTGAAGACATTCACAAGGTTATTACTAGAATCAGCTGGCACAAGTGACAGTGGCTGAAATCACATGCATGTAGGTGCACATACATACACTTGGATAACATGCAAATAAACCAGATTCTCCCTCCTGCTCCTTGCTCCCTCCTCAGTATCCAGAGAAGGTCTCGGTTTCTGTACTCACATTTGCAATCTCTGTTTCGAGCTCCATAACTTTTGCCATTTCCTCTTGGACAAAGGAATCGTCTTTAGACATATTCTTGTCTTCCCGGATCATCTTGGCAATGGTGATCATGAACTGCAGGTAAGCTTCTCTCACCTGCACACAAGAAACAGAGCATGCGTGTAGCATTGTGAAGAAAAAGTTTGCTGTCTATCATCTGTCATTGAGCAACCATTCTTCTTGTCCCTTTAGCTTTAAGGTGTGCTGTGAAGGAGTTGGGCCCAGGGTCACAGCCTTTGCCCTTGCCTCCAGTGCAACCCTCCCCACTCCAGTTTTCCTGTTTCCCCCAGAACCGCCACTGTTATAGATACTACTGCAGTACCCAAGACCTTAGTTCATCCTGGAATACCTTAGAGTGCAGTCTGCAGTCTCAAAATACAGACTGAAAGCAACACTTTCTGCTTCCCTGTGCAATCCAACTCTGGCATTCTGAGTTAGAATTACTACTTGAGCAAAAAGAAAGCTCTGTGCTTCGAGTTACACTGTGGGAACAGTGGTCCCACTAGCCAGATACCAGGGTAAACATAGAGGGTTTTAAGTTCTCTGAAAGTAATACCATAAATCTTCTAAACTGTTTTTATTGTCTGAAAGAAAAGCTCTGTTTCAGATGGTTCCCAGTGATACCTTTGCATTATTTCTAGCAGGAGGATATGGCTGTGATTTATGCCTCAGAATGGGCCTTGAAAAAATACGTGGCTGCTGAGGGAGTACTGATCTCTGATACAGGAAAGCTTAATACTACCTATTCTTGCATCCTTCTCCTCTGCCATAGACCTTAGAAACCAGATAAATACAGGAACTGTTGCGAAATGGAGTCTGGGCATTTCCATGATGAGGATGATTTGTGTTTTGAGGCTGAATGCTGAGCCTTAATCAGGCCAGGTTCCCAGAGGCCTCAGCAGGAGCTCTGCCAAAAGATGCTGGCCTAAGCACAGGGGGGGTTTGGGTCATCAGAGTTTGGCTTATTGTCTGTGGGAAGTGAGCTGTTAAATACCAAACAGAAAGGGGTCGTGCCTCCTTATTCATTCAGGTTAAAACCACAGCCTCTGCCCTTCTTCTTTATAGCTTCAAATTAAAACTGTATTGAGCAGTACTGGTTTTCTTTTGCTAATGTAGGATTGTCTATGTTCTGTACTTGATTTTCTACCTCCTACGAGTCAATCTAAGTCTGACTTTCATGTGATGATGCACAAATGTCCCTCTTTCTACTATATCTGGCACTATAAAGGTGAAACTTGCAGAACAGAATCCCAGTTCCAGCAGCTATGTGCAGTTCCCAACACAACTGCATGGAGTTTTTGTGTTTTCATGTCATCTGGGACAGAAAGGAGGGTAAATGGCAGTGGATTCTTACTGGCTGAGGATCTGTTCCGTTCATACAGCTTCTGCTGCTTCATATAAAACACTGTCCTTAAACTTTTCTCCCCCTAAATGAACACATAAATTCTGAATATTTTGGTGTTCCACCTAATGTATTTTGGGGTATTATATGTTCAAATATGATCCAGTATGGCAATAGTTCTCCTATGTCTATAATCCATCTTTCCAGCAGTTTATAAAATAGTAGCCAGAAGCAGTGGCTTTAGAAGAAGATAGAAGTGAATCCAAGATAACCTGCACTGAAAATATGAATCTATCCTTCAAAATGACTCTTTTAAGCTCTAAACAGTGATGGCTTTATTTTCCCAGACCCTCCTCATCTGTATGAAGTGGCCAGGTCTGGGAGGTTTGATACTTGCAGTTGCCAGTCCTTTAGCAAACTCTCCAATTTTGGTGTAATAGGAAAAACTGTAACAATGAGCATCACAGTCTGGTTCTGATTGTCACGCGTTGCAATGATTCATGTATTTGAGGTTTCCAACACACAGGGGTAAGTAATAAAGTTGTATTAGTAGCGCACTGCAAATAAATTAGAAGGAATACTTACTCTTTGATAGTTGCCCCCATTGAAGTAGTAATCCCTGGATGGCATTCCCAAGCTTGGCTGGTCAATCTGAAGGAAATCATACATTTCTTTAGTTAGTGAGGAACAGGAACTGGTGTTGTCCAAAAGTATCCTTGAAAGGCAACACAAAATGCTTCTTTTGCCATCGTTTCAGTGTTGGAATGACACTAGTACACTCTAATCAAAGACCTTTAGGAACTGGCATGAGATAGAAAGTGCAGCTTTTGTCTCTGGGTTTTAGATAAGGGCAGGATGGATGCTTGCTGTGGGTCATTAACCAAATCTTTCAGTAACCTTTGTGATCTAAAAATAAAGCAACTTGGAAAAGAAGTTGTTTGACTTGAGGGCTGGAATTCCTGCATGAGCTACGTGGACAGGCTCTGAAGAATTATCTGCATACTTTAAAAACATGGTTCCCTGCTGTATATTAAACCTCACTTTGCAAGACACAAGAATTTACAGCCCTTAAGTGCTGTAAATCAGCAAAGGTCCATTGATTGTTTTATTTCTTTGACTGCAACAAAAATTATGCTTCCATCAAATGCTTCCCAGCAGGACTGCCATTGGGGTTCAGAACTGGTGCACAGGCTTTGCCAGTGTTGTGCACACCCCCTGACTAAGGGAAGCTGATCTCTATGCAGTGTCAATAACCATCCATTATGATTCTGGCATATAAATAATTCCCTGAAATGTTTTCCTTACATAAATGATGTGTCTGCTGGAATCCCGGTCATCATTCCACACAAACATGTCGATGAGGACACGTTTGTTAAATCTGGAGTTCATTATGGAGAGTTTTTCTTCCATGCTCCAGTTTGCCTCTGGGAGATGAAAGGAAAAATACACATCATTTATCAATATGTATGAGGACTGATTCAGTTGTGTAGTTTCAAGCTTATTGCTGAAACTGTTTGGAACCAGAGTGGACATGATATGGGTATACTTGTACAGGACACTGCTAAATACGCATGCTACCCTGATTTTTGTTAATGAAGGAAGAGTTAAAATGAGGATCTAATTCAATGACAATAGTCTCCTAATTCTGACTTAACACTCCTGCACTCTAAGGCACAGCATTACCTTTGGTCTTATTCCAGTCTGCAGAAGCTACTGGCCAATCTCCAACCATCCTTAAGGCCTCTAGCAGAGGCAATGAATCTCGCTGCTCTATAAGACCTGAGAGTGGAAAACCAAACATTATATTGTTTCCATGGGGGTTGAGGGGGAATGAATTAACACAGATAACAGGCCTGACAGTTTAAATCTGAAACTGCACTCATCATAGCAGGAAATAAGAGGTATAGTTAAATCATCCTGTATTGGTCTTCAGAAAATTAATCAAGTACTTATGTTGACTTCAGTACTGATTTTGACTGAATTAGTTTGGAAAGGAGGAAATGGGACACATTTTCTCCATTCAGAAGGGAAGGCTTTCTGTTAATACTAGAGGTGGGTAATAAATATCTGTCCTTTCTACACCCCAGAATGTGTCTTTTAAGCCTTAATGATGTACCAAGGCATCTTCATCTGAAGCTTAGCTTTCCAAGCAAAGCCATGCAGGTTAGATGGATACTGACTGGCCTTTTGCTCAAAAGTACATTGGTACTTTTGTACATCTGGTATTGGACAAGAGAATTAATGGAATAAGAAGAGACTCACTCTCATTCATGCATGATTTGTAAAGTATTTTTGCTTTCTGAAATGCCTCTCTGTCCTCTTGATCTGAAGTCTCCAGCACACCTGGGGAAAGAACCAGTGAGAATTCTGCTCTGAAGAGCTTTGATCTTGTCACAGAAATCACAGAGTTCAGGGCTATGATAAGTACCTGTTATTGTAGGCTTCAACCACTGTGCAACTAGAGTGCTCTTTAAAGAGGCTATTAATGGGGAAAGGTCATGCTACAGCTTGTTGTGCTCCTTTTGAAGTTACTACCACAGCACCTATGGCTAATTTTTAGTGGGAGCAGGATGTTCCCACAAAATGGCTGTAGTAAGAGATGTGGAGATTAAAGGACTAGAGAAAAAACTCCCGATCAACACAGCACTTCTATGGAAGTTTATTTCTCTGTCAAACGTGCAGTAAGTAACTTGTGAAGCCAACCACAAGTGCACAGCCAAGCAGAGAGGAGCCCCATTCCTACCTTTGAGGACGATCTCCAGCTCATCTCTCAGGATGTCAAAGATGCTGTATCTGGAGCTGGTCTCTGGGATGACGTGCCGATTCAGCCAGCCCCCGCAGGCGTACTGGTAGAAATCCTTGCACGGGTCAGCTGTTGGGTCCATGTTCTGGATTATTCTAGCAGCTGGGCATCAAAATTGGAGAGGTGAATTCCAGAGGCTGCCCAGTAATCTCTGGGACTACCAAAGGCTGTCAAGAAGGCACCTTGCTTATGCTACTTATAGAGGATAAGACTCGTGTACTATAATTCAAAGGAGCCTGTTTTCTCATGCAATGTGAGGAAGCCTTTGACAGACACTTGCAGTGCAACTGTACTGCTTTCCAGAGGGAGCCTCTGAATAGTAGGCCAGTTCTCCCCTAGGGCCCTAGCTTAGGTACCCACCAATGAAGGCAGCGATGGGAACATCTGTGCTGGAGTCTTTGCTGTCTTGAGGTGTACAAGCAGATGCCAGAAATAAGCAGGGGAATAGCCCCATGTGTTGAATGCATTCTCTGTGAGGGAAAGTTCTCAATAATCATCCACAGTAACAATCATTACCTGCTGTAACACATCCAGGGGTGGTACATACGCTGCCTGAATTGGTGCCATAGTGAGTGCCTGCAGGAAGAGGAATAAGCAGGTAAATTAGTTTCTTTGGAAAGAAAAAGCTACCAATGTCACTTGCCAGCAGCCCAACCTCAGGGACAGCCCTGTTTAGTTTTAGAGCAAGCGAGTGGATGTTAGTGCCAGTAAATGGTACCAACTGACAGCTGTGAAGACATCTCTTATCTGCAGATTTATGAGGAATTTATTGGAAGCAGTATTACAACAGTCCTGACAGTGAGTCTGAACTCTCCTGGAAGGAGAATACCTACTAATGGACTCCACAGTCTTCCTGACACATACTGAGTGTATCAGACCCCTTTCTAGACAATCTATTCAGATGCTTTAAGGATCCAGGCTCTTTCATGACCTTCAAAGTTCTGCTGTGGACTTGCACTAAAGTCTTTGCACATGAACATGTAATTTTTCATGCTGAGTACTGAAGTGAATGTGCTTGTGGTGCTGGTCAGGCCACCTGTGTATGGCACTGGGGTGGGGGTATCCAAGCACCCAGCCTCATGAGTGGCCTTTGCCCCAGGCACACACTAATTAATTTTGCTGGTTTAATTTCCCTTTGTGAGCCTGGACTAGCTCAATAGCTCCTGGCGTTAAACAGACAACTACTTGCTTCCACAGTGGAAAAGGAAAACCTGATACCCTTCCTTTGCAACAGGATTAGCCGTGGTTTTAAACTTCTGTTTGACCCTTATGCTAGGATGTTTGCAGAAAAGAGCTACTAAAAACCCCTTCCAATTAAAGTGTTTTACGTGACAGCAAACAAGATTACAGTAATTCAGAGAGAAATAAAGCAGTGGGGAAGAGAAGAGGGCTTTGAAGTTCATCAGTGGAAGCAACATAAAAAGCCCCCACTGTGATTGGGAATGTACCGTTCAGGGTTCAGCTGCGAGCTGTCGTGCTGCGTGGGAGCAGATCTGCATTAGAATAACTGCATGCCTTATTACAGTTCAGTGTCTGGCAATCTGAACATGGGATGAGCAAAGCATGGGTAACAATTCGTTGGCTTCTTTAATGTAACCTGACAATATCTCACTTCAGTTCCTGGAACCCAACTGCTTTCAACAAGGTTCTGACTCCTCGTGTTCACAGAGCTCTTGTGATTGTGGAAATGTAACTGAGCTGTGTAACAGGGAAGCCAAATCTGCTCTGAAACCTTGGTTGCCCACTCAGGGCTCTGAAACTGTGCCACAACCCCAGAAATGGCTGGGGAGGGACTCTCAGCTACTTCTGAAAGGGGCTTCTTTGTCTTTCTATCAACTCTCTCTTGTGCCTCAGCAGCACTCCTGACAAAGAACCAAGCCAACCTGACTGTATGACAGATGACCAACACTGCCCTGTTCTGCTTCACAATGTGTTCATTTGGTCTCTGCTCCCTTGACTGATGCTCTGCCTGCTGCACCTCTGGAACTCCAAACCCCTGGAAACAAACTCAAACCACACCTTCTGAAGCCTGAGCCGGGCAACTCCGCACTTCATTTTCTCAAACTGCTTTGCCAAAAAGAACTGCCCAAGTTTCACTAGAAATACCTCTATTTCTCTATATGCTCGTTTTTCCTCCCTAGTTAAATATTGCTGACAGGTTGAGCTACGACATAAAGACTCCTTGCTTTGATAGCCACGGACAAAGACTGCTGCAATAGAGGTGTGGGAGGGACAACTTGGGTTAATGTTCTTCAAAGCCTGAAAGCTGAAACAAACCCAATGTCTAAATCCTGTGGACGTAATGGGAAATTACTGAACATAGAGTTGTGAGTGGGATCGTAAGTGGGACATGGCCTCATGTTTGACAGTCATACAAGGCATGAAGATAGTGATTTGTAGGAGAAGATTAGCACAGATTGTTCAGCTCTGAATCCCATGTTCCCCCTGCTGCAGAGAAAGTGAAGACATCAGTGGAAGGGTTTGCAGGGAATCAGTTCTTGTCTCTTCTCCCATCAAACCGCACCTCCCACTTGGCTTCTCCCACAGCCAAGTTCATCCAGATCCTTACAGGCTTTTTTTCCTCTTAAAATTAATCACTCCATTTCCCCACCTCTTCCTCCTGAGACACCTTCTTTCTGTACACCTCTTAAACAATCAGAGAGGGATGCAGAGGAACAGAAACGGACCAGGAATATTTAATCACTGGAGCTACTTTGTGCAGAACTAAGTTCCTTCTTGGCTCTTGAAATTCAGGACCTCTGCAGCATTACCCTTGCATTTGCTTCATCAAGGAGGTCACACTCTTGCTCTGTCAATAGTCTTGTAGGTAGAAAAGAATCGTTGAGCACTCTGCAGGCTGAAGAATAACTTCTGAGCTCTGCAGAGCACCAACAGCCCTTCACCATTCATCTCTTGCATGTCCAGTTTTTAAAACACAAGTTGCTTTTCACAGCATTTCTGAAGTTCCTTTTTAGACAACAAAAGCAAAGCAAATCATTCTGTACAAGCAGTTAGTGTTTAGTGTTTTCCCACTGCGTTTTGAAGGCCACAGATGGCTGGGGATGGCACACATCGAAACAATTAGATCCACAGTTGCCATCAGGCAGTCAAGTGTGAGCTTTACCTTTCAGCACCTTCTCTGTTTATCACACAGATCTCATTTGCACAAGTGCTGTCGGCACTGCAGACTGCCTCTGTTGCTATTCTAGTACCGAATTGTTTGCCACAAATGATGTAACTGCCAAACTTAGCTGCTCTTCATCTGAGAGGGCTGTACCCGATGTCAGTGTCTTCAAACCTGTGGGGATGCACAAGTGTTGGGGTTTGCTTGTGTCTGCACCTTGCTTCTGAGAAACCCTACAAACTTGGAAGCCAGAGAGTGAATTAACAGGACTTTGAGCAGTCAGGACCAGCAATGAGGTGAGGGTGGCAGTTGTGTGTAACTAAGTTGTCTGGAGGAGTCACTGACAGTGATGTGATGGTCTTTGGCCTGCAACCTTTCCAACAAGTAACAAGACCTGGAGGTTGGTAAATATTTGTAGAACAGAGCTGAGAGCTGTGAAAAGGCTGCAGAGATGTACGTGTGGGTGTGATGGAAAGATTGAGAGCATGGTGTGTTCGATGTCAGAGCCAAATGACTTCAGTTCTGTCTGCTTCCCTTTCCATGCTCACCCAAATATTACTCTGATATTCTTACAGTAGTTTCCTTTAGCTTATTTAGATGAGGTTTTATGGGTATGGAAACTTCTTTAGATGTCAGAAAATCCCCAAACTGCTTCTAGAACTACGTAACTGTATTGCTGTGAGAGCTTCAGTGTGTTTGTTGGCTAGGTACGTAGATGAACATCCCAGTCAGTATTTACATGTATTACAGATGCTAACTGCTATAAATAGTTGAGCTGTTGTCGTGGTTTAAACCAGACATAAATGGACAGAAGCTGCCTCTAGGTCAGTGCTGCAAACACTCCTTGAAGGCAAGAGAGAAGAGCCCGAGAGGCTGCCTGCTGTACAGGACAAGCAGCACATGAGCTCTGCAGTCACCTTGCACTCACATTGTGCACAGGGATGTCTGAATCTAAGAAACATTTCCCATGAAAGTTTAACTGCTGATAGGAGCCTGCAAAACACTTAGGATTTTGGAACTGCTTTCTGATAGATAAACCTTCCAGCAAAGAAATGTAACAGCACTTGCTTCATGTGCACAAATGATTCACATGGGCTGGGATGAGACGCCAACATTTGGGCAAATGTTACTGGTACCTGAACTCTGGTTTGCCTGCACCCAAGCAGCAAGGATGTAGAGCAGATTTCTCACCTCCTTTAGGCATGCATGCAACAAAATTCTGCATAGCTCAATATTTTGATACAGAAACTCCTACCTTAGGACGCAGCCCTGAGCAATTCTTTCCTCCCATCTCCTGAACTAACAGAATAACTTTCTGATGAGTGTTGTCAGTACCAAATGCTCTGAGATTTAATCTAACACTGAAACAAGTGCTGGTAACACTGAATAGCTTGTAGCAAAAGGAGTGAGCAGTAAAAAGGATTTTCCTGTGAATATTACTCATCATTGTGCAGGGTTTTACTTACAAGTGCTGAGGAAAGCAGTTCACTGCAGGCAGGGGATGCAGTGGCAAGGTAAGGAGAAAACAATGCCTCGCTTCAGTTTTGCTATTCATACTTTGTTTTATTCCCTAGTGTTTTAGCAAAGCCCTGAATCCAAGAGGCACTGATGGAAATGAGGAACATGAGGCAGCTGCTGCTACCAGTGCTGCTTCACAGGGGCTTTAAATAGGACTTAGCACTTGATGTGCTAGTGGGGAAAACTTAGTTTTGAGAGTAAGCATGCTCTGCTGCTGGCGTATTCAGGCACAGCACCTTCATGTGCCTCACTGTCGGGTTCCTGGCAAGACTCTTGCATGAAAGTCCCTGAAATCTCTCCTAGGGATCAAACTGCCTGATGCGATAGTGAAGTAGCCTCCCTTCCTCGGCAGCACACCATTGTAATAAGCAGTCTCCCTTTTGATCTGCTAAGCAGCTGGAGCTTTACAACTCCTGGCAATAACAAACCTTGACTCAGGCTTCTATGAGATAAGGAAATGTCAGCACACAGACACACATCTTCCTTCTAAAACATACAAGAACTGTTGTCAAAACTATGCAAAACCCAACCAAATGCATGAAATGAATTAAACACATAGAATGTTAGTCACATAACTTGAAAAGGAAAGAAAATCCAAGCTAACCCTCCCCATGCCTGAGCCTGGCACAAGGCAGAGGCAGCCGCGTCCCTCACAGGGGTGACCTCGCTGTCTGCCTGTACTTTGCATGTAGCTCTGCAAAAGCACTTTATATCCTCTGCGGAGGGAAGAGGGGAATTCTTTATTCCCAGGTTCCTTACCTCTGCTGCTGGCATAGAGGATCACCAGGGCGACCACTGCGCAGGTCATGAGGAGCAGCAAGACAGCCAGACCGATGGATACGAAGCTCCATGATTTCTTTCCAGATTTTGTTGATTTTTCCACAATATCCATTTGACTTTCTGATTTCCCCATTATTGTAACTCTAAAGGAGGAGGGAATGGTAAGAAAGCATTAACAGCTCAGCTAAATCAATATAGGGATGAATGCATGGCAAATCAGGGAGGGAAAAGGCAGCAGAATCAAAGCAAAGATAAAGGAAACTTCCAAATTATTACACGTATTTGTCCATCTGATTGTCCACAGCTTTGCCAACCTCATTCTCCATCTCCTGTGCCTGCCAGGCTGCCAGCACTCGGGATGTGCTGCTGGGGGGCTGTTTGGGACTGCACTACCCCAGCCTCTCCATGCTGCAGTGTCATAACTTCAGGAGCCTGTTTTGGGAAGTGTGGAAAAGTCTCATGACCAGGTTGGGCAACTCCTTTCTCCCAAACAGGGAAGGAGGGGGAAAAGCTGCCTCCTTCCACTCCCAGCTCGGAAAAGTCTTCTGCTGTTTGGAAGGATCTTCCTCCTCCTTCAGTGGCTGTGAGCAGGTCTGTGGGGCTCTGTCAGCAGCAGCAGTCCAAGCAGAGCTCCTGCGAGGTGCGAGTGCCTCTGGGCTCGGTCTGCTCCGCCTCTGGCACAGATGAAGGATGTGGCGAGTAGAACGCTCCTAGAGCCCGTGTCCGCAGGAGCCGCTGGCCTCCAGTGCCTCAGGGCCATGCTCCAAGCCCCGCGCTCTGCCGTGCGCAGCTCCGAGCCCCGGGGCAGCGCCGCGGCGGGCGGAGGGAGCGCAGCGCAGCCGGGTCTGGCCACGGCGCTCCGGCAGCTCCGCGGCGGCTTCTGCCGGCTTCCCTGCAGCCCCCCGGGGCTCTGCCGCCGGCCCCTTTGGAGGCTGCTGTGGGGAGTCAGGAGGTGCAAACCCACCGAGTCCCCGGCTGCGGGAGCGCCGTGTGTGGGAACGGCTCCTGGTGCGGAGCGCGCTGATTTATAGGCTGGTGCGGGCTGTGGAACAGGATTCGTTTGAGCTCCTGCTTGGAAATCTGTCTGGTAACAACTGGGAAGAGAGTGAAAGAAGGCAGGATAGGCATGTCACTTCCCTTGGGGGTTATTCTTTTCCAGGACTGACTTTGGAAGGAGGGAGAAGCCGGTTTGTTTGGGTTCTTTTCCCCTCGCAGGCTGCTTAATGGAGCTCGTGTAAGTCGCAGCCAAAGTTCACACTATATAAATCCTCAGGCTGGTACCTCTCATGACCCAAGCGCTTCCCCAGCACTCCGAGTTCCGTGCGTGCTCCGGAGGAAGTGCTGAGGGCAAAGAGGGGATTGCTCTGTGGCAGCCCCGTTTACTGGGAATGTGCACACAGTTTTCCAAGAATGGGAACACAGACCTGTTCTGTGAATGGGGTAGGAAACGACAAGTGCCAGTTTCTTCTGCTGGAGTCTTGAGTCTCCTCTTCTAGTCTGTGCTCTGCCTCAAAGCCCCTGTGAGGATTTGCCTCATTTCTCTAAGTCATGTTATCTTGGTCTCTGTCAAGTGTGAAGGCAGCTATTCCCATCCCACCGTCTGAAGGAGAGCATAAGAACACAAAGAGCTGAGAAAAATGCATGCAGATCCTGGTGTCCATCTGTGAAAACCAGCTACAGAGGGAAGGATGCTTTTAAGGATAAAGTTACGGTTTTAGTGATGAGTTAAGTGATCTCCTATTTGTGTTTGCGGGAAGCTAGCGAAAGATTAGTTTCCTATGTATGTCCATGTTCCTTAATGCAGAAGGGTGGTGGTGTTACAGTGTGGCTCTGAGGACTTAGTTAAGGTCCATGATACTGCAATAGACAATCACTGCACAGGATTTAATGTAGTTATTCTTGTAACAGGGCTGTAAGATCCTGCAGGGTGTTGCTGTGTCCATTTCACAGGTGGAGAATCAACAAATGATTTGAATGTGGCCCAAAGCAGCTCAGTTGAGGCCGATCCGAGCATCAGGCTGGAAAGTCAGTAGTGAGAAGCAGTTTGTATTTCTTTCACCCTTGCAGCTTAGCTGTGAAATAACCTGCTCAGTACCAAAGTCCTTCCATTGCCCATTCTCAGGCTGGTTTCAGTGGCTGTAAAGGACATGTCTGCAGACCCATTAATTTTGATTGTCTTGAACAGCTCTGTGTGCTCACTGAAATAGAGTGATCTGTCATTCTGACACCCCCCACTACTGCAGCGAGGTCCTTGTTCCCTTCATTGCTTCTAAGGGGAAGGGCCTATTTTAGTTCTGGCAAAGGAGATTTGATGATGCAAAGTGGAAATGTTTTTTTCCTTGTTATTCTTTTTCCCTAAGTCCCGTATTTGACGAAGTTGTTCATAAACTGCTTTCGTTCTGCAGTGTATTGCAACCAGAAAGTGCTAAAAGAAGTTCAGTTCCTTTATACCTCAATGGGGAAACTCAGGCACGGGGAAGTGTTGTGACTTATCAGAGTTACAGTGGCAGTAGCTGACTGCAGAAACCTTGCTGTCCCACTCTTTCATCTACTGGCCTAGTTCACCAGCCATTAGACCCTTATTTTACACGTTAGCTTAAAAAGTGTAATCTGTCCTTACAGTAGTGTGGAGGTGAACACTGATCTGGGGATTTCTTCTTCCAGAAACTGAGACTCGGTAGGTTTCAGTTGTTGGAAAACAGGCCTTTTCCACAAAGCAATGTAGACAAACCCCATATGAAGCAGTGAGGCATTTGCTGTTCGTATTGGGCTGCTTTGAAAGGAATTTTGCCATTTTGCTTGCTCTGTAACTAGAGGAAGTTCTGTTCCTGCCATTTGGAGTTGTGGAGTTTGCAATGGCAGGGTTACAGCTCTGGAAGAGCCCAGGTGGTTGATTTGTGCACTGGATGCTGAGTGAGAGGGGTGGGACCTGAGCAGCCACTCTGGATGGCTGCTTCCTCTGGATGCTTTTACTGTGCACCTATGACTGTTTACTGAAGAGGTGCTTCCGCAGGCGTAAGGCATCGCAAACCACCCGCAGCTACCGTGGTGCTGGTCGGAGGCAGGGAGCTGCTCCGGAGCCGTTATACAATGCTCTTCTCATGGGAAGGACTTTAGGAGCTTTCCTATGTCCCTGGGAGAATCTGGCTATACCTGGGACACGGCACGGGAAGATGTATTCAAGGATACTGCCACCTTTCTCACAAGTTTGGTTGCTGTGTCTTAGTTGCTTACAATGTCAAATTGAGCTTCAATGCTTCATTTAGAAGGAACTGATGCTAAAGAGGAAAAATGGTGAAGGGTTATACCTTTTCTCCCCTGTGCATACGTTTGCTTTAATCAGGTGGTTAAATGAGGTGATGTGTACCTCAAAACCCCAGTGCTAGGACCGTATGAGAATGTATTGCCTGATCTAGTTCCCTGCCATCCTGAGGCGCTGCACAGTCTTTCCTCAGTGCTGACTGAACTTCTCCCAACAGCTCACTCAGGTTGCACTCAGTGTGGCGTGTTTCGTGTTGACGGAAGTGGATGTGCTGGGTCCGCTGAACAGATGTGCCAGTGGTTGCTGCTCTCTGCATGCTCCAACAAAGTCAGGGGCTGCATGAACAACCAGGTGGTTACTTCCCAGCCAGTGCTCTTGAGTTCTGCAGGTATGAATCGGCTACATCAGATGTATAAGCAGCTCCTTTAGTGTCCGAAACCAATCGGAACCAAACATGACACGGTGCTGACATCTTTAGTATGATGTGTCTTAAATATTGTTACCATGGAAACAACCATCTCTATCTGTTACACTTTGTGTCTCCTTATAAGCTGGTCTGTACCAAGATGTGAGAGAAAACCACATACCTCTGGATGCCAGGGATTTGTACTTTCTGCCCATGCAGAAAGTCACGTATAATTCAAGAGCAACAAGAATTGCTCCATGGAAAGGTATTTTCCTTATCTCCAATACAAACAGCAAAAGCAGCTCATTTTGAAATGTCATCCATAGGTGAGGGAACACAGACAGTTACCAGTGAATGTCACACTTTTTTGTCCCAAGTGCCTGCTGTTTTCCTTTCCAATTTCTTTCTGAGCCCTTCCCTTTTTCAATAGAGGGAAACCAGCAATATGGGGTATTGTATAGGAGAGTTTTAGGGTGACACTAATTCTAGTGGGGGCACAATAAAGAATATAAATGAATGTGTTAATAGGCAAAGCACATCCTTATGCTACCTTGCACTGCAGCTTTGCATTTCACTTTGATTCTATTACTTTGGCTTCTCCTGATGGATAACAAGTATTCCCCACTCAGAACAGATGGGTTACAAGTGGAAATCTTCCTTTTTCCCTCTTTCAGGCAGTTTTATTCACCAGGTACAATCCAGCAGCTGCATCTGTCCCCATGCTGCAGCAGGAGTGCAGCGCCAGAGCCAAAATCACCTGCATGTGAAAGAGCCTGCGTTTCTTTAGTGCAGAGAGCAGCTTCAAAACTCTTCCAAGAGGCTGCTTAAGTACTGGTGCTTACCTCTTTGTCTTTAGTGCATTACAGACAGTCAGTCTCTGCTGAGACCTGGGTTTCAGTGTTCAGGTTACACAGATGCAAAGATGTGTTTCTTCTGTGCATATAGATTGATCTAAATAGGAAAAGTCATCTGAACCAAGATTTATAATGCATGTCTAAAAGTGCCAGATTTGCTACCAACATCACCAGTTCTGTTCAGTAACCAAACCAATATGTTCCAGTCTAAGCAGCTGCTTTCTCAAGAGTGAAAAGAGTATTGAAGAGACTGTGCTAGAAACAAGTCTGGTATTGCACATTAAATACAGAAGACAATCTGAAGCTATAGGGTGACATTGAAAAAACCAAACCACCAAACAGCCCCCAGTAAATCAGCACAATGACTGACTCCAGGACAATGGCTGGATGTTCCCTTTGGATTTATTGTAGCAGGGATGCTGACTACTGAGGATAACTCATTGTGCCCAGAAAGAATGGGTTTGTCTTTGAGAGCCAGTGTAAGGCTGTCATCTGTCAACTAGCTTAAAAAACCCTAGAAATCACTACTCAAATACCTTATAGCTGGTTGGCACCAGATGTGTGGAGTGTAAATAAGTCCTGGTAGATGCACATGTGAAACAGATTAGAATTGGGAAAACCCTGAAGTTCAGATGATGTTTCAGAACTCTTTACTCCCCCTCCCTTTAGAGACAATGCTCTCTGAACATCGGAAGCAGGAAAAAGAATAGCAGACATGAGCGTATTCTGTATCGAAGGTGTGCCGTGATTGCTGCAGCGGCTCTGTAAATGCATGCACTCTGCACAGAGAAGCAGGTGAAAATGGAAAGTTCCCTTACCTCTGCCTTGTGGAGAACGTTTTCCAGCTGCAGGGGTCAGGAGCCTGGTGCAGTTCCTGGATGGAATTTGCATGTTTACCTTGTCTGGCAGTCAGAACCAAACGCTAATGCCTGTTACCAGCACTGATGTCTGGAACAGGCTCTCCCTGGCAATGCTCTTGCCAAGAACCGTGCCTAAATCTGCCTCTCTTTTTCCCCTGCACACTCACTCTCCCACACAGGTGACTTAGAATGCCCAATGAATTTAATGCTCTGCTCAGACTTGTCAGGGAGAATGAATGCTTTCCACATACCTGAAATCAGCTGATTCTGTGTCTAGGCTGGAGAGCAGATTGTGCAGCCGCACGAGCCATGCTGTCCTGAGGTGGTCAAGGTGATTTCCAGCCGGGGAGCATTTAGAAAGATCTCTGCTATTACGGTAATTAATTCTTAGGGTAGTTCTTACTTTATGGACACGCTTCACTTCCTTCCCAAGAGATTGCGCAAGTATCTGCAGCAGGAAGACTCCTGTTGGAAGGCAGTGTCTCATTTTCCATACACTTAATTTCAGTACAGTGACGATTACTGCAATTACATTTTTAACGACACGATGCTTTAAAATCCTATGTGCATGACTTAAAAGGTGTGGTTTTGCATTGTTTTGCTGCATGGGAAGATGAATTACAAACAAAATGAATTTAAGATATTTTACTTTATTTTCAGCTGTGAAGCACATTCACATTGCAGCTGCAATATCCATTGCATGTCCTGTTTATATCTTACAAATGATAGAAGATAGTTCCATTTCCCAAGAAAAGATATTCAGACCAGTTGACAGAAATTTGTGTATAAAAGCATAGTCATGGTCATTTAAACACCACGCATTTAATGGAACACGGAAGAGCAAGCCATAAGCTCCTCTTCAACAAATCATGACTTGGTTTTGGAAAGACTGTCCAGGTGTGAAGTCCTGAATGATCAAAATGCTTATAAATATGCTTAGCTTTTAGCAAACCTCCCCTTCTCACCCACACCTCGCCTCTCGCATGCTCACTAGAAAAGGATTTGGATTCTAGAGGTGCTTCTGGTTAGAGTTTCCCACTAGGTGCTTGTTGTTTGGCCTGTGGGTTCCAACATACACCAGACTGTGGGGCTACAACTTCGGCAGCATCCCGCCTAAAGGAAGGTATAAATGTTTTTATTGTTCCTTAACCCTTGCCAAGGGTTAAGTAAAGACACAGCATGTACCAGTGGCTGCCTGTGCTTGTGCCAGAGACAGTCGTACAAATAAACGAGTGGGTATGAGGCACAGACAGAGGAGTGACCTTTGCCAGCATCACTGACGGGGGCAAGGGCTTGCTGACAACCCACAGCTCTTATGATAATGTGAGATGTAAAAATAATGTCATCTTCAAAGCACTTTGTACCCAGCACTAAGCGACACTGACAGGCATCTGAGAGGGAGCATTAGCCCCACTTTGCAGATGAAAGAAAGTCACACAGAGAATCAGTCAAGATTAGATTAATAGACATTGATGCCAGAGGAGCTATTATGTCTTGTCTGGAACTGGCAGCACGGAGCAGAGAATTTCACACAGATCACTCCATTAAATCTATAACCTTTGTTTGGGCTTAGAAAAAGACCTCCAGAGCTGACATGAAGACACGATGCCATCTTTAAGTGAAGTGCTTGCAGGGCACTATTGCAAGTTCATATTCCAGTATGAGTTTAACTTTTAGCTCCCTCATTTAGTGTTGTTTGCATAATATTTTTTAAAGTGGCCTCTGTATTGCCTGAAACCTCCTTTGCATTCTGTTACCTGCAAATAATTCCCAAGCTGCTGCCTTCTCCAGAGCAAGCTGACAGCACTGCGTGTATTCCTTTAGCTCATTCTTTTAGGGAACAGGACTCTTCAGTATTTAAGAAGGTAATGGTTGGGTTTTGGTGTCCATAATATTTAAGTTCTCTCCCACCTTGTCTGTTTTATTTCTATTTTTTAATTCTTAGCCCCTATTGCAATGCCTGTAGTGTGAGAACCTTTGGGAATCTGAGTGCTCCAGGATTTGTAGAATTAGAGCCTTCCTTAGTGAGGTCTTATGTGCATTGCTTTGTGTGTAATGGAACAGCCTCCCCAGGGACGTGGCAGAGCGCCCACCACTGGAGGTTTTCAAGATGCAGCTGGATAGGGAGCCAGGTGCTCTCATCAGGTTCCCTTTGCCATGGCCGCTTGGCTCAGGCGGTCTTTTGAAGTCCCTCAACCTGGGCTGTTCTGTGATTCTGTGAAAAAGGTTTTGTGGACATGACCTGACTTAGGTGTGCACTTCAAGGTGTTTTGAACCAGGTCCTGAGTACCAAATCCACCCCCACCTACAGTCCATTACAAGAGTCCCTGTTGAGAAGCGATTTGGGTCTTTCAGAACGACACAGTCTGTTCTGAACTGACAGCTCTGTGGCGTTTCCCTCTACATCTCTACTTGATGTGTGATTATATGGCAGTGCATCAGTCAGGTTTATTAGGAGGTTGACTTGGATCTCATTAGCTGGCATTGAAGCCATCCAAACCAGCTGAGAATACAATCAGTTAAAGCATCCACACACATTAATGGTGTAGACATAGGGCAGTTTGTGTAGACGCTGGTTACCTGTTGTCTCCAGTAAGTAGATTTTATTGCCCAAGAATGGACAAATGATGCACAAGAAGAAAAGAAAGAGCATTGCAAAAATCCTCTTGGCAAGGTTGCAATAAAGAGCAAACGACAAGGAATAAATGTTCCTGTTGTTAAAGCTCTGTACTAAAAGAACAAACCCTACACCATTACCAGCACTCAGAGTATTCCTAGTATTGTAAGATTCTAATGTGACTTTTAGAGAATAATATCAAGTGTATTGCCAGTGCTTCAGTGTCTGTAATAAGACATCTGAGGTTTCTAAGCAATCAAGATGCTCCATGAGATGGTCATTTTAAGTGGAAAATACTAATCACTGTCAGTTTCTCATTTCATCCACTACTGATCTGGATCCAAAACTGGCTCCCTTGTGCCATCAGGCCCCCAGCCAGCATGCTCTGTGACACCCAGGAAGCATATTTGCTAGGTCACGTTAGGCATCTGCACTACTGACCTGGAGATGAAAGTACAACTGAGGGGCATAACAAAATGCAAATTGGGAATGGAATGGAATTGTTAACATCCTCCTGTGTGTTGTGCTCCCTGCTCCGCTCCCCCTCTGGCTTTACAGCTAAACTTCCTCATTTGCTGTGCTACAGTTCAGGAATGAGATATGCAAACTTATTATCAGATAGTGTTCCTAATTTCCTTTACAGTCTGTGGGGGAATCCTCATGGCAGTTTATGCTCTGACTCTGGACTTCTTGGAACCACGTAGGGAACATACAAATAGAAAAATGATGGGGTTGGATGGTGAGACATCTAAAGGCGCAGCAAATCTGGCAGGTTAAACTCAGGCTTGCATTGCAGAACATGCAGAACAAGTACTTGGTTGTTCTCAGGAGCACAGAGTATACACATGAGGGTCTCAAGGAGGATTTGGCCGTGCATCATGTGCCTGAAATATACTGTGGGAATGAAATTAATTGAGAATTAAATAGCTGCACTTGTCCTAGATGCACAGGTTATCTCTGTATTGAGGTGGGGAACCCAGAGGGTCAGTGGCACCAGGCTATGATAAAAGGGAAGGCCAAGACTGGGCAATGGCAGTGACCAGAATGTTCAGAATTGTTCCCTCCTTGTCCCCGTAAGTTCTGAAGTACTGAATGCTACCATCAGCAATGTCATCAGGTATTTGTTTCCTACCCCCCCCAGTACTTCTGTGGCCAAATAAACTGTGCATGGGGTGTCAGTTGTAGACGTCTGTGAGGCAGGTGCAGGTGTGCAGTGTTCTGTTGTTCTGTAGGATGCCAATGAATATGAAAAAGCCATTCCTGGAACCTGCAGGAGGTGAAGGAGCCTCCCAAATCCCACAGCTTTGGACTGCTGCCCCTTCTAAGTTATGAGTCTCTTAAGGTGTCATTGAGCAGTGGCTGACTGCACCAACAGATTCCAACACGGATGAGTTCAGCTGACACATGATGGGAATAGTCTGCCTTTGAGTCTTGGCTGTAATGGCAGTGATAATTTAATGTCCCACATTAACTGAATGGTGACAGTGACTCCTCAGAGTGCTGGCAAATTGGCCGTTGCTTGATGCAGGAGCAGGACAATGATAACACAGTTAATCTTCTGCAGGGGAATGATAGTGAAAGAAATGCCTTTTAGATTAGTTGTCATTAAAGTGAAACGTCTGCCTCTGCAAGGCAAGTGGAACGTCCTCACTTATGCACACGGAAGCTCATTAAAGTTACTGCGTTTGTATGGCTGTGAGCCAGAGCCAAATTTCCACCAGGAGCTAAATCTGGGAAGCACAATGAATTAGACTGGAAGTCAGAAGATGACTTCCAGGCAGTATGTCGGCTTCAGAAAGGTTACAGAATACTTTAAAGAACAAAATTCACAAGAAGCGAAAAAGTATTTGGTAGTGTCTGGATAGAGCTCAGAGCTGATTAAACTAAAGGCATTTAATCTTTCCTTGGGACGAACGTAGCTTCAAGCTGGATTACAAATGAAGGGGTATCCAGTTCCATTATTTACATAGGTTTTCAGGCCATACTCTCTTCTTGATTACATTGGTGTTGGTTCACATAAACCCACTTGAATTGTTCACAATTGTCTAACATTTACAGCAGCATGCCACAAGGATATGTCCTAAAGCACATTGCACAACAGACTTGCAAGGAGCAAGCGTTACAGCAGAGATCCTTTTTGAAGTAAACCACTGGCTGTGTGCACAGGAGGAGGATGTGTCTCAAAGCAGCTGGAAACAGCTCCACAGTCTTGATGGATTGCAGCTTAACGTTAAAGAAACAGACAGAGATGACCACTGCAGTTTTGTTGTCCAGACTCTTCAATCTGGAAGAAGTGGAAACAATATCCTGTTAGAAAGTGGCATGTATATAATGAAGTAGGGGATTCAGCTGAGTGCTCCCAGACCTTCATATGGGTATGGCAACAGATAAGGATGAGATTTATCAGCCTGGAGGGGAGGGAGATGTTTGCTGATGAATACTGATAGATCTCTGGTGCATAACTATTGCTGGCGGGGGAGAGCAGGCTGAAAGGGAAGCAGCCAAAGCTCCCTAGTGAGAGCAATGGCCTCTGCTGATTGCTGTGATAGCTAGTTTCACATAGCAGCACTCTGGCTAGAGCCAGCCTCAAGTGCAGTGATCCTGTTAAGGCATCTTAGATGGTCTCCATGGCAGTGCATGAAAGATCACAATTAGCCAGAGTTATAACCACAGCCAGTGTTGGCGACTGTCTGTTAGCAATGGTTGGTACCTGGGACTCCTGCAAAGTGCAGCATGTTGGGGTTTTGGGAGATACCATCAGTGTAATAGTAGTAGATGGATCGCATTTAATCCTGTCTGCTCCTCAGGACTCTGGGAAATGCATGTCAGAACAGGTTGTGGTGAGCGTGAAATTGTGCTGGGCATGCATATTGCTGCTCATCAGACCCCTCTCTGTGACTAATCACAAAAATCTATTGCATATTCCGAGAAATTAGTTGGAGAAGCAAGCACATATGTGAGAAATAAAGAAAAGTCAGAAGCTTCGGCACAGGCAAAGATAAGGACTTTGATCACAGCGGTTTAGTGGGTACAGAAAGAGGACAGAGAAGAAAAAACAGGTTGGTACTGCTGCTCTCAGCAGAGGCTATTAACCCAGCAGGCTCTTTCTTCATACACTTGTTGTACTGATATTATTCCTATCTATCAGCATGGACAAGTGGAAGGAGAACCAGATTCATGGTCTTTCTGACTATATATCTCAGACTAAGTATTAGGAAAGTTTCTTTACTGAGAGGGAGGTAAAACACTGGAACAAGCTTCCCAGAAGTGGCCATGCCCTGAGTCTGTCAGTGTTTAAGAGGCAACTGGTACCCACCCCTTTGTGACATGCTTTAACTTTTGGTCAGCCCTAAATGGGTCAGGCAGTTGGAAACTATCCAGTAGCATCCTGATGCCAGTTAGGAGCAAAAAGGAAGACGTTAGGAGCATCTGTGTCACTAGGATTAAATCAGAGTAACTTTCCTTGAATTTAAGAGGTAAAGAAGCCCAGCCTTACCTGTGCTCTTAGGGAAAAAACCACAAAAGATCATGCAGAGAAACAAAAAAGATGCAAGGGTAGAGATGGTATCAGTGCCTATTGGGTTGACTGCATGGCTGCTGGATGAAGTTTCCCTCTGGAATGTTGCCTTTCAGAAAACAATGCAACAAACAAGAAAATGTTCCCTTTCCCTTTCATCCCAATCAAAGCAGGAGAGCAGGTCTCAGCATTGCTTTAATCTTTGTTTTCAACAGCAGTTTCTATTTTTCTCCATGGTTGTATTATCACACTCCATAAACATTGGGAGAATTCGGTTGGAGCAGTCAAAACAAACACGAGTCTGTTGCTTTGGGCCCCACCTCGTTGTTTCCTTTTTGCACAGCACAGCCACACTGCTTCCAACTGAAGCTGTGGGCTCCCTTTGCACAGATGAAACCCTGTGGGTTTATCAGCACCATCTCTGTGCCCCTGAGTCTCACTGTCCTTACGGGTGGTGAAGCTATGGCAGGCAGAACCCTCCAGAGCAGGTGAGATGCTGATTCCCGTGCTGTGCAGCATGGATGGTGAAGGAAGAGTGCTGAACCACTGCAGAAACCACATTACCATCTTGGCTGCTGCCTCCAGCCCTAACCTCCTCCTTGTACATTGATCACTTCTCATTTAGCCCATGCTCCAGTGCTGTCCCTTCTGCATGACCATCCGGGACGGGGTAGATGATATTGACTAGGCGCCCCTGCTGACAGACCCGGGTAACAGGCACAGGGATCTGGTAGCCCAAGTCTGTAGTGTAGCTGTTTGTGTATCCCATATAACAGAGCACTGGTCACTAGATTGGATATTTAATCTCTGAGTCTCATCCTTCATATTACCTATATTTCCTGGGACAGAAAACCAGCTTACTTGGCATTTGTACTGCTCCATTCCCCTGTATTGGTGCCGATCATTGCAAATCCACTGGATGATGACAAGGGCAGTTCCATTCCGGAGCGGGTCAGCTGAGTGCTGTTACACATACGGTTCTTCACAATTACATTACAAAAGTTAGTTTTGACAGATCTTTTTAAAAGGCCCATGAAAATGGGGGTACTTATTAGAACAGTATGTGTAAAATTAATCAAATAGCAAGGAAATACATGGTGATTATTCATATGCTGCAAGCTGTTCATTTTCCTTCACTATGGTTGGAACCCATGTGTTAGAATTAGATCACCTTATCCAGACAAAACACGTTCTTCCCAAGGGGGAGCTTACATACACCCACAGCAATTTTAAAAGCTTACTGAATACTACAATTTGCCTCTTTCTTAGTGCTCTCCTGGTCAGTTTAGTTTCACGGCCTGAAACTCTCTTTCTAATCTTGCTGTACCATGTTCAGTGGCATGTCCATTGCATGTTTAGCACGAGCTTTTCATCTTTCCCTTGTTCTTGCAGCCTCACAAACTGGAAAGCAATCAGACACATCCCCAAACACACGCATTAATGTATGCTACAGCTGGATGCTTCTCGCTTAAGTCTTGTTTTCAGCTTTTTCAGTTCAGCATTTTTATCAATTTTAAGCCCATAGGCTGTGATTTCCCAGGCCTCCTCGTAATGCTGCATTTCAATGTGATATTGGGCAACCTTAAGAAATGCTTTGGTTAACATTTCACTGCCAGGGCCATTCATGATGCTGCATAATGCCACAGATTCATCCAGCTTCAGTGCCTCGATATACTGCTTAACTGCTGCTTCCTCCTCAGCCACTGACAGCAGGAGGTGTCCTTTGGAGCAGTGGTCCTCAGCACGTGTTTGCAGACTGCTCCGGCTGTGCTGCTGGATCACCTTCTCCAGGTCTTGTAAAGCTTTGTCGTATCTTTTCAGGTGCATAAGGCAAGCAGCCCTCTGTCGAAGATACCTTGGGCTGTCTTTGCTTGCCAAAGCAGCAAGGGTATAATAACCAAGAGCCTTCTCATAGCTATGTTCTTTAATCAGCACATTTCCTTTCTGGGCTGCTACCTGTGGACAGAAAGTAACTTAATATTAGTTATTAAAAGTGAAACCGCCTGAAATATGTAGTCTGGACTGGGCACAGGTAGACACAGACACTAAGAAATTGTGGATACAACTCAAATGTTGAAGTTGCACCTAGCTGGAGAACATGTAATTGGCACGTATCTTCGCATGCAGATAAACCTTGGATCTATGGGCACTTTCTTTTCTCTCAGGAGTTTCTGAACCACTCTTTGTGCAGGTTTTGCTAAAAGTTTATAGTGTTCTCTTCATGAAACCACATTTCTGCCATGCTCTGCTCCAAAGGTGACTAGATGGAAACTGCATCTGCACGTACTGCCCACAGACATTTGCATGTGCTGATTATGAAGGCTGGTCTCTACTGAAGCTTCCCCAAGCTATAGGAAAAAAAAGCCAACTGATGGCTTTGCTAATCGTGACCCTCAAGTGCAAGTCTGCCCTTATCTGAAGGGGAAAACAACAAGATAGGGAAGGCAGAAAGAGCCGCAAAAACTCAGGTTCACAAAGATCAAAGAAAACTCCATTAGAACTATTTGCCTCAAATGGATTTTTCATTATTTCTCTTTACTGGTAATAAATAAAGCTTTTAACATGCTGCAGCAGAGCGAATATTTAACAAGGTGCCGCCAGCAGCTTAGGTCTTACAGAAAGCTGAGCCAAACAAGCTGACACTTCAAGTTCGGTCTCATTCCTGATTTAAAGGGACTGAGCTGCGGCTCATTTTTGGTGTGTAACACAGATTAATTAGCATCCTCCTTGCTCATCATCTTCCGAGCAAAGACAAATATGAAGACTTATGGAAAGAAAAATAGGAAGGGCACGGAAAGCCAGAAGGTTATTACACAAGTGAGTTTAGCTGCTCTCTGCACGTGGCTTTTGAGAAGCACTTTGCCACCAGCCTCCTTGCAGGTGACTTTGGAAGGCCAAGAGCAGGCTGTGTAGTCCATTCAGAGGTGAACTGCAGTCCATGTTCACACTGCTGATGACTTCTAGACTGAAATAATTCTGGTGCCATCTGGAAAGGGCCATCAGTCACTGGGCATTGGACTGCTTCCTGGATTAGGTCTCTGTGTTCCTTTCTACCATCTAATTACCTCACTGCGTAATCAAGAACTGAAAATACCACTATTTGGTGCATTTGTGGTTCCAGTCCCTAGTGCCTAATCTTGTGTTGAAATTGGCCATGGTTCACCTCCTTAGAAAGAGAATGAGGAATTAGGAGTTTAATGGACATGGAATTACAGCCAAGATTTAGTCTCTGGGCAGTAAATTCCAGAAGATGGCCTGATAAGCACTGGGCTTTGGAAGTGGACTGGATGTTTTCGGAACAGTTCAGAGCAAGTCTTTCCTTCTTTACCTGCAGGCCTTGTTTGGGGTCCATATCCTATGAAGGCACATGGAATGGCAACTTCTGCATTGGGCTGAGGGCCTAATTCTGTTACACACCATATATAGCTTTCATAGGAAGCAGCTCTGGATACCCTATGGCATGTCAACAGCCAAGAGAGAGTGCAGCTCTGAGGATCTGGGCAAGGAGCTAGCAATCAGTCATGCATTTAACCTCTGACATAGGAAACTGAAGGGTTGAAGCTGCACTAGCAGCAAGCAAACTCCCTTCCTCTGACCTTTTGCAGCTTAATAAATCTTTCAGATTCCTATTCCCATGGGGCTCTCCCAGTTGTTTACAAATTTCTTAGCATGGGACCCCTTTAACTATAAATAATGCAAGTGGTTCATTGCTTTGTTCTTCATGAAGTACATGAAGGAGCTCTCCTTCCTCCACCCTTTCCTATTCAGCTCTTAGAGAACTATTTTTAGCCTTTCAGATCAGACTCCAGGATAATGATGACACGTTGCTATAATGCCTGTAATCTCCAAACACTCTAGAACAATGTGGCAGCAATGCTTTTGTACATGGAGTGCTGAGATGAAGGGCTGAGCCTAACCACTAAACCCTTCTTTGCTTCAGTCTCCTTACTTGTGACATGGAGGGAACAGCAAGAACCACCTCCTCTGGAGTGTCATTAGGAGCCCTGGCAAAGTCAGGCCATCCCTGGGCACTAATGCTGTCTGTAAGCTTTTTCTTCTTTTACTGAGATCTTCCTTTCACACACAAACTGCAATAACCTCGCAGGCAGAAGGAAGTGCTGCTGGGAAATCCTCTGAGACACTGGGCAGGTGAATTAACCAATTCCTTCCCCAGCCCAGCAAGGTCCATACTTATCCCCTGGTCACAAAATACATGTAGAAAAAGATTCGTGATTCTGGGCTGATCAGCTATAAAAGTAATCACAGCCATTGACTCTTTAAAGATCAGAACACATGAACAGGCTCCCGGTGCTTGAGTCCAAGTGTTTGCTCACTGAACAAAGGCACCAGATTAAAAAATGAAAACGACTCTATTTGACTTCCAGCACTGGGGCTGAGTTCCAGCCACCCTTATCCTCCCAAGTAGGAGAGGAATCTGTCGTGATAAATGAGCCACTGGAAGAGGGGTTTGTTCCAGACCCTGTTCCACAGCTGCTAAAAAAGACAGAAATAAAGTGCCTCTGCCCTGTTAAAGGTTCCACTAACCTGTGGCACCATCACCGCAGTGTAACTGTCCACAAATTAGGTTGTTTGGGGTTTTTGATTCTCTTTTTTCCTTCCTGACAGCATAAGAACATCCCTCCTGTGTTTGCTCAGAGAGCAGCACAGATGGACTGAGCTGTGACTTCCACACAGAACGAGTCATGTGGCAGCAAGGGAAATTCAGCTGTAAAATGTATCTTCACTTGTAGACACCTCCTTAGGGCCTCCTTAAACACACTCCTGATTGTATCTTTATCAACTTTATATAGTGAAAGATTGCAAATTGGCTCTGAAATCTTAAAACTCTTCCCCGTCAGGCTGATTTTTTTTATATTATCAGAAGAGAGTGGCTCTTTTCTCTGTGATGGGGTTTATCTAGGGACCAGCAAATTGATACTTGTTTACTTACATCCTCCTGCTGTTTTGCTAAGATACTCACAAAGCACTCCTCTCAAGATACATTAAGTATAGCAGCATGTTGTTTGTTTTATAACCTGGGAGAAAGCATAACAATATAGCTTCTCACCAGGGTGCACACAATCTCCAAATTGAGTAAAAGAAAGCAAACTGATTCTCAGAACACGCAGCTTCTGAGTAATCAGAATTGCAGATGCTTGAGTGAATGTTAAAACTCCTCACCATCAGTCTGACCTTGTCCTGTTGTATTACTGAAGGTGTTTTCTCAGAGCTGGATGTACTTTGGGGGAGAAAGTTGAAGAAAAGACTGAAAAATCCATACTTTGTGGGCTAGAACAATGTGCCATTTTTGTGGCACAAGGTTTCAGCTGAGAAAACCACTGCCAGTCTCAAAGGCTCATAGTTTTATACTAATACATTTACATTTCTAAATGTTACACAAAAGAGCAAAAAGAATTGAAGCATTTAATGTGACTGAATCAGAACCCTGAGTTTAATTTCAGCAAGAAAATGAACAAAGATAAATTCCCCTTCCCCCGAAGGCAGGTATGAGCACTGTGTAACTTGTACAGAGAACGGGCCGAGCAACGATCTTGTTAAATCTCTAGCAGCTGCCCCTCACATCCCCTGCATTTTAGCGTTGGGATTAACCAGGTCTCATACTAGGGAGACCAAGGAGAAATTCCCCCAAGTGGCAAGAAGTGGTAATGATGAATTATTTGAGACTGAAGCAAGGTCACTGCACTGAAAGAAGTTTGGATTCAACTCCCTGATCTGGCTGGAGTGAAGGCTGGAGGAAGAAACCAATTTGTTCCTCGTGCCTCTGATAAACGGTCTTCCCACACACTTCTATTCAAGACAAGGCAGGGAAAATCCCTGCAGCCTTGCAGGATTGCTTCCCATTTCCTTCCCCACTGAATGCAGCCATGTGGCATAGAAAACAGATTGTACCTGAGCAAGGTGCTGCCGTTGCTTAGCGTCTGTGAAGTTCAGGAGAAACCCCAGCTCCCTTTCATCTCTCTTAGCCAGGACACTGAGTGAGTGAGCTGCTGCTGTCACGTTCCTCCTCTTCAGCTGCAGCACCGCCAGCCTTGCACTAGCAAAGTCATCAGCAAGAGAGCAGCCAAATGCTTCCTGAAGGTGTTTGAGGGCCTCTTCATACCTTCCTGGGGGTTAACATCAGTACAAGCTATATAACCCATTCCATGTGGAGAGAAAGGCATCAAGAAAACTTACTAAAGCAGGATTTAAGCAGCCTGTCCACTGTCCACACCCAAGGGTATTAATTACTTCATACCCTTTCCCAAAACATCTGCAAACTTCTCTTGAGAAGTACTCTACAGCAGTGCTTTTGCCATTTAACACTGGCTTTCTTTCATTCCCTTACTCTGAACCGCAGTGTGAAAGAACTGGAACTCACCATTTGCAATTAAAACATCTGTGTAGAAGATGTGGTATGGTGCATCCCTGTCAATTTGAATGAGTGCTTTTGCAAGCATGAGAAGATCGCTGAGGGTTTCTTCTTTTGAAAGGTCATTAGTAGCAACAAGCTCAGTTAACACAGCCCTGCCATGCTGAAGGAGCCACTGAGTGATCAAACCTTGGGCTTCGTGCTTTAAAGCCAGGATTGCTGGGATCACAGCTCCTGCCTCCACCTTCAGTGCTGAGATCAAATCTTGCACTGCTTCCTGTGTGAAGACAAGGCCAGAAAATGAAATGGCACAATAACTATGAATTGATATTTTTTTCTTTTAGGTGTTTTCAGTTCTTTGCTGTCCCACAAGGCATCTGCACACCTTTGGAAGCTCTTTGCTCCTCTCTGTCCTTGTGATGCATTGTTTTCATTTGCAAAGCTGATATAAGAGCATAAGGACAGGTTCGAATGACGATTTGCAGTGTTTTGAACTCAGATTATCATTGAAAAAACATCTTAGAGCAACAAGGAGGAGATGCTGTGAATGAGTAAGTGCAGGATTTGGGCTAGCCAGGATAAACCAGCACAAATCCACACAATCAATGGTGTGATATGCAGGTAAAGTGTAAGGCTATTGACCATATTAGAAGCAGATAAACCATGCAGACATCTGACATGATTTCCAGGCAATGATAGACTGCAATCTCCAAAGTCCACTGTAAAACTAATTGTACACATAAGCTTTCATAGGTGGTGGAGAGGGACTGACTGAACCTTGAAACTGTTCTTTCTTTCTCCTCTTGTTGTTGCTACATTTCATTTAATGCAACATCATGTCCTGAAAATGTGATATCAAATATAAGGGAGAGTTTGCTGCATTGCAAATCAATGCATGGTAGTCCCAGTAAGAGCTATGATTAAGGTTTTGTTTTCCTCTCTCTAGACTTGGGAAAGGAAATCAATAAGGTCACGTGGACTACTGATACACCAGCCAAAGCAAGAGCCTTTCACTGCCCAAAGTCTCTGGTAAACTCATTTGATTTCAGTGAGTCCATGAAAAACCTGGGGTACCTCACACTAATACTGCTTAATGCCATCAGAAATATCACCACGAAATCAATATATGATAATACCTTCTGCTGCTTCAGAGCAAGGTAAATGAGTCCTCGTCCACTCAGAGCTTGCACGTTCCTAGGGTCCTCCTTTAGGATAGCATTGAAATCAAAAATGGCAGTTTTCTTCTGACCAAGGTGCCCATAGCATCGAGCCCTGATGAGAAGGCAGTCTTCAGCATAACCCCCTGGAGAACAGAGATGCAGCCATGCTTACTTGGAGCGTGTGACAACTATAAACCCCACTGAAGGGCCTCAAAGTGGCCAAGTGCAAATGATGTGGTAGACCTTCACGTTGTGTTGTGGTGACTGCAGGAGTGAAAAGTAAATACTTTATTCAGAGCTGTGGTGGAACAAGAGATGTGTGCTGGGTAGAGGCAAATGTGCTCTGGTAAGGAACTGCAGTCCACAGATGTGACAGGAAGAAGTGCTGGACAGGAGACAGGAGGGTGCTGGAGAGGATATCCAAGGATATCCAGATGAAGCTATAGGAAAATGCCACTTTGCTTGATGAAGTATATGAGAGTACTTAAGTGATAGTTTCCTTTGTTTCTGTTGCCAGTGGAATTGCTAATGCATACTCTAACTGTAACTGTCCTACTGTGACTCAACTCTAACTTTCCAGACAGGAACTATACTGTGCCAGGCACGCCAAAAACACAGGCCCCACTTCAAAGAGTCTTCAGGCTAGTTAAACACGCCAAAAGAACATTGTAATAAAAAGCTGAATGAGTGGAAAAGGTAACAGAATGAAAATCATAAAATCACATTGCTCAGCTAGCTCAAAAGCCTCCTGGTTTCTAATAAAAACATACATATGTCCATCAACACTCCCTCCTCAAATATCCATGACTGCTTTTCTGATTGCCTCTTGTCCCAGCAAGAGTGGGACTCCTCAGGAACAGCCAACGGAAGCAAAAGGAGTGGTCTGCAGTTCTTAAACACTCAAACTTTCCATGCAGGCCAGTGTTTTTCCGCTGCCTCTGGCATACCCAGGCTCAGCTAGCTGACAGTGCAGAGAATTCCTTGTTTGCCACTTGTCACCAAACTGCTGCTGTGAATTTTTGAGGTCTGCAAACCTTTCTCCTTCGCAATTCTGCCATAAGGTCTCCCAGGTATTTTAGGGGACCTCTAAAAGACAATGTTGTGATGCTGCTCTGGAAAGGAGCAAAAGGAAAACAAGGGAATGTTTTTGTATCTGCACATCTGTCCCTCCAACACACCTTTCTCCAAGACATCATTAATGTGCAACAACTGGAGACAACTGACCAATGGCATGACCATCACCTCAGGACCTGAGCTGGATTAGGATTCAATTAGTTAGAAGGAACCCTTGGGGATTTTGCTAGGAAGGAATAGGAACAGCACAAATGAGAGAAGAAAGCATCTGCTCTAACAGGTGGGGAGTGGATAAGCTGGAATGCCTGGGCTGTGAAATGGAACTAGCTCAAAGCAATTAACAGGGCGTTTTTTTTCCCATTTCCATAAACCAGTCTCTCTTTCTTCTCAATGCTGTTGTCATAACATTTGCTTGGAGTGAGAGGCACATTTCCATAAGAACATGGTTTTACTTGGAACATGCCAGGCGCATTTCCATGTTAGCCTGATCTCGCTTCTTAGGAAAAGCTAGGAATTGTTTCCTTAGGAAACAATTATACTGTATTTTCAAAGAAGCTTTAATCTCCTTCTAGATCAAGTTTCATTTTCTGGGGAAACATTTCAAAGTTATAGTAGTGCAACCTAGCAGCTGGACACCAGGATCTTGACATTACTCAGTCATCTGTGTGCAGTCACTTACTACAAAATCAAGTTCTATAGAAGGAATGATAATTCTGTAGTAATTTCTTGAGACTTCCCTGTATTTTGAGCATGCATCTGTTGCTGTGATAAACAGCCTCCCTACATTAAGTACAGAAGAATTCCCCTGCCAGTCTGCTTTTCCTTGACCAACAGAAGAACGCCATTACACTGCTTATCCTAAAAGGGTCTTTTTAAAACCACAGTAAAGAAGGAAAGCATGGGACATAAAATACCTCTGGGAAGACATGTAGTAAAGTGTACGGAAGACATACATTGTGTTTCCCATCAGTATGTTGATAACCCTACCTGAAGCAATGATGGCAAAGGAAAGGTAGGCAATGGCCTCTTTGAGGTCAGCATCCTCCTGTTTGTTCTTCAGGATGGTCAGTGCTCTGAAATGGCAGTGAGTTTGCATCAGCTTCCTATCTTCATCTTTGAAGATGTCCATGATTGGCAGGAGGCAGGAGGTATCACCTATTCTGATCACTTTCTTCAGCAGCTTAACAAAGGAAGAGAAAAAGGCAGAAGAGAACGATTGGCATGAAAGGAGAAATGACGATATGCTAAAGCTGGAAATATTACTGTCGAGTGAGACAAGTATGCTTTTACCCAGTGCTTCCCCACCTTTCACTGGGGCTTCAGCCAGCCAAGGACCATGGATCTCTTTTACTTAACTTCTCAGCTGGCCCCACTGTAAATGCATGTTGGAGAAAAGACTAATTCTTATCTTCCCCCACCACCACTGCAGTTGTGGAAATCATTCTGGGGAAATACAGAACGCTGCCTTGCTTACCTAGGGCAGCATTAGCTCCTTTTATAAATACACCTGAACCACAGGATGCTTGCCCCAGAGAGACAGTTTCTGTGGAACAGAAGCATTCCAGTGACCCCTTTTGGCTGTAAAATTGAAACCAGTGAATTTAGGATTGCTATTGGGAATGTGGAAAAAATGTGAAAAGAATCTTGCCTGACATATGGTATCTTTGTCTCCATTCACTAGAGTGAAAATCACCCAGCATTTTCTTACTAGATTTCCTAAAGAGAGGAATCAAAAGGCGTTTCCTCCAGTAAAGCAGATGTGCTTAGCAGGTTCTCAGTATTCAAATCTGAGGCAGGCCAAGAACAAAGTTGTCTTGATGCACCAGCCACATGCACTGAACGCATTATTTTTATCAACAGAGACAAGTGTTTGGGTGCTGACAGGCAGGGGCACAAAAACATTCTGAAGACAAATTTCCAGTGACAGATGTTCCAGCTAGAACTCATAGCAGAAGCTGCAGACAAGAATGCAGCTTCCAGGGGCAACTCTAATAAAGTCATGTCATCCATTTACAGCCTTCCCAAGGGCAGCAAATTGTACAGAATTTGTCACAGGGAGTAGGGAAGTGGTGACGAGAAAACCTTTCTCTTCGTGCCAGCAGAATGGATATGGAATGTTAAAAAATGCAATAGTTCCCTCTGATGGCAGAACCCGGTAATTCAGCTTTGCATTTCTTGGGCGGAATCTCTTCTATGTTTGAAGCACAAGTCGTTAGCCACTAAAGAAAGAAAACTGCAGACTGACATTTGAGCTTCTGGTTCCGTGTCTTTCTCCTCCCCGCCTCTACAATGCTCCATTAGGATAATCAGTCAGGGAGTAGTTCTGCCTTCTTTTGTCTAGGGGAAAATTACCAGTCCCATCAATATTGTCACCAGGGGCAGGATGCTCAGTCATGCTCTGCCTGGTTAAAGTCTGATGAGAAGTGTCATTAAATAGCATATGATAAATGGGCTGTATTTAGCTAGGAGTCCTGTCTGGCCTGTGCTACAGACAGAAAGTTCTTACGTATGTGGCCTGTATTTAGATCTTACAGGTTCTGCTAGAGGTTGAACCTTACCTTCAAGTTTCACTGTGTCAACAGCCCTCACTGTTGCTATTCATGAAGTTTGCTTCTAACAGCAAGCTGCTCAGTTTTAAGATGGCAATGCACATGAACCACTGAGCAAGATAATGTAATAAGTAATTTCATTGCAGTCTGGGTAAAAGCAGTATCAAATCAGGTCAAATGCAGCTATTTCCTGTCCTTTTCAAAGACCTCTGCCCAGTTCACCAACATTCCTGAAAAATGACTGAAGCACATTTTGGGGTAGGTACAGCTCCTGGAAAACCCATCACAGGTTGTGTGATGGGGTGGGTTCCAACTCTACAGCATGTGATGAGGTGGCCTCACAGTGCAGTTTGTACCTGAAGCCTTATGGTTGTCATGTAACACTGAGGAGCAGGAAGCAAGCAGAGCATTGTGCTGGGAAACTGAAAGCCCTTGGAACACTCTGTGGCAAGACTACATCTCTAAAGTGATCGCTCTTAAGTTCTACCATGCATCTTACCCTCTTCCCTGCTCACTCATCACTCTGCCATGCTCTCTGCTAGTCAGGAGCTCCTTACCTGGTTGCCATCATACATGAAACCTTTCTTCAACTGCAGAAGCGCGAGTCTAGCCAGGATGGGAGACCGCTGTGGATTTCTGGACAGTGCTACCAAGAGGAGCTTGTGAGCTTCTTCTGCACGGCCCATCTGGTACAGGGCATCAGCACAAAGGATCTGTGATGCTTCATCAGAAGTGTCCAGCTCCACCAAGAGAGAAGCCAGCTGGTAAACCCCAGGGGCATCTCTGGAGGAAAAAACAAAAGAAGAAAAGGGGAAAGACCACCTTCAACGAAAAAACTCACTACTTTTAAAAGCTCAGGCTGTAATGGATTTAGCTGGAATAGTTCAGTGTTCCCATCTCAGATCTCCCAGCCTTAAATACGACATTCATACAGTTAGCACTGAAAAAAGCATTTGGATTGCCAGCATCAAGTATGTGCACAGTAGCACCTCAGCTCTGTCTTGGAAGGACACTTTCTAGGGGTTTGGTACTTCATGGCCCACCAAATCCTTCAGTTCAGAGCTGAGAGCGACCGACAAACTTGTTTTATTATGGGTTCAGCTATAACTCTGAAGGAGAAATCTGTCATATTCCCACCAGAATTTCGCACTTTCCTAGCGAATGCCAGTCAGTGTTATCGTGGATTAGCTTCCATTGAAAGACTGAGCTGATTTGGCTCTGTGGATCCTATCACAATATTTTGCTGCAGTAACCATACCCATGTCATTTTATTTCAACCTGTTATGTTAATTAGGAACTCTAAAAGGGTCTGTATCCTGTTCACAGTTAGCTGAAGTAAGTACTCTCTCTACGACTCAAGCTGCTCTCTTTCTGTTAAGAATCTACACAGCCCTGTTGCTTTTTCTGCCCACAGGCTGAACTACTTCCTGACTACCTCTTCATTTGGAGCATCTTCTGTCCTTCCTCTTGGAGAACTTTCAGCAGCAGTCCTCTTTGGTTCCATGGCACATAGGACTTGATTGTGAAGATGGCTTCCTCCAGCTTTAACTGACAAGCTGTGATGTAATCGAGGGCTGTCAAGTAACTGCTGCCACCAGAAATCCGGGTAAGTCCACGCCCACATAAGGCTTTAATACAGCTGTTAGGATGTGGGGAATCGTGTTCAATGACCCTCTGAAAGTCCTGCAGGGCTTGCTGATGGTCCTGAGTGTGGAGGGAGCAGAATCCTCGCAATGCTAAGAGAGTATTGCAGTAAGTTTTCTGCTCCGCTGCCAAGAGGTGGTCACAGATATCCCGGGCAGTCCCGATGTGTCCATGCAGGAGATGGCAGTCTGCTAGCCGAACACTGAGTTCACGTTTGGAGCTTGGGGAGATCTGGAGGAGGAACTGGACTGCCTGGATGACAGAGGGGAGCAGTTCAGTACCATGATTGCCTCTGAGTTCAGTCCGACTACGCACAGCCTCCCTGTAGGCTGCAAACTTCACCTCCAGGACAGTTCTAGCCTGCTTTTCTATCCTCTCAGTGTCGTGTGGTGAGAAAAGCTCTTCAAAGTGTTTCATTGCCTGGGCAGGCGCTGCTGCAAAGGCTTCTGCTAAATCCTGCACCATTTCTTGCATCCTGCCACCCAAGAAGAAATAAGCAGCAGCCCGTCCCAAGAGCAGACCCAAAGCTTTCTCATCTCTCAGATTATTATCAGATGAGAAGCCCTTGAGGGCCTTGCTACAAACTGCCACACACTCCTCAAATTTGCTTTTCTTCAAGAGGTAAGCTGCCTGCACCCCACACACCCAAATATCATCCGGTGCCAGAGCAGACAGGAAGTCATAGCAGTTGTCCAGCCACTGGTCCAAGGGACTGCTGCCTGGGCTTTCCTCCTGATATGTTAAGAGATAATCAGAGAAGGCCTGGATGACCTGTGGCAGGTGATCCCTTTGCCTGGTGCACACATAGGCCACTGCCTCAGCCCGATGTGTCGCAAAGGCTTGGATATAATCCACAATTCCTTTGCTGACTTGTGTCCCTGACAGCACCCATGCCAATGCCCTCAGCAGCAGCAGTTCCATTGAGTACTTTGGGTGAGCCTTGAGCAGGGTATTGCATTTACCCACCACCTCCTCTGAGCACCCTCGCCTGAGCAGGGTCTCTAGTTTGTATACCGAGGACACCACATTGTTGGGGCTTAGGGTGGAGAGAAAGATGGCTGCAATTCCCACATTGAGGGAGACACCAGCCAAGTTCTTGCTCTGGATCTTGGGAATCTGGTTCTTGCCTTGGCACCACATCTCCAGAGTGGCGATCACTCTCTCCCAGAGGCCTTTGTCTAAGGAGTTCACTTTCTGTACCGCCGTGGGGGCACTGCAGCTAAAGGCAGCCATGTAGAAAGCAGCGGCTATTGGTAACTCTTGCTGGGCGAGATGGCGGTCCCCTTCTCCGCAGAGCAGCGCTGCAAGCTCCTGAGCTGACATGTTCTGTGCTTGTACCTTCACCAAGCAGCATCACACAGGCAGCGTGGCTGGGCCTGTAAAGCAAAACCAGCAACCTGAGGGCTCTGGGGAAGGTTGGCTTTTGCTTTCTGACGGACATAAGCAGGCCCAGGTGCTGTAAGAAGCCAGAGCTCTGTCACTGACCGGCTTACAGGGAAGCAACGCCACGCGAGGGAACGCCACAGGGGTTCTCAGTGCACAGCCCTGGAGCACTGCCTGAGAAGCAGCCCCACAACCGAGCCAGGGAGTGGGGCTGGGCTGCCCCCGGCCGGGGGGGCAGCGGTGCTGGCGGCGCACGCGGAGCACGCAGCAGCTCGCCTCGTGCTTCGCCCGCCATTTGCCTTTTCTCCTTTGCCTTCAGGAGGCGGGAAGGGGGCCGGCAGGGCGCCCGCTGCGGCCCCAGCCCCGCACTGGCGAGGGAAGCCCCGCGCGGGGCGCGGCCACGGCGGGCGAGCCCCGGAGTACCTGAGCGCGGGCGGGTGCCCGCGGGACCGGGCCGGGGCTGCTCCCGCCAGAACCTTCTGCGGCGGCTCGACGTGAGGCGAGGGCTGAGGGGAAGCGACGAGAAGCGAGGCGAGCTGAGCTGAGCTGAGCTGAGCTGAGCTGAGCTGAGCTGAGCTGAGCTGAGCTGAGCTGAGCTGAGCTGAGGTGGGTCGAGGCGGCCGTGGACGGGACGGAGAGCGGGGCCGGGCTCCCTGTTGCTTGGCGACCGCAGACGCTGGCGGGCGGGCCGGGCCGCCGTGCCGCCATGCCGCCGTGCCGTGCCGTGCCGTGCCGCCGGCCTCAGGGCACCGGGCTGCCCCCCTGTTCGCCGTTGTGCTCCGGGGCGCGGCGGGGCGGAGCGGGGTGGGATGTGCTGTGCTGTGCTGTGCTGTGCTGTGCTGTGCTGTGCTGTGCTGTGCTGCTGCGGCTTGGCTTCTCTTTGCCTCCGCTGAGGGCTGGCGGGCAGAGGCGGGGGCGGGCGGGAACAGCAACCGTTACCTGAGGAGAAGCGTGCCGAGCCCGTGGCCCTCGCTGTCGCTATTGAAGCGAATTAGTTACACAACAGGAAACTCTGTGGTGAACTCTACGTTTCTGATGTTATTTTTCAAGAATAAAGTATTTTTTTAGCGGTAAAGAAGTTATATTTTCCAGCTTGCATAGACTGATGATGTTCCTTTAAGCAGCGGCCATTTCTGAGCTTCACCTTTTATCCATGTTCGACGTTCAAAAGAGAAAAAACCCCTCTATGATGAATAGAGTTTATTTGACATTTTATTAAGAGTTTGCCCATTACTTTGATTTGATTATTTTCATTTTAATTACCCTAATTAGCCATCAAGATATAATTTAGCATTGTTGTCACATTAGGCCACAGGTGATATTACCAGGAAGGACTTGAGGGCATAAAAAGAAACAGTTCTGAAATAGAAATCCCATTAAAAGGAGCTGTGCTGATCAAACCCGTGTGCCTCTGGCCCTCCGCTGAGGTTCGAGCACAGCTTGTGGGAATAGAACCGAGACCGGTGCCTTCAATGGGCTGTGGCCAGGCTGCAGGAATCATTACCCATGATTTGACTTTGCTGCGTGACTGAGTGCTGTGCAAGTTGCTTCCAGCCACGTTTTGCCTTGTAGATACAGAGAATGTGGAGGATGCCGATATCCTCCATCAATCATTTCTAGCATAAAGCGTCCTCCTTTAGTCAGAGTCCAGTTTGCTCACTGCTATGTGTGTGTGGGCTAAGGGACGTTGTTACAACCGATGTAGTTGGCCAGAAAGGTAGCAGCAACGCAAAGATTTTATCTTATTGATTTAGAATTATGCAGTAGGTGGTATGCATACAGCCGATTTTAAGTTGTGCATTAAGCTTAGATTAATTTAGGTCCTTAACATTGATCCTCAAAGCAGTAAGAGAAACAGCATTTACAAAGGCTCGATGCTGGTGGAAGAAGAGAACATTTCTGATGGGACTGCGGCCTTTCATACCTGAGGTGTCTGAGCGGAGCCCAGTGTGGAAACCCGTTAGTCTAAGTAGCAGAAGCAGCAATTTGAGATAGAGACTCCTGACAGTTTTCTCAAGCCAGCAGACAGTTTGCTGTTTGTCCTGTGTTCTGTTTTTTAGGATCATAAAAACATGGGGGGGGGGGGAAATGATACGACAACTGTGGAGATGTTTATCTAAACATTAAATATTAAGTATGCTGCATGTTAAATATTAAGTATACTACAGTAGCTCCTCATGATGTCTCTGATTACTGCTAAATCTTTGAAGGGAGGTGGGTGGAGAAGGGGTAACCACAGCACAAGTAAAGTGCTTTGCAAAGCAGGAGATGCCCTGAGATGTGCTGAGAAATCTTGCACTTACTTCTTTGTTTGAAGGGCTCTCTGTGCCTGCAGTGCATGTAACAATGGCCTCACATCAGGGTTTTTAAATGCTAGGTGTAGTTAAGACATTTGGTACGGGAAATCTGGCTAAAAAAGGGAATACAATGAACTTTCTTTGATAGAAAGGAGAGCAATGGGGTGGGGCATTAGTAACTTAAAAAGCTTAAAACCTTTGCTTTATTTGGCTGACTTTCTTCACTCTGAGCTGTACCTGGCTTGGAGAGCAAGCACCGACTTCTGCTCTCATTTAGGCTGGTGTAAGCACGCAGGCCAGGGAACGAAGATGGCTTGCATTAAATTATCTAGGCTGGGTGACTGAACATCCGCAGCATTGAAGTCAAGAAGCTCTGGTGATGTGCTAAGCCACAGGATGAAATTTCATCCCTAGGCATATTTAGTTCCACACCCGCAGTCTGCCAGGAGAGTTAGACTGCCGTAACTGTTGTCAGACTGAGTTAGGATATCCTTCTCTCATGAAGGAAAATTGCACCTTTGGCACTGTATCCCCATGACCACAGCTGCTGCTGTTCCTTTGGGTTAGAACAGCAGATTTCAAATGGAGACCTCTAAGCTTTGTTATTGACAGATCTACTTCCTAACATTGGTAGGAAAGTGAACATGGAACATTTCAGGGTATTCAAATTCTCAGTCAGCCTTTTATGTGCTGTTCTTTATACAATATGATAGACGACTGGTCAAACTTCTGCATGTCAGATAATCACAGAAGTATAACACGTCCTAGGAAAACTATAAGATGATTAAATCAAAGCTGAAAGAACCAAATTGATCTGTTTATGCCCTGGACCATTTTTGTCGGTGCTCACCCAAATGAGAATGATAATGCAGACGGTTGCAGGGCTCTTTTGTGGATTAAGATGCACTTGAGAAAGATTACAAGAAAAATGTTGTCACTCCATTAGGGAAAGAAATAATCCTTTTGTTTATATTCTTGGGATTAAACCAGTAACAGCAGAAAACACTGAGGTCACTGCACACATCCTTTGCTGTCTCTGTCTTTGTCTATGATTTAACTGTGGGATTCAGTAATGCAGTCACATAATTTAATCAGTTCTTTTTTTCTGATATGTTGCCATTTTTATTTATTTAGGATGTAAGCTTTTTTAGCACATCACCAGAGCTTCTTGACTTGAGTGTTTGACTGTCCTGAAGCAGCTGTAGATGGTGACTGCTGAAATCGATAGCAGTTGCACCATTGGGGAGCACAACTAGCCTGTAAACAGGAAAGCATTTCAACATGTTAAACTTAGTTTCTCTTGCACCCTAACAATTAACCAGCCAGGCTGACTCTTCAGCTTGCTCAGCATCTCTGTGTCCACTTGGGGAGGCATCAGAAAAGGGTCACTTGAACAGAGTCCTCAATATGCCAAGCAAATGGCAGTCCTGTCCTTTCCCCTTTCACCTCCCCCAATTACACTGTCTGCTTCCATTCTTCCCAGTGTAAAATGGCCATTATAAAATTTCTTTTTTGTGATGCGATTTGCCCTTTTGAGCCAGATAGTGCCCGGTGTGATGGGCTGGATCTTGGAAGGGATCTCCCAGCAGTGCTGTAACACGAAGAATAACAAACAATGAGGTATAAAAAATGAAGCTATTACAGTATCTCAATAGATATGCTGCCAACTCAAATCAAACAGTGTTAACCAGCCCACTTTATTCCTCCTCTCTTAATACTGAAACTTACTGCTTTTATTTCCTCTTTCCTTTTCAAACAAACAGGGATAAGAAAATGTTGTTAAGGGATAACTTATTTGGTCTCCAACTCATATTGGTTTGAACTAAGTTTATCAACCAGCCATGGAAACATTAATCACCCAGAAAAATAGCACATGGTGAAATGACTTTTCAAAATGTCGTTGGTATAATTATCATCTTGGCCATTACATTAAATGCCACCATTTATAACTGTTATGTTTAAGTATGCAAACAGTAATTAACTTGGTAATGAACTGAGGACCCCTGTGCCTCTCTTCCCTCAGCTAATTTGCATGTTAATTATCATTAGCAACCAGGGAAACAAGTTATAAACAGCTTAATTAGCAGCTTAATCATTTTTACAAGAAAACGTGCTGCACTTTGATACATGAGCAAGAGTTAGATTAATGAAGTCAGATGAGTGTGGCTTTTCCTTGCTGTTCCTGCTGCAACACTATGCTTGTGCTTGGGCACTGTGTGTATAACGGATGCGTGCACTTGAGCGTGAGCACACTCAGGCTTCAGGTGTCTGTCCTTCCTGGCAGAAGCAGGCATTGCTTCTGCAGAAGGCTCTGTCAGTGTTCTGAAAGAAACTGCCGTTGTCTCGTATGTGTGGTAGTAAATAGTTATGTTAAATAGACACTAGGATTCAGCATGATCAACCAAACTGCTGTGAGGCATGTTTTATAACAACCCTTGTTTAATCCCGTTGGTTTTAGGCACTCTGCTGTGATTTGATTCCACCTGTAATCCCTGCAGTGTCAGTTGGTCCCAGCTTCAAGCAACACAAGCGTTCAGGCTCACTGATGGTGGTGTTATACCAGGTAGGGCTTTTATATTTTAGGCTAGACTTAAAGTCTAGGGCTGAGAAGCATTCACTGTGAATGTCTTCAATGATTCTGAAGTTTATAAGAAAAAAGAATTTGCTTTCTCTTTTTTTTTTCTTGGTTGTTTCCTTTTTGGTAAAAACTTTTTGATGATTTAATGGAAAAATTAAGTGCAGTTTGAAGCAGTTGGGTTTTTTTGGGTTTTTTTAAGGTTATGCTTCCATTCCCCAATGTACATGACGATAAACACTAGGTAGCTCACATGCGTTTTGAAGGTGGCTTCTTGTTTTTAAGACTTCTTTTTATTACATTTAAGAGTTAAGACTGATTCCAGCTCTCCATTTATTACTACAAAAGACATTAAAATTTTCCTTCCTTTAATCATTATAAGAGGGAGAAGTGCAAATTGTGGTTTATAGTTGGTGATGCCCAGTATGTCTGATGGCAGGCATGCCATGGGAACGGCGGGAACTCATCTGTGTGGACTTTGGATTTCTGTGTCTGTTCCGAGATCCTTGGTGGGTAAGCTATCCAGATGAGGCTCACCCTGTTGCTTATACAATGGATAAAATGTCAGTCTGGGAATTATTCCACATTAGTCTGCCAAGAGCACTTCTCATTTGATCAGGAATCAATCATTTGATGAAAGGCAATAGGAATTTCATCATAACATGAGAATGCATTGTCCAAGGAGGTTGTGGAATGTCTGTCACCAGAGATTTTAGGAATGGGTTAGATAAACATCTGTAAAGGATGGTTTGGGTATTGTTGATCCTGCTCCAGGATAGCAGGGTAGACCCAAAGTCTGAAACCAGACAGTTCTCTGTGATGTGGCTGCAGAACATCCGTGGTGCTTGATTGGGAGACTTGGAATCTGACAAAACTCATTTCACTGCAGGTTTGATCCAAAATCAGTCTGGATTGCTTATTCCACAGGAATCTAGGGATTCTCTTCATCATGATAAAGATGCTCATTGTTACGACGTGTAAAGAAGTACATGCTTGCACAAAATTAAAAGGTGTCAGCCTTAATGCATTGGTAATACAGTGGCATCCTTCTGCCATGACAAAGCATTACCAGTAGAGGGGACCAGTGCACTGTTTGTGGGGATAGAAATGGTCATCCTTGGATGATTAGCTTGGGCTAACACGAGCAGGATGCAGCGGCCTTGGGAGGCTTCTGAGTTCAGCACACAGATTTTGGACTTTTGAATTGAACTGCTGGCACATCACTGGCCCTTATTAATTCAGGATAGTTTGTAAGGATGGGTGAAAGTCTGGAATCTACTCAGGCAGGCTTTGAGTTGCTATACTGGGGAGTGAAGAAGTTCAGTGAACTCCGGAGCTAAGGAGGGTTGTGCCTCTGACTCTGGATGATAGCTGAGTGGGACCTTATGCTGCAGGAGCAGCTTTCTTTCAAACTGGGACTAGAAATTTAGCCTTTTTTTTTTTCTTTTGAAATGTGTAATTTCTAATAGTGCAGAACACCTCTGAAGAATGCCCTCCAGAATGCTTCAAGTTTTGTGTTTGTTTTGGTTCTGAAAGTTTGTGCAGCTTTGAAGCCAGCCCAAGTCAGCTCTGCTTAGCAAGTGGTACTGTCATTAGCTACAGTCAACTGGCCATGCCTTCCTAAGCGTGATGCTCAGAATTGTCACATACTTCACAAATGCACACACGGAAGATGTCTGTTCAGGTGGTTTACTAACTGAGATGATGGTGGCATAAGAAGGTTACAGCTGAGAAACTGCAGTCCCTGTGGGTTAGTGTGTAGTTTTACCACAGAAAGGGGAATGAATTGTTGCCAGGAGTGCAAGCAAGTCTAGAGTGCTCCAGCCAGCAGCACATCTCAGTGTGGCTCAAGCAGTGGCCCAGTCAGTGAAGCATGGCTGATTTATGCCAGCTGAGGATCCAGCCTAGTATGTCTTATCTCTTTGGCCACTGGCCCCCATCATTTCCTTGTGAGGGGCACTGCCCTGTGGAATGGCAGCCAGTAAAGAGAGAGCTTCCTGTTCTATGTTCCATAAATTCTTTATCAGCTCATGTAATCAGATAGCATGGCTGGATGTTGATTTTGTTACGGTACCTGGAGCGAATCTCTATATGTTAATTTAAAGCCATAAAACTACAGCTTAGGGTTTTGGCATCCTAATTGAAACTTCCTCTTCTTGGAGGCATTCATGCTAGAGCGGAATAATAATCATCATAAAAAAGCAAGATGCAGATAAAATGAAAGTTCATTGTTTCAAGTAACCCGTAAATGCCAGGAAAACTCTGACACCTAGTGCCAAGCATGCAGCTGTACTCAAGGATCACCACTGGACTTTCTGCTTTCTTTTACCAGTGTCCAGTAGAAGCTCTAAAAGGAAATGTGTTGTTGTCAGAAAGGTTTAGTGTTCGTTGCCAGAGGGTGTATTTATTTGAACTGCTCTTGCATGAAGAATACACAGTGCTTGGGGATGTAACTTCTGGTCAGTGCTGTTTTAATTGTCCCTTTGACATTATGCTTTTCTGCTGAGGTTGACAAAAGAAGTCTTCTAACATATTCTGTTTGTTAGCCATGTGGAGTATGTTACCCATGTAGAGGTAAAGGAAGGTGACAGAAGGTGGGATGCATAGGGACAGAGATGTAGTGGATAGGAATTAGTAGAAGAATCTCACCCATGTGTGCTGAGCAGCATTTGCTTCTACAGACAGGCCAGGCCTCAAATTCAACAGCAATAGGCTTGAGGTGGGTCCAGGTTCTGTACTTTGATCCCTTCTATAGGTCTGTTGTTTCTTCCAGCTCGACCACAACACCAGTTCTAGGGTCTTGTCTCCAGAAAGACCGTTAGTACTTAGACAGGGGTATAGGATCTCCTGCCTAGAAGCGAAGCAGAAAGGATAAGACAGCACCAGCCTGCTGACTAGGCTGTGAACCAAATGCTGTAACAGATCAAAGGGAAAACCAAATTACAGATTGATAGATGCCTTTAGTTTATAAGTTATTAAGCACCAGGTAACAGGTTAGATTAATATTGTGCCTGGAGGTTTCTTTTTGCTGCTTTTTTCCCCTCTCTTTTTTAAAAAATTGGAGAAAACAAAATATTTTTCTAATTAAGTAAATCTACAGTGTTTGCTAATGGGGCCCGTCTGGGTGCTTGTCACAGGGCACAGGGAGAGCTGAAATAATGATTTTATTTTTTCATTAAATAGAATTATAGGCAGTTACTCAAAGCAACTGTGAGTCTAATTGAAAGAAAACCATTTCTTCTTAATTTACTTTCATGGTTCTGGATGATAAAAGAGTGTGTTCCCTGGAAAATTAAATAAAAAGCACAACATGAGGAAGCTTGAAATAACGTTGCTCAGGCACAGGTGGGCAGAGAGACCACAGTAGTTTTACTGCTAGTTATTAGAGAGTTCAGACACTAGTGCTTCCTCTTACTCTCCCAAAGGTGCGTTTCTCTTTTCTCAGGCCCTTGTTTTCCAGTTTAGTCATCCACCACATTAACCATGTAAGCTTGACTCTTCCTGAAGGGTTACACTTTCCCTCTCCCTCCATGGGTGACAGCAGTTTGGTATCAGTGCTTGTTTGTATCCCAAATGATTCCTGACTAGTTCATGCATTGGGGTTATCAGGATCAGCAGGAGCAGGTGAGAAGCAAGCAGATTGTGTGGAGAACTCGCTGGAGAACTAACCCTGCCTAGGGCAGTGCTAGACTGTGTTGCCAAGGTACAGAAATCACTATATGTGTGTTTGAGAGAAATCAAATATGGAATTCAACTTAGAGGGGTATATGTAGAGCTACTCCAAGAATTATTCTTGATGCAGTATGGGAAATAAAGCATATCTAAAAGCAAGTGCACAGAGAGAGTGTGAAGTTGCAGTCAGAGCAGGGACCTGGGGTACTGAACTCCCATCAGTGCTTTGTAAATGTTTTGCTCAGGTGGAAAGTGCAGGCTAGGGCAGTGGCTCTCCTCTTGTTATTATGAAGCCTTTCGGTTCCAAGCATCAGCCTTAAGCTCATGGGTGAGTCTTTCTGGGCCCTGGCTCCAAGGGTGCGTTACAGACCTGCCAGCATCTCCTGGTTTGGTTGGATTTCTGTTCTCTCACTGGGGCTGCAGGGAGCAGATAAGGTTTGAACACATCTTTCTCAGTCCTGAATAAGCCCCAGGAATATTTAGGCACTGCACAGGCACATGAGGGGTTAAAAAAATGGGAACTGATTAATTCCATGGTGAGGGTCCTTATCTGGCTCTGGTGCTGCCTCTGAGACGGACACATCTGGTAGGGTCACAGCATCAAGGAATGGCTGCAGCACTGAGGCAGGGGTCTGTTTCCACTAACCATTTCTGCTACTTCTTACACTAAGTACTTCCTAAAAAAGGCCCAGGATAATGTTTCACTGTGGCTGCTGTTAGATTTACGGGGATACCATTTGCTCCAGCTCTTGGATTCACTCAGTCCGGGACAAGATTAAAACCAACCCTTCAATTTCCTTTTTTTCTTTAGGAAATTAACTGTGGCTTTTCTGCTAATGAAAGTCCAGAGACACCAGCTTATTCAGACTCTCTGCTCACTCTGTGTGTGTTTGATATGTCTTCAAGGTGCACCTGAAGGAAACAAGTTAAGGCAGCAAGGCAGCTATTGACAATTAATACTAAATGTTCTTTTCTACCTTTTATAAATGCCTGTGTGTATAAGGAAGCCAGAGCAGGGCTTGGACTTGTCACTTCAGCATCCCGTTTGAAAACGGAGTAGAGAAAAAGGCAGTGAAAACTTTCCATGAAACATAATCTATTTTGCCTCCATCTGTAGATGTCTGTGCTTCTGTGATCCTGTTACACTAAAAATCTGGTTTGTTCCAGTTTCATCTTTATGTCTTCGTGTTGCTTAGTGCAAAGCTAAAGAAGTAATTTCAAAAGAAAATTGGAATTTTCTCTTCTGCTACTGAAATGTTTCTAAGAAATGTTTTTGTAACTCGCTTTACTTGAAAAGCTGCTTCTACAAACTGCTCTGATTCCATGAGGCATTCAAGGGAAAGAACTTCCCAGTAATACTTGATCCTCTGTGTCTTGGGTCAGCACAGGACAGGGCAGTTGAGATGATTCAGAGCAATGGGACAAGATATTTATGTATTTCCCATCAGGAGACTTAGTTGGGAATTTTCTGACAAAAAGAGTTTTCACTGGAAAGTGCTGGTTCAGCCAAAATCATTTTTCTTCCATCTCATTTCCACAAAACACTAGCTTCTTTGTTTCCTTCTGCTGCTGGAGAATCTGGGCCTCTGGGATCAATGGTTCCAATGCTGTCCCAGTGCAGCCATTTTCCTCCCTTTGGAAAATATGAAGCCTTCCAGGTAGTCTGGAGGAGAACTGGACACCATCAAAATCCACATGGAGGCCAGTGGGCTGTGACTCTGGATTCCAGCTGAGCCCTGGCTTGTCTGGTGTTTGCAAAAGATTTGCCAAAAGCCTGATGTTGGGATATTTTGTTTATTTTTATCAGTATCTGAATTGATTGTTCAGTTAAAGAGTATCCCCGGTCAATAGACTCCTAGTACTTGACTGATAGTTACTACCCTGCAGGAATGGATGGTTAGGCCCTTTGAATTGGGTTCCTTTTTAGGTTTGGAAACATAATTCCGGTTCATATTGTTGAGATGAACAGAAGTGAAGATGTTGCTGAATCTTGTATAATGGGGAGTCTGCCTGGTTCTGAACATCCTGCCAAAGTGCTATGAAGAATAAACCATGTCCTATGAACTACCTGATAAAAGCTTCGTTCAAAATAAAGAGTTTTTTTTCCAAACTCTTTAATACCTTCCTAATCTCTCCTCTATAATAACTATATTAAATTTTAATACCAAGTATTAATATATTTAATGGCAACCTGCGTATTATTCTGAATGTAGCTGCCCTGCCAGAGAGCTCTGTGATCTTGACTGGGAGAAGATTTAACTCTTCCCAGGCACTCAGTGGGTAGCAAAGGCACCTGGTGTTGCTACCACAGAGAGCAGACTTCAGTGCTGGGAATTGTTTTGGCAGGTTGCAAGCAAGGAACATACTCTCTGTGTCTAGGAAATGTGGCTATCTGACTCTGGTATTCCGTAGTATTGGAGTGTCAAACATTGGTATAATTATCCACCAGGGAGCCTTAAAAACTGGATTTTGCCCCAAAATGATGTGGTTGGCTTAAAAACCAGGGTTCTTGTTGAAAGTTACTGTTCTAACTATTCAATTTTGAAGCTTTGTGTTTCTAGTGTTTGCGCTGTGGTCCATAACTTGAGAGGAAGAAACTTGCTGTAAAGGAAAACTCGGTATGGAAACACAGACATGCAGATGCTGAAACTCATGACAGAATCTGTCTGCTGACAAAGCCATAAAACCTCAGGTCCACTTAGAGGCAAGGACACAGGAAACAGGTATCTCTGTGCAGGTTTGATTCCGCGTGTGTCCCAGGCTTTTTCCTTTATTGGTTTACACGAGTGTGTTCTGAGGAGCTAAAAGCAGCAAGATTAGTTCTTTTACAATGTTTTTTTTTTTTTTAATAGAATCACTGAGTAAAATATTCTCACCTGGAAAGAAGTCAGTGCTGAGATGGAGGGAAGGGAAAGAAATTAGAAAAAGAAAATAAAGAAACAGGCAGTGGGTGGCAAAAGGGAGAGAGGTACACAGTGGTGAGTGTGAAGGATGACTTGGAAAGTAGAGGGATGCTATTGAGGAACAGCAGTAGGAAGGAAAAGGGGGGCTGAGGGGAAAAGCAGGAGACATGGTAAGTTAAGTAAATTCACATTTATTTCTGCAAGAATTTGCTTCAAACGCTCTTCCTGCCCTCACTGAACATTTGCTGTTTGGACGCCCTCCACTACGGGGAGGAACAAAACGGCTCTGTTAAAGCACCAGCGATGGAGGTGAACACCAGGTCACTGGCAGGCTGCTACGCTCAGTGCTGTGTGCTCCACCTGAGGCATACCGAGGGCTGAGCCAGCAACTGGTGAAGCTCCTGCAAAGGCTCCCTTGGGTCCTGCCTCTGCCCCGTGGCCTGCTGCAGGAAGCCAAACTCCGCTGCTAATTATTGGTCATCTCCAAAAACTCCGTGGCTTTTGGAGGAGCTGGTGCTGAGCCCTGGGGAGCAGTGATCATGGCAAGGTTTATTAGTCACCTTGGCAGTGTTCAAATGCATAATGGACAAGCTAGACCTTACAGCTGAAATTCTATCCCATGCTGCCAGTCAGATGTGTTCAGAAAGAGATGGTCCCTGTTTAAATTAGGGCCTTGAATATCAGTGCAAATGAAAGGGTTTTCAGCACCAAGGAGGACAGACTTACTTTTACCCTTAGCAAACCTCCCTTTGCCTGCACACCAGATAGCAGATACGTTCCAGCTTATTGGGACTACAAGCAACCTATTGTTTTGGTCCAGTTTGAGCTACAGTGAACAATGGGAGACATTGTTGGAGATCTTTTGCTGAAGGTTTTTAAATGCATGTTATGCTGTGAAGGCACAGGGCATCTGCAGTGTCACTGTCTGAAGACATGACTGCCTAATCCCGAGGAGCCTCCTTTACATACAGATAGCTCCTTTTTAACAAGGACTTCCCATTTCTTATGCACGCCTACATGACTTTAGCTATAGGGGTTTCCTAGACTAAAGCTGTTTAATGATCATAATTTGTTATATTTATTTAGTAAGTACTCCAGTCATGGATGTGTTGCATGGCAATTGCTGTTCACATAGCCCATAGTAATAGTACTACAATAGGACAGCTATGTTTTTAAAAAGCATGCTTCTTATTAAAGCTGGCATGGTTTTCCTGGGCTGGTCTAGTTAATCTCTTATTTTTAAGTGTAAGATCATCTTTGCTTCCGGAGTATTTTGCATAATGGCATTTAAGAAAAGAGCTGATCTGCTTTCTATGTGCATTAAAAGATACATTTCACTGCTATATGCCACTTAGTCCTTCACGTATGAGATCTGTAATTCCAAAGAAATCTTAGAGATTTCATTGGAAATCCCCTGTAAAATTTACTTGGCTATATCTCCTACAGAGAAAGGCTCTTTCAGATAAATACTGAATTGCTTTTGGAGGTGGGGAATCCCTTTGCTGCCATGTGAGCTGGAAGAAAATGTTCTGGGGAGACCAGCACGACTGGAAAATGGTTTGACAGTTGAGCAAACTTAGTATTTCATCCAGTCCAAGTCTTGATTCCTGTAATAGGCAGCTAACACACTCCTTCCAATGGGTATCTTCTCTCTTGAAGGTAAGATCTGCTGGCTTTCGAGTCAGATGCTGTTACCCCGTGTCTCTGGCATTTGTAGTAATGCTGATGGCAGTAGAAGAGTTTGCTAGTAGAGGTTAGCTCCTCTGTGAGAGTGCTGGAAACAGAAGATTTTAGAACATGGTGGGGCTGTTTTTAAGATTTGTTTCGGTGTTGGTAGTTGGTTTGGGTTTTTTGAAAGGGAAGCTGATTTGTCCAAGCTTCCCACTGACAGGCTCCTCTAGACTTGGGAACCAGAACTCAATTCAGTAGTTTTGCTGATCAATTATCAGTTACTATAGGAGGAGGGGGTTGAAACAAGGGATATCACTTCATGTGCCATTTGCTTGGGAGCAAGCATATCGCTTCATCTGCAAAGTTGCTTGGGAGCCCTGAAGCCCTGGTAAGTGATACAGAGCCATTCGGGCTGGAATGCAGCTTACAGCTGGATGACATTTTAGACACGTTTAGTGTCTCACAAGATGTTCTCCAATTAGTCATCATCACTCACAATATGTTTTACATATTACCACACAGTTTACAGTCAGTCAGACTAATACAATTGCAGTGCAGCTGCTCACAGCAAGACACAAAGGTTATGGCACTGTGTACATAAGCAAGCTGTGAAAGTTACAGCCATCCAGCTCCTTTACCCTCTTGTGCTTTTAAAAGCCAACAGAAGCAGAAACAAATAGTGAGTGCGCCTCTCATTTCAGCCCTGGAAAAACATTTGAAAGCATGGAGTGAAAGGAGGGATTTTGTTTTTATAATTTGATTCCCATTGCTGCAGCTGCAGCCAAAACCTTTGGATTCTGGAAAAAGTTCAGAAAGTGCTGCTTTTTGGAAAAGGTTGTGTTTATTGGAAAATTACATCTTGCCCAGTAAAAGCTGACAGTGTAAGTACTCTAGTCTATTAAAAGCTACAGAAGACACCGTTAAGAGTTTATTTAATGATTGCTACAGATGGGGTTAGGGAACTTGGAGCCTGGCATTGGTATATTGGGTTTGAGATTGCGTTCTGGGAACACAGAAACCATCATTGTTTTATTAGTGACCCTTCTCATCCACCTACATGGTGAAAGTAGACCTGGCTGCCACAGCTGGGCTCTGCCAAGTAACTAGGCCTCTTTTCCTGAAGGAAAATAAAAAGGTATCGGAGGTCAAGACAGCAGCTTAGTTGAGAACAGCTGAGACACCGCAACCAAGGAAGCCCAGAGCTGGCAGACTTGGGATCCCAGCCTGGAAGTAGACTCTGGCTCAGCCCAGGGCTTGACCCTGTGAAGTTTCCTGGAACTCTTTAGATTGTGGAACAAAAATACATTGTGGAAAGTGAGGAACCACTGCCTCAGAGGTGTTAGACCTGATCTAAACTCCATCAGAATGTCATGAGGTATCAACAGCCTTTGAACTGAGTCCTTAAAGCATAAACCATCTTTGCCTCTGTGACAGAGTGCTCTGTGAAGGGAGGAAGTAAACATCCTAACCCGGAGTACTAGGAAAGACAAAGGTCTGTTTCTCATGGCTGTCCTGCCATCGAGGAAGGGAACAGCCTTTCCCTCTCTCCAGTAAGAAGTTCCCTAGCAGTAACTAAGTCAGAATTGTCTGGTGCGCCGTGACTGTGTTGCAGAAGGGTGTGATGCAGACGCTGTTGTGTTTTGTGTCTGGCTCTTGCAGTTCTGCTCTGTCCCACTTCATTGGAAAATGTATAAACTCTTCAGTAAGAGAATACCTCTCTAGGGGTGTCAGATCTTTGAGTGTAGTCCAGCCCTGCTGATTTCCTCTTTAAATTACAGCTACTGTGTTTGCTTCAGTGGTGGTCAGTGTTTCTGGGCTTTGCACCCTCAGGCAGGCTTATTACCTTGAATTTGTATGGTGCTTTAAGCCTGTGGGCCATTACTATTGAGTTCATGTGTTGGGGGAATGGTAGTGTTACAAAACTCAATGTTATGTGTTGCTTGTGGGGTCTGTTGGCCAGAGACTGAATGAGGTTCCAGGGAGCCATGTAGGTTCTGCTCCCTGTCTCTGATTGACCTGGAACTGGATTATCTACAGCTATCTAGAAGCCAGACTCTCCTATGAATTCTCTCTTCTCACTTAACTTCACTGGTTCCTGAGGCCTGGATAGCATGGATGGAGACTTTCTGTGCTTTTGAAAGGAGCTGCTTTTGCACTGAGCATCAATTGCACTTTTACTGTAGCCAGCAGACTCTGTGTGTGTGTAAAGATCCAAACGTCACAGCTGTTTAGAACAAATTCAGTGTAATTCAGTTTTACAAGCAGTGTTAGGCTAAATCCAAATCAACATTGATCTCAGCAAAATACACTTATAATACTTTTGGCCTGCTCACAACGTGTGTGTTGCCATATTTGTTTTTCCGAAGCAAAATAAAAGATGACAGTTACTGACAGCCCGCTTCAAAAGCGGAGCGGCCACATTGCGCTTATGCACCGGGACTCTGGGGGCAGTCCATTCCTGCTCCTGATTGCATGGGTAGGCTTGCCATCAGAATATAACCCACTGCAGAGCGAAGAACTCATCTCACAGGAGGGGCTGTAGTCTCCTGTAAGCAGTGACTTGCGCTGCTGGACTGCGTTTCCTTCAGGAGCAGTGTTTTCAGCAGTTAACTGATGTGATGGAGCAGATTCCGAAACTCCTCTCTGATGCTTTGTGGTAGCTGGTACTGAGGACAGGGTGTTAATGCCTGGTCCACAGCTGGCAAAGGGGCTGTGGACTTTTGTGTGCTGGGCTCAGGCTGGGCTACCAACCTGAAAAGTCTTGAAGGCAGCTGCAATTCTGATAGTTTTACAACTGATAACTGGAGAATTCCAGGTTAGTGGCATGAAGAGTGTTGTATGCTTCTAGGACATCCTCAGGGAGCATCCCTCACATCTGGAGTACTCCTTATTCACTCTCTCACTATTTCTGTTTTCTAAAGGTTGTTTCTACTGTGGGCAGCATCTCTAGGGTCTCTTTTACTCAGCCATTGGAGGGGTTCAGTCTCCATTTGAAGTAGCCTTGTTAGACTTACGTACTTCAGATATAATCTTGTAGATCTATTTAATTCCCCACCATTAAGACTGGGAAAAAAAGAGGGAAAATCAAATGTGTGTATGTGTGCACATAATTGTGTTTTCTGTCCCTCCTTCCCTTGGAGGTGTTCCCCATGTATATACACCTGCTTGGACTCTGGACTTTCTCCTACCCAGCCGAATGCTCTCCACCATACTTTCTCTTCTGAGCATGTACTTGGAAGCAGACACCCTCCTTTGTTAGCCCCACTTTATATACTTTATACAGTATTTGGGCTACTTAACAGCTAGGACAATGGTGGCTGCTCTCCTAGCATTATTCAGTACCTCTTCAAATCTTACGTTACTTTAGTGATAAATAGTCATAATAAATTCTTTAATAGTGTGAAGATAGGTCATTACTCATCACAGCCAGGCTGTGAGAAGATCATAAATCTGGAACAAAAGCCATCCATTTGGTTGGAGAATCCAAAGCTTCACTGTTTAGAAGGATTCATTTCCATCATCCCCCTCAGTTAATCATTCTCTAAGTCCTCATAAATATCACAGGCAAAGGAAAAGAATGACCTATTCTTGCTGTGCCATAAAAAGTATGATGTCGTGCTATGAGTTTTTGCTTCTCAGCTCACATGTGAGAATTCTGCAGCAAAGTAGAGGTTGCAGTGTGAAGTTTCTTGCTGACTGTGCTTTCTAGGCCAAAGAGAAGGTGGGCATGAGCATATTCAAAGGTCAGATATTCTCCCAGAAGAAACAAAAGATACAGCAAGGATCACATGCGTGCATACATATGTAAGTGTGTATTGATGTATTTTCTCCAAAACCTGTATTAGTAATAAAACCTTTAAAAATACTGCACCAGGCTACTCTACCTCAGCACCTCCAGCAGCCGGACTCAAACCAAGCTCAGTGAGTTCATTATGTTGCCAGCTAAACTTGGGGAGGGATTTTCAAGCTTGATTCTCAACTGTAGGAGGCAGAAACGTTTTTGTTGCTGAAAGTTGAGATTTTACAGGGATTTGTTAGAAGTGTCTTATGAAAGACACTGAAATAATAACAAATGAGTCATGAAGATTTCCATACTGAAAAAAACACTGGAGAGAAGCACATATTGGATTTCCATTATAAAGGAAGATTAGGAGCACTTAAAGCCAAAGTGTGAGCAGGCTTCATGCAAGAGTAACTGAAATAGTTGTAGTGTCTACTCTGTAGCTGATTTCCTTGAGGATCTAGCTATGAGTCTGCTACAGTTGTACAGGTGGAAGTGCTGCTAACTAGACTATGGTTCATGAGTTAGTGAAGAATTCATTATCCAGATGTGCAAGTTATTATTTTTTCCTAAAAATGCCAGTTTTCCTTGTGGGAAAAGTTTCTGAGGAATTCTTGACTTGGATTGTGTATTGGAAAAATGCTTTGAGTTTGTCAAAATATAGTATTTGACATTTTAAAAAATGCCATTATCTTTCTGCTTGAAATGACTTTTTGCTTTTCAACTTCAGTGAACTGAAGTAAAGACACTTAAAAAGATGTTAGATGCATTGGATACAGAAAAGATGCTTTGACAGAAGCGATAAGATATTTTGAAGTATTTACTTGAGGAATGTCTGGTTTTCAGTTTTAAGCACATTGAGTTGGATCAGGGTTTTCCATGTTTGAGCTTTTCTTGTGAATTAGAAGAATAACCTCATCTGTAGAGCTAAAATCTGGAATCCTGCAGTGTTCTCTCGTTCTAGGACAATGTAAAGTGCCATGTCATTTAGGTATCTTAACTGGGTGGCTGAGAACAAGGAAGAGGAGCCTCTTCTTTTTCCTCTGAGCTGCTCAGGGGGATGTACAGGCTGAGCTGAGTACTAAAGCTGTGGTGGAACTTTCCCTTGAACAGGTGTTTGCATCTGCCACATGTAATTCTTCCCTTCGCTTTTCCTTCCTGTCCAAAGGGAAAAAAAAAAACCAGTATGACGAAATACTGCTTCGTTTAGGCAGTTGAACATCCTTCATATATCTTCCCTTCATTTGTAGGGCATCAGCTATGTCAGTGCTGATGCCACCTACACTGCCAGTGCAAGGAAGGAGGACTCTTCTCATGCATCACTACTGCCCTGCGTAAAAAGGAAAATGAGGTTGAGAGGGTTGTTCTGGGATGTGTGTGTTAGTACTCAGAGAAATCCAGAGTGAACTTTCGGGATGGAAAGGAGGGAGGTCTCTGTGGTGGTGCTGAGCAGCCTTTCTCCCGGCTACAACAGAGAACTTCAAATGAATGTATTCAGGGGAGCAACCACCGTGATTGATTTATGCACCTAGCTTTGAACCAGAAACTGTATAAGCAAGCAATAAATCATGGTACTGGAGGAACACAGAAGCTATTGCCTGGGACTCAGTAAGTTATGAGAAGGAAGTATATAAAAGGAAAAGGAAGTGAAAGAAAATTGTCTATTTTTACTAAATTGTTTGAGCTTGAGTATTAGTGGGCCAGGCTTTGAATTGGGATTAGGAGCCAGCTTGGGAACCAGCGAGTGCTGTCTTTGCCTTCATATAACCTCATTAACTCTGTAATGTTAAACACATTCTTCAGCTGGGCTCCGTGGCTGTGTCTCCGTGGTCTGCCTTCCTCCCAGGGTAGCAGCCCATCTCATAAGCATCTCTGTGAAACCCTTGTAGTAAATGTTAGTGATCCCTTCATAGCTGTTATTGTCTCTGCCTCCAGATAGCTAAGCAGGTATACACTTAAGTCCAAGATAAACACTTCCTTGGCCTCTCATTTATTGCAGATCTGAACTCCTATAAAGCTCGCCACTGTGCTGGCTATCATGCCCTCTATCGCCTTTTTGCAAAATGTAATCCATAAAATGCTTTCATGGTAACCTTATACATCGGCAACCAGTGATAACATCTCGAGGCCCCCGTGACAGACAGGAACTCGCAAGCATGGAGTTAATAATGCAAACTTTCAAAAAATGAAACTGGCAGAAGGAGACGAGGAGGGGAATAAAAGGGGCCGGTGTGGCTGTAATTGGGACCATGTGAGCTTCCTTAGAGAGGGATTAAGGGAAAGAGACAGGCCTCGCCCGCGAAGATTAGTTTCAATTAGACGGGCTGGAGGCGAAAGTCAGGACTTGGTGAAAGATTAAAACAAGAAGGGAGAAAGTTTCCATTGCTTTTGCTCCAGGCCTACACAAGAGGGTTCAGTGAGATCATGCTAATTGAAGGCAAAGCTCGCATGGAAGTTAGGAAGAACTCGCATTAATTGATTCGATGCTGCGATTTTTTTCTTTATCCGCAGTGTTCTTTTGGGTTGTTCTTTTTTTTTTTTTTTCAGACTTCTCCCCCCCCTTTCCCTTTCAAAATGTAAAGAGGGAGAAATCATCCACAGTTTGTGCTGTAGTTAAACAGGAGGGAGGGCAGTGGACAGTTGCCTGGTGCCATCTAGTCAGTGCTCTTCTATCTCTGTGATCTTCTTTTGGTTTAGTATCAACTACTAGAATGAAGTTGATGGTGTCATTGTTACCACTGTACAGCAGAGCTACTCGCTTCCCAAATTAAAAAGTCCATTCTCTTGATAGATTTGGTTTTCCTCACAAGAAGGTCCAATTTAATGCATTATCTAAATGTACTCTCTGATATTTACAGTATGAGAGCCCACTGGGCTTGTGTTTTCCTGTTCTGAGGTTGGGTAGAGCAAACACATGGTTTCCTTATGGCTATCATAAAAAGGAACTCTTCAGGAAATGGCAAACAGTATTTTAGTCCATTTCTGCCTGTCTGAATACAATAATTGTGGTCCTAGTGAGGAAATTCTGTTGCTTTCCTCCTCCAGCTTCTCTCCCCTCTGCTTCCAGCTTCAGTGAAAAAGGAAATAATAGAATCGGGAGTTAATAGTTGGGAAGATGGGCTTGTGTCATCAGCCAGTGCAGGGTTTCTCTGTGGTATGGCCCTCAGTGCTTTGTCTGGTTCTTGGTACAGTGAGCACTGAGATTACAATTACACCATTTCCTTTAAGAGGAAACTATTCCAAATATGAATAGGTTTCCATGTTAAGAATTTTCTCCCCTACCCCCTTGATAATACTGAAAGCTATAGGAAAATGTATATCCAATCTTTCTATATTAGATCAATATTTTTATTCTATTAAACTTGTCTCTGAGGGGCAAGATACATCATCCTTTGCCAGATTTCTGTATCAGATTGTCACTCTCTGGATTTTTGTTTCATAAAGCTTTGGAATTACAATGCCTGGTCAATTAGAGTTAAATGCATTTTCACAGCCGGCCAGAAAAACATTAGCACTAATCAAAAACACGGCACCAACGGGGATTCCCAAAGAGGGGTTCTTTGGTTGTTTTATGAAAACATTCTCTCAGCTAGAAACATCAAAAGACAGCCACAAACGGGATCTGCTAAAGCACGAGGAGAAGAATTTGTGTTCTAGCTGCACTGAGATCTGTCTTCCTTGCAGCTGACAGTTGATGCAGCATGTTCTGGGTTGAAGCTAATATTAATGCTCGGCAGGGGAGGCCGCTCGTGGAAACACTGATGCTCTGGTAGCTGTTCAGCACCATCCTCTGTCTTTGGCCTTGCACACACACGTTGTTTCACTTCAGTTTCATGGTTCCTGCTGCGTTTTTCAAATTCACAATGAAACTGGATCCTGGGGGCTAGCTGCTCAGGACCTTTTCAGTGTTCACGTTAGGAAATGGAAATGGTTCCGGTGGGATCTCACCCAGCCACTGGATGACTGCGATTGTTGGGTCTGGCAAGAACAAGCTGCAAAGCTGGAGTTTGGATGGTGTGAAATGCTCTTGTTTGCAGTGGTGACTTTTCTTTCATGTAATACTCCTTGTTTATTGCATGCATCATAGCAACTTGTCCTAGCATCCCTTTCTTAGAATGGTGCTGTCAGCACAGAACATGCAATGCTCCAGCTACAGCTTGGAGGTGTCTGAGGGTCCTGGGCTTTGCTGTGCCACAGGACCTGGCCTTCATGTCTGCTGGGTTTTCCCAGCTATCAGAGCAGCACCATGGACATTCTTACAGTGGATATGAATGCATCTGGGGGTGGGAGGCTGCAATTGACTGCATCTCAAATCTGAAAAGTTTTAAGACTGGACTATTGTTGAGATATAAAACCGCTGAGCAGAACAAATCGACATCATCTGCTACCTCTGAATGGCATCTAGACACAAACATTGCTGTCTAATTGCAATATTTCTTTTAAATGGAAACATTGACAGCATTCCAGTTTTTCCCTGTTAAAATGTAGTATCCCTGATTTCCTTTCCCACCTGCCTCCCTTCAGGCTTTATTTCTGTTCCTTTTTTTGGCGTGGAGTTATTACATGGAAGCCTGATAAATGGATGCTATGAATGAATGTTTTCCAAACATTGTAGGAACTATTAAGAAAGTGGTTTTCCTTCTTCCCCTTTTTCCTTCCCACACTCCTCCCCCTCTCACCCCACAACTAATAGCACACAAATAGCACTTCATGTAGTTTTGGCTACTCTCCACTATTCCAGGCAGACTTCAGGAAATCTCTTGATTTATAGTTGGGGCATCCAAAGGCAGCATGCTGCCTGCTTCCTTAAGGGATGCCTATTGGTGACATTTTGTAAGTTTGAGGTGCAGTATTTCAAACAGGCAATATACATATTTTAGTCAGATAACTCTTAATGCTTATGAATTGATTTAGTAATGAAATGAGCTCCTTTCATGATGCTTGCTGGCTTCAGGGGCTTTGTTATGGTATACTCAGACTATTTCTGAAGTTTAGTTTACCAAAGTAGAGCCAAAGTTTTCTGTCCATGTTCCCATAAGCAGTCAAATTGAATTCAATGGGGCTATTCACATTAATAGGTAAAGCAGGATTTGGGACTCAGTTCAGAAAAACCATCCAGCATGTGCTTGAGGCCCACTGTCCTCTTGGTTCTCCACTGCTGCTGTTGGCTCCTGGAGGAATATCAGTGCTGAAATGCTCCATTAGGTTGTTTGTTAGTGGAGTCACGTATCTGGTCTCCTGCAGGTGGCACGCTTGGAAAGGGGCTTCGGGCCAAATTTAAGGCTACAGCTGAGTGATTTGCCCTTGTATCTGGGTTTTGTATTCCTCTATGGATTGATGATACTTCACTTGTAACATTACCAAACGAATTCCCTGCTATTTGTAGGGTTTACAGGTGTTAGCAGTGTACTTGGGTTTCCCTGCTCTCTCTTAGTACTAGTCCTTTAGAAGGACAGTACTAAGTCCTTAAAATACAGTGTGGAAAGCCATCTCAGATGACATTGTGGTAGTGCTCAAAGGTCTGTAGCAGAAAAATATCTATAGCTATGAAAGAAAGAATAGCAGCGTTACTATCCAGTAAGGCAAATCTTCATCTTGGTCCTATTCCCATCCTTCAAGGTCCAGGATTCTGACTGGGTTTTCAAGTGGATTGTCATGTTTTGAGATGCTGAATTTCAGGTTTTGGGGTTTTTTAGTTCTGGGTTTGAAAATCTGGAGTGAAGCTCAGTATTTGTGCTGTTCCCTTCTGATGGGGTACCTGTGCTTTTGTTCTGCATGTGTTTTACCTCCTCATGCTCCACTTCTTTGCTTTAGCCAAACTACATATCGTATTCTGCTCAGGCTCTTACACTTGGGTACCCTTTATCAGGATTGGAAAAGGTATCTTTCCATCTTAAAAGTTCTGATCTTGACCCTAAATCTTTGCAACTGTTTCTGTCCTGATAATACTCATTGCCAAGAGTGACCTTTAAAGCTTCCAGATAGTCAAAGTGGGTATCAGTGGGTCATTCTGTAAAGTTCAGGTGACTCATTCTGCTCCTCTTCCTGTAACTTCTGTCCCTCAGTCCTGAATTAAATGATGGGTGACATCTCCTGCTTTGTGAATTGGATCCCGCTACCTGAGGTTCACCGGGTGAAATACGCTGACACTGCTACTTCATAATTTCCAATGGTGTATCATTAGGTTCTTATTTTAGAAGCATTTCAGACAATGACCCTGCTGATACACAATGATGGAGCATGGGAGAGATTTACCAGTTTAGTGCTGGACTCCATTCAAGCTCACTTTCATCAGGGGACCTGTAAAATCTTTCCATAGGAAACGTTAGAATAAGTAAGACTCCAGTTTGGACTCTCCTTCGTGTGAGACAGGACTGTCATTGTTGTCTTTGGAAGGAGTTTCTCATGACATCTACTTTTGAGCTGGCCTAGGCCTGGCTGCATAAGGAATGTGTTTGCAGAAGGCAGACAAGTTGTTTATGCAGAGAAAGAGAGGTGGCATTGCAAGTGAAAAGACCTGGTTTTTAGGCTTGCTATCCAACTTCTTGTGAGGAATGAAATGTGAATAGAAAGGTACAGCTGGATCTCACCTGATTTGCTGCTGTACCAAGCTTAGGCAAGGGCTGCTGACCCAGGATCAGGGGCTTCCAGGCTTGTTTGAAGTACATGCATTTGCTCTGTTTGGCAGTATTGTTCCAGGGTTTAGTTCATTTTAAAGACTGGATAAGTGACCTGTGATGTTCACGCATCCTAGAGATGTTCTACTTTTATCATCTATAAAGAGGGGAGAGCCCACTCTCCATGAAGTGCCTGAAGACAAGCACTGCACAGCCATGGTTCTGCCAAGGGCTGTTCTGAAGGTTCTCAACTTCAGATAAAACAAGCTTTATACTGCAAAAGCATTGGCTTAGTATGTAACAAACTGTGGCATCCGTGGACAATTCTGGGACATCAGGTCCCAGTGAGAAGAGCAGGGATTTACTTGGGTCAAGAAGCATTTGGAATTCTGCCCAGAGTTAAGAATGTTTTTATTAGCTTAGATTTGTTTTTGAGGAGAAAAAGAGTAACTGCATCCACAGGTATTCAAAAGCTCTTCAGGTTTCCCATCAACTTGAAAAGTATACTTAGCAGTAAGTAATATTTCTCTTCCTCCTCATGTAATGTGTTCCTCCTTATGTAGTTTCCTTTCTTCTTTGTCATTCATTCTTTATCTTAAATGGAAGAGATCCCACATGCACTGTGAAACAAGCGAGTTAGTCTTTTTCCACAATGTTCTGATACTTTGTGTATATGTTTTACTTCCTGGAGTATGACACAGGTAAAGCTGCTCCCAGGAATAAAATAAACTATGCTCAGAGTTGTAGAAATCAGAAAGTTTTAAACTTAAATCCTTAATAAAGTCTTGCAGTGGGCAAAGCTCTGACAGTTGTGCTTCCAAACCGATCATGTGAAGATACCATGTTAAATTGTTTTGTAGAGAGGCTTGAAGAGGAAAACTCATTGAGGAACAGAATGCAGGGCAAGCTCCAGAGCCTGTTCCTGCAGCCCTGTTACAGAGCTCTGTGGGACTGGGGCCTTTGTCTATTGAAAAAATGGACCCAATAGCCCCTTCTCCAATCCCACTCCTCCCACGGCTTCAGTTAAATTCTCGGATCGTGAGGGCATGTAGGGAACAGCTGCTTATGATCTCTTCACAAGTGCTGGGTCATTGGTAAACAACCATCCCTCCACCCTCTCGGAGCAGAAAAAATGATACAAAAAATGTATTCATTTTCCTGATGATGAAGAGTAATGAAGAGCACGTGCATGCTGCACGGCGAGCGGGAGAGAGAAATGACAAATTAAATCATGTCTCGTTTGACAACCCTTTAAGTGTAACAGATCTGCACTTGTGCTGTCTGACAGGCATGATTGATACCACGGAGCACTCGTCAAGTTTTAAACACACAGACCGAACAAAGAGTCACTTCATCCCTGTTCTTGTAGTTTACAGGCAGCCCAGTGCTATGCGGGGTAAGCACCCCTTCATGCCGTGCTGTTTGACTTGGCAATACACTGCATCGCACTGTTTGGACAACTATATTTATTTTTATGATCCTTAAAATATTGTAACCCAGTCAACTCAACAGTCATTTAAGGTAATTTCTGGTCTGAACAGCATCTATTTTCTAGACAACTTTACAATAATATATGTTTGCTGTTGGCCAAATTCTTTGTGTAGGTACCTCTGTTTCTGTGCTGCATTCATAGCTGTTAACTGGGAGAGAGTCACAGTATCCAGTGATCTCTAATAACTCGAAATCTAATCCTCTTGGATGTTTCTGACCATGCCATTTATAGATGATATTTAGCATGGGAAAACAATATGCCTTTCTTTACATTTTATTAGTGTACAAACCAACTAACACACTGATGAGCTATTTTAGATGTTTTTTTTGGAGGAAAAATGGTCTGAAACAGTGAAAATTTCATTCCATTCTGAACAGCTCAAGGTGGCAAATGTAATAAAGGTGCTAATGTAAGCAGGGTCAGGGCCTGTAATTACCAGTGCTTTGTTTTTGCGCCACAGTGATAAGAGTTACTATGGGTCTTTCAAATGTACCAGTAAGAGTGGGAGGATAATGCTCTTGAATTTTACATTTCCTTCTGAAAAGCTGTAAACATCTCTACTTGCATCTCTTGTCTTTCTTGTGATGTTGCATAGTCATTTCAGGAAGACTTATCCACTGCTGGCATTCATCTGTGTTCATGGCAGGGTTTGTCTGCTATAAGGTCTCAAAAATGGGTCAGCAGCTCAGAGCAGCCAGTGAGGAACCCATTGTGGCGCAAAAGTGGAGGGAGCGCCTATGTACTATGAATAGACTGGGACATAGATAATCCTATGGAAGGGGTCAAGGTAATGGAATAATTTTGACTTTTAAGGACATAGTGAATCCAAAGTGCAGTCTGGGGGGTGATGTCCCATCTTACCCTGGGCCGGGAGCTCTGAAATTACAGGGAGCAGTGATGCTCTCTCTCATCTCTAGATATTATTGTCTCATGTTTTTATCTTTCTATGAAACTATTTATTAGCAGGGAAAAAGAATCTGCACAGCTTTTAGCGAGTGTTGTGAACCAAATCCATGGTCTCTGTAAATCCAAGATCCTCTTTAGACCGGGGTTTAGGAGATGCTTCCACATGTATCAGCTGTGTCTGCACAGGGATGAATTCCCTCATCTGGGCTTTCATTTTCTGTATCTTTACTACTTGTCCTGGGCTCTTAACTCCATTAAGGGTAGATGCACAACTGTTTATTTAGGCCTTTTTAATCTGACAGTTCCAATCAAGCTAATTCATCCGAGAGAGACCAACCATCCTTTTATTTATTTTAAGCTATTTTGCCAAGGTAACCCAATCCAGGCCATCTCCGTATCTTGTTTACAAGAGCAGCCCCGGTGACATCTGTCCTGTGTAAAATGTCAAAAAAGAGAGAAAGAAAAAGCAAACCTTGGGAAAATCATAGAGGTACCAGAATCATTCTTCAGACTCACGTGAGCCTCCAGCATCACTGTCTCTGCTGTTCTGAGAAGAAAAAAGGTCAGAAGGAGGTACTAGAGCTGTGGTGTCAGAGCCCACGCTGGCTGGGAGCCAGGCCCTGGTATGTCCAGTGGAATGCAAGTCCTGTGAATAGTGGTTGCTCCTACCTGTAATCTGTGGGAGGAAGTGGCAGCCTGACAGTGAGGTGGAAGCTGCTGAACATATGGCAGTGTCTGCATCTTTTGTCTTTCTCTGTTTCTTTGTAGGCTTTTTTTTTCATATTAAGCTACTCCGTTTCTGGGCTGCACTAAGGGGATTTTGCAGCTTCCTAGTGAAAACTACTTGTTTTAAATGATGCTAAGAAATAGCTTTTGCCATCCAGTAAATGAGGGAAAGTCTGATACAGCTGCACTGTAAGAGGTTAACTTATAATAAAGTGATGATGTTTAAAGTTATGGCAGCAGTTTAAAGGACAGAACTGGCTGTAAGGGTGGCAGTACTTTGTGGTCCACAGAAGTGGAGGAAAGCTGAGCAGCTCCCATTGCTGAGATGCCTTGGCAGTGCTTGATGGCTTGTCTTGATCCTTGCTGATCCCTGCAAGCTCTTGTATTTCAGGAAGAAGTGGAAGCCTGAGGAATTTATTTGTCACTTGAGCCTAGTGATGACCATCAGGAATGAAACCTGTGTAGTCCATTACTACTTGCCATTGTGCTGTGAGCTCTTGTCTGAATTCACTGCTGCATGATGTGTGGTGTGAAGTTCCTGCTGGTGGAAGGCTCCTTATGGACAGGCTGCAGAATAACATTTCAAAATAAAAAGACCTGCTTGGGTCAAAAAGCCATTTCTTACAGGAAAAAATACATTTTCACGTGAATGTTGAGTATGTGACAAATAGCCCTTTGCTACTAAACCTGAGAAAAAATGTTCAATTGGAGAGAGGAAATTTGATCCTTCAAATTTCAGCCAAACCTGCCAGAAATAAATGAAATGAAAACCACTGTGTACATGTTAGAGAAGCCAAACAAACATACCTGAGAAAGGTCTTTAAATATATCACAACCGAGACTTGCTATACACGTAAATGAGGTGCACATCTGCTCTTGGTATTGCACTTGCATCCATGGGAAAGAGGATTACAGCAAGATACCAACAATAAAGTAGATCGATACAGGAGAAGTGAGTGGGAGCTCCTCGTAGGAGATTGTTAGATAGTGACTGCTTGGAGTAAGTCCAAACCCAACTGCAGCACAGAGAAATTGGCTTTGTGTTGTACCATGTTTTCTGTAATGCAAACCAGTGTGTGTGAGTGTGGGTGGTGGTATGTGATTGTCATTATGAAAAGCTTTTGCCAGCACAGTAGCTCAGACACCAGGGGATAACGCATTACACACTGATGCTTTCCAGGACATTGATTCTGAAGCAGTTGTAGTGGGTTGTTTCTATCAGAGGATGTGAGCTTCTGAACCACAGTTTCCCACAGGGTGTTATCTTAGCAGGACAAGGGTAAAATCCAGTCATACTTTAGAGAAATCCCTCTACCTCTCTGCAGTGTTCAGATTTCACCTAACACCACTGTGCTTTGAGGTTAGAGACAGGGATTCATGTTTCAGACAATGGACAGAACAATGGGGGAAGCAAGCCCCTGTTTCTGTTACAGCATAATCCCACCTGGGAGAAAGGCTCACTTGTTACTTCAAAGCCGTTGTGTGTTAGAACACCCCACTGAGACTAAAGCACCTCACAGAGGAGATGTGCCAGGTTGATGATCCCGCAATGGGAGAGCACGCCCAGAGCTGCATTAAAGCTGTGTCAAGTTTGGGATCCAGTGTAAATACAGGCACCCTGATCGCTTGTGGACATTAAGGAAGTCCTGAGCAGTGCTGAGATCAACAGTTGAGCTGCAAACACATTGCACGTGTTGCTAAACCCTTCACCTCCTGGAGTTTCAAACTAATGTAATAAATTGTGCTTCATGTCCTCAGCACAGCATTTGCTGCCGGAGCTGCCACGTTCCACCTCTGAGCCAGCAGGTGCTGGTTGTTGGGAAACATGATCCCTGGATCACTTGGATGCATCTTGGAGAATGTAACTTACAGACATGTAAGAGGGAGGCTGCATGAAGAGGTTTCCTTCCCTCAGCCTGGGAAGCCTGGTGGTGTCTGTGGTTTTGTAAAACCTCTTGTGCTGTATTTGTTTTTATTCCTCTGCTAGCTCTCGGGTCCAGATTACTTTCAGACAAGCTGGTTTACTGTTTGCATAACACAGGCTTAAAGTCTGTTAGAAATGGGTCATTTCTCAAGTAAAATTCCCCAGAAAATAATGACAAGTATTTGTGGTGCTGGGTCTGGTGGCACCTGGCAATTACAAATAAAAATCCATTTCTTGATCCAGACTTTCCTCCTTCTCCTTGGGGACAACTTAAACTGAACTGCAGAAGTTTCAAACATGCTTCTAAATCCAGCTTGTGGGGCGATTCTACATGTTATTTCTTCCTGGGAAAGTGTCTCAGATTCATATTAATGAGGATTCCATGTTTGTGGTTAGGGGAAATTTAGTCCTGTGGCTTAAGCAGCCTCAGGACTCTCATTACGTGCAAGAGATTAATAATCTAAACTAGCAGCTAACTAGCTATGGTCAGCAGAGCCTGATTGCTTTTGGCTCATACTGGCTAAACTGGTCCCTTGTCCTGTGCAGGGCTAGAAATCCAGGTGGAAACAGGGAGTGCAAGTGGGAAAAACTGGTCTGCATGTGAGTGATTGTAAAGGACAGAGAGGGATTCCCTAAAAGTAGATGAGCTCTTCATTCAGGTGTAGTTTGTGCTCTGGCAGTTTGAGATCCTTGTCTAGCCCTGTGCTTTGCACACACAGCTCAGGGAAGACCCTCTCTTCGTGGGAATAAATGGTTGCATGGAGCATCTGTGGCTTCATCTTCTGGCAGGTTGGAATAGAGACTGCAAAATAACCAGAAAAATTAATATAGTTTCACTCAACTTTGGTCTGAAAACAAGTATCCAAGAAGAAATCCAAAACATTATTCCAAGGAATCAAACAGAAGCATCATCCGTGTGAATAGCCAGATCTGAAAGAACACATCTCTTTCATTGAGACAGCATCTTGTGCTGTCCATCCCATGCCTGCATCAGCTTGCACCACTCTGAAGTGGTTTTGCTCATTGGTCTCAATCTGCTTGCAGGGAGGTGTTTCCTCTGAAGGAGGAAAGGGGTTCATTAGCTAGTAGTTCTGTGAGAGAAAGCAATACTTTGCTGTCTGTAGGGCATATGGGACTGGTGGTCTCTGGGATGTTTTCTCAAAGGCAGTGAAAGTTTGGCTGGAGCATGGAAGCTTCAGTTGCTGGTCACAGCAAGTAGAAATGCTCTAAATGCACGGGAGCCCCCAAGTTAATGCAGTTGGGTCTGCGTGTGAAGCCTCTCTCTTCTTATGTCAGGAAAGCCGTGTCTGCAGTAGCAGTTCCCCTTGGGAAGAAGTGCCTGGGACTCCAGCCTAGCCATACATCTCTGTCAAAATCTCTATGAATAAATTAACCTTTCTAAAGATTAGTGCACCCTAATACCTCAGGGTTTTTTTCTTGTTTTTTAACAGCACAAATGCTAAAAAAGCCTTGACAGACCCTGCTGGTTCTGTGCTGTGGATTGTCTACAAAGGATTATGCTGCAAGTGGCGTTAAAGGCACAGCCATGTGGTTATGTGTCCTCCTTTGGAGAAGGGCTTTAGTGTATGGCAAAGCATATGATTATGAGTAGGAAATCCTCATTAGGGTGAGTAATAAAAAAGCTAATGAAAATTCTTGTGCTTTTCCTTTTAGAACACCTCAAATTCAGACACCTCCCAGTGCTTCACAGCTGTTAGCTCACCAGAGCAAAGGCATGATCTGACTCACTAGGCTTTGAAGATTTTGGTCGCTACACTTAACACTTGGGTAAGCTACAACACTGGTTGCCAAATGTATCTGTGGAACAATGCCTCAGTGTCAGCAACCCAGTGGGCCCTTGTCCTGAAGGCTTTTCCCTCTTTCCCTTATTTCGGTAGAGCAGACTGTGTAGAGGTCAGGTATCTGTCACTCTGTTCTCTTGCCATTGGATTGCTGGAATTGATCTGATCCTTTCCAGGCGGTGGGGCCATTCCAAAGATGGTAGGGAGTGTTTTGATTTTTGATCTTTTTGAGATGAATTATGGGGAGGAAGCTGTCTGCTATCAGAGGAATTAGTCAAATTCCTTGTCAGATGTGCAGTCCCATTAAAAATGCATTATCTGTTTTCAAAGCTTAAGGACGGGTGTTGGTTGAGTCTTTAAAATATTATTGTAAACTTTCACTGAGAAAAAGTATTCCTGAGCCTTTCATGAAGGCTAATCCCACTTCAACTACCGTCAACCAGCAGCTCATGGGGTGGCCTTCTCAAGCAGTGCTAGGCAAGAGCATGGAGTTATGCTGGGAAAATCTCCCTGGAAGATGCATGCGTTTGTTTTATGACATTGGTAGCAGCTCTCAGCATTCAACTGATTTGTTCTGATAATGATCCCTTGTCTGCTGCCTCTTCAGATGATCCCTTTGCTCTTCTCTCTGGGATTTAGAGTTCAAATAGCTGAGGCCAGGTCTGAATTTGCCCTCAATGAGATAATGAACTCTGGTTCCTGCAAAGGAGGAAATTCAGAACACTTACATGCATAAGCTCATAACTTGAATATCTTAAAGTAGACAGAAGGAATCTCAGTCAAAGCTTTGAAGTATGTATCTGTGGAGGAAACCACAGCTTTTTCTGGGAAGGATTAATGGGATATCGTGGAGTGTGCAATATCACTAAGCCTTTAAAACATGTTCCTTGGAATGTTCTTATATAAGCATATAATGGTGGCATGCAAACTTCTCTTTAGAAAGCAATTATTAGCTGCAGAATCACACACTCCTCCTAGTTTTTCCTTATTTTTGACATGTAAATAGGATTTCCAGGAAAACCTCATTGTTTTTGATCTCTTTCACTGATATTCCCAACCATAATTGACTTTACATTAGCCATGGCAGACCATAAGCGGTGGTCCCTGTTCCATAGGTTATATGCTTAGACCTTTGCTCATTTGAATTGTTAGTGCCTTGGAACAATGCTGTTCCCACCGTTTCTATTTGCAGTCCAACCTTTGCTTTCTTCACTAAGCAGTATAACTCAAAAGCTGACTGTGTGAGCAGGAGGGGATCACTTATGAAAGTCAGTCTGCTTGGCCATGCATTACGAATGCTTTCATTTTGTATGGTCTCTTTAATATCTTTGTTTCTGCATCTGCGCTCTCATCTGAACACAACTGGAACAGCAAAGAATCTGCTGCTCAGGCCATGTAACAAACTGTGTATTTTAATAATTAAAAAAAGAAGGTGGCCACCTCTGTGAAGGAAGGAAACAGCCTCGGCTGGCAAGGGATCCCTGCGAGGGCTGTGCCAGCACCCAGGGACATGTTTCATGCTCTTTTGTTTTTCTGTTCCATGAGAGGAGTTGGCAGAAAACAGGCAAATTCCTCGGGTCTGGCTGGATGCTCTGGCCCCCTCCGGTAACCGTGTTTCCTGCCTGGTTCTCTGGCAAGTGTGTCAGTTTTAGAACAGCTCCAGTCCTCTGTGTCACTGCAGGCAAATGAAACACAGCGTGGTGCTTATCTCTTCAAATACCAGTGAAGTTGGGGTTCCAGTCCCTGTTTGCATCACTGCCAATCCACCTGTTAAAATATTTTCCAGACAACAATTTATGAAGAGAGCACATGTACATCATAAATGTTTGGGATCATGTGTTATGTTGAAAGGCTTTTAAGGTGCTTTGATTTTATTTTGATGGTGGCTGAACTCCCAAGAGATCGTATTAGGGCCTGCCGACAAATGCCCCAGGATGAGCTGAATTGTGTGGGAAGGTGAAAACCAGCTTAACTTCTTCTTTAGCCAATCCCTGTTAAAAAAAATCAGCCAAAGTTTTGTGACTGAACGTTTACCTTGCTCTTCTGCTTAATAGATGAAGGAACAGCAGCAAATATTCTCATCCACCTTCCAGATTCAATAAGCAGTGGACTTACTGAAAGAACCTGAGCTGGTCTTTCCCTTGCAGTTTCCACTATACTCTGCAGTCTTGGATGGGCAGAGTTCGCATTACCACAAACATTACAGCAAAACCCTGCCTGGTGCTGTCTAGACAACCTCGTACCCAGACAAAGCTACGGGAAAAACACTTCCTTGTATTCTAACTAGTCTGTGCAAAGCAAAGATCATCAAACCAGTAAGAGCACTTCAGAGCTTTTCCTTACCATTTCACCAAAGCAGAGAACATGTGGTCCTCAGGTCTTCAACATCCCGTGCATTGAGCTATGTATGATGGGAGGCAGCTGCAGTGCAAGTGATTTTATAACGCAGAACGGTGGCACTTTAACGTTTCCTTTGCTAAAATAGGTTTATCTCAAAATTTTATGTTATTTCAACAAAGTGGAGTGTTTACCATAAATAGCAGGGCCTGCAGAAAGCCTGCTGCAACACTCTTCCTACTGTGAAGCAGCAGTACCTCAAGCCTGAACCAATTTAAGAAGGCATTGGCCATATGATTTTAATATTAACAAGTGGAGCAAATTTGTGAGTGGGTTGTTGGCCAGTTTCATAGTGAGGGCACCTGCAATCTATCAACACGGCTCGTGCAACAAGGTGTCAATGCACAGGCAGAATAATAACAAGAATTGGGTGCGTGCAGGGATCACTCAGCTCGTGGAGAGCTGTTAACATGCGGGAGGAGAGAAAGTGCTATGGTGAAACGCTGTTATTTGTTGGTCAGTTAGCAACCCTGTTCTGAGATGAGGAAGGAGCAGGGCAAGAGGTGGAACGTGGCAAGGAGGGTGAGGGACTGTATGCCTGTGGCTTTGCTGCCGGCTGGAAAGCTGAGAGGTGGGTGGCATGAGTACAATGTGAAGTTTGTGGTGGCAGAAAGTGGTCACGACCACCTTTTGTGAAGCAGGAGCACACAGGTTATGTGGTTTTAAATGCAAGCAAGCGCTCTTTAAAAGGGCATTACAGTTGTGACACCCAACTCAAGGGTTGGAGAGAAGACCCAAGTGCCAGGCTCCTTGTCCTTGGGGAGCTCAGGTGGGCCGCTGCCCAGCCCTCAGACCTCTAATGGTGGGCTAACATGGTTCAAAGAAACCTGTCATTGCAGGGACTCCACTTTGAACACAACACACTGGGCTGTGATGGAGTAGAGCGCGGAAAACGCTCCTTATTCAGCTTCCCTTCCAAGTGTGTTCCCTTGCAGAGGCTTCCCCCGGGAGTAAGCCTGCCTCTCCCACACTGACTGGGGGTGGGCAGTGCCCGATGCCCAATTTGTCACCCCTGTGCCCCAGTTCCTCTGCCTGAGCCAACACATGGCTGCCATGGGAGGTGTACCAGGGGACATAGCCCCTCTGGGACATGGTGTTTTGACGAGTACAAATAACATTGCAGGCTAATGCTGGAAAGTGAATCCAGTCTGTGGACACCGGCTTGGCTTTCACAGGACGTGACAGAGGAGGGATGTGGATGGGCCTGTCTGTTTGCCAAGGAACAGAAGGACAAGGAACAGTCACCTCTGCAAGAAGTTCTGAACATGCAAGAGGGGTAGATCTCTTAGCACTGTGCCAAAGGGATTGGACTCTCCAGAAGTCACTCTAAAGCTGGTGCTCCTTAAGAAGGATCGTTCCCAGCTGTGTCTTGAGCTCTTACAGTTTTTGCAGGGATGTAATTTTTTTGCTCTATTTCATAGATTTTTCTCCCTTTTCATAGCATCCCAAAGGGTGATATCAGCATGTTGTTATGTTCTTTCTATTGTGTGCCAACTTCAAGTACGTATTTTCATCCGTCTGAATAAGCACAGAGCTACAGTGACATGATCCAGGATTACAAAAATATGGGCTGTCACAAAAATGTGGGCCTCTGTTTGAAGGAACCCAGGTCACCTCCTGATCTCACCTTCCCCTCCAACAAATAACTGGAGCTGCTGTGTCCTGCTTGAGTTACTTTGTCTCTGCCTTTACCTCTGTTACTTTATTTCTGTATTGCTTAGCTAGTCTTGACTTAGCCTGATGTCTGCACTCCAACTCAGGTGGTTCATACATGCTCTTGGCAACCCATGCTAGCTTTGTTGTGCTAACAGCACGCTCTTCTGCACATCTGAAATAACACCAATCTTCTTTCTCCATGCAGATAAAAACCCCTCCTTTCTGCTTTGCCAGTTGCTGTTTCCTGACACTTGCAGTGGCCTCTTCCCAGGAGGTAAGAAAATAACCTTGCGTACTTTCTACCAGTGGTAATGTGTTGTGTTGGCATTCTCTGAATGACTGGTTTCAGGAGCCTCTGTCAGCGTACCTTGCCAGCAACCAGGTTTTGGATGTTTGCTTTGGGAACATTTTGTGGTTGAATGGCTGTGTTCCATTCCACATGTAAACATGGGCAAAAGCTCACATTGAGCAGTGCTAAACTGTTGGACACTGGTCAAAGAGGCTACTCCCCTTCTTGAATACATTGAAATTTCACATGGAGCACAGAACAATTTAGTAGCAGGAATGCCCAGGTCCTGCCAAACGTATGATTTTGTTTTATTTTCTTTTTCAAAATGCCTTGCACAAAGAGTGAGCCTTTATTTGGAAGGAGATGTCAGAAAAGCAGAACTTAGTTGAATCTCAGACTGTACAACTGGAGTCATGTCTAAAAGGAAAACTGTCTTTTCCCTCAGCATGCACTTGTACTGGAGGCCAGTTTCCACCCTCATTTGCATGAGTCTAAACCACAGTAATACCACATGTGACTGTGCCAGTATGGCTTGAGATTAGAATTGAGTCTTCAGCTATTGTTTTTCACTTTCTTAGTCATCTGATTGAACACAGTGATGCCAATCTGGTTACTTGCCACAGAGGTGCAGAAGAGCCTGCCCACAGCATCAGGACCTAGTGTGTGCTCAGCACTTTTCAAATCCAGGTCTGTGCCACTGAATGCTGCAAGCTCTGCTTTGGCAGGAACAGGAGAGAGACACATCCTTTAAAAAACAGTATGCACTGTGGTGTGAGGAGCTGTGACAACTCTTTGCTGTGAGTAACTTTATCCTTCAGGGGTTTTCTAACCATCTAGTGGAGATGTCATCCTCAGCTCCTAAGGTAATATAGCCCATCTTCTATATAGAGCCAAGAGAGAGTCAGTTCTCCTGCGCCACAGTGCTGAAGCCTGCTGCTGTGCCAGGGAGCACTGGTAGGGCCTTTTCTAGTGAGGGGTCTGGGAAGAGCATAGCTCAGCTTTCAGGCATTTTCAGTTTAAGGGCACCTTCTGGCTTGTTGAATGTCCTGGTGTACTCTGCCGTGGTTTTCCATGCGTGGTCTGTGGAGCACTGATGGATCTCTGGTAGCACTTGTTGGTGCTCCGCAGATTGTCCGATCACATGGTGCTGGCACACTGCCGTATTTCCAGCTGCTAAATTGCATTCAAAGGCCATTTAAAATACTTTCCTAATAAAACTTGCCTATAAAAATAGTTACTATAGCTGCTGCAGGGATGTTCTAGGAGCTGATCCAAAAGACAGTCCCTGCTGAGCTGAGATCCACCCTACTAAAAAAAGCTGAGAAACTTTAGCTTTAGCAGGAGTGCAGCAGAAAATACCAGCAGCAGGAAAGTGGCAATGGAAGCGTTAACCCAGTCCTGTGCTCTCTTAGTTAATGCACAGTCACTCCTGCAGCTGATGGATCAGATAGGCAGCACGGTTTGTTGGGTAGAGTTTCTAAGCTGTTTAAATATGTTACAGCTTTGCTGTTAAAGTAGAAGAGCTTGGATTAATTGAGTAAGTGGCACTTAAGAGATTGCAGGTTAGGAGGAGGCAGTGTGGCTAAACACAGCTCGGGTGTTCATGTGTTTTTCTCCCCCTCTTTAAATCCGTGGTTGCACTTTCCCTGTAGCTGTGGGGCTGGGACAAAGCCCATCAGCTGCAGGTTTTATTGCCAGTGAGCTGAGACATGCAGCTGTTTCAGTTCTTTGATCACAGAAGATAGCAGGACAAGCAAACCCAATGCTGATGCAAGCTGCTGTTCGAAAAGGCCTGTGTAAGCTCAGTGCAGCTGCTTGGACTCCCAGAAGGTGGCAGGAATAGGAGGCAGAGGCCAGGGCAGGGCTGGCAATCTCAGTGGCTGATGGTACCTGCTGAGTCTTCTTTCTGGCAAGGTATAACCAGTTCTCTCTTTGCCATTTCTTGCCAGTGCCCAAGTGTGCCAGAAATGCAACTTTAAAACAAGTTATTTTCTCCATATGTAAAAGAAGCCCTTGGAAGCCAGCATGCTTCACTGGTGTGCACGTCTTGTTTCCTTTCTCACAGTCGAAGTGTCTTTCTCAGCCTTAACTAAACAGTTAGTTCGATGCTTTAATTTATGCTTCTGTTTTCATTAGTTCTTCAAGGCAAATCCTTTCAGGACTTTGATTTGCATCCTGAAAACCTCTTTTGCTTCTCAGGATAGAGACTCTTTCACCTTCATATTTGGACATACCTGATGCATATGCCAGATACCACAAATAGCCCAGTCTCTTTTCTTCGTTAGGCAGCATCTGGACTTCCTTCTGTGCTGTTACAGTGGTAGATTTTGACCCAGATTCTCTCTGACATAAGGGGTAAGAGTAAAAGAATAAGCTGTCAGGGAGCTGGTCGCACTTCATAGCTTGGTTCAGAGCTGGATACCTTGTGTTTTGCAATGTGGATTTAAAGGGAAACATTACAGGAGCTCCTTCTTTTGAGACTTAAGCCCGTATCAAGGATGTAAGTGATAGAAGAAAAGGTATTTGTCAGAAGCATAGGTGAGTTTTCCCCCTACCAGCAGATTCCCATGTTGAACCAGCACAGTCCTCCCCAGGAGCGTGCTCCCACCTCCGCTTGCTTCTGTCCCAGGACCTTTCTTCAGGGGATTGTCACTAGATTGTTGCAGATGTTGGTGTTCTCTGGGAACATTAAAACCTTGATTTTCAGTGCTAGAGAGTTGCTTTCTATGACGAGCTTCTGCTATTGTTTTATAGTTGTCTGGCTTTGAAACATGTTCAAATTCAAATATTGGTATTGCTAACTGAGCTGTTTTAACAAGACCTGAGGTTGCATAAATGGTCTCTGAGATGGGCTGCTTCATTTTTGGTTCTATGGGAAAGCTGTAACACAAGAAGTGATGGGGTGGTTTTTAATGAATTCAAAGTGAAACAGAAGAACTTTTCCTTTCAGAGTTGTCTAATTCACGTGTGGGAATTTAGAATGATATTTTTCCATCCTAATTTCTGCCTTAATTTTTCATCTGCCATTAGTAGCATAACAGACAGGGATACCACTCATTTCATCTCTCTGCTTACTAGAATATGATGCTTCAGACTTTTGGGAGCACTATCTAGTCAGGGGCTGTGTAAGGCTGGTTTGACCTAGACTATCAAAATTAGGCCAAGATTGCTTTACTAAAGCTGAAGTTTTCTAAAGGACCGTATATGTAAGAAACACAAGTCAGCTCTTAAGTGATGTTTGTGCTTTCCCTTGTGTCTGTCAGTGCAGCTGGCACTCAAGCCACTCTTAAGGATGTGATTTTTGGAAGTGCCAAGCAGTGAGATGCCCACATTGACTGCAGTGGTACTCCTGCATGGCAATCAGGCTGCGTGTTTAGAGGAGTTTCTAGTCAACAGTCAACCCTGTATGGGTTCTTGTCTTGACATTACTATAACAGTCTTTGCCAGTAGGTGGGGTTCCAATCCTGTTATAAAAACCTGGGAACCCTTGTCTGTGAGTGCTCGCTCCTCCTGCACTTCCATCCACAAGCTGGCCACATCTGGAAATGTTTGATTTGATATAGTGTCGTTTTACATTGCAGAAATGAGCGTAAGCGGTTTTTTAACCCACCAAGTGAGAAATGTGATCTGGGTTTTACTACCGACCCTTTAAATAAAAACCAGATCGCTTATTAAACCATTATCTATCAAGGATATGGAGAGAGTTAGAAATATCCCAGGATCAGAACCAAAATTGAAATGGACACATTTCTGTCTACTGTCCGATCCCAACAGTGAGGTCCAGTCCTGCAGAAGTGCAGACCTGAAATACCTCACAGGAGGGCAAACAAATGTGGAGAGACAGGAGAAAGAAACAAGCTCATGTCCTATCCTCTACCTGTGTTTGCTTTGAGCATTTCCATTCAAGTACAGGGCATTGCTTATGGGAAATCACTGAAATGTGTAATCACGTGTTGCTTGTTATTAAGATTTGGTAAAATCTTCTCTTATGAGCTTGAGCAGCAGTGGATCTGGGAATGCCAACTGGGTTCCTTGCAAAAGCCAGTGTGTCCACATCTGCAGGCAAAAGACAGTGAGAGGAGCAAACTCCTGGCTCACAAAACAGAATTCAGGAGCACTGTGCCCTTTTGTGTGAGTTTTGGATGTGCCAGTTTTTAACCCTGTGTGAGTTGCAGCTGATCCAGAGCTCCTTGGGTTCCAGTTTCAGGGATGTGCACTTACCAATGTACTAATTAACGCTTTCACCCATTGGATCACATGTTGCTTCCTGACTGGTACAGGCACATCCCTCTGGCTTTGATAGAGCTGCTCACGTTAGCAAAACCAGACGGATTTGACCTTCTCTGAATTATGACAGTTGGCATCTGAAATGAAACAAAGATCAGACCTGAGATGGATTTTTACCATCATGTTGCATTTAAAAGCTCGTATTACTTTGGTTGTATTACATTGCATCACACTCGACCGAGTCAATGTGTCATAAAGCTGCCTAATGTAATTGTACCCTGCATAAATGCAACAAATGCCCCCGAAAAGTGGTATTTCATGCTCGGTAGCTAACGCCTTGCAAAGATTAAATCCACGAGAAGTAGGTATGTCCAATTGTTCGTTTGGACCAGCAAATAATTCATTGCCCACATTGTCTTTTGTGGAATGTCAGCCCATGCTGTAAATCACTGAGGTCCTGCTTGAAATGCCAGTGCAGGGGTGCTTTTAAAGAGCAAATTTAATTTTAGGGCCAGTTCACACAGTGGTTTTCCCCATGAAGCAGAGCTGCCCGATTGCAAAGGCAAAACGCCTCCTTAGAGTGTTTGCCTCCCTTTGTGAGTAGTGACTCTCAATGGGGGCAGCTTATTTATCTTGGAGACTCCCTCCCAGGCACTGGCCTCTCCATAAGAGCTTTCAGAAGAGAAACCTTGAGACACAACCCTGGGTGTTGTGAGCTGATACCTCAGGAGCCCACTCCCTGCTCTATTTTTGATATATCTGAGGGAAAAGGATGGTTTTCTTCTCCTTGTGCCTCAGTTGCTTGTCTGCAAAAGCAGAGACTGAATGCTGTCTTAGCAGTGTGGAGTCTGGCTTTCATAGCTAATTCCTACAAGCTATGGTGGAGGTACATTAGGTTATGGATGACAAGCTGGGGAGGAGGAGAGAGAAACTATGATTTCCAAGCTCAGGTTGTGTTGTGATTTTGACAGTGGACTAGGAATGATCTCAAGAAATTAGTTTCTCACTTCTGAAACGGGGGAAAATATAATCCACGTGACACTTTATGTTTGAAAAGCTTTATCCAGCCCATAGTGCCTCTTTCCTTTGTGGGAATTTGACCTCAGATGGCCTTGCTACCAGCCTCGTGCCACAGCCACTGCTCATCTGTGCCCCACACTGAGCAGATGAGAGCTGCCAGCTTGCACACCCTGCTTTCTCCGTGTGATGCTGATGCACATGAAGCATCACAGAGCTTGAGGAGGGTCCTGTGTGCAGCTGCTCCTAAAACTATCCAGTGGGACCACGTGCAGAAGCTGCTGCACTAGCAACGATGCCCATTTTAAGGTTTTCCAACAAAACGCCCAGTAAATCCCTACGATTTCAGGATGTGTGAGGCCAGCGAGGAGGAAATCTGTTTGCCAGCATGTGCTCACTGTGACACGCAACCTTTCAGAGCACAAATTGACCTTTCTGGGCAGTGATAACTGAAATAACATTTCACCATATTGTAACATTAGAGACACTTCAGCAACTACTACAAGTGTGCGAGCTTCCCCTTGCCAGGCAGAAGGGGTGATCCTGGCCTCTCCTATGCTGGATCCTTGATTGGCTGTCACCTTCCTGACATGCCCTGTTGCCTGCAGTGGATTGGCCAGGGGCAGATTTATATCCCCCTGTCACAGCCAATAGAAATAGAGTGTTTTCTGAGTCCCTGTTTAGTTACAGTGACAGGACCCTGATTGGGTGAAGCCTTGTGATTTATGGGGGTTTGCTGAAGAGTAACTGAGTTTTATCAGAACATAATGATGTGGTACTAATGCTCATTGCGGCAGCAGGGCTGGCCAGCCCAGAAAGGTCAGCATTTGACCTTGGCTGTGTTGTAAGTAGATCTCGTTGTGTTGCACACTGGGTTACCCACTCACAACAAACAAACCCCCAAATCACAGCTTTATTTGCTGAGCCTCTGACCAGCTCCTTCATACCCCCATCCCAAGGAGTTAATCTTACAGGGCTGGGGGGAGCTTTTCAGGTTCCTGACAGTGCTGCTGTTCTTGCTCCTTCCATGTGGTTGGTTTCTGAGTGAGGGTGCTATCACTTTCCAGAAACAGCATCAGCTTCCCTCTTTCATCCTTCAGTTAGAAAAAGGATGAGTGGGAGAAGGAGGTACCTTGAAGAAAAGGGTGGAATCGAGGACATCCACTGCAAGAAGAACCATGATTTGGTTATCAGTTAAAAACCAGTTATTGGACATACGCAGTTAATCTCAGGATGTGCTCTTCAAATGCCTCTAGGGACTAGGTTAGTTCAGAAAGGAAAATGCAGACAGGTAATTACTACCATTTAATTGCTGCTTTTAATAATGGGCCTGATCCAAAGCATTCAGCCAGTAGAAAGTGCACATCTCTTTGCTGGCCTTGTTGTTATGGCGTCATTCAAACCTATGGTTTGTTGTTGGGAATGTCAAGAAGTTACATTCATTGCAAATAAAGCAGGATTTATTTTCTGCATTAGTTAATAGCATTTCCTTTCCTCAGCATTCAGACTTGAGGGTACAAATCTCAAGCAGAGCAGCAAAACTCTTAGTAACACTTTAACAGTGTTTATTATGTTTGTTTGCTTGAATAAACATCAGGATCCTCAAGCACTTTCTTTTCTGAAGATTAACAAGCAACCCCATGGCCTGAAACTGCGATTTCAGCGTGTTACAGGTGTCTTTCTCCTCAAGTTCCTTTACAGATCCCAACCTGTATCTTTTATTAGGTAGCACAAGGGGCATGGACCCCAGAGTGTACACCTGTATTGGTGAGTTACTAAGCTGGTGGGCTATGCCATATTTCTACAGCTGGTTTGTAAGATATTTGCAGTCAAGTAGGTTCAAAAGATTCTAAGTGCACATAAATCTCTGTGTCACCAATCTGCACTAGTATGAATTTGCAAGATATTCACACAACACAATTACTGTTCCATAGTAATTTTAGGCATCATTTTTACATCACAGAGAGGAAAACATCACACCTCTTTACTGTGAGCATCACTTTGGAAGAAATTCTATTGCAATTCATGTACGTTTTATAGCTATTATATGTTTTAGATCTATTATTTAATGCTTGCTACACCTCAGTTCCTGTCTGTGTGTGGAACTTGTTTGCTCTTTGTCTCTGCTTGTACTTCACGTTCAGTTTCTGACATCTCTCTCCTGTTCCTTGCCTTGCCCAGGTAATGAGCATTTTTACATTTGGTGCCAGTTAGAGACATTCCAGGCTACTGATACAGTTACAAACACTGATTCTCAGAAACATGTGAAATGTGTGGACCAGCTTCTGATCAATTCATTCCAAAGGAGGAGCAGCACCAGTAACTTCAGCTGAGTCACTCCTGATTTATAGATCTGATTCATACACAATAAAAGAGCCTAGCCCTATCTGTTATCCTGGTACAACTCTGTTTGCTCTGGGGGACTAATTACACTGTAGGATGCTGCTTGCATAGGGTTGACTCTGAGCTCATGACTAAATACAGAATTGAATATGCTCTTGATAAAGCCTCTTTGGATTGGGTTTGGAGCTTGGGATTCATAGGTTACATTCCCACTTGGAGCAATCCTAGGCAAGCTGCTAAACCTCCTTCTGCTCTAAGCCTATCTATTCCATTTATACAGTGCATCTAATGTTCTTTTTACAAAACCCATAGGTACTGCTCAAGAATTCTGATTTTTGAAGCAATCTGAATGTCTCTAGTAGAATCTTTCTCATTTTGAACGATCTTTTCATGCCGGTATTGAAAATCTTAACAGGCTGTTTGTGAAAAGAAAAGTTTCCATTTCCATATGGAAAATGACTGAAGGGTATGTGCAAAATTAAGACTTGCCTGTTGAAACATTAACAGATTTGTCACACTGTTAGTCTCGGAGCTAATCCATGCAAAGTTGAGAAGAAAGCAATGCATGGATTTGGAAGCTCCTTACTGTGTGAAGGGCTGCTCAGAATGCTGAGCAGGGATGTTCCTAAGGCCTCCTGAACTGTCTGAGATGATTTTGCAGCTCAACAGCCACCTGGTAGGGAAATTTGCTGCAGCTACATAAAAGACAACTGTTGTAGAGCACATACTTTAACTCCTACATTTAACCTGTGAGGGGTATCTGGCCTTTAAGTCTGTAAGTCTTCAGCCCATCACAGATAAATGGAGTACCAGAATGTGCCACTGGTGCCAGGGTCCCAGGAAAAGGAGTGCAAATTGCTCTTGCTGGGTCTGGAAACCTGAGAAAGGGACACAGTTGAAATAATGCACATGCACTCGGGTGTTTGATGCCCTGCCGTCCCTACCATCTACATGGGCATAGTCAAACAAGTACTGATGACATGATTGGACTGAAATGTTGTCCACATTCTGGTGTGTCTTTATCCCAGCTGAATATAAGGGAAACCCCAAAGCAATGCACGTTTCATCTGCTGTGTAAATGTTTAAGAGACCTGGTGCTTCCTAGTACCTTGTTCAACAGTGATTGGCCTGAAAAATAGCGCAGTAATCAGGGAAGAGTAGATCTTCTGCCCACCTTGGACTGGCTCTAATATTGTACTTGTTTGAATCAAAATGGGGGAAGATGCAAAGCAATAAATAAATGCACTTTCCCTACTCATACGCTGGACTTGTGAGAAGTCCCTGGTGTTGTCTGGAATTGGCTGTATCCTGGAGCATGGGCTCCATCCCTAGTGCGCTGTTCTCCTTAACTGCATTCAAGTAAGCAAAGGGAGCTACCAGGGGCAGATCTGCTCCGTAGATACCCTTAGCCATCTGCTGCCCAAGTCACCAGCAAAGGGTTCAGGCTTGCCATGATAAATGTTGTAGGCAGTCCAGTAGAGTAAGTGGCACTGTCTGGTGAGGTTATTATAGGGAGAAGAGTAGGAAAAGGGTGCATTTTGCTGCATGTCCCACAGCAGCTGTATCCCATGCTGAAGCTGTGCTTTGATCTGGGGGTATTCGGTTTTAATTTGTTTGGTTAGCTTTTATCCCCAAATCATTCTTCCTGGACACGGGGTTCATGCACACACCGTGGTTTGTATCTGAAGCACGAGGCAAAGGCTGAACTTTCCAGGCTGCAGGAGGCTGTTGTTTTTCTTTTGTTTTGTAGTGTGAGTTTTGGGGTTTTTTTGTTGTTGCTGTTGTGCTCCAGCTCTGATCCCATCTGCTAATATCATAGCTTGGCTTCACTGCCTCAGAGTTTGATGTCCCAACTTTTCCTTGTTAGCACCGGGAAATCATAAGCTTATAGTGAGTGATAGCCAGTGGGTCTGGGATTGATTACAAACAAAAATCCCAGATAAGATCATAAATTTAACCCATCCCTGTGATGTGATCGTATCGGGATTCAAGTAAGTCTAAAAGTTGTTTCCGATTTTCAGCCGCTTCATCTGGTTTCCATACATCCCAGCTGGGAGTGAAGTACTCTTGTGGTGGGCTCTAATCCATGCCAGCCTGCCGTGGAAGAAGCCCTCGTTTCTGTTGTTATTGTATTATAGGAATGGATAGAAATGCTTTAGGCAAGATGGATGTTTCAGGGAGGATCAGCTCCAACATTGCTCAGGGAAAACTGACTTGATAATAAGAAAACAGGGCTGCTTTCCCACCGAGCTGCCATACCTCCCATTCCCTTCCTAAACTTTAGCTGCATTTGAACAAATTCAAAATGGTGTTTTAACATGAGAGATAAAACCAGTGCTTTGATTAAGAAGAGCAACTGAACCAAACCAGACACGGCCATTCTTAGCAAAACCAAATACTGATGTTTAGTGCCTGCTTCTCCATTGCAGGAAGGAGATATTTGTGCTCAGCTCGCCATCCTTCTGGAGCTGCTGCTTATCTGTTTTTATATGCGTCCTCCACCTGAGCTGCCTGCTTTCGCTGCTGTAAATGACTGCTGGGATCCAGGTCCTCTGCCTGAAAGCAGATTGAGCTTTACACCTTCCATAGTGCCGAAGCCGATGCGCTCCCATCCATCCCCTCGCCCCGTGGTACCAGGTGATTTAATGTTACTGTTTCTTTAACGGCCTCATCGCTGCTCTGGCTACACAGTAGTTGTCTCCTGTGTGACTGTGCCTGGGAAAATCTATTACTGGAGTGCCATTAATCTGAGGCTGCCGCCTCTGGCACTTTCTGACTCTTCTATTTAATGGGCCTGTGCTTCCGGAGCTCTGGAGACATGCTGTTTTCCTCTCTTGATCAGCTTTGTTTAATTATCAAAATATTTGATGCAGAAAATTGACATTAGTTGTGAAGGTTTCTGCCTTCCTCCTCCTTACAGCCTCCCTCCCTGCTTCATAGTGACATTGAGATCTTCTGCATGTGCCACCTTCACCTTAAAATAGAAAATCGCTTGAACAATCATTTGCTTGTCTGGGCACAAGCTGCATTAGCAAGCTACAGGTAGAGCTGCTGTAACCCCTCTGCAGTAGCTTGGTGCTGTGCCTCACCCAAGCATAAAGAGAAGAGAGGCCATGGCACAGGTAGTGCTGCTGGACCTTTGTCTCCTTCCTGCAGATATAAGGGTGCAGCCAGGCAGCACTTATGGAAAGCTCAGAAGAGAGCACCCCCATTAATTCCTGTGCCTGTCTTCAGGGTGAGCCCATCAGTAAGTGAGGGTTCAGCAAGGCTCAAAATCATGGAAGTCCCTTAGGAGCCAAGATTTCCCCTCTGGCTTCCTGCTCCTATCTTCAAAGCAGGAAGCTGTAGGTGTGGCAGGTGTTTCAATTGCCCTAGTGCATTTTGCTTACCCAGTGACCACACTCATCATTCCAGGACTAGGGATGGGCTCACACAGAATCAGTATTTATAGCTAAAATGAAGATCTAGGGGCAATATGGTAACCATGTACCAATATCTCCACAGGTAGGGAAGACAAAGTCCTGAGGAAGTCCTCACATTAGCAGAAAGAAAGATATGGTGGGAAGAAAAGTCCAAGGTAAATGATTACCATCACTGGAAGCCCTTAGCTGCTGGAGCAGCTGTCCAGTGGCAGTGATAGGTTGTGTGTGCCTGAAATCTTTAAACTGAGGATGCCATTTTGGAAAATGTACTTTTCCCAAGCACAGCTTCCCAGGTTTAGTGCAGGGTGAAGAGGGGAGTGTGTCTGGGCTCTGTTACTCTGGTCAGGCCAGAGGAGCTGGTGGGGTCTTTGTGGCATTTGAGTCTTTGCTTCTGCCACGGTCTTCTTAGCACTGCCTTGTTACAGGGGAAAGGAGCTTTAAAAAGGGTCCTAAATTAGTGTCCCTCTTTTCACAAGCTGTGTCTCTTATTTCTGCTGCCTCTCTGTAAAATGCAATGAACAATGAAATGTGAATTACTGAGATCCGGGGCTACTGCAGACAAAGCAGGAGAGCTATTTAGGTAACACGAAAGCACACGAGTACCATTGTTACATTCTTTCTTCATATGTATGTCTGTTTGCTCCACTGGACTTTGTTTCTTACTACTAACATTACTACTCTCTCTTTCTCCATTACACATGCTGTACTTTCTTCACAACAGGCTGGAAGGAAGGTGAGTAAAGTACAGATGGGGCCCATAAAAGTTACCCAGTTCACTATTACAGTGACTTTCAACAAGTAAATCACATTCCAGCAATAATTAATCCTCTTTTTGCAGCAAAACCTTACATGCTATTGCCACTCTTACACCAGGATTAACTGCTGTTTGGTGTTTATATAGTTTGTTTGGGTCCCCCAGGTATATAAATATCTCCGATTTTACTTATTAATTCATAATAAAAGAATTATATTTCCTAATTAATTTGCATTAGAAGGCTATCAGAGGAGCTGGAATTACTGAACAAAGCATTGTACAGTGAAAAAACCAACATCTTTGGACAGTTGTCTTTCCTCTGTGGTGTGTAAGAAATACATTGAGGAGTGCTGAGTTGATGTGTAGGCAAAGATACTTGTCAGAAATGACCCTCTGCTCTGAGCATATACCTGCCCGATGGGGTGCTTTTGTCCAGCATTGGCTTTTGTCTGTATTTTTCCTGCACATGCCCTGTGGATGATACAGAGTAAGGGCTAATGCAGTTAGTGCTCAGGTTTGATAGCAAATCTTCACTAGAGCCCCATACTTCCTTAAATAAAGGGGCAGATGGTTTCACAAAAAGCCTGACCAGTTAGCTAGCTAGTCCATGGCTGTATAATAATATAGAAGAAGAAACTAGAGTTATGGATTCTCTCCCCCCTCACCCCGCCCCATTCGCAAGGTTTAATCTTGTGTGGTTTAAATTATTCTCTTTCTTTTCTCCTGTGCTGCCTTTATTATAGGAATATTTCTGGTGAAGTCAGTGAAGTTACCTGTGTATCATTCTGGATTAATCCATTCAAGCAGCTGTGGATCACTCAGGTAAGTAATGAGCGTGCTACAAGAGAATCAAATTCAGACTCTCCTTGTGAAAATCCACTGTTAAAAGATCAGTTACGAGCCTTCATGCTGTCTGTGACTCAGAAATGCAAAGCTGGTCTGGTAATAGGTGTTCATTGCATCACAGATTTGGGCATAAGGAAAATTAATAGCTCTAGCTTCATTTATACTGCAAATGAAAATAATCATAAAGATACAAACCACCAAGGTGCAAAATGAGTTTTCCAATTCATAAGCACAAGCCACCACGAGTTAAAACCTCTTGGTTTCTTCCCATAGTGCCTCAGGCAATAGTTTTCATATATATTTCTCCATGGTCAGAAGTCAGAGCAGACCACTGCTATCTAAGACCTTGACTTTTTTTCCCTGACAGTTACAATTATTACAGCCCGGGGGACTCATTTTCTCAGTCTGGCCACCCGCTGACCTAGCCTGCAACCAGAATACACTTTAAACCAAACAAACAGCAGCTCGGCTCCCTTCTCTTCACTCCTCCTCCCCCAGCTCGGGAATATTTTTACACCGTGCCCCTTGCAAAAGGATATTAGCCACTATTGCTGAAGGCACAATCACATTATCAGCACCATTCTCTCTCCCTTTCTCCCTCTCCTCCCCCCAAAGATAAATTTTTTATGTTGCTATTTTCTTCTCTTTTGTATTTGGCATTCGATATTTACGTGATAAACTGCAGAGCTGCTACTAAATGGGCCCTGATACAACTTAATAAATACATAACGGTATCCAGACTGCACTGCATTATTGTGCTGTGTCCTGGGCTGCTAAGGATCCTTGGAGATAATGTCTGCTAAATAAAAGTTATGCCTTAGTACAGGAAAAGTAGATATGTATTTATTCCAGAATAATTAATGAAATGAGCTGGCTGATGATCCTGCCTCTCCCCATCTGTCTTCTGAAGTGCACCCATGCTCTGCATTTCTCTCTCGTACCCACAGCCTTGCTGTGTCGGAGCACCTCTGCTTCTCTAGATGAATATGTAAGGAATATGCAACCAACATTTTCTCTGCTGTTGTCTGTTGTTCTAGCCAGGGAAGGTCCACAGGCACAACCTTCACATCTGCAGGCTGAACTTTCAGAAAGAAGCCTGTGTTTCGGCGCCCTGCTGAACTGAGGCGGGATTCAGTAAGAGCACAGCGAGATGCAGACACAGGGGCTGGGCCTCACTGAAGAGAGATGAAAGGATACAGCTAAAAGTTACAGATAGAAGCTGCAATGGAGGTAACTTATTTCCATCTGAAGTGCATAAATATTATTCTCATTATTTAACACTTGCAAAGTTTTTTGCCAATTTTTTAGTATCTTTAATATTTTTATTTTTCAGCAGAAAAGAAAGCAATTTACCCCAGGTAATTTCTAATCATGCAGTGTATGAAATATTCCTCCTACGTGCCCCACGAATTGCCCAACATTCAGTGAGGCTTCCCAGCTGTGCTTGAGTGATGGGAACCATCATGCTGTGTCCTGGAGCTGTTCCTGTTTGGACCCAGGTTTAGAAGCTGTTCACGAAGAGCAGATTATGGGGGGTAGGTACCCAAGCATTTCACTAGGCTTAGCCAAGGCTGGGATGCCTTTCTTTGGGACTAGCCTCACTTAATTCCTGATACTAAGACTACTTGGAGCCTGAAAAATTAAGATGGAAATAACCTAGGGGAATTGTACATCTGTGATTCATGTGAGGTATCGTTATTACCTACACTACACATACTGGTTATCTTTCCAGGAAGAAAGGAGAAATTATTCCAGACTTTGTATCAACTGCAGAACAGCGTTAAACAAAGCACTTCATCAGTCTCTAAAATCTCTATGTTTCTGAGATGAGCTGGTTTGCATGTGATAACATAGCTGCAGAGGATGTATGCATGCATGAACACACACGGACACCTGTGGAGGTACATTCAAGAATCATGCCTCTAATCTTCACTCTGCTTTCCCTTGCCAGAATGGCAGGTTTTTCTTTACCAGAGTCTTTTCCAACTGTGTTCTAATTGCTGAAACCGTCAGCATAAAGTACCATCAACCAAAATGAAGTGAGGCAGACTCACACAAGCTGCAGAACTTTGCAACACAAAGCCACTTTACAAAGAGTTTAGCTCTATAGAAACCACAGTGAATGCTAGGAGGAATCCCAGAAAACTTTGCATGATGCTTCAAAATGCACCACAGGGATCCCGGGCTTGTTACCTCCTGACACCATCTTTCTGTAAAGGAAAAAGCACAGAGCGCTCCGTGGAGCGATTACCCCGGGGTCCTGTGCATTCAGCACTAATATTGCAAACTTTCAGGTCTCACAAAGGAGACAACAAGGACCTTTGATTGCCCCTGTTGAAGCTCCTGGTAAGGAGCAGGTCACTTCCCTCCAACCCCTCTGCGCCTCCATGTGTGGATATTTTCATGCCCACTTGACAGGTGACTATTTTACCAGACAGGGTTGTCAGTGGTGCTGGGGGTTATCTGGATTTAGCTGTAGGCAGGAACTGAACCACAATGAGCATTAAAAAAGCTCACTGTTCTTCGTTTGTTTAGAGACAAGCCATCTCAAACTTGTTTGAAGCCTTTTTTATTGAATTCACACTCTTGTGCCAAGCACTGAAAGATTTACTTTGGCTATTGCTGTAAGATGGAAAGCATATGAATGCATGGCTGTCTGCCAGCTATGGGTGAGCAGTGAAAGGTCTGCTACAATGGACGGTTACATGGAACAAATGTGAATGCAGTGGGCAGACGTGACTAAAGAAAGGCTTTGGCATTCAAAGAGCTGCTTGAGGTTTAATCCAGTGACTGAAGTAGGGTCAAGAGATAACACGTCTAACTTGCAAGCTTTTAACTGTGCAGCAGCTGAAAAGTAGTAAGCTACAGGTATACACGCATGTCCTCTGAATAACAGCCTCTTGCCTCCCGTTGCAGGCTCCAGCTCTTCCACAGGCTCCATCTGCAAAGGCGAAGACCCAGTTGGCCATACCCAGTGCAAGGTACCCCAATTGCTGCTGGATATTTCTTGCAGATGTTGCCATAATTTTGTTGTGGTACAGTTTGACATACGACTCCCTGCTGCATCCGAAAGGGCACATTATCTCAATTAATGTTTCACAGCAAACATGGCACTGATAGTATTCATGGGACTAAAGACTATTACCATTTGCATGGTGACTAGCACAAGAATTATGACTATGTGTGTTTTCTGCAGCAAAATTTGCCCTCAGGCTCCCTTTTTTTTTTTTCTTTTTGGCTTGTGACAATGTTCCCTTTTTCTTCCTCCTTCTGTTTTGATTTCTACTTAAAGTTTTATGGCTCTGTCCCCTCCAGGGTGCTATTATCTTGTATGCTAATAGGGCTATGCATATTCTATTAGCGTTGTCAGTGTGAGATAAGAGGCACATTCTGTAAGGAGCACTCAGGGGGTAATAATCACAGCAAGGGGTCTCAATGTTAGTACATTATCAGTCATCTTCACATTTCAGTGGAGCCTGTTTATGCACCTCTTCAGCTGCGCAACTCAGACACTGGAAATTGCTGAATGTTTACGGAAACTGTTGTAGAGGAACATAATGGGATTTGTGATTGACTTGATAAAGGAGCCTTCTCCCTTGTTGCTTCCAGATACAAGATGTTTGTAACTGTATGCAGTAAGTAGGATAATATGTTATATGGCAGTTAGCAGCTAAAATCAGACTCAGATCTGTATTTCAAGCAATAGAGCGGCTATCTAGGAAAGGATTTTGGAAGGGTGCACACCAGCAGTGCTTCCTCAGAGGTTTCTCTGCCTCACTTTTTACAGGGTGACACATAAATGCACACACCTGGTTCACATCAGGAGGAAGGCTGACAATTTTTACACCCTTTAGTCTTGAACTTGAATGATTAGAAGTAAGTAGGCCCATAGAAAGAAAATTGGTGACAGCATGTGAAGGGCAAATGAGTGACTATTTGCAACACTCTTTGCTAGCTAAATAACATTCCTTGGTTGCAGCAACGGGCAATGGCGTGTGAAATAGGTGTCATGCGAATGCTCGGCTGTTGATGATGCCATGAGCTGCTGAGGCAGAGGGAGTTCTGTTGCTGGGCGCAGCTGTTGTCTCTCCCGCTTCACGTGTGTTGCCACTAAGTTTCCTGGGGTGGTAATGCTGCAGGCTGACACTGCAGCCATCCTGGGGCAGGCATCAGTACACCTACTGGCAAGAGCTCATCTAGGAGAAGGTTCTTTCTCCTCCTCAACTGTGGCGCTGGAACTGGTAACCAGCAAGTCTATAATTTACAAAACAATTCGGAGAAATTTGGTCTCTTTTTCTGCTTTTCTGACATCATGGTTTGAGGGACCCTTTCACAGTGTTAGATTTTTCAGTGGCACTTGTAGGAGAAGAGGTAAGGCACAGTGCTAGCTCTTTGTATGGTCTGTTAGAAATATGTGTACATAAATGGCATTTTAATAGAGTTGCTGTATATTTCTCAGCAATTTAGTTACTTCTGTTCCAGCAGTAGTAGCATATTTATGTGCTGTTTGACACCTGGATTTTAATGGGACTCAATGTTATCATTTAGTTGAGCAAAGGATGGAAGGAAAAAAGGGGCATTTGTGCATTTCTTAGGAAGGTGGAATCTGTGATTAGGCCTTTGTAATAAGTTCAGTGCCTAATTTTGGAGCCCGTGGGAAACGAACCTAATGGGGGATGGCAGAAAATACAGAGATGAGGAACTAATCTCATCTTTAGAGTGAACAAACAATTTTTGGAGACAGATAGAAAGCTTCTACTGTTCCTACAGCAGAACTCCCTTTCTACAAAGAGAAGACTAAACACTGCCATGGGCAAAGCCTTTCGGAGAGCCTAAAAGTGTCGCTCAGTAGAGACAGGTAAATTCCTAAATGCATAGGTGCCTCCTTAGATGATCTAAACTTAATTCCTGGGCAGAGGCAGCTCTGTGCCTGCTACAGGTGAACAGTCGCAACAAGGAGAAAAGAAAGGGCTATGTTTTGGATTACTTCTCTGGTACTTAAGATTACACATGGATACAAACACCCCTTACTTTAAAAATATTTGTCCTTGACATTTCCAGACACATGGCTCACACCAAATGTATGCAGCTCCATCTCCTGAGGGTCTTGAGATTAAAACCCCTGCTTTCTCACCTTGTGATCTGGCATTAATAGCTGATAGAAAAATCACGTACATGACTGACATCTTCCTAGAAATGTGAGACTGTGGAATTAATGAATGCCATGCAGGAAAGCAGGGGTCAGTTTGGAAATAGGATTTCTGTTGCCAGCCATCCAGTCATGAACTGGACAATCTGCCGTTCATTTCTTTGCTTTAGCATTGAGGAAAATTGGTCTGGAGAATAAGGCAGGCAGGAAATAAGCAGCTCTGTTTCTTTGGCCACTGGAGGTTGATGGACTTTTATAACTTGTGGAAATCAGGTTGACTTGTGTTATACAGAAGAGCTGTTAGCGCGTTCTTTATGACTGCTGGGTTCTTTTATCCTGCTGTAATCTGCAGGATAAATCTGCAGATCCAGAGGCTGGGGTGGCCTGAAGGACTGGTGGTCAGACACTGATGAGGTCAGTGCTGCAGTGTTGGACAGTTGAGCTTCCAACCTCTGGATGCTGAATGGAGCGTCAGGGGAAGGGTGTCTGAGTTCTGTTTGTGTGATATGGTTATCTCCAGCCCAAAAGTTCATCAGCTGGTTGAGACAGCTGGAGAGAACGGGCCATGGAACACTGTTCTGTGTGATTCGAAAACTGCTTTCAGGAGGGCAATACAGGAGATGGACCTTATCCTGATGTTGAGAGAGCTCCCATCGCCTCAGCAGCAGGGCAGCATTCTCTTCAGGACAAATGGATTTCCTTTTCCCTTTCACATCTTCCCATTCTTCTGTTCCCTGTCTTTTTTCAAGAGCAAATGAAAAAGTAAAACTGAAAAGGGGATAGATGCAAAGGGAGCTGGAAAAGAAAGTATTTGCAGGGAAAACCTTCCCACTTTTTTCTGGCTAAAGAAAAGGAATATTTGAACAAAAGTACAAAAATGCTGCAGACATTTCATTTGAGAATGACAAGCCATTCCTCATTGTTCTGTCAAGGTAGCTCCCACTCCCTCTTAGCTCTGCTGCAATCATTATTGTTGCTTCTGGGTGCACACTGCTTATTTTGGCTTCCACAGTGAAAATGCGGAACTCCTGAGTCTGTCAAATAAGGCAGAAAACAAATGCAAAAGGGGAGGAATGTCACATCTTCTTTTGCTGCTCTTTATAGATCTCACAGAAAAAACCTGTGTCCCGGTCCCTTTCTGCATCCACATTATCCATCTGAGCTGAATGGCATCCATCCAAGCAAGGGTTAAACCTGGCCTCCATCTAACTGGACTCCTCACTCTAGGTGTGTTTGAAGGAAGGCTTAATTTCATCAAGAGTAGGTTGTGTTCAGCTAAAGCAATCACTGTAAATAGATTTTCTTTTTAAAGGGCCATAATAACTGCATTTGTAAGAACTAAAGGGATAAAACTGGTCAGAGACCCGAAGCCATATCTATTGAGTGTTTTCTGCCAGTTCATTACTGCTTCAAAGCAACTTCTGGAAAAATAAATCCCAAAGCATCCTGTTTACCTCAGTCTGTGGGATCTATAGGTGATACATGAGAAAAGCACTGTGCTACCAGCACACTGCAGACAGCCTCATCCGGTTGGGATTGTCAGACTCCTCACAGAGACTGCACAGGTAATAACCAGGGGCCCAAACCCACCCACCCCCAAGAGCTGGGCGGCATTCCTGGTGCTGGAAGACACGACAGGACCCACATTCACTTACATGTCTGAGAGCCATCCCATTTCCATCAGTGAGCACATGAACATTGCACGGGGAGAAATGTGGAAGCAATTACTTTAAGAGCCGTCTTTTGGGCAATTCCCAAAGAGACATCAGACCCTGTATTTATGAAGCCTATTGCATCGGGCCCTAATGAAGCAATTAAGCAAAGGGTCCTCTGTGTTTGATCTAAATGTGGTAATTTTTACAAAAACATCGCCGAGTGATAGATACCCATAACTCAGGGTCCTTAATTGTACTTAATTTGTTTGGAATACGAATGTGCATTTAATTAAGCCAGGGCTTTGCCCACATGTTTAAAGAAGGGCTGTCAAGGAAAATTAAGACCCAGTTTGTTTTCAAAGTTACTGGTTTTTATCAGGGCAGGACAGCGATCTTCGAACAGAAGGTTACAGATAATTAGGCAGAGACCTCAAGCCAAAAAAAAAAGGCAGAGACACTGTACAGCTGAGAAAGCAGGAAGAAAAACTCCTTGATGAAGAAACATAAGAATGGCTGTTCACATAGTCAAGTCATGCATGGCTAGGATTTGGTAAATGTGACCTCTTGCTTGAAATGTGTTTTGTGTTCCTCAACTCCAGCATCGCTGATGGAGACTGGCCTTGCCTGATGGCAGAAGCAGCTGCTCCAGGACCACTGAACATGGAGAACTGATGGCATCTCCATAAACCAGCAATAATATGCAAAGGGCAAAAATAATTTTCCTTGTTTCCCTGGATTTACCCAAGCTAAAGCATTGGCTCTGAAAGCTGGATTTAAAAGTGTCTCTTTCCCCAGTACAGAAATACAGTAGGTGCTTGTCATCCTCTCAGGAAGAATCTTAGTCTGATGCATGTCGGGAGTGTATTCTAGGATGAGCAGTGCCTTTGACCTGCTGATGCTGTTATGGAAAGCAGCACAGTGCACTTTTGCATGCACAGAAATATTTCATACAGAAGTGGCACAGGGAGGGAAGCATGGAAACAAAAATGTTGAGACAACTGTGGGTTTAAACCTATTTTTCATTCTTCTATAGTGAAAAAATGGAGTGCAGTCAAAAATTAATAATGCTTCGACACACATGAAGAAAAGGCAGTTTTTGATACTGAAAAATTAGTGTCTCAGCACGATAGCAAACAAAGTCCATGTGTGGACACCGTAACCTCCACTCTCTGAGACTCTTCAAGAATCACATGCTGGTTATCAGTTTCTCAACACTGTCATTTTTAATGTCATGGTGAGCCATTTATGTCAAGAGATCCTTACTGTGGAAAATAGTTGCTGTGGTGTTACCTCGCAGCCTAAATAGGTTACGTGGCCAACAAAGCAAGCTGTGCACACATCATCAGTGAGTGCTCAACTGTCACAGGGAGAGCAACTCCTCTGCAGAAAGGTGCTGTGTCTGTAACTGAGCTGAAAATTGATCCCAGATTCCCTACACTGGGGGAATGTGGATCTGAACTGTGAAAATCATATTTTCTTGAGTTTTGATGGGCTACTGTGCTGCTGACAGCTGCAGTGGCTCCAGTTGTGGGTCACGACACGTGTGGAGAATCAGGAGATGTTTAAACAAGTAACTAACTCTACCTGCTGTTATGTCCTGTTTGTGGATCTGCCTCTACCTGCTTTGCAGCTCACAGAAGCTGGCACCTCGCTCTGAGATAGTACCTGGCCTCCTCTGCTTGGGTGGCTTCATTTAAAACTTGGCAGAATACCCAGAACAGCATCAGCCCTAATTTAGTATAAATTAGTCAACTTAAAATAAACAGAATAAAATGAAATAAATGCTGTGGTATGAGAGCTCTCTTGGCTGGATGGCTGCCTGCTCCCAGAGACCGATGCGTGCTGTCGCTAGGACCTTAGGAGCAATGTACTGTACAGAAGGACCATGCAAGCCCTTCACCACGGTGCTCCTGGCTCTCAGTGTTACAGGCATGTGAAAGTTTGGAGTCTCCAGAGTAAGATGCTGAAGGGGAAGGATGCTGTGGGAGAGCACAAGAGTGCCAAGTGTTAACAGGGAGGCAAAACAAAGGCAAGGAGATGCTGAACTGCGGCTGATCCCGGGGTGCATCACACATCCAAAGCCCCGACGAGGAGGTCTCTTTCTTTTGCTATATCTGCTAAGCACATTGAACGAGTTTGCACAGGCAGACCCAGGTCACAGTTCTTCCCTGGTAAAGGAGTGTGTCAGCTGCTTCACCTCTTAACTGGAGTTTGCAATTTTTGCAGCAATAACAGAGAATTTGAAAGGACATCAGAGGTGGATTTGCGGGGCTCCTGGGAAATCAACTGCTTCCTGTTCCAACAGCTTCTTCATCATAACTTGCTTTCTCAGTCACTGAATGATGTTCTGTTTGTCTTGGTGGGCAGTGATTACTGTTAAATGCAGAGCTGGGTGGAACCTCGATTTGTGCAATAACCTTTTTTGTCTCTTCAGCAAGTCCAGCACAGTAAACTTTGGGCAGAGGTCTACTGACCAAGTGGGTAATTGTGTTCCAATGCATCCTGTGAATAATGCAGATAAAAACCCTTCAGTGAATAATTCATTTTGCCTCCACTCATTTTGAATTAGCCTATTCATGTATGTATCCTTTCCAGTCTGCCAGTCTCTGTGTATGCATATATTTACATAGCAGTGTTGTAATTCGCAGGTACTTAGATATCAAAGCAGTATAGTTCCTACTACTGCATATGTTCCTGACTAGTCTATGTGATTGCATGTGTATGAGTAAGCATCGTATAGTGTACCATAACATTTGATTTGATTTGAAGATGAAATGTGACACGTTGTATTTGCTGCTGTGTTGGCTACCTAGGATTAATATTAAAAAACTTGTAAATGAGGGCAATTTATGGCTATAAATAACAGAACAAGTATTTTGGGCTGTTCAGTGTTCAGACCCAAGTTTTCTGCAGTAATGTATATTGCCAAAGATTGAATTATATACTCGCAGCTTTACCTTTACCTTGGCAGCGACTTCTGGATCCTGGGTCAAGCAAAGCCTGTGAACAGTGGGAAGCAGTGGGATTGTGAGCCCTGAGGGGTATTCACAGCACTGAAATTGCCTGAGTATCATTGATAACGTGCCTGCAGGTCGAGAACATTTGCAACAGGTTCATCTGAAAAGCAAAGGGAAAGAGTCTGTTTCCTGATGGGATCAGGTTTGTCAGAGAAGTTCTGAGAAGCACCTGAAATTTGCATGTGCATCTGATACTGTAGCTGATGGCATTGGTGCAGACTGAAGAGTGTCCAAAGCAGAAGCAGGGAGTACAGTCCCTTGGACTGGAGGTATCCAGATTAAAATATCCAGGTTTTCATCCAGGTAGCTCTGGTCTGGCTCTGGAATGTGTGTCATTCACATTTAAAAACTTCTGCTAAGTGTTGGTGCTTGATGTATGGCTGGAGAGGCCAAGGCACTGTGTGACAGCCAGAGGAGCTGACTGAATGGCGGAGGGTTTAATGGAAAATCCACTGGGAATCTATTCACTGTGAGTTCTTCTGCCTTGCACAGCCAACAAGTTGTGATCATGCAGCTCCATCAGGGCTGGCAGGGCAGATGGGTTATCTTTGACTGCTGGGGAGTTCCTGCTCTGCAGAGAGCACAGACACTTGATTTGACTCCGTTTCAGTTTCCAGTCCATTACAAGTGACAGAGCTGATACAGAGCCTGTCTGTCAGCACTGTCCCTGGGGGGGCGAATCTTCGTCTCTTCCTTCTCATACCAGAACTGTCCGCTTGTGCTTTTTCAGATACTGCTGAGCACCAGGTGAGGAGGAACTCCTCTGGGAGCTGGATCGCAGCTTCCCAGCCCTGCCAGGCCTTGTCCCACACACTCCTCCTGGCACTTCACAGGGAATGGCAGCTCTAGAACAAACCTCTTCCCAAGTGGGGATGTCAGTGCTTAAAATAAATCGCTGCCTATCGTTCCCTGAATGGGTCGGAAGAGCACTTGTAAGCCTGTGAACAGCTCGAACCCACTGCTTGGGAAAGAAATGCCACAGCAGAGAGCATTGCTCTGGATCCATCGTCCATGGAGAAAAAACAAGGAGGCAAAAGTCTTGACAGCTGTGGCCAGTTGTGCACTATTGTCTGCAGTCACTTCCTGGGCATATAGAGCTCCTTCTACTTCCAGAAAATGCACACCCGTAAACCACCCTCTCGGTGGGAACCGCTATTCCCATTTTGCAGCAGAGAAAGGAAAGGGTAGATCTGAATTTGTCTGCATTCAGTGGGTACCTTGCAGGCTCTTCCAAGGGGATGTGAGTGGCAAAGTCTGTTCCTTGTCTGTGGCTAGCAGGGATCCTGCAGAACATGGGGGCCTTGATTTGAACAGCTATAACTGAACTAGCAGATCTAGATTTCATTGCTGATGGATAAATATGCTGTTCACTGGTCTGAGCCTCACCTTTTCCTTTCTAATTTGAGCCGACCTTCTGTACCTTTGCCAGAGTCCCAGTGTTACTTTCCAATGCCCATTTATGAGGACTAAAGACAAGATGGACATATATACATATATATATACACCTATGTGTGTATATGTATTTGTTCATGTATTCTCCCATATCACACTGGAGTGAGCTTCCTTTTCTCTGGCTCCACAATATCTTCTTTTTCCCTTATTTCAGTTTTAACTCAATTTATTACAGGTCTGTATCTGATGTGCCAAAAATTATTTGTTCTAGAGTTAATCCCTAACCCCCAGCAGTACCACTGGGAAAGCTGTGTGGCAGACTTGAAATAGTTACTACTTAGAGCAAGCAGCCTTTCAAGTCATAGAGATCTTTATTTATAATTCACAGATTGGGGAAACTGGAGCAACAATTTCTACAGTATAATACATTACCCTGCTCTAGTTCTGTCTGACAGACCTGTGCTAATTACTCCGTGTGGTTTTGATAGAGAGCCAAGAATGGCTTGTAGAAAAATGTGTATCACTAAAACTTAGGTCCCCAAAGTCAAAAGTAAAACAAACAGTGAGAGATCATTATCTGAAGCAGACCCTTACTCGCTGTGTACAGAAAAAAAGTCATTCCCATGTTTTGTGATCCAAGGAGTATTTCTGTCTGTATTTGGAAATCCCATGAGTTTGTCCAGGGAGGGCAGACAGTGCATTTATTCTGCTCTATCCTCCTTTTCTTCTCTGGAAGGCTGTAGCTGGCTCTGGTGTGGACTCTTTGTGTGGCCTTCAGCAAGTGACTTAACCTTCCTGTGCATCAGTTTACTCATTTGTAAAGGGAGTTTTATAATAATAGACACCCCTTGGGGGCTTGTCCAGATTTAAATAATTAATGTTGGTAAAGCAGAGGGTGAGCCTCAGGTTAAAGGTGCTAAATAAAGGCAATATATTAATATTTCTTCCTCCAACTCCTCATAGAAAGAGCAAAGCCAGAGCCTGGGAAGTGTTGGATTTGAAGTTGGGAGTTAATGTTACAGTGCTCAGCGTATATTTTCATTTCCGTGGTCCCAATTCAGCAGAGCTCTTAAATCCATTTTTAATGTTAGAAAGATCCATTATTTTCCACAGGTAAGGCTCCCAGTCTGAAAAGCCTTTTGATTTGGGCTCTGTAAGAGCAGTGATAGAAGGATCCGCTGTGGGTGTCTGTATCCGTGTATGTTTTTATCCTTTTGCATTTAGGATTTCAGCAAGAGCATCACTGCTGCAAGAATATAACCAGGAAGTCTCATAAGGCTTGCAAAATTCATCCAGGATGCAAATCAATAAATGTAACAGGAGAGAAACTACAAGCTGTGCATTTCCATGGAGGCTGAGGTTTTGTGGGATGGATGGATAGACGCTGCTGAGCATGACCTAATGCCGCAGGAGGAAAAAAGCAACCACAGACCTCAGCATCTAAACAGTATGAATATTGAACCAGAGGTCCTTTGAGTAATTGTCCTTTCTTCACTCCAGGGGTGAAAAGGGTACATTAGACATTCACTAGCAGCAAATGGCACCTGACATCTCTTTAAGTGAAAGTCAGCTTGGAATTTTTTTAATGGCCAAGCATAAATCTTTTAAATTATAAATCAATAAATAGTTAATTCAATAATAGGAATCTTTTAAATATTTAATGAGTCATATGCAGAATGGCTCTATAACTGGATGTTGATGGAACTGTGTCAAAGGAATTTGAATCAAACTTTTCTAAACTCCCCATATTAAAATAGTTATTGATTCAAACATAAACTATGAGGACTGTTGCAAAAGTGAGGGGGGTGCAGGGCTTTAGCATGCATGCATTCTCATCTGAGAAAATGTGGAACTAGCAGCTTATGTTTAATGATGTATTTTTGAGCTTTTCAGGTTGTATTAATGTTCCCACTACAAAAATGAGTAAGCCCCTATGCAGACAAGATTTTGTGTATGCATATTCATTAAAATCCTGCTTTAACGGCAGCTGTGCTCTTAAATAAAGGCTGTGGCAGCCTGCCTCTCATTAAAGAGTTCTGCTAACCAGCACTGACATTGATATCCTGAGCTATCTCCATGTGAAGCAGCCCAGAAGTTTAGATTTATTTACCAGGGTTTGCGAATGAATGGCAGTGGGAGTTGTTTCTGTATAAGCTAGAAATGAATTTGTTCCTTTATCATTTCCTCTGAGGTGATCTGCAGTCAATGTTCCCTCATTAACTATGTGCTGCTGTAAGTCAACACTCTTCTTAATTCCCCTAAATTGGAGGCATTTTGTGTTAATGCTCAGACCACATTCAGTGCAATGTTATTCTGTAGCAGATGTGGCATCTTCAGGTTCTGTACAGCCTAACCTTTGCTTCCAAAATCCTTACCAAGCTCTCTTGATCTCTTTTCAGGTAAAATGGTGGAAAAGATGTGTTGAGAACAGGATGTAGGAGTTGCTTTGGGGGAGAAATTCAGCAAAACAGGCAAGGAAGGCACAAAGAGTGAGAAGAAGGGAAGAGGTGGTCTGGCAGATGAGCTGAGACTGGGTTCTGCAGTGCTGCTGAATGAGTAGCAGGTTTGCTCTGGGTATGTGTTACCTGCCACGTATTCCATGCCATGTATTTCAGAAAGATGTCCTGGTATTTGAGGAACAAAAAAGGCTTTAATGCAAGGTTTGTTCCCCATTTCAAGCAAAAATAATGAGTGTCCCTGCACTCCTTTACGAAAGATAGCAATGAAGGGATTTGATGTTGCCTCCTGAAATAGCAAAATGTGGTCAGAAACTCCTTATCATAACAGCTTATCACACCCATTGTACAGATGCTAAAGCTGTTTGCACTCTGAGGAGGCAAAGCCTGACTGCTCAGAATTTGCAGAATTTTTGTAGTCAAAACTAGCCAAAACCCAGGTTCAGCATCACCTGAAGCAGGACCCATGGCTTGCTCTGTGCGTGCCTCTGTAATCAATTGTAGTTGGTTCAATACTTGTAGCGGATTAGAGTTTCATTTGTATTCTGCACACCTCTGCCTTCCCTCGCTGTGTGTATATATATCTCCAGAAAAGCTGCCTGCATATCCTTGGTGGTTTTTTTTTTCTCCCCGGGATGACAGATACTGTAACAATGACAGTAGATTAATATCTCCTTAATCAGCCAAATGAACATGACATACAAGGGTGACAGTTCAATTTGCTGCTAACAGATTGTGCCTATCAGAGCCCTTCCATTCCAACTGATGTTTATTTCTGGAAGAGATCATACGGGTCTGGGAGGACCCCAGCTTCCCACCAGCTCATAGGCACCCATTAAATACATCAAGTACCACGAAGGTGTTACTCACCCGCCTGTCAGGACACTAGCTGCTTGGGAAATGAAATGAGCCTTGACACATGCAATGGAGAAACACTGTCACTTAGCTGGGAGAGGTGGCGGCATGTATTATTGACTGCACGCTGCTGCAGGTCCCTCTCTTTATTGCTGCTTGGGTTTTGTGTGCTTGTGGACTGCTCGGCGTTGAAACATGGATCAGAGACTGAGTCTGTCTCCTGGGGAGATACATAAAGAAATGAAGTGGGGAGGAAGTGCAGGAGGGGTGGTGGTTTGGGTAGAAGTGATAGGTTAAATCTCAGTCCCAGAACTGGCTGTGCTTTGAGCTTGTTTGCAGGTGGGATTTCAGGAGGATCTAGTTTCTAATTCTGAAATTCAATCTGCAGGGTCTAATTCAAATCTCTCTTTTCCTGCTTCCTGCGGTACTTCAAATGAAGTAACTCCAGTACAAAGGGATGATGGCAAGTCCTTCCAAAGGGCAACCCCTGCTCCTCCCCAGGCTCACCTAGGCTCCATTCTGTGCGGGCTTGGAACAGAACACCTAAGGTGGGTACCCTCAGCACTTAGAGGTCTGACCCTTCAGCCCTTGCTGCTCCTGTAAACTGAACAGGAGAATTTTCATTTGGTGGATGGTTTATTTTCATCTGCCTGCTTTTGTTGTGTGGCACCCTTACCAGGCCCTTCACACATACAGGAAACTGCTGAATTCTGCAGTCCCACCCAAATAGGGAGACCTCCGCATACCCCATCCACAGACTCATGGCATCACTCTCTGGTTTTCCTATGGAAACCTTTTGCACGGCTCCCAGCATTTTGCTTCACGGGAGAGAAGAGAGGTGTTTATTTTTGAAAGATAAGATGCAAGTAGTTTCAGTGGAAAGGTTTCCAAGGCAAAACTGACAATCTGTTACCAAAACAATGGCATTAAGATACCCATATGATTGTAATTATGAAGCTAAATCCTTCCAAAGGAGGGTTCTCTCATTCCCTATACTTGTTACAATTGCTGTCATACAAATGCATTCATTATGTTTATCATTTTTTTTCCTTCTTATTACAGGTTTTGTCATAAGAATAACTCATCAAGGTTTTATGACTAATAAATTCTCTAAATTACAGTCCACGGATGCATTACTTTAATTTTTTCCTCCATATTCTGTTTTTAATTGCCAGGCTATTTCCCACTTGCCTTTCTTAATGACTCGTTAGGCTTAAGGGGAAAGAACAGAATTTAGTCCACCTAAGATCTTGCATCACGTTTTGGACACCTCTCAAGGGAAGTGATGCATTAGGGGGAGGAAAACTGTGACTTGTGTCTCCAGAGAAGACTTCAGATTTCAAGTATTAAGGGTACTCAAAAGAAAATACAGATTCTTCAGAAAGCCCCAGATGAGGTGGTGTTTACTAAAGTGGTTTGAGCAATTACTTCCAATAAGAAACACGTTCAAGATGTATGTGATTTTTGTTAAGATACAGATATCTGAATAATCTTTTTCTGTGTAAATAGGTCTCCTGGGATAATTTCAGAGTTCTGGAGACTGAACTTAGATGTGTCCTTAGAAACCTTGTGAAATCAGGACTGAAGAGAATAAGAGGTGATGGTTTTGGTTACAGATTCCTTCTGTGAGCCGCTTGCGTTGCTGCCTGGTGCCTGTGAGTGTGGTGTGAGTGAGTGGGCATGGGGGCAGACAGGCAACCACGTGTACAGGGCTTCTGCTGGGCCCCTGCTCTGCTGTAAAAGCAAACTTTAGTAGCCGTTTTGAGTGTGCTAGAACCCATGGCCCATTCCAGCGCTGCCACTTGCTATCGGAAGGGGGCTCTGGGATACCTACCAGGGTACCTGTGTCAGAAAATGGACCCATAAAAGTGACTTTTCAGATGCCTCAGCAAGATTACCCCATCCCTGGCAGTGTTCAAGGCCAGGCTGGAGCAAGCTGCTCTAGTGGAAGGTGTCCCTGGCTGTGGCAGGGCTTGGAACTGGGTGAGCTTTAAGGTCCCTTCCAATCCAAACCAGTCTGGGATTCTGTGATTTGCTAGGATTCTGTGATTTGGCTGTGCTGGGCATTCTGCAGGCACAAAGTTTGTCTGCAGGGTCATGGCAAGGGCCCTTCTTGTGCTGCATGTGGGCTCCACAGCACAAACTCGATGGAGGGGCTCAGCTGAGGGGTTATTAGCCCTGGTGTTGTGTGTGGTTCAGAAACATTTTAGGAAGAGCTAAAGAGCAAGTTAAAAGCTGTTAACTTCGTGCTAACAAAAGCAGAAAAAGGAGTTTCATGCTTGTGCCTGCCCCACAAATCTCTCTAGAGGGAGGCAGAGAGCCATTTCTCCAGCAAGATAACCTAGTTTATGTGTGCAGCACAATCAGCAGCAACAAAAAAGCGCTCTTTGTCAAGTGTGTTTCAGGTGGCAGCGCAGGTTATGCTAGTGGCAAAGTCCTTAAATATTCACCTCCATCACTGGCTCAGCAGGATTTTGCTCTTGCAAAAGCCGTACAGCACTTTCCCTGCAATTGCAGCTCTCCGATTGTAGCCCTTCTAGTGCAGAACCAGGGGGTGCTTGAGGAAACTGGCTCTGAATTGGGCTCTGGCTAATCAAGACTGGAACTCCTAACAAAGTAGCCCAGTCCTCACGCCTGTGCTTCCAGGATGGTGGCTAATTATTTCACCAGTGTGAGGATTATTTAAATGCACTTCCCAATATGTTTCCTTCCTCTGCCGACCGTGAGCACTTTGCTACGAGTGTCTTCTCGTGCGTATTCAGTGATTCCACCGGCTGCTTACTTGGGCTTCATTCACAAAATCCCCAATTTTGATCATTGCTCCATGTGCTCAGTGTGGGATCACATCCTTCCTCGCTGGAGCTGATGAAAAACACCGTGTTGGCTTCAGGCCAGGCTTTGAGAAAATCTTCTCTTCTGCTAGAAGAGTTTTGGGTTATTCTCAAACCCTACACTGGCACAACAGCCTACTTCCTAAATAGATTCTACTTAGTGTCCAAACTCTTTGGACGATTAGACTTGTAAATGACACTACTCACTACAACATGGCCATTTCCTATCCCCTGTGCCGTGGACACCCAGCCTCTCTCACAGGGGTCCATGTCCTTGTCCTGGCACTTTTGCTTCTCACATTGACAAGAGCATCGTGGAGTCCTGTGTGTGAAACTCTCAGATGCGGGTCACTCCAACACACACAGTGTCAAAGTCTGCAGCTTGTTAGCTGGTAAGAACCCAGAGCAGTAAATTGTGGGTCCCACAAAACAGCTTGCAGCAGCACTGCCATGAAATGATGTGAATGCAGCCTCAATTAAAGGGCTGAAACATCTGCATGTATGGTTGCAGGCCATGTTTTCTCTCTGGTAACTCAAGTCCTAATGTGCATTAACTGTTTAAAACCAATTTCGTTGCAGTTAAAATTGAATATGACTGTTAGTCTAGAAAATATGGCCTATTTCCTTTTACTAGTTAGCTTTTAAAGGTGTTTTACAATTCAAATGAGCCATGCAATTAAAGGTGACATTGCCAAAACTGGACAGACTAAAATTAGACATTCCTGCTGTGTGTTAGAGCTTGGCCCACATTTAGATCATGCTGTCTTTGGGCTGTACCTGTCTGCTTCAATCTCGTGAGTCAACAGGATGCTGAAATGTTCCAGAATCCTGTTCTTTGTGTTTTTCTATTCTTTTTGTCTTGCAGTTTTACTCTTATACTGCTTTGTCTATATAGCATTTAGTGCTCAAATCACACTCACAGACACACACTTGTGCACACACAGAGCAGCAGTTTAGCATGCTTTGCATGGAGAAGAAGGAAGCACTTTGTTGTTATTGTATTTACTGACCTGACCACTACAAACACAGAACTACAAACAATGCCTCCTAGTCCTGAGTTCTCAATGGAATAGCAGGCTCACATCTGTGCTTCTTAACTAATAAACCTCAGAGCAGAGGGAGCTTCTAGATCTGGGCCACAGTCACTTATGTGCTTTGATTTATGTAGCTTCAGTAGAGTACTTCAGTTACAAGGTTGTTGAGAAGAGGGGTCTGAGGAAGTTGGGGCTGTTCAGCCTGGAGAAGAGAAGGCTGCGTGGAGACCTCAGAGCAGCCTTCCAGTACCTGAAGGGGGCCTATAGGGATGCTGGGGAGGGACTCTTCATCAGGGACTGCAGTGACAGCACAAGGGTAACAGGTTAAAACTGAAACAGGGGAAGTTTAGATTGGATCTAAGGAGGAAATTCTTTCCTGTGAGGGTGGTGAGGCACTGGAATGGGTTGCCCAGGGAGGTTGTGAGTGCTCCATCCCTGGCAGTGTTCAAGGCCAGGTTGGATGAAGCCTTGGGTGGGATGGTTTAGTGTGAGGTGTCCCTGCCCATGGCAGGGGGGTTGGAACTGGATGATCTTGAGGTCCTTTCCAACCCGAACTATTCTATGATTCTATGGAGGAGCACAGAGGGTGTCTGGATCTCTGGCACACACCAGAGGCCACTGGCAGCAGCAGTGCCCAGAGTTCCTGACATCCCACCTTCTAAATAACCCCCTGCATTGCTGAAGTTTCTAATTATCCTATCGCGAGGCAGTCACTGCCGTGGTTGCCATTAGCATTTAACAGCATAGCATATTCTGCCATGCTTTGGGAACAGCATTAGGGTGAAGACTCCTCAACATGTCTCTAGTCAATAGCTCAAGGTAAATTAGACAGTAGAAAATGAGGAGTATCTCCCAGAAAATGCCTGTTGTTCTTTGAACACAGGAGGTGGCCATAAAGAAATTTCTTCTTCATTTCAGGCTGAGATAAAAGCATTTAATAATGGCATTCCTCATGTCAGTGAAGTCCTGATTGAGCCCACTGTGAGGTGAGGGAACGTGGGTTAATTCTCTCAGATCAGTTTCATGTTGGTACAGCTGAGTTGCCTGACATGATAGTATTACTTTATATCAGGAAGGGGAGGAGAAATGATTTGCTTCTTTCTGGGAGTGGGGGCAAAGATTTAGTATTTAAAGCTGTGTGCTGTGTGTGCACACCTCCAAGTCAGGCTTAGAAAGGATATGTACTTCTTTGGGGAGGAAACACAGTAAAACAACATAAAGTGTATTTTAAGTTACCCAGTCAGCTCCCTGGCAAGACAAGATGATATTCTACAATGCATAATAAAGTAGTGTTTGCATAGCACGTATAAGGTGCTTTACAATGTGCTGTTTAGCTTCAATGTTATGAAGTAGCATATAAATATGCTAAAACCTAGTTGTATTACCTGCCTCTTTCTGAAATGCCTTTCACCATGTATCACTGGTGCCTGTCACGTGGAACAAGCACAAAACCATCTGATTCCAGAAGCAATGAACTTCTTTTTTAAAAGCTAGTCACTGTTTTATGGCACCAGTTACAAGATCCAGCTCTTTTCACACTGGGGCAGTCATTTGAATCCAGACCAGGTTGGTAGTGAGGTCTGTTGAGTGACCTATGTGAACAGAGTTCTTGGGTGCAGTCCAGATCCTGATGGAAGGATGCCCAAGCTGCTGGAAGGACCGTACCTGCTGGCAGCACCATTAGCAGCTTTAGAGCTGGAGCCCACAGCGCGCTCCCACGGGTGGTCTCAGGTCAGCATTGAAACACACTGGTGATGGTGACACAAGGTCACCTGCATTGCTGTGTCTGCTCTTTGTGTATGCAGAGAACATCTCTCTCTGGCTGCGCTGTGGTGGCACCATCCCAACTTGCCTTAGAGCACTGGTGGGTTGCTGCTAGGGGGTGAGCACTCAGAAAAGTTAAGCCCACTACCTGACCTCAGCTTCAGCTCCAGCATACAGGGCTTGTCTGTAATTCCTGGAGTGAATGAGAGATTTGTGGAGTGTTACAGCACTGGGAAAATAACACAAAGTAGAGTGCACGCATTTGAGGATGAAGCAGCCTTCCAGTGTCTGAAGGGGGCCTACAAGGATGTTGGAGAGGGACTCTTCATCAGGGAGATAGGGGAAGGGAAAATGGTTCAAACTTAAACAGGGGAGATTTAGGTTAGATGGTCCCTTCCAACCCAAACCAGTCTGGAATTGTAAGATAATTTGACATTGGAATCCCCAAGAGGGACATGGTGAACTCTCCATCTCCTGCAACCTTTGGATGCTTCATTCCAGAAGAGACGTCAGAGCCCAGACAGTTGTTAGGGTTTGATGGGGAAATGACTGTGTGACGTTCTTTGGTTTGCTCTGTTTTAGAGTTATCCTGAGTCATCTTTGTGAGCTGGCCTTAAAACCAGGGAATCAGGTGACTCTGGTGGAAAGATTGACATGTGGCAATATTTACTCCAGAGCTTTTATTGTTGGCAGCAAAGTGTCCTTCTGTTTATCTTATAATAGCTGTAGGCTTCGTATCTGAACTCGGGGCTCTTTTAAACCCTGGGGTCAGTACTCCTACCTGAAGGCTCCGAGCACCTCATGCATGCCACTGTGGCTCCAGCATTATGTTGCACACAGGACCATTAGATGACAATCCAAAAGGTGCCACAGCATCTCACCCTCACCTCTGCCATCATGTCCACAGGTACACTTGTATTGCCTGACAGGAAGACACATAAATCCCAACTGTCAGGAAACAAAGCAGTTTTTAAACTTTAACGAGCAGAGTAATGGAAATCAAATACAAAGGAAATGAAAAAAAAAAGGACTAAAATGTTTTTTATTTTGGTGTTCTGCAGAGAAGTGTGTACACTAAATAATAAATAAGCCCTGCAATGTTTTTACAGCTTCTTTCGTATGCGTGAATATTTAAAACATGCGAAAACATGGAATAGGCATTTATTGAGGACAAAAGGAGAGAACTGGTTTTCTGTACAGAGAGTGAGATGGGGAAAACAGAGAGATGCATGTTTAATGGATTGCTGTTCACAGAAGGGAGAGATTTCCAAGTGTGAACATATTTGTAGACAAACCAATCTGACAAGTTCGCTTGGGGATGATGTATTACAGCAGAATTGGCCTGGGAAGCAGAATTTTGTTGTGAGGGTGTTGGCTGGTGTCAGCAATGCCTGCTGGGGTTTGGCAGCCACACTGTCAGCTCTCCCAGCTACCGTGGGGCTGCTCAGGCCTGGGCTTTGGTACCCAAGAGGTCCTGGTCATGCGCAGCCAGCAAAAGACAGACAGCTTATTTTCTTGAGAAGGCTCCAGAGAGACCTTAGAGCAGCTCCAGTGCCTAAAGGGGCTCCAGGAAATCTGGACAAGGGCCTGTAGGGACAGGCCAAGGGGAATGGCTTGAACCTGCCCGAGGGGAGACTGAGCTGAGCTCTTAGGCAGAAGCTCTTCCCTGTGAAGGTGCTGAGGCGCTGGCACAGGGTGCCCAGAGAAGCTGTGGCTGCCCCATCCCTGGCAGTGCTCAAGGCCAGGTTGGACACAGGGCCTTGGAGCAAGCTGCTCCAGTGGAAGGGGTCCCTGTCCACGGCAGAAGGCTGGAACTGGATGAGCTTTAAGGTCCCATCAACCCAAACCAGTCTGGGATTCTATGATTATCTTTGAAGGGGGAGAAGATCAATAACTGTGACCCCTTAAGCTGTTTTGTAAGAGGGGGAGAGCGAGCACAAGAGAGCTGTGAGTGCAGCTCTCTGCCTGCTGCAGACCTTAAAGGCACAGTATTTCCTTCAGCGTCGTGACAGCTCCTGTGTGAAATGCAATTGCAAAGCACACTCCACAGGTGGCAGAAACCTGGTCACAGCTCTGGGCTCCTTTATCAAGTGAATACCAAGGGCAGCCCATCACGGGCTTGTCTTGGCTCTGTGATGGATCTCAGGAGGTCTGGGTTCAGCTTCTGTTTCAGCCACAAGACCTTGGGCTGATCACTTCCTTTGTGTCCTGTCCCCACTCCCAGGAGTGGGAGGATGTCCTGGTTTCAGGACTTAGCATTTCATGAAGACCTGGTTCTCACTGTCGGTGTTGGGAGCACTGACTGCAGTGAAGCACCAATGCTGACTTCCTTGCGGGCAGAGGAGGGAATGCTGGTACTGACATGGAAAGAGCAGGGTATTTTCTCAGTAATAAGGAAGGTGCCAGACTAGGGAAGTGTGGCCTAGGAGTTTATCAGGGACTTTCTCCATGGCTAGCTTGGCTCCTATCTTTGTGTTTGGAAGTAGCTGAAACCAGAGAAAAAGAGGCCTGTTGCCATGACTGGCAAGGGCTCATTATTCACTATTCCATGGCTTATGGTTTAATGCTTGCTTAACTGGACTTTTTTTCTTTCCTCCTGACTTTTGATTTCTTTTTGCCAACTTTATATTTTAATGCAAGTTTTTATGGAAATATTTATAGTGCACATGTTGCATATAAAACACCATCATAAAGCTTTTTTGCTTCAGTCCTGTTGAAATAAATGATGTTATTATTATAATAATTTCATAGGGTTATATCTGTTCTGTAATGAAAAAGACCTGTGGCTGCTCGAACCATCAACCCAGGCAGTTTTTACAGCTTTCTGTAGCTGGAGTGACCTCATGGAGCTGCTGAAACTTTTAAGAGACTCCCATTTCCCAGCAGAGGAGGGCATACAAAGCAGAATGAGCAGATAGAAGAAAAAAGACATCTGCATGCAGCCATACAGCCGGCTGAGTCCTGGTCAAGAAGCTGGTGTTGCCTTTATACTGCACACAGGGGGGATGCCAACATTTACTTCCTGAGCGTTACCTGCATGTGGGATAAGATTTGCTCCTCTAACTCTAAAGAGCCATTTTCAGGCCAGGAGCTTACCTAGTGGCATCTGGTAATGCTGGAGGATGGACCTTGTAAAGGACTTCTTATGAACACGAGTCCACCGCTTAAGTTGCCGACTTCTTGTCCACCTTCAGCTTCGCAGACTTTGAGCTGCATTTCTCAGCAAGGGTGTATGTAAATATATATTGGCAGGTTGTTGCACTAGGCCTGGGGAGTGAGTATCAGAATAAGAAGGTAAGGACTGAATATGTGAGCACCTATTTGTGTAAGTTCATACCTGTGTGCGTGCAGGGACTCACAAGCTTTAGCAATACGTTTGCAGAGGTTCAGGCAAACAACTGTAAAGTACTGTGGATTTAGAGGAGGTTTTAAAAATTAATACTCAAACATGAAAATGCTTTATACAAGAAAGAAACCTTTTAGGAACTTCTGCATGCTAGGGAAAACGGTAATGAATAATTCAACCCTGCACCAAGGAAACCGATTTGCTGAACAAGTGTAAAATAAATCTCAGGTTGAGCTAGTTCAGATCACCTAAATTGAGAATCTAGCTCAGAAATGGTAAGAGTAAAGGTAGATACAGCATGAGAGCCTCAGCAAAGCCAATAAGCTACAGTTCCATGAAAAGCGGTGAGATTCAATCCTGTGCTAGGAGAGCTTTGCTACTTAGACCTGATTTGCCTGTAGATTAGGACCCAAATTTGTTCTCTTTAGAAATGCTCTGTCCTATTTGTGGTATCTTCAAAAAAGAACAGAGAAAGAATACAACAAGGAGAAGGTAGAGATGGAATAGAGTAGGAGATGAAAGCAGAGCTGAAGTGTTTAGAGGATGGATGGAGAGAAAAAGTGGAAGCTGTTTGGATTTGGTCTGAGCCTCCATATAAAATGTTTTATATGTTCACAGCATTGAGCCTGATTTACTCTCCAGTTTTCATGAATATCACACTCTGGACATTTATTATCGCACTTTCTATGCTCAGGTATGTGAATTGCCAGGAGCCTAATTCTCCCTTCAAGGATGGGATCTGTCCGTTTACTCCTAATAATGCTCTGGAGTTTCCTTCCCGGCTGTGAGTGAATCAGATGCGAGTGAAGTCTCTTTGGGTGAAGACCTTTGCATCTAGCAAAGGCTGCTTAAGGTCGCCCATGGTTTTCTGGAAAGGACATGCCTCTGTGGTGCTTATCCTAGAAGGCCCACACTTCAGCAGTCACCTTCTCTTTGACCTTCATGGTAGAGCTGTGCATTGGTGGGGTGAGGAGGAATTCATAGGAGAAAGGAACAGTGTTTTCTCACTTGACAGTTTACTTAAGACACAGATTCATTTGCTGCCCTTGAAGCAGCCCGGTCAAGGCTGTGTGGTCCAGTTGGAAGCCCAGTCCTGTTTCTGATTCATACGAGGAGCTCAGCATAGAGCGAGCCCTTTCTCTGCCATGCCATAAAAGAGCTGGGTTTTGCGTACTGCACTTTGGAATGAGCCCCTCCAAGGAACAGGCTCCATAAAGTTTTTATAACCCATATTTTATAAGGTATAGTGAGTTGGGCAAAAGGAGGTTTTCTCATGTGTATGTGTGTGCATATGAATCAGAGCTAATACACAAGTAATTCAGCCTGGAAAAGGAGGCTGGACCACAGTCCCAATCTCTGTGTAGGTTGGCCCTAGGATGTGGATGAGAGTAAAGTCTGTGGGGAATAGTACAGCAGTGGTCAGAGAGATGTCATAAACCCCTGTCATTTTCATAGCAGGAGCAAGAACTCTCCTTGTAGTGCCCGACCATGTCCTTGAGTGATGTATGAGGATTTCACCAGTGAAGGACCAGCCTTCTCCAGACCCGTTTGGTGAGTTTGAAGAATTTCTTGTGAGAAATAGGCAGTTCTCTAGGTATTGAGTGTTTAAGCCTTACTCTAATTATGAAAGATGGTGTAGGTCCATCAATGCACTCCTGCTGTAGGGGTATAAAAGAGAGAACAACCCTGAATTGCTTCTCTTTTCTTTCCAAAATGGCATTCACCCCAGCAAACCCCAGAGCTTTAGTAACTTGGTGCATCTTTGAATGCTGAGCTCCTTGTATGAAATACATCTTTTTGCTCTCATGGGCTCCATAATAAGTTAACTTCTATTTGGCATTTTTTTCCATCAGAGATGGAGATTAGAAATGTCTGCAAACTGTCAGTAGAGAAACAAACCTTGGCTTTACTGCTCAGAGCAGTCTGGTAGCTGTGGCACTGATGTAAAGCACGGGCAGGGATTTCTAACCAAAGAAAACTGGTTTTTCTCTTTTGTTCTGTTTTGGACTCTGAGCGGCCTGTATGTTCAGCTGCTAAACACAGCCGTGAGGGCACAGCTCAGGAAATCCAGAGGGTAAGGCTAAGGGTGCAAGGCTGTTCATTTCTGACCTCAGGAGGTGAATCCTCCTCTGTAGTCAGTGAGTGGAATTCCTTCATGGAACATCAGCTTTTGCAGTTAGAAGTTCTGTCTGGGACAGAGACTGAACTACACGGTGCTGTGCAGGAACTCATCAGTCTGTGCACAGGTTCTCAGCTTTCCATGTTTCAGGTTCTCTTATAAAACACAAATTTTGCTTGTAGGACAAACGCCTTTGGGGAACTGCTTGGAAAACCCACCATCAGATTCACACTGATACCTTCAGTGAGTGCAAGCATGAAGTAGTCCTGAATCAGGCTCCATCACATTGTGACGTACCAAAGACATATAAAACTGGTTTAGAATTTGAATTCTAAGGAGTCCGATGTTCAGCTTTGATGGCTAGAAACTTCTCCCCCTTCTCCATCCCTTTGGCTGCAAAGGGGACCACAAGCCTGTTGTATTGCATGACTCTTGCTCCCAATATTTTGTAGTTTAAAAAAAACCCAACCCAAAAAACATCATTCTGCAACAGTAATTTAGACATGGTCAGGACTTGAGCAGTTGTAAGGAATATTACCTGCCATAAAGTTTGAATGGTGTTGAATTTACAGAAAATGCCTGATGTAAAATCATACTGTCAGGAACAATTAGCCATGGTGCATAAAAAACCCCTTACAGAGATTACACTTCCCAGATTGTTTTACAGAAAAACTTTGTGTTAATGTTATGCTTTGAATGCCTTTTGCCATGAAACATTTAAGAAACAACAGTTTATAGTCTCTGATCTTTATGGTTTGGAAGAGTGAACACTCTCCTCCTGTTAGGCCAAATTGATGTTTTAAATTCAGGAGAAACCCCATCATGTTATAAAAAGGAGAGAATGTCCTAAGAAGAAAGTGGTCAAATCATTCCAAGATGTTATGGGTTTAAAGGGGGTTTTTTTCAGCTTTTTTTCCTACGGAAAAATTTTCATGATCCTGGGCATATGGTCAAAAAACACACAAGTGAGGTATTTTTAGACAAGCACATTTGGGATAAAATTACCGGCTTCAGCGTGTGTAGGGACAACCTGGTCTGTCCACAGTGAGGTGGGTGCAGGAGGGTGTCCCTGCTCCGTGCTGTGGGACTGGACACTGGTTCTGCTGCAGCACAGCGCTCCTGCTTGGGAAGACAGGGAGTGAGAGGGGAAGTCTTTCCTCCTGCGTTGCCTCAGCTCCTGTGTTTTCTCTGCAGGGATTTGCTGCTCACCTCAGCACCGGTGGAAAAGCAGAACTGGGAACAGACAAGTGCCTGCACAAAGCAGGATCACTCCATCCACGTTTCCTGCTCTCTGCCATAACCATGACAGTGAAAGGGATGAGAAACGCTGCTGCCAGGCAGGTGAGGAACCCTCCTGTCCCCTCACACCAAGGGAGCTGCAAGCATGGGACAGCTGTCACCCACTTTTAGGGTTCAGTCACCATCCATCCCTCCATGCATCCCAGCCAACAACCCCTGTGCATCCCTGGGGCCCAGCCCTGCAGCTCAGACTCATTTGAATGATTCAGGATCCAAGTTGTAGTTTTTTTCCAGCCCTGTCAGCACTGCAGAGCCAAGGCATCCCTGGCAGCTCAGGCTGGATTCTGTTTGGCCTCACGCATCATCACCAGTCTTGCCAGTTAATTCAGGCGAAGGGTGATGATGTGTGAGGCAGAAAAAGCACAGCCTGGCCTTCAGGTGCTGGGCACAGTCACCACAAAGGCAGTCAGGAAAGTGCTGTTTCCATTCCTGCACTTGAGCAAGCGTGACCTGGGAATCCTTGAGGCTGGAACAGATCCTGGACCTCAGTGAGGTTTACTGCTCGGCCGCAGATGTATCTGAATTGCTGAGAAGCTGCCCTGGGAGCGGGTTTGTGTCACTGTGGGCTGTGCTAGCACCAGGAGAGCACTGCCAGCCCAGGTGAGGATCCTTAGCAAAGAGAGACCTTTTTGAGACTGGTAAACACATGGATGCCTGCCAGCAGCTTCACCTAGCTACTGAGTGAGGGTCACCTCCCTAAATCCCTATGGCCAGCAGTGGGGCTTCCTTGTTGAGCAACCTGGAACATGCTGCTGCAGGACAGGTTTCCTGCAGCAAACCCCTTTGTCCCCTTCTCTAGTGGAGGAAGCAGATGCCCCAAGCCTCTGCTGTGCTCTCCCATGCACCCACAGCGCCAGGGTACTCAGGAGGGACACATCGGGTTTGTTCTGTTTAAGGGGTGCCTTAGTCTTGATGGTTGTATGGCCATTTTAGGAGTGGCCAGCATTACCCTGGTATTACATTAATAAATGCATACCAGGATGAACTCTGTGCGGCATTTTCAGTTCCCACTACCCCATATTAGGAGACATGGGACCAAAATAACCGCAAAAGCCTATAGCCATGCAAAGAACACAATATGAAATGCAGACCAGGAAACACACTGAGGCATGATCGTCAGTAATATCTAAAAGTCATAATCCACACAGTTTCTGGCAAGACTGGAAAAGCAAACCACACAAGATCCTGGAATACATGTTCAGGTATGCACTGAGTTTATTCTGGCACAAACCAAAGTATGGCCCTAATAAAAAGTCCACATGTCTGACATTGTGTGCTGTTCTTTTGAACTGACAGAGAAAAGGATTATCAGGATGGTGACGAAACTACATTAAGTTTTGAATTTGTGGATGAATAAGCCAGAGATTGGCCTGCATATACGTATTGTCAGTGGTTAATGGCATCCCATGCAGTCACAGCCTTACAAATACTCATATGTATGTAAGAAGGCCAGTGTGAGTGAAACCAGTGAGTCATCATTCTTTGGTTTGTAGGTTGAGGTTTGTATCCAGCTGAAGGAAAAGGGTGAGAAGGAGGGTATATATCCATGAGGAGAGTGAAAGTTTGGAGAGAACTAAACTGTTTGTTAAAATGCTTGAACGATAAGACTTCAGATGGCAGTCAGGCACTATGCCTTTAAGGTGGATTCCTCTGAGTAAAGCTGAAGTGCCAGGAGTACTTCTTTCAACTCCAGATTATGTGATATATTAGTTTGGTCTCAGAAGCCACAGTGCTTCCTTATTGATGTAGCTTTGATCTAAAAAGCTGTTTATTTATGTTTTATTGAACAATAAAACATCCAGTAAACATGCCCTATGCTTTTTTTATGTTCTACATGAATTCTGTCATGAAAATGTCAAGGAAAAGTAATGAAGATCTTTACTGTGGTGTTGCTGCTGGTGTCTTCCTTCGGAAGTTCTTATGCTCTGTGTTTCTGTTCATCTGACTGTAAAATTCATAAGGCCTGCAGATGTCCTGCCTGCTGAGCATCTGGAGGAGAAGGAAGTTTTTCCTTAAGAAATCCCAATGGATACGCTACTGAGGGCATTATGAGAATATAATGATTTGATATTTCTCTTGGATGCCACTTGATAGGGTCTCTGTCATGATTATCCAGAGGTATTATTGATTGTGGTGGGAATTATTTTCTTTGCTCAGCTACCTGTGAGATGTTCCTGCTATAGGGAATGCTCCTTATCCACAGTATCTCACAGCAGCCAATGAGCTACAGGAACTCCTGATCAAAACCTGGGGCACAGGCTCTCAGCCCTAATTGCACTGGATGCCTGCAGTGGGCTTGGATAACAGATCCCAGGTTTTTATAGTATCAGTAATATCACAAATTACCTACCAGTGCTGCCTTCCTTGTTACGGTGTTAGCAGTGATGTTTTAATATTGCTGAGAAAGAAATCTGTGAATTCTGTATGGGCCTGATTGTTCTGCACTCTACACTGGGGCTTATCCAGCAATGAAGAATTAACCTTCTCTGGTAATCAGCTAAGGGGAGGCCCAGGTTCTGCAGGTTGGTCACTGGCTGTGACAGCCTGGGGAAGGCAGCTGTGGGATGTGCTGGGCCAGGAACCTCTCGTAAAGCTGTGAAGGTGCTACCTCTGCCTTCTCCCTGCTGCTGATGCTCCTCTTGCTGTGGATACTCTGTGCTCCTGCAGCTTTTCCTGGTATGGTTGGTCCTTTCCTCTAGGAACCCAAAGAGCTTTCTTGCCTCTGACTGCTGTAGGTGGGCCATAGGAAGGTGAGAGGGATGTCAGGAGTTAGTAAACTGCTTGACTATCACAAACTGATGCCGGCACCATGTCTCACCCTTATTTCAGTAGCACAGCTGTTGTTGTTCATCCCAAGAGCATCTTCAAGAAGAGAACTTGAAAATGAGGCAGTTCTCATGCTGGAAAATAGGCATTTCTGAAACCATGGGATCAGCATAGGTGTGTGCTAGCTGGTTCAGAGTATGAGCCTGGCTTAGAGAGTAGAATGGGCGCAAGTAAAGATTCACCTTCCTGGGCTTTGTGTGGGGAGAGCACAGGGCTGGTAGAGTGGCCAAAAAAGGGACGGTAATTTGAGTCCTCTTTCCAATACCCCTTCCTGCTGCCTCTGTTTATTGTGCTAATTCTTTCCCTAATGTTTTCTTTCAGTTTGAGAGGATCTCATCTTCCTGCTGCACAGGAGACCAGGCTGCTGTCAAAGACACTTGTGCCCATGTTAGCTGAGCAGGTTAGTTGTGTGTGTACTAGAGAAGAGAGTGATTAAAGTTGGGGTTAGCAGTGAGAAGATGTGGGAATCTGCTCTACTTCAACCCCAACTTATTACGGTTCAGTGTTTCCAAAGTGTAATACTGTGCCAGTCAGGATCTGGGTGTCACTGTATTAATTCTTCCTCAAGAAAACACGCTCTTCAAGCTTCACCAGGACCGTTGTGCACAAGTCCCTTTTGGGGTTCTGAAGCAGGAGTGGTTCAGAAATGTGCACATTTTCTTCCTTTCCATTTGAACAGAGAGCAAAAGGCTAATTCCATTTTACAGTCATCTTTGTACCAATATAGTTTGTATGTTGCATTTGACCTCCTGTAACAAGGTTAAACCACAAGGATCCCCTTGAGAAGTTGCTATTCATCTTTTATATGTGAAGATTTTCAAGTATAGAAAGGGGATAAACCTAATACGGTGTTTAATGGAAAAAAATTATGACACCAATAACACATCTGTGTCTGTAATTTCACAGGTTTTCTTTCTGTATATTTATATATGTATATATGTATAATATCAGCCTCAGGGTTGTGGTCTCACATGTCATCAGCTTGCAGGAAACTGGATCCTTGGCCTAAGTATCAGATGAGTTGCTAATGTTTGGAAAAAAAGCAAAAAACATGCTTTAGGTCTCTGTTTTATGGCTGTTATTGAAGCAGGACTCCGTGATTGTAACCCGACGCTCGCCTCACCAACATGTTTTCATTATTGTCTGGATAATTGAAAGTCCAGGCAAATTTGGATGTTAGGAGATATTGCACATGAAGGTCTTGGTGCTCAGCACAGCTGAACGTTGAGGTGGTTCAAATTAAGGGTGAATATGTTTCACCATTTTATGCAGGCTTAAAGATTGTTTTATTCCCCTCCAGTGCAGACACAGGCTGATTAACGTGTACTTAGTTTATTTCCAGGTCTGGTTATCCAGGCTGTCATCCACAAGCTCTCAGACTCTGCTGTCTCCTGAAGAGCAGTGTGGCTTCTCAGGCGTGTTTTGAGCAGTTCAAAGTGAACCATCCACAATGTCTGATTCCCTCAGGCAAAATGGGTGGTGCTGGTTTAGTTTGTGGGTTCCAGGGCTAAAAAAAACGCTAACACAGAACTTTGGTTGGTTGGCAGGAGCTGACATTTGTTGAAGATCATCCGAAGGACAGATGATAGGCACCGAACCCAGAAGGTGGTCCTCTGTGTCAGAATGAGGCATGATGACAGGACAGCTCTCTGCCATAGCCCAGGCCTGTTCCTGTTCTGTGAGTAAACACATGATTTAAATACACATGATTTAAATCCATGGGATTTTTGGATCTAGCAGTTTCCCCACTATGTTAGCTCAAGAGCTGACATATATAGAAAAAGGTAAATGAGGTTTTTAAGTTAATCCCTATTAGCTGGGCATAACTGGAAAATTAAACCAAACAAAACCTTTGGGTGGCTTTGGAAAACACCATGGGACTTTGCTGCCAGATTCCTGAATCCTGTAACGAGATGCACGTGTCTCTGCTGACAAAAAAACAGGACTTGATCATTCATTAATCTTCGCACACAAGAGGCAAGTAGTTGAGTGCAGCATTCAGCACAGAGCGAGCAGACACTGGGCAGTGTGAAAGCAGACCTGCTTATTGCTGACCCACTGTTTGGGTAAAAAGCCTTTGAACAATTGGGAAAAGCTAACTCCATATTGGAGTTCTGCAAGGAACTAATTACTTGCCTGGACTCTACCCACATACCAGCCTCTACCCCCATAAATCTGCTGAACAGCAGGCATCCATGAAAGTCCTCCACACTCTTTTCTGAATCAGGTTCTTTATGTGTATCTCAACTTGCTGGTGGAAGATTCATGGCCCAAGCTGCCTTAAGTATTTTTGTTATGAATAGGAGCCCTTAAACATTTCCTCCTCATTTAATTTATCATTTTTTTCAGGCTTTCAACACTGGGTATGTGCTAGAAATAATGGGAGGCAAAGTTTGTCCCTGAGAAAAGAGCCTTAAAATAACAAAGTATCCACTGGGAAGGAGAGGAACAAGGGAAATAAATTAGCTATTTACAAGACAGGAAGATTTTTATGTTGTGTGGCTGCTACGTGGCATCCTGGTATCTCTCAGCAGTGACTTGGTTCCAGCTAGAAGTGAGCTGTTAGGCACAAGTAGAGAAAATGGTGTACAGAATAATGGCAGTTGTAACAATGGTGTTCCATGCTTGGGGCTGGCGTTGGGATGTGGAGGGGTGTGCAGAGATGGTTACTCTTGGAATGTCTTCTAAGGATGAGTGTAGCCGGAGATAGAAGCAGCTCAGTAATTCACTTCTCCAAGGGTCTTGTTAATAACTATTAAGTACTGGTGATTTACTTACATCAGGGGGGATTTTGCCATGTGGGCTGGGAAGGTTAAAGCTGTGTTTTGAATTAGGGGTTCAAACAAATCTGCTCAGCTCAAAAGGAAAAGGAGTTGAAAATGCTGACTTCCTCCCAGTCAGGTATCACAACAATAAACCTGTTGAGATTTCATTTGGAAATGGATTGTGGATTTGCTAATACTTCTACTAAGTCACATTTTACAGCTTGGTAGTTGTTTAAGTTCAGAACAGAGCACACAACCTAATACTTGCAATAATCTTTAGAGCTTAAAATAGAGCTGTGTTTGGAGTAAATGCGTTGTTTATGGCATTCTGAACAGAATGAGAAATGGCTAAACTTGGGAAAATGCAGATGATGTATAAAATGGGCTGTTCCAGCTGTTCATAAATCCCTTGGATTATACAGTGAGGAAGACCTGTGTACCCATAATGTCTATGAAACAGGTACAAAGTGCAAGTCCTGCCCAATTGCTTCATGTGCAGGTTGGCCTGCAAGTAAAATACCAGACTGCTTTTCTCAGCTGCTGAAAGCACTTTTTTTTCAGAGCAGTTTGGTTCTGTGCGTTTTCAAAGGGAAATTTTATCCATCTTATTTTTTACTGTGTTCTGTACACACGTGACGTATGGACTTACAAATGCGCAAAATCATCACCAGAGCAAGAGTGGTCCCCACCGGTAGGAAATGGTGCAGGCAGGGTGGATTTTCAAGGCAAATCATGCTTTTTATGAAGTCAGTCTCCAGTTGTCTCTGGGGGGAGCAGGGCTCATCCCGTTGGTCAGCTCACCTTCTTACTGGGTGTCCCTAAGTCAGTTCCTCTTCTCCAGGATGCTCCAGCATCCCTGTAGGTACGTGTTGGAAAGGAGGTACCCAGATGAAATGTGGTTGCCTTCCTAGCAGTCCAGGCTTATCACCTCCAGGGCTGCTGTGCTTTCCACTGCCTGTTCCAAACCAGCCAGGGAGGTTGAGGACAGCCTATATAGTTTCATCTAATCTGATGCTGGAACTCAGCAAGCATTGCATTGGTTAGCTACGATTCAGAATGTTAACCACTAAATCAGTTAGAGGAATTTATAATTCACTTCAGCTATTGCAGGATTTAGTACAATAAGATCGTTATTGCCTTGAGATATCCTTCAGGTCATTAATTTAAATTAGAAATGCCTTCAAACAGGATATCGTGCACAGCTCCTTCCACAGGTTTTAAAGCTTAAATAAGCCCAAGCAATACTTCCTGCCAGACATTATTTTTGCAAATGTGAATTGCTGCTCCCCAGCAGTGTGATACCTGACTGCTTACAGCTGGCAAAGGTGGCACTGCACTAAGTGGCAGATGCATTCTTAATTGTGCTAATTACTATTGCTGTTTTGAAAGGACTGAACTCTCCCATGGCTGAACCACTCCTCAGCATTCTTTAGTGGTTTTGCACTGCAGCAGTGTGGTTTGTTGCTTGCATTAACTGTACTCAGACTAACAATAACTGTGACCTTGTAAATGAGGTGGATGTTTACTATGGAAGACAGCTCTTACAATGGTTGTACAGTACACTGGTAGGGGAACCTTCAGCCCCAGGAGACCCCGGGATGAGGTGGCAAGGTGCTAAGGTTGAAGGGAGGGGCTGGGACCAAACCAGATGTGATGGGTGGAGCTGTGAATGAAGACTGCAAAGTGCCTTAAATACCTGAGGCTGCAGAAGGCGTCCTAGTGCAAATACAGGGCTGGTGCAAGGGCAGCCTGAAGAGCCAGGGGTTTGGCTTGCTCTGAGGATGGAAATATTACTATGAAGACTGTCAGTGGAGATAATTTGTCAAAATGAGTTGGTTCGACAGCAGCCACCTCGAAAGGTAGAGGCTGTGATTCATACTCTTTGAAAGGAGAGGGTTTCCAACATGGGAAGGTGGTTTTCATTCTGCTGTGAAGTGAGGTCTTCCACTTGCACCTCAAACCCTTCTGTCTTCTCTAGTGCAACACAAACTACTACTCATGGGGATTCAGAAGGACTTAGCTGAGCTCAGCTGGTTTTACCCAACTGCAGATGCATACCTCCAGCTTAACCCACCCCTGGGGAAAGCTCAAATCACTTGGTGCTTCTCTTCCAGTTTCTCTTCAGTTTTGGGGGGCTTTGGGAGAGGGAAGTTCTCTTGCTTAAGGGCTTCTTGCTGCAAAAAGAAAATGAGTACCAGCCTGGTTACTTACACTTGTAATGAATGGAAGTTGTAGCCTGTAATTCACATCTCTGAGCCCAAACTGTTTTAATTAAGAATGTGTTCTCTTAAGTGTTTTATTAATCCATGCAAGAACATGGCTGGGGTGTGGGTATGAATGTGCAGTAAGCAGACCTCTGTGCCTGGGTCTTTGCAGCCAGAATAATTTGTATTGCTCAATACCTGAGCAACCTGATTTAAAGTAACTTGCCCCAAAACTCAGTAGAAACCTGTGCTGCAGGGTTTAAGTTAACTGTTCTCTTCTGTTGGCCACAAATTCCAGTTCCTTAGTTGTTTCAGACAACTCTTTCAGCCTTTGATTATTTTTTTCCTAGTCTGAATTTCCCTGCTCAGAATTAGGATCAGCTCCCATCCATGGCTTCTGTTCCACCTGGATTTAGAGCAAACGACTGCATTGAGCTGTCAGTGCTACAGGCATCTGGAGAAACCCAGCATTTGGGGCTGGGCATCCACTCTGATGATTGTAAATGTGTCTGCAGGAGTGTTTTCAGTGAGTGTTAGGTGATCACAGAACAACCATGAACTCTGGCAGCTCAGAAATCCTCTTAGGACTGTGGTAGGAACCCTTCATTTCTGGGAAGCAATTGCTCCTGCGTTTGTGCCCTTGGTTTAATGTTTGATATTCCTGGGGCTTCCTGGATAATCAGTGCTCAGTGTGGAAGGCAGGGATGTGCTGTCTGGGTTGTGTGACGTGGTCCAGCTTGTTTCTTGCAAAGCTGCAAGTCTAAGTGCAGACTGATGCCTGTCTGTAGATAGACCCGATTGTTTTCCCCCCTCTGCACACCAGAGCTGCCCCAGTCCTCCCTGTTGTCTTCCCATTTCTTGGCTAAATGGGGAAAGGAAAGCTCCTTGGCAGCTTGCCATGCTGAAACCCCCCACCCCTGATTTATTATCACTGAAACCAGCTGCAGATGTTGGCTGGGCCAGTGCTCTGCTGCCAATTAGGGAGTCTCATGCAGAGATTACTGCTCTGTTTGCCTGGCATTCAGAAAAGAACATGCTGAAGGGAGTGGGTCTGCACAATAAAAGTGAATTTTAAAGAGAGGAATAGGTTACACCTAGGCAGGTAGTGGCTGGAACAGCGTTTGGTGTAGGGGGAGCTTGGGATGGATTTCAGGGACTTCATGAGTTGCCATTTCTTAAGCCTTTCACTGTGCTAATGAACCTTAAAATTCCACACTGAAACTTGCCCAGCCCGTGTGTGCCTGTGCGGTTTGGGGGCTTGAAATGTATGTGAGGTTCACTGACAGTCTGTCTGAGCTGTTCCTGTGCTTAAAAGAAACTTTCAGTAAAGCTGGCCGGAGCTTTCAGCAGCTCACCAGCCCTCAGCCCAACCTGTCTGTGTGGGGAGGCAGCCCTGAGAGCTGCAGGTTTAGTTCTGAAGCCATGGTGCTGTGTACCTGCTGTAGGGCACACCGGTTTCTGGGAACATTGTGAAAATAGCATTACTTACAGTGATGGAAAAGTGGGGAAGAGGAAGAGACACAGCACTGAATGTTTGAAGTACATGCCAGTCTTAATACCGATATCTGCCTCTGATGTTAATCCATTGCTTAAATCAAACAGTTCTAGAGCATATAATTCAAAATCAGTCTGATACAAAACGTGATCCCTTTTAATCCCTTTATTCTACTGTTAAATTTTTGGCCTATTGTATTTCAACAATAGCTTCATAATACTGCATTTCCGGTGCTATATATTGCCACATGGCCTGTTGTATCAAAAGCTGTTGTGAATGGTGAATATGGGCAACTTGTATTTCCAGTGTGGTGTGTAGCGTTGCAGTTGCCCTTTGATAAAGCTCAATACAGCTGAGAACCATGTGAATCAAATCGGGGAAAGAAATATCTGAGTGTGGAGTGAGATGAATGTATGAAAAATAGTGGGAGAGTAAAATCTGCGACAGTCTTGTTCCTTGGTATCATTTATATCCTACTGTAATGGTAGGATGCTCCTTTGAATAAAAGCAATTGAGCCCGCTTTTGCCCAAGCAAGGAACCAAGAGTTTATTTTGCCTTCAGGCAGTGGGGTTTGATCTTGTCTAAACCTCTGCAATCCAGCAAATCAAAATCTGCAAGTTATTCCACTGCTTATGCTGTGTTCTGACACTTCCTAAGTATAAGTATGCCAGAAAGAACTTAAATATGCCTTTCCCAAACGTGTGCCCCTATGGTGAGTGTCCTTGCTCATCTTTTTGTTTGCTGTTGTTTTTAAAGTTAATAGGAAATAAACTGGGAAAAAACCCCTCAGAGTATTAGTTTATACCTCTTGTTTTTCAGCTCTTGATATGTGATTTTAAAGTAGCTTGTACTGACCTACCGAGGTATCGAGTGTTGAGGGCTCCAGATGAAACACAAAAGCTAATCCCAACACTTGACCGATTGCAATGAATTCCTTACATATACAAGCAAGATCAGAGCCCATTAGCAACCAATATTAGATTAAATGAGACTAAACATTACATAGTGTGATTTTACTTCTAGAAGGAGTTTATTATTGCTATAATGCAAAGCACTTCTTCGCTGCAGCATGGTTGGAGTGTTTAGTCTCTCCCAGAGAGCTCCCTGGGTGCCGTGCACGGGATGCATGAAGGAGATCCTGCAGTTTCAGTGGCTTATCTGGCCAGCAATCTGATGCAACGGCCCCAGAAGAACAGAGGGATGAAATCTGATAACCAGGCTTTACTCAAACTTAATAGCAACATAAAAGCCTTTATTTTCTCTTTTAAGGTTTGAAATGTATTTTGCTATGAAAATGCGGTATTACGTTACCGTAATGCACACAAGGATTTTGCAAGCAAAGCCTTCCATAAAGTTTCACAGCTACTGTATCCTGTGTGGACAGTTGGGGTTGGCAAAGCAGGATGCTAGAGAGCGGCCAAAAACACACATGGGGAAGTTAAACCAGGAAAATAAGTTTGGATAGTGCAGAGATTCCCTGCTAATGGCCCTTGGCAGAGCTAGCCAGCTCTCTGGGCTGGGCAGAAGAGAGGCCCTCACCATTGGAGTAACTGTTCGCAGTGTCTGGAAGAACGACTGTTTTGTCTTTGTTTGTGAAACTGCAAATTGATTCCTTCCAGTAGGAACTGCTGTTTGCCATGGGACAAATCCAGTGTGTTTGGAACGTCCTTGTTTTGCTGAGTGGGCAGCTGTGTGTGTGGCAGAATTGGCAGGATGCTGGGTGGCTCTTTTCGTTTCCCTTCCAAGTGAGGTGACCTAAAAATCATCTGTTGGATCTCGTCAGGGAATTCAGTGTTGCTTCACCAGGTGCATTTTACCCAGATCTCAGTAATTGATGGGGAAACCTGACAAAAGAGATTGACATGATCTATCCCCTGTTCTTTTCTCCCTGTATTCTTGGGAGGCAAAAGAACCCACCCAACCCAGCCCTTTAGGCTCTCAAGATTTCTGCAGTGTTGAACTTCCAGGGGACCAGCAGTAACTTCCAATCAATGAGGAAAGCTGAGCAAAGCAAATCCCACATTCTTCCGAGACTTTTTTGCAAACAAAATGTGATGCTCTGCTGCTAGACAGAGTTGGTGCCAAACCCACATTACATCAGAATGCTTCATAGAGCTAAGTCAGATTTTCCTGATTTTTTTTTTGTTTCAGAAGAAGTATGTGAAGCAAAAGCAATGGCAGAAGAAAGCAGAACATGTTCATGCTGTTATCAAGTGTCACTATGGATTTGCAGTGATTTCTTCTCAAATTTTGCTGTAGAATGAACATGTTCTGTTAGAAACTCGAAGCTGCAGGAATGTTTTGATGTAATAAAATATTTCAATCAATTCAGGCATAAATTACTTCATTGATTTGGGGTATTTTGGAGTTTTGCTCTCAGCTAAAAACCCAGGAATTTTAAAATCACAGAATTCTTTCTGAATCTGATCTCCTTCTGATCTTCCACTCCTACAAGCTGGTGCTGAAATCCTACTAGGAGGAGTGTGTGGTTCATACAGAACTGCCCTAAGCTCATACTTGTAGGCTCCTTCTAGCCAGCAGTACAATCTGTGCATGGGATCATGGCTTCAAGGATCTGTGTGCTCTGGAGCAAAGGGAATAACATTATTACACATATAAGTAGACACATACTGAGGGACCATCAACCCCTCATCTTGAATATGTTTTTAAGATGAAGTGACTTGTTCCATCTGTAATCCCATAGGCTGGGGAGTGATTTAAGCAGTTTGGTGAGTAGTTTAGACCAGGAACCTGGTTATCTGGATGTGGTGGGGATGAATTCCCACTAAGTGGCTTGCACAGGGTCCAGAGGACATCATCTGCAGAGGAAGGAATGGTCTTGGATCTCCCAAATCCTAATAAAGTGCCTTAATCATAATGTTATTATTTCTTTCCGTAATTGTGGTATGTGGAAGCATTTTATTAGTGTGTGGGTTTGGGAAAACATAAAGTATTTGAGCAGCCCAACAGCAGTTGCACTTGTTGGGTAACACTGAAGATGGTATTTTAGAAGCCTTCGTAAGGAATTTTAACCTCTCCAGCTTTTAGTAGAAAGTAAACTTGAACAGTGAATTGGCCAGTAGCTTGGCTTTTACGTTGTGTGTGAGCACAGAAGGTGTGCAAGTATCCTTGCTGAGACTTGGTCCTCTGGGTACGGAAGGGCTCTGTTCCTGAGGAGATGCTGCCTGGTGATGCACTAATATGCTGCATCTGCAACAACTTTGTAATATACAGAATCAGAGGCTGGGTGGGTCATGGTGAGACTCTTGCCCACTCTGTATGGAAATCTTTCGTTTAGTAGCATGCGGCATAGTGTATATTCTCTGTTTAGTTACAGACTGTCAGAATTCATGTTCATCTTTGTGAACCTGGGGGTCATTCTCTTTGCAGTGTTTGTGCTTTGCAGTTAAACCAGGAATAACCTCCCTTCACAGCATACAGATTCCTAGCAGGGTACGACCGATGGGTGACAGAAGTGCACCTACTAGAGGCTGTTAACCTACGCCTCACTCTGCTCCTAACAAGTGATTTTGGGTAGACATTGAGATTGAGACAGAGTGGAAAAACCGCACTGTAAAACAACATGAAGAACACTTTCAGCCTAATGAAGCAGTAGTTTAATCCCTTCTAAAGAGCACCTTGAGTGACCAAAGAGGAGCCAGGAGAAGCTGGTGGGCCAGGCGTGACTGGGACATCTCATCAGTGTGCTGGGTTTAATTGAGTTCTTTCGCTGCTTATACACGTTTAATAACATTTGGAGACGGAGGAGTGAAGGCAGTGGCTTCTGTTTCTGATAGATTCCTTTGCACCGAGCTTTAATGGATTAGCCAAAATGATGTGAAAAAATGGATCTCTGATTTATTACCTGCAATTTTTCGCTTACTGCAGCATTTTTTTCCCCTCAATCAGTGTTTTCCACCCTGTTAAAGTCTTGTGTGAATAAGTGCTATGTTGTGTTTCTGGATTTGCCCGCAGGGCTCATCAGACGACCCTTTGCCTACAGTCCCCACCAGGCCATTTAAACAGGAAGTTTAATTTTATAGTATTAAAAAAGAGAAAATGGTACTTAATTATCTGGCTGTGAAACAGCAGTGCTCTTTCTTAATTTTAGTAGCTAATAAAATGCTGTTCCTGCAGTTAACTACTTCTGGTCCAAATGCACTACAGTTTTGGCTATTTGAATCGAATATTTTATGAACTGTTATATATTGCACTACAGTTTTTAAACTCCACTATGACATATTTCTCTCAAGATTTATTAGCATTTTTTATTTAAAACAATATACTAAAGAGAGGAGAAAGAGTAATCTTAGCTAAAATTCAAATATTAGAAAAACATAACATAGACCAAATCTTTTCATTTAACTCCCCCCCCCTCCCCTTCTCCTCTCCCACTGTTGCTATAAAAAAGTTTTTTGGAACAACAACCCACACCTGCATCATTAATTCAATATGTCTTCCAACATGACTCAAATCATAGTATCAGTTTCAGGGGCCATTTGCTACTTAAATGACTTTATGAAAACAGAACAATGAACTGCCCCTATGCAGTCCTTACTTTAACTCTGGGTAAAATAAACTTCAAGATCTTTTATATCCCAATTCACTTCTTTAGTTGCCTTTCTGCTTCTTGCCCCCTGAGCAAACAGTCTCTCATTAAGTGTGATGTCTGTTGTGCTGCAACTGTCTTTATAAACCTGTTAAAGCCTCTAAAGCAGGGCTAGCATGTCTGCATGGGACAGAAGCCTGGCTGGAGGCTTTCTAAATTGGGAATTATTGGGGGAAAAGGCCTTTTATCCCAGTTGGTGCTGTTGGGGCTGTCCTCTCTATTGGGACAGGGCAGGCAGATGATCAGGCAAGCTAAGCCTGGAATTCATAGTGAAATGCTGCACAGTGAAGGTGGGTGAAGGACAGCACCCCCAGCCTGGGGTTCACCAGGAGCATGTGACAAACTCATACTGAGGAGCTTGCAAAATGATGCTCAAGAAGGCAGTGCTGTGGGATCAGTAGGACTGTGACCATCAGAGGTTTGCCATGACTTCCTATCAAGTCCTTTATGTCCTTATTCTAGGCCAGTTTGTTTCCTCTTAGTAGGCAAAAGAACTGCATGTTCAGTGTTCAATAACCATGTTTTCACTACCATCCTTTCACAAGATTGTCACCTTCCAGATGCAGGTCTTCAGCTTTTCCTGCATTACGTGTTCCCCTTGCCTCCTCTAACCAGGTACAATCTCCTTAACTTCAGCAAAGTCCTTCGTGAGTTGTAGAGAGGTAAATGAGAGTCCCTGTGTGTCCTGTCTGGTGGGGAAGAAATTCAGAACGATGGCACAGCCCACACAATTTCTTATGGGTCAGGTCGCTTATGAAGGAAATTATCCTTTGTTTGCACAAGGGATAATACCCTAGTGAGCATCTGCTTAATCTTAGCTGTCACTTAGCAATAGAGGATATGCAATTCATGCTGCCTCCACTCTATGTAGCAGTAACCAGTTAAAAAGGAAGCTGTTGTCATCAATTACACGAGTCAATGCGTTAGAGAAAGCATCCTTCACGACTGTGCTTCCATGATTTAGGTGTGTGTAGTCAGTTAATTTGCAGGCATTAAGAGACTCAGACAACTATCAATATTAGCCTTACAAGCACATTGTATGCCAACTAAAATAAATGAGGTTATCATTAATATGTGGTGGAGTCTGTTAGGAAGCACAAAATACTGGAGATCCTTCCTCACACGTACTTTTCTCCTCTGTGTCCACACACAGAGGAGGTGCAGCTCACAGTCTCCAGCACTGCAAAAGCCTTTCTTTCTGTTAGTGATGCAGCTTCCACGCTGCTCATCACGCCCCACATCCAGCTATGGATTGGGACAAAAAAAGCTGCCTTATTCAGTCACAAAAAACTTCTGCTTATTATATCCATTCTGGTTTAGTCACCCCCTAATATAGACATAGCTGAAAAGCTTCCCAGGTCTATTTTGAGGACTGTCTGAACACAAAAATGTTTTTGATGACAGAAAGTGTCTTGTTGGTATATTTAAGAGTCTTCAAGGGCTAAATTGGGACTGGATGGGGTCCAAGTTTCTGAAGAGCAGAGGCATTGGAGAAGACAGTTTTATACAGTCTGGAGCAGGGAGGGGGACAAGGAAATTTATCAGATTGAAAAAAAAACCCCAGATAAACCAAACAAAAACCCCAATTCTCGTGAAAACAGGGAAAGCTCTACCGAAGATGGTAAAGTAACTGAGATCAAATAATGGGATTCAAAACCAGGCTTAACATCTGAAACATAGATACTAAAACCGGATCGCGTTTAGCAGCAGGGTTGCTTGTCTTCTGTGCTATAGTTGCCCTGAATTCTAGGTCTGGAATTCAGAGTTGAGAGGAAATGTGTTAATCAAGAAAAGCTCCAAAAGATGTCTCTGTGGGACAAGGTAACAGCAGATAACTGTCTGCAGGAAGTCAGGGGCAGCCCTAGACTGGCAGCTCCAGATCAATCAATGAAGGAAACAAAGCCGGGGACTGCCACAAAAGAAATCACTCCTTGAGTGCTCCAAAAGGCTCTTGGCCAAAGGCGTTGAGAGGAGCAGATAGGTCGAAGGGAATTGAAGCAGAGATCATGGCCTTGTCAGGTGGCATATGGGGATCATTACCAACCCTCTGTAAAGTGGTCTTCTCTCTGCAAGCACACAGGAAACCCAGAAAAAGAAGTTTGAAGTTGTACAGCGAGCATTAGGTGTCTTTTTGATCCGAACTATAGGATGGCAAAGGGACTTGTTCACAGGCAAATGGAAGCCTTTGAGCGCTGTGGTAACACTAATCGATTTCAGAGGAGTGGAGTAAAGAGCCTGATGTTAATTGGTAATGGCTGGACTTCATTAATTTAGACAAAATGCCTGAGACGCCATGTAAATTGTTAGTATTAACTGTTGCAGTGGTGGTTGCTTAACTTAAGGGCATAGGATAAGGAAGTCTGGCGAAGGCGTAACCTGATAGTAGATGCTAGACGATAAAAATCATGCACATCCTGCATGGGGTGCGGGTCTGTTCTTGGTTCTTCCGCCTGGGCTGGGCGAAGGCCTTGGACACATTCTAGCACCTCTGCGGGTGGAGGGGAGTAAGTCCTGCCTATTGCCTGAATAACCCTGGAAATAAGAGATGTTTAATGGAATGCAATTGCAATGGGAGGTGCACATCAGCTATACGCAAGTAGGTAAAGAGCCCTTTGAAAGAAAGCACAGACTCTAAAAGCTGGTCAGGTATTCTTGAACGTCAAACTTGATTGGAATTTTAACCAAAAGAAATCACTTCTACTTCTGAACTCAGCCCCTGGCTTTCTGAGCAAGTTCTGGTGGGATGTGGTGGAGGTGGTTCCTGCTGAGAAATCAGACTTTCTGGTTACCAAGTTTGTTTTACTCATATGAACATGCTTTCTGTATTTGGAGGCCTGGAGTGAGAGAATTCAACTCACCCCTGTAGCTCCAGCCTTGGCTCTCTCTATCTGCTATCTCCTGTCCTTGCTTCCCTCGTCTTAGACCTAAAGCTGTTGCCACTGGTCAGGTAAAAGGCAAGCAAATATCACTTTTTTGCTTCTTCCAGTCAAGGTTCTCAAATCCTCACACCAGTTTTAAAGAAAAAGCCCTAAGGCTTTTTCGTAAGGCCTGTGGTGAGTGCATGGTCTATGAAAAACCTTTTAATCGGTGGGGATGTGATGCTGAGATGTATGCATCGATTCACCCGGAAGGAATAATGTATGCAGAAAGCATGGAGAGAGTTCAGGGTGTGCATTTGGAAAATATTAGCCTACATAACCCTAATGAGACTTTCGGTGTTCCTAATGGATGAGAAAATGGTCTCAAACCCTCCCAGATTTACTTTGTCTCCATACCACAGGAAGCAGCACACCTTTAAGAGAGGAGGGGCCTCTGTGCAAGGAAGAGCTTAACTCCAGTGACTCCTTTGGCTTTTAATTCCTTGTGATTTTTATATTAATATAATGCCCCATTAGGTAATGCACTGGCCAGTTGCATGCTGATTGCTTGCTGTTATTTCAGACATCTATCAGTGCTAAGCAGCCCTTAGTATTTACCCACCTGAACCTTATCACTCCATGCACTTAGTAACCCGGATTCATTTGCTATTATGTAGATTTCTTTCCTTTGTTTTTGGTTGATACACTCATTCTTTAAAGACAACAACCCCACTAAGCCTATTAGAGCTGTGAGCCTGTCAGTGATCTGCTAAGCAGGCTGAAATCACAGTGTTTGCACTTCAAATTTGCTCAATTGGTCCTTTTCCATTATTCACCCTGGATTGCTTCTGTTCACCACCCTTGTCCACTGCATTAACTGTCTATTACCTTGTTTACCATGGTGGTGTTAAATGTGAGCTTATGAATGTCAATTTGCTCTCCAATTAGCTATGCCTTATTGACTGGCCTTAGACTTCCAAACATCAGCTTTCTGAAGTGCCTCTTGCTATAAAACTGATTTGTTTAATTTTTTTAAAGGGATATTACTTTAATGTCTCCTTTTATTTCCCTGCTATCTTGGTTACCCATGTTTAAAGTCTGTTTATGGAGTGGGGTTTATTCTAATCGCTTCATATCTGCATTAATGTTTTGTGACGCTTTATATACTTAACTTGGGCAGGAGATGCATTAATTCTCTTCTCCTGGATGTGGCAGGAAGCTGTTACAGAGACAAAGATTTCTCCATGCTCTGAAAGGTGAATGTGGTTGTTCTGTGGAAGAAAACTCAAGAAATCCTTTTACTTTTGAGCATCTCTCAGGTATTTCCTCTGCCATGTGTAGGAGTGGAGGCCACAGTGGTGCGCCTGAACTCAAGCTTCTCAAAACAGTCTGCTTTGGATATCTCCAGCAATTACCTCAGTGCTGAACCTACCTAGAAGTAGTGTTTGGTTTGGACTCACTGTTTACTCCCAGTGTTTACTGGGAATTATCTGTCATGAGACAGGGACAGTAACACACTGGCGCACAAATGGTTTCTTTTTCTTTCTCCACTCTTAACTTCAAACATTCTTTCCTGCTTCCAGCTGGGAAAGGTTCCCTTTGATTTAGAAAATAACTCCCGAATTGGTGACACCGGTCACATTCTGTACTGAGCTTTTGTGGCTGTCCAAAGACTGTCACTTCTAAAGTCCGGTGACTGGAAACTCCGAAGCATAAATACAATGAAACCAGAAGGCAGTGAAGTTTTTGCTCTGAGCTCTTGGAGGAGGGAGGAAGTTCAGTTTCTCCATCTGTTTTACACTTAGTTCATGACACCCTGAAAGAGGTAGGTTCTCGTGAGGTACCCACCTCCGTGCTGGTGTGATGCTACAGATGTTCCAGCTGTTTGAATGATTTCACTGACCTTCTCTGTGCCCTCAGCAGCGTTAAGTGGTGCCTGGGGAAGCACAGAGTTTGAGGGATTCACAACTGAAACTGCTGCTTGCAATGTTTAGGCTGTTATTTGTCCCCCCTGTGCTCTTAGATGCAGCAAGCTGCATTTGCCCGTCACGTTTTAATTGCCATCACTGCTGAGTCAAGCATGATGAAACACAGAAGTCTAATTAGACATGTAAGTTTTTAGTCTTTCATTTCTTCCTACAGCAGCTTGTCGTCGTGTTTTGCCAATTATTCCTATAACAGTACATCTCTCCAAAGAACCCTGGTGCAGTTTGCTTCATTCGTTCCCCAAGCACCCCAAGTACTGCTTTCACTTGGTATGTGCATTCCCGGTCTGTTGTGATTGACTGTATCAGTGCTGCTCCTGAGAAAAGCACAAATCCAGGCTTGACTCAGGTCAATCAGTCCAAGATTTCCCCTGTTATGGAAATTGAATCCTCTGTCTGAAAATAACACATCTCAGCATCCTTAGAGCTTTTCTTCTGTTTTCTTAAGCAAATCACCCAAAAGTTACATAGACTTTCTGAAGAAATATCTCTGGGACAGAAAAGCACAGAGAACTCTTAGGGAGGAAGAAAAACAATGGCTGTGAGGGGCTTTTGCTGCTTTTTATGAGTAGAACTGTAGAAGACGGGTGTTTGTTGGCATCAGAGCAGTGTCAATAAGTGGCTTTCGCAGTTATCTAAATGTTTTAGCTGTGCTTGGGTGTTTAATCTCTTGTAAAAGCTGTTTATTGCCTTCTGTACTGCTCTGCAAGGCACATTATCCTTTAAGTATATGAATGGCACAATCAGTCCTCTTAGAGACTTACCAAAATACTGTTGATTAAAGGTCAAGCATAAAAAGTCAGATGCTACTCTCCTTAATTAAGAAAAGCAGCCTCCTGCATAGAGATCAGTATCAGTGCTGAGGGGAAATCACAGTGATGGGAAGAATCAAACGGATGCAGCTCTATGGTGAGGATAAATGCTTTGTGGCCACATTTGGTTTCTAGGTAACAAATTGAAATCACAAAAGGTGTTCATAGAAGTCCATTTGACTATTAGTGATCTTCTCAAAACAGATTGTTAACTTCAATATGCTGTAAAAGGTAAGTGGCATTTATGGGTGGCATCACAAAGAACAGGCAATCAAACCTCATTAACACTGGAGTTTATAATTGCAGATTACTGTAATTTGTGAGGTATTGAGGATTTTGCAAGGGTGTTATTTCTACTGTTGGGAGCTAATGAACAGTGGTAGAGATTTACTGTAAGTTTAGTCTGGTAGTCTTCTTTAGAACAGCTGACACTAAGAAATATTCCAGCCTTTAGTTTGTAATCAGGAAAAGAAACCCAACAGTGCATTTTGACTGGGGGAGGAGCCCCGACCTTTCAAGTAAATGGGTGCTCCCTTCTTTTGCAAGGAAAGAAATGGAAAGTAGCGTGCAGAGGAGGACAGAAGTTCTTGCCTGCCCTGTTGACAACTTTCTGGTCATCTGTAGCAAAGGAGTGAAGGGAGCTCACTTTGGTTTCTTCCATTATTGCCCAGTTTTTAATTGCAGGCAGCAAGATAAATTATTCCTTAGAACCATTCTTTCTGATGTCAACAAGCTTGGGCAGTTCAGATGGTTAACTCATAAGTATTCAACTTCTGGGGATACATCCAAACTCTATAAAGGGTTTGAGGTTAGCCCTGCATTCCTTTGCTTCCAGGTAGCATGGGATTGGTGCGACAAAATGCATGACACGTGTCCTTGTTATAAATCAGGAAGGTGTCCTAACCTTCCACAAAGGTTACAGCTGAGTTGCTCCAAGTTTTAAGGATGTTCATAATTAGGGTCTTGAATTTGCTTTGTATGGCCTTTAAAGGAAGTGTGACTTTAGGTCTTCTGAAATGTTCGGTAGTTGGGGTGTATGTGCTTCTGCTGATGGCAGACCTTTCCTCCAAAGGGAAAAACAGCTTGGGGTTTTGTCCATGGTTCCATTCTTTAACACCAAGGGTTGCTTTGATTTAGTCTGGTTATAATTGCTGAGGTACATTAAACTTGTAATCACATTGGTCCTATTATCATGCAAAATACGCTGTTTCCCTACCCTGACATTCTGAATATATTAATAGACTTCATCCCAGAACCAGCTCTGTCATAGCTGATGCTCTTTGATCTGCAGGGCTGCCTGTGCTGGTTTTTGGTTCAGCCTCCCCATCCCCTCACCCTTGAGGGTGCCTGACTAACAAACTGAGTTCTTTCCCAAACCTTCTCCAAGGGTTAGAACTGAAAGTCATGTTTCAAACAGTGCTGCCTGGCTGCTGAGCTCCCAGGTCAACTCAAAGGGGAGCATTCGCAGTGGCAAAGTGAAGGGATCTCTTCAAAGGCAGCCTGCTGCTCTGCAGAGTAGCACAGGTTAAATAGACTCTAGCAGTGGGCACATATCAGGGAACTCTGACACATGCCAGGTGTTTCAAAGATAAAGACATGTTCTAAGAATCGGACTGATTTGCAGGATTGTTGGGCTGTGGCACTGTACAAACGTATTCAGCTGGTTTCAGACTTGGAAGTTGTCATAGGACTGCACTGGGACTGCCAGAGTATCCTGCCAGGCTCCCAAAACACAAGATTCAGGCTTCAGTATCTGTCACCGACAGCAGCTGCAGCAGGAGTGAGCAATCTCCTAACAAAACTAAAGCCAGCCCAGCAGGATCTGTGTTCTTTCAGCTAACATGCCTGAGGACAGCCTGCAATTGCCTGAAATCCATTCTGTACAGCAGCGACACTAAAAGATGCCCAAGTTTTATTTTTTGACTGCATTCATGGTTCACAAGCAGAAATAAAAATGCAAACCCTCCAATTGAAGTCCTTCAGCCAGAAATATGTCGATTTGCAAAGCAAGAAATAGCAGCCACTGATACTCGTGACAGATGTAGTTTTGCTCATTTTAGGAGCTATCCCTGAAGGTGAGCTTGGAAGGATGTCGTATCTGACTCTTATCTTTGAATCCCATATACTTATGTTTATTAAAATCAATATAATCCATTAGCCTACATTGTTTCCATTTTTAATAATCTATTGATATATTGCCTGGGCTTTTACGGGACTAAACAAATTTCCTCTTTATGTGCCCTGTAATAGCCGGAGGTCAGGCTGGTTGAGAGCAGTTGCTGTATATAAATGTTTATTTACTGCCTGACTACTGATTGAGAACATATCTGGTCCACAGGCTTCAGATGGCTTTTAAACTAGAGATTTATGGCTTACTTCCTGTTTTCCAGACATAGTACACCATTTTTAAATAAAGTAATGAATGCAAGGTATTGTGAAAATAATAGCCAGGGGTTGCCCCAAACCCCACGTTTGAGAACATGGGCTGCAGGGACCTCCATTATTTCTTCAGTCATTTGTTTCCTATTGGGGTGGGTTTAGCGATGTTAAACTCTCTTCTGTTTCATTTTCCTTTGTGCCAGGATGGCTTTTTAGCCTGGAGTTGCCCTCCAGAGTTGGTGGTCACTGTGGCCAAGTCAAAGTAAGTTGGATATCTGTGGTGAAGAACCTGACCACCTTCTGCCTAGCAGCTGTCGTTTTCTAGCAGCTTCTCTTCTATTAGCCTCCAGTTCAACAAAGTATTTACACTTAGGCTTGGCTTAAACATGAGTCCGGGTGCTGCTTTGTGTGGTTTCTTACCTTTTTGCTTCTAGCTGACAGTGTCTTGCAGAATATGCTTCTTTTAAGTTCCTCGAAGTGACTGCTGAAATAGACTTGTTTGGCTCAAGCTCTGGGTATGTATTCCTCAGAAGCCACGTTGCATGACACATCCATTAAGCAGGCCTGCTTGACTCCTGTATCCCATGTGGGATACGCAGCTACTTCATCTGTTAAACGTTAAGCGTGCTCTAGTCTTTACCCCACCACTTCAAGCTGTATCCAAAGTAATGAGTGCCAAGTTGCTTCTAGGCTTTTGTTCTCTGGAAGTGTGAACATTCATCTACCCAGCAAAATGCGAATAGCTCCTTTGTCCCTTTTGTCACAAGACAAGGCAATCACATTTTTCATTATATTATTGTGATAAAAGCACTTGCTAATACAGTACATTAATTGATGATGGCAAACAAATAGCTACTGTTGTTACCCAGCCATGACAATAGGATGTTTGTAATCAGAACTTTGCATAAGTCCTTGGTCTCAGGCTGATATCTGCTGCACAGCCATAGCCAGAGATTTTCAGTTACAAATCATCATTTCATAGAAGAAAATTGGCTGTCATTTAGGACATTCTTGCCTCACAGGGATTCTTCCATGTGTAAATCCTGATAGTCTAAATTTCTTGGCAGCAAATTGGATGTGAGTACAAGAGCAATTGACTGTAATTGTCCCCTGGGGATGGGCTCATTTAGTTATTTGTTTTTACAATTTTCATTCACCCAGTGAATATCACTTCCCTCTGGACATAATGTGGTTTAGAATCATCATTGTTATAGAGATGTTTTACATCCTTATGGAAATATGTTGATTTAGGAGTCGAGCTACAGCTTGCAGGAGACAGCAATTAAATAGCAAACTAGTAGTAGGTCTGTGCTGTGAGGGCTGATGGCTATAACATGCTCTGCCTCGTGCATTGAGCCAGGGCTGGCACTCCTGACACCAGTGTCATACTGAACAAGCTCAATTGCGTGTTGTTTTCTAGGTAGAAGACATGCACAGTGTGTTGCTTCCAGTAAGAACAAAGCAGCCTCTCGCATGCCTGTCATGCTCGGGAGCAAGTCTTGTTACAGAGCTCCACAGGCTTCCTTGGCCATGTACGTGGGATTCCTAGCGCTGATCCCTGCTCCTAGATGATGCCATTCATCTGTCAGGGAAGCTCTCACGTTGCAGAGATCTAACTATGCCTTTGACAGCAACTGTTTGGCACTGCTGCAACATGATGGGAGTTGGAACAAATGTGCCAGCCACTGTTTTTCTTGTAAGGGAATGAGAGTGGGAGCGGTGGCTGCAAAAGCATCAAGTTAGAGTAGCCCTGACACACAAATGTAGGCCCTTTGCATGGGTTTATGTGCATTTTTGACCTACTATTCAATTACAGTGAGTCCTAATCAAAGCAGCACGCAGAGCAGCTTGTACCCTGCCTGGAGGACACAGCTCCTCATGGAGAATATGCTCACTACAATGTGTAAGGACAGATATAATGCCTCAATATTTTGTGTGACCATTAAATGTGTAGTATCAGCATTTTCTAGTATGGGAATAGGGCATTTTTCATGGGTGTATTCAGCACCAGCAAAAAGTGGCAGGAAGGAGCTAGGAGACTCGTGGCCTTTCTTGCACTGAATGCAAAGTTCTAGGAGCATTCTCACCTCGTGCCTCTGCATGGAAGCACCACAACTGTTATGGCAAAGATCTTTATTTCCTTTGGACTATGAAGCATGGATCCTGACACACGTGGGTGCTGACAAGACGGAAGAAGTGAGGGGAGAAGTCAGAAAGCATCAAGGGGCTTGATTCAACACCCATTAGACTCAAGTGGAGAGTGATAGATTTTAAAGGGAACCTACAGATGCAATAGCTACTTAACAGGATTTTCAAAAGCGCTTGGGTGTCTAATTCCCATTGATTTCACATGAGGGAATTGGCCTTCACTTACAGGACATGATTTACAAACAGAGGTTCTTCCACGTGTAGATCCCACTGATCTGTAAATTGCTTGGCAGCAAATTGAATGTGAATATGAGCACAATTGCCTGTGGTTGTCCCCAAGGCACGGGGTAATTTCTTTGTTTTTATAACACCTGTAACATCCAGTAAACACAGTGTTCCTGAAGGGCTGGTACAAGGGGTTCCCAGGAGAGGTAAGCTCCTGCCTACCCCAGCAGAAACAAGAAATCGCGTAGTGACTCTAAATCCCTTCTTCTAAGTACAAGAGAAGGATTCCTGCTTTCTGGTGGCAAGCGGTGCACCAGGGTCTGTACAGCGAGGCAATGGGCAGAGTCCTTGCCCCTGCAGGTTCACAGTTCTGCAGATGGCCAGACTAATCTGGGGTGGACCTGGATGGATTTGAAGGGGTTTACAGCCCAGGTGACCTTGACTTAGCGCATTTCTAATTGTTGGGTCTCTTCCCTTCCACATTCAGCAAGCTGTGTCAAGCTTCTGTCCATTGTTTGGAAGTTAATGATTTCCTTGATGACAAGATAATCCAAATCAACCTTTTATTGCCCTGTAAAATCAAAGTAGGCGAGGAGTGCACCCAGTGAATTCGGACCTCAGGCTGCCCAGGTGCTGTAGCAGCAGGGTTTGGTGCGTGTCTGGTTGTGAGGAAGCTCAGGGGCTGTGGAATGAACACTGTCCAGCAAGTGCAATGTGTAAATTTTGGAGAAAATATTAAACATGTGGTTTGTGTTTCAAAACCCGGAAAATATTATGAAAGCAATAAAATATCCCTACTGCAGGCAGCCCGAGAGGGCTCTGCCTTTGTGACTACATGCGTTCACATTTAGTTATGTGTCATTCTCCAGCCCGCTTCATTCCAGGAGACCCAGACCTGGCTCTTGTGTTGCCTTGAGACAGGCTGTGTGAAGAGGCTGTGAAAAATACAGGAGAGGCAGCTGGGCCGTGTCCCTAACGGAGCCCATTCCAGAGCAGGGTGAAAGGAAGGTAGCAGAGATCTACATCCATCCATGGAGCAGCACCAAGAGCGTCTTGTAACAGGCTGGTGCATAAACTTTGATGGCTCAGGTGCCTTCTAAGGTCTGCAGTGGAGGTAATTAACATTGGTTGTGTGTTATTCAGTAGGAATTAGTTCTTTCTGTCTGAAGCCCTATCTCGTACAGCAGATCACTCTCAAACCTTCTCTAATAGCAATCCTCACTGCCTTTAAGCAGGGCTTCTGTGGTGTGCTGGGTTTAGCAGTTTAGAGGGGTATGTTTCATTGTGGTGACTAGGTGTTTTGGTTCGGATATATGTATATATGTATATACACATAGCAGTTCAGTGGCCTGAGGGATGGCTAACAGTATCATGGCGTGTCACACAAAAACTTGGGAAGAAGTAATTACCTCGTAACTGCTTCTAGCAGATAGAGTAATAGGGTGAGGACATTAGCAACAGGATTCCCGTGTTGTTGTGGCTTTGGATTTAATCAAAGCTACACTTGAACAAATCATTGTTTAGGGAACATGGACACTTTATTTGTTAACAGCCTTCGACCTGCAGGAGAATGCAGGGTGGGTGTTAATGACCGAAGGTTTTGCAAGTAATTAACTTTGTGGAAAGCGCTGTCCCTGAGAGGCTGAAGAGTGTATTTGAGAACAGGCCTGGTCTGTGTGTTGCCAGAGTCCTAAACTTTAGTGGGCTGCAGGTAACTTCGGTGGAGCCGATACTCATACTGATACTTGAAAGGTACCTGTGAGGTTCTGACTTGTGACACTGATGGCTAAATAATGTCCATCTAATGCAGTCCCTTGCTGTAGCAGCCTTCAGATGGGAGGGTTTGCATCTGTTCTTGTACCTTGTCAGGTGGCTGCGCTGTGATACCACTAGTGCTGGACATGAGAGAGACCTGAGTTAGACTGAGCTGGATGCTGGCCTCCTTTATGGCTGTCAGAGGCTATGAGAAGTTCCCAGCAGGAATAGAGACATTAAGAACCCAGGATGGCAACAAAGGAGGAAAGTGTTTTCTATTTCTTCAGCAAGAAGGGATGGGGGAAGGCTGTAAACACATAAACTCAATGCATTTACAATGTTTTGTGCTAAACCTTTGCAGGCAAGATTACCTACCGTGCGCTGTGTCTTTAAAACACTAATGGGCCCACTGAAGAAAAAGCCAACCCTAAACCCAACAGAAACCCCCCAAACCCATGACAGTCGGCTAGCAAGCAGCACACTAACAGGTTCTCATCTGACACCAGTAGGGAACCCAAGGTATTTTATTATTTGGAAACTCCATCTAGGGGAAGCCAGCCTTGAATCTGTCATTGCTCCAAGAACCGCACCTCCCCGGGGAGTTAATTATTTTCTTAAAATGCAACTTGTACTGTTAGTTTAAAACATTCCAACTGTGTTCGCACTCTTTAAATCTTCTGTAAACCTCGGAGTTTAAATCACTTGCAGATAAGAGTAATTCTATTAGGAAAAAAAAGTTTGGTGGAAGGGGAAAGAGAGGGAAATAAAAGGGCATTGATAGAAGCGTCCTTTGGGTGCCCATTGCCCTGTCACCTTTAGAACTTGGCAGGAGCTGCAGCCCGCAGTAACTTTATAGGTCCTGGCACAGAATGAAACGAAATAGGTGCATGCCACGTTTTCCTTCCAAGAAAACACCAGCGAAAGACTTGCCTCCTTTGTAAGAGGCCGAGTATCTGAAAAGGGACGTGAAACTTAAAGGGGAAAAAAGCCCCAGGTTAGCGGGGCTGACAGGTCACAGCCTTGTCTGGGCTTCTATTTTGAAAGAAGGCATTGGGCAGAGGGCTGCCTCTGGCTGGAGGCGCATTTGGTAACTGAAGGGCTTGTAGAAGTGTTTAAATCTCGGGCGCTACTGCAGTGTTTGACCATCTGAGCTCCTCTTGCCTTGGCTCCTTTGCTGCTTTCATGGGAATTCCGGGGCATTAAAAAAATGAGCTCCTCCTTGCTGTGGGTTTGCCATGAGTGAGCCAGGGAGAGAGTGGATGTGTCATTTTTGGAACTGTCTGTGCAATCATTCGTATGCTGTATTGGCCAGGCTCCTAGAATTAAGGGTAATTCAGTGGTTCCAGAGCTTGGCGTTTTTTCCCTCCCTCTCGCCCTCCCCAGCCCCCCTTTCTCTCTCTAATTTGTTTGGGCTGAAAATCAGCTTCCCAAACTCTTTGAGTACTGTTTTTCTTCTTTAACCAGTTTTCTTTTGCAGGAGTGTCTTGGTTGAGCTGCTATTTTAATGGGTAGCGTGTACCGGATGCCTCACACTTGTGGGAACTGCTCAGGAAAGGAGAGCGATGGGTAAAAGCAAAGTGTGCGTTGCCACATGATGCTGCGTGGCACTGGTTGTGGCTTCAATGGCACAGCTGCAATAAAAAGAGGTGCCTCTGTCCAGTAATCTTCAGAGACACCATTGACTCCATGTCCCCACTGAGGGATGCTGCCTGCTGGTTGGCAGACAGGGGCTGTGGGCATTCAGAGGGCATTAATAGGAGACCTGGTTCCTACTGAATAGTGATTTCTGCACTTGGGAGTGCTCTACAGCGTTGTCTTCTCCTCTAAATCCCTCAGAATCTCAATCTCATCAAAGTGGTTATTGCACATGTAGGTAACTTACGCAGTTCTTGGAAAAGGTATGTGCTGCTGCAGATCTGACTCACAGATCCCAGATGCTGGGGCCCTGTATCAACAGCCTGATTTGAGTGACTGGTACAAAGCAAACCCCAAGGCCCAGGGGCTTGTTTTAGCAGGCCAAATTAAAAGGCCCATGAATTTTAGGTTTTTAATAGCTTGTTCGGAAAACAAGCACCCATGATGCAATACATACATTTGTCAGAGGCTTCCACGTTACTTTAGGTGGGTGTCTTTCTGTGTATTCCTAACTTGAAGCAGATGAATTGCATACTTGTGCAGGTTTGTTATGCTCATGCTTGGGATCAGGTTTGTGCATAGTGAAGTTATCAGGCTACTGAGGACAGGGATGAACGTTCCACCTTTCCACATGAGAGGCAGGCAGAGTGATGGATCCTTTTGCACATTGCTGTGTAGGTCAATATTAGCCTCAGCCACTGCACCCTGGGGCTTCTCCTCTGCCATGCGTCACAGCAGTGATTTATGTGTTCAGAATGGGAGTTTGGATGCCGCGCTCCTTGGCTCTGCTGGCAGCACTGGCACCTCCGGGCCAGAAGGTTACTTACATTCTACCCCAGGAGCTGTGCTCTAGTCGTGCTGGAGCGAGCTCGGGGTCGGGCCGCCCTGCTCGCTGTGCTGCTCCTGGGGTGACACATCGGAGAGGTGTTTCCCGTGGCTGCACAGCTGGGACATCAATCTGCTGGCACCTGGCAGGAGAGGGGAGCGTGAGGCAGAAGTGCGGATCCTCTCTCACAGTTTCATTTGCAGCCTCTCAGGTTTTTCTGCCTCGTTAGAAGTGTGCTGTTAACTGTGTGTGACTGAGGCTCTGCCTGCCAGCACGGACACACCGTGCGCTGCATCACCTGCATTTACAGACTTGATGCAATCACGTCCCCTCATCCGAGTGCATTGTCAGGAGGCTGTTCGTTCAGTACAGCTGGTCTTTGCCTCTTCAATCACTGTTGCATAGAGAAACTGTGGCAGAGACATCACAGGGCATACCTCTCCCATGGAATTCATTGAGAATTAGATTTGAAGGGCTTTGTACCATCACACTGCCTGAGGCTGAGCGCAGACACAGTCCAAATTACTTGTGCCACACATAACCAAAGGGCATCTCGGATTTAAGTACTTGGGAAGTGCAAGAACCAGCAGGAAAGAGATCATAGAACTTAAACTGGCTTAAAACTGAACTGTGTGTAATGAGACACAGGAGCCCACTGAAAATAATGAGCTGTTAAAGAAATAAACAGTTAAAATAATAACAAAAGGCTAAACAGGTTCAGAAGGACAAAAAAAGGTTCAGTGTGATATAAAGACATACACGCTTGCTTACAGAGAGTAAGGTGATCCTCTTGAAGTGCATGAACGTGAGAAGCCCTGGGTAATGTTGCTGCTGTTTGCACAGTTTACCCAGATGGGTTAAAATACCCTATTAATAATAATAATAGTTTGCACTTGGAGCTTGGAAGTACTTTGTAAACTTAAAATATCTCTTTCAAATCTCCCATGAATGCAAGTGATTCCCTTTGACAGCAGCCTGGCTGGGCCTTCAGCTTGTCATTGAAAGCCTGGTAGATGCTGTGGCAGTTGGAACATGTCCTCCCGTAGCCATGATGGTACCTAATGATGCGCAATAACATGTTGTGGGGATGCTGAGCTTGGAGCCATGGGATTGTTCCCAGGGGCTCTGCCTCTGAATGCTGCCTGCCTCTAGCTCGTCACACAGTAGAAGTTGTCTACTGGCTGTAATTCCTGTCTGAACTTCAATGGAATTTCTTATCCTACTGGAGCATAAACCCATGAGTAATTGGTTTTGATGTATCTACAGCCTCTTCACTGGAAAAGGGAAATCTCATACCCTTGGCTCTCCTTGGTGTGACTAAGCCTCATTAAGGTTCTTGAAGTTTAGAAACACATACAAAAAAGAAATGTGCTTTATATGAGAGAGAGATACCCCTTTCTGGTTTACCTGTTTAACTCTTTTGGGGGTATGCTCATCCCTCTGGGTGTCCTCCCTTCAGAACTCCACTGGTATAGCACAAAGCTGGGTGTAATTTACACAGGAGATGCTGAGAGAAGGTAAAATGTGAGTGGAGTAGGGGGAAGGTGCTGTTAGCACTAGGTTGAGCTGGGCCTCAGCACCCAGCACTCAACAGACCAAACTAGCCAGGTTGTTACCCTCCGGCCCTTGGAGAAGGTGGATTTTGTGCTGGATTGGAGGGAGGTGAAGAGAAAGATGATTAAATGCAGTCTGTGTGAGATGCTCCATATGGGCAATAGGGCATGGATCACATTTTTAACCACAAAACCATCTTATTCTCCCCCTGCCATGGAACAGCCAAGTGGTGAACGTGGACAGCCAGAGCTGAGTGAGATTGAGGAAGAAGACTTTTCAGACAAGTTGGCTTAAAAAAGTCAGACTGTTTGTGAAGAGAGCAGAGAACCCTGTGTTTTGTCCTGCCTCGAGGCTGCTTCGTTACTCTTCATCCATCTCCTTACGTTTAGAAAGTGAAACAAGGCCCTTTCTTATGCCTGGTGCCCCCCATCCTGGGCACACATGTTCTAGCACGCGAGTGGAGAGACAACCAAGTTGGCTGAGGGTAGCTGTAGGAGTTGGCCAGCCTTTCCGGCTAGCACATTAGCATTACTGAAGAGGTGAGGCATCCAGGGAAGCTCGTCCCTGTGCCAGCTTTCATTGGCCATGTCTACAGAAATGTTAAGTGCTATTTCTTACATTGCATTTGCTTGTTTTTGTTTCTTTTCCTCTCTTGGTTCCATTCCAGGACTGTTGAGTGGATGAGGAGGCAAGTAAAGTGGCATTCTCTGTTGCCTTAATTTTGTCAGTTGGAAAGCTTTAAAAGTTAATATTTACATGAAATGATCTCAAATTCATCTTGCTCGATGCATGTTTGTGTAACGTAGGGAGGTGATGGCTGTGTTTATTTTTTTATGCTGCTTGCACATTAAGGTACTTCAGTGATGCTTGCACGTCGAACAAAGCCTATCTTTCTATCTGCCTATCTCTAACCCCTTATCACAGTTATTAAAGATTTTATATTCGTTCTGTAATTACCCCTTTTAAAAACATGTATTGTTGTTTCTCACTTCAGGACAAAAAGGGCATTTTGACATTAAAGTCCTCTAGAGTGAATAGAAAATCAAACTTTTTGCTGGGTTTGAGGTGTTCTAATGGGTTTCAGAATAAAAAACATTTCAGATGCTTCTGAGCGTCTTAGGCAGTGAAATTCCATAGACCAGTTTTTCAACATCTAGAAATCATTGCAGCATCATTGGTTTGTACCAAATGCATAGTGCAGAGCATGACCCAAATATGTCCCCTAAAGGCCTGCAGGTTTGCTGAATTCCTCGAGGGTTCTGCAGGTCTGGACTGGAGTTAGCTCCATGGGCTTCCTCTGCAAGGGAAGCACGAGGGGTTTTCAGCGCTGGCTGAGAAAGAAGAGCAGTACTGCATGAAATAAGATTCTAATCGGAATTCCCTCCTCACTTAAACTCTGTTTAGACAGACAGTTAATTTATCTCCGTTTAACTGCTGAATCAATCCATCCATCAAAGCTACAAAAGCTAATTAGCTGGAGTCAAAGCAGCAGCAGCTCCCATGCACGGGAGGGTGTGCAATACCTCATCAGATTGCAGCAGGGGACACAAGGTACATTTCCCTGCATATGCCTTATTGCTGCCCATGAGGTCCAGGCATCCAGCCCCTGCTGCACTGGCATGCACTGGTTTGGGTAAGGAGCCTGGTTCATGCAGGACCTTCTCCTGGTGTCCTCCTCCCCAGGCACCCTTTGTCCTGGTCCTCCCTCCAGCCAAGAGAGCTGCTCTGTGGATCCCAGGGGTAATCCATGCAGGTCCCCATCCCCTGCCAGCACAGACCAAGTGCCTCAGACAGAGGCCACCGTGGGTGAAAGCTTTTGTGGAAGGAAAAGTGGCTTCTGGGCTTGGAAACTGAGCCCAAAATGTTGTGCTCTATAGTACTGCCCTGACCTGGCTCGGATCACAGCCTGGCAGTGTGTTAGGAGGGATGCTGCCAGAGCGTTATGTTGTTTCTTGGGATTGAGGCTTCTTTTGTGCAAAGCCTTTGGTGCCATTCCTGCTCTTGGTGTTGTGGGGAATTTCCGCAGTATAGCTGTTGCAGTGACCCTGTTTTAACTGACTGCAGACGAACTGCAACTGCAAATAAAAAGCTACCCACTGGAGGTGCGAGGCTGAGTACATTGGGAAGAGCAGTCTGTGCATGAGGTAGAGTGGTTTCCCTTGGGTGTTGCACAAGTGTTGTTTGTATGAAAGCTTTCTGGTTTATTACCCACCAGTGGCCAGCAAGGCAAAACCGTGGGGATAGCTGACTCAGGAGGAGCTGTTAGAAGTACAACACCCTGGACAGATCTCTAGGGGTGATCTGGAGGAGTGAGTGAGGCACTTTTGTAGAGATCCAAAAGCAAGGAACAGGAAATCCCAGAAAATCTGCATGTGTCTTCTCCAGTGTTAACATTTTTCCCTGATAAAAAGCAGAAAATAACATGTTAGCAGTTATCTCAGGTGTTGGAAACACATTCCAAAAGCAGGGCTGTCCTTAAGAAACGAAGCTTGTTTTCATGCCGTCCATCCATAAATATTACACTCTCAACAGTTATTTCTTAGAGTGTCTTATAAATCTCTCTCACTCCTATTGCCTTTTTCTACCCCTGTCCAATTAAATAAGGTAAATATGTACTGCTTATTAGTCTCCATTCTCACATCATATGCAGTGAGTCCTGTTTGACACCACGTCACCGTTAATGAGTGTTTTTGTATACCTGTACCAGCCTTCAAGAGGTCTGCAATAAAAATCCACTTCAACTACAGAACGCCTGGAGAAGTCCCACCGCCTGCCACGGTCATCAGCCTGAGGTCTACAGGTACTCAGTGCAACACCCAAAGGTGAGTGCAGTCCTTGCCTGCTTTAAGACATTGAGGATTCAGCATTGCCAAGCTTCAAGTGACCATTTCATCCCATGGCAGTAGCGTGGTTCACCCTTCTTTGCACTGTTTTACACCCAGTCATTCCAATCATTCAGTTTGGTGTCCATTAAACCCCGATAAATTGCTTGATGCTCCATTTGTCATGCTCTAAGGCAGCATGCAGTCTGTGCTTTCCTAACACATGTTCCACGTTAGCTGTTTTCATTGACTATGAATCCATAAAAATACATGTGGAACAGAGGGTACACAGTACAGTCATGTCTGCCTGACTCCTTCCCATTCTAATTGGGCAGCAAAGCTGTTTAATAGAGTCTGTGGAGTCTGTTTAACTACATTCTGCCAGAACAATGCTCTATTCATGTTTTCAACAGAACACTAGTGATTGGACTAATATCTTTAAACTAGAAAACAAGTCTTAATTGGAACAGATGCTGCAAATACCGATGCAAATGGCCAGCTCTCCTGTGATCAAAACCAGGTACAGTCCATTGATTTGTTTTTAATAGCAGCTTTCATTTTTTATTAGTGTACACAAACCTCACTAACACTATACAAAAAGTCAGTAACAATATGCTGAAAAATCATCTTGTTTAAAGCAGACTCTGCCATGCATTGTTTCTGGCAAGGTGCTATTAAAGAGTTTCCGTCCTGTTTTGGCAGATCATGTTACGGGAGCACTCGTCTTTGCTTTCCTCTCTTCTAGAGTTTGAATAATCCCATTGATTTTCATAGAATACAATAGCTGTTGCATTTAATAATCTGTTAGATATGCACTTGTATTATCAACAGGGATTCAGGTTACATTAGGCTACATAAATCCGCAGTCCTGGTGATGTATGTGTTGGATTGTGATCTGCTTGCTTTTGGTCCATGCTTCAGCAGAGCACAGCGTGCATCCCCAGTGCATGAATCTTCTTGTCATGACAGTGCTTGGCCTGGGGAAGCTCTGAGATGTTAAGAATACCTTGATTTTGATGCTAGGAATAAAAATGTTCTGTGATTTTCTAGAACTCCATTGGCTTTGTCTTTAGGATGTGTGAGCTATTTGATAGTAGGAAGATTATCAAAAGCCACTTCGAGTAGAGGGAAGTTTATTACGGTGCACCTGGCACTGGAGCAGTTTATTGCTCTGTGTGTACAAATATTTTTAGCTATCTCCGCAGCTGCTGCTAAGAATTGGAATATATTGATATGTATATGTGCATGTGTGTGCACATACATGTTAGAAACTGGCTGCAAGGGTAAGATGCTGTTTCAGTCAAAATGAAAAGAGAAGTTGCAAGCCAGAAAAGAATAGAAGGTGGCTCTGGTCCCTATTTCAAATCCGTATTTTTGTCTTGGTGTTTGTGAACTTTGTGCCATTTAGCTTTGCAACTGCATGTGTCACAGGGGCTTACTAGACATAGGTGCGTGTTCTCTGATGCCCTAGTGAGATACAGCCAAGGATATGGGTATAGGATGGGGAGAATGAGACTGGAAATGAGACCTATGACACTGCAAGATACCCACAGTAGCAGGTTCTTTGGAATACAGCTAGCAAACAGTAGTGACAGACTTACAGGTAAGTCCTACAGCTGATGTGCCTCTCCCCTTTTCATCACAGCCAGCATCCCTCAGGCCTGTGTGCATGCTCCAGCACAGACATTCCCATGCGTATCGCAAGTGGTGGAGCCAGCGACCACGAGAGCTGCTGCTTGGCTGGAGCACTGGGAGTTTGGGCAGTGGCACCAAGGGCCACACTCACTGACCTGCGAGGAGGCTGCCCCTTTCATCTGCCACAATCACAGTGGTGATATACAGACCATTATGAGCCCCAGCTGCTGATGTGACAAACAGAGGAAACCCCATCCGTGCAGGTATGGTTTGAGGTCTTCCAAACGGAACAAATCTGCAGCTTCACTCAGCTATTGTTGAGCTTCCAGCAAAGCCATCTGAGTGCTCAGCCCCAGCAGAGACAGGGCCAAGGTGTGTTTTGCCCCGTCAGGTATGTTGAAAAGATACGACATTTGAGGAGGGCTGGGGATTGACTTGATGAAAAAAGGGCTTTGCTCACTACCTACCGCAGCACGGACGGGTCAGAGGCAGGGCTGGAGAGACAGGATTTGGATGGCTTTCAGGAGGGACGTCCCAGAAGGGAGCTGGATTGAATTTGGCCTCCTTAGGACAAGGAGGGCCTGTCAGTCATCCCCAGCTTTGTAAAGGAATGAAAGGTATTGTGCTTGGCCAGCCGAACACAGGGACGCTGAGCCCTGGGCAGGCATTTGCAATTTAAGCAGCAGTTGCTGTGGGCTGGACACTTCTCCCCCTGGCTACCTTGGGGGAATAAAACCCACCGGGCTGAGCCAGGGCGGCCCAGTTCATGCAGCTGTTGTTACTCAATGGGCAGAGGTTTTCTAATACTATCTTTTAATGTTTACCCAAAGCAAATGCAGTCTTGTGGCTCGATACACTAGAAAAGAATCTTCTCTAAAAGGGCTGGTACAAAACCATTAATTGCAGTAAATGATGAAGGAGCTGTTTGAAAGTCGGTCTCTTTCTTGATACGTTTCTGTTGGATTAAAAGCAGCTCAGTACAAAAGCAGTGAATTACTCTGGAGAATATGTGAAAAACCATAGGCTTGTAGCCAAAGAACTGGCTTGGGTTTAGGCAACCAGTTTAAATAAATTAACATCTACATATAGGAACTGATTAAGCCTACATAAAATTATTGAGAGACTCTGAAAGAAATGATGCTTTGAATAGATTTGGTGAGCTCTGTTATTTGTATTTAATGTTAATATTGTTGTAGGTGTGCAGAGAATAGATTGCAGGTTCAGTGCTAACAGGAATCTCATTAGAAGCAGCTTGCTGATGGTTGCGCTGTCACTGCCTTCACTCCCCATTCACTGGGTTTTATGCTGAGACATCACCCAGGAAACTGTGTCCTACCCTGTTCAGGAGCTCCTCATACCATGGCCAGCGACATGAGTTTTCTCCTGCTCCCTCTGACCCGTTCCTCTTTGGCCTGACTTCTCCTACCCGTAAACGTGCTCCTCGTGGGCCTGGTGGAAGCCAGTGTTCAGCAGACTGTGGTTTGTGCTCTAGGTAACAAGCTCGGTGGTGATCTTCTGTTTTAATTAACTTCTAATGTTTGATCTTGTGGAATTTGGCAGATTATTTCCAGCACATTGTGCAGGCATTTTCTTGGGTCAAGCTATAGGCAAGCATCCCATAGCCTAAATTTCACTTTGAGATTTCAGCCATAACCACTTTGAGATAGAAGTGAAAGTACCAGCAGTACTGGAAAACAGGAATCCCAGAGCCATGGGAAGGGCTAGGAAGGTGGCCAATGGGAAGCACAGTCCCTCCCGCAGGGGGGTGATCCAGTTGTTGAATTGCTGAGTTAATGAGATCTGACCAACAAGGTTCATTTCGGCGGGTGCTGAAAGGAGCCCCTATCTCTTGCGTTGTCTCAGTGGCTGCACTCTGATTCCAAATGGGTGGATAACGATGTTAGAAATGATTTACTGCCCTACAGTGTGTTATGGGAGGTTTATAGAGATCAAATCGCACAGTGGGCTGGAAAATCCTCTCTATTGTCGAGTCTGTTCCCTGGCTGCTCTTGGCAGTAGTACATTAATGGCATGTGAGGGAGTTTGCCTTATTCAAACAATAGTGTAGGCATTATAACGTAATTACTGCCATCATTAGGGTAGTTTTGTTAGAGAGCAAAAAACACCCACAAGTGAAAAAAACACTGAGGGTTTTCGTACTGAAAGGACTCCCAGTCCTTCCTGGGAGAAGCCTTATTTGCAGCACTGTGCTTCGCTGATGCTGTAGCAGTGGATTTCTGCTTCCCACTTCTGATATTCTGGACCAGATTTCCTTCCCAGTTGTCTTTATTCCTGATATTAAGTGCCTTCCTGACAAGGATTTCCCGTGCAAAGTTTAGCAGCCTCCTATCTGCACCCTTAGGGTAAATTTATTCCTTGGGCAGGACAATCTCCAGGCTGGGAAGAGACAACTGTATGAATTTTATGCACTGTGGATACAGACTAACAAACAGCAAGTATATAACAAGCACAACAAGCAGGAGCAAAGTGTTCCTTGACCTGTGGCCCTGGAGGCAGTAACATCTCTGCTTCAGTGCTAGGATCCAGCAATACAGCTTGTGATGATGGACCCACAGATAGTAGCACACTTTCCCTTTGATGTATTTAAAGACTCCTTTCATTTGTTTGTTTTTGTTGTCACATTACTTCACCAAGTCCCTTGTGCAAGGCAGATACTGCAGGATATCATTACATCCTGTAAACAAGGAAGTGGAACCTGACACCTGAATGACAGTAAATGAAGTTATTTGCCAGTCGCAGGGGGCCAGGTTACACATGGGCTGGACTTTACTCAGAGGCATGCCTGAGGCATCGCTCTTTGGGGACAGATGTAAACCAGTCACTGGCTGCCCTGGTCTGCAGAGAGCTTGTGGGAGGCACTTTGCACTTCACCTGCTATGGATTGCACAGGGTTTCCCTCTGTGAACTGCTTCATTGGATGTTTTCTGGTATCTCAGCGTAGTCTGAAATTGAACAGGAAGACAGCTCTTCTCCACTCCAGATTGATTGTGGCCTGTCCTTATTCACTGTTGCACATGACATTTTATTTGAGGGTATGAGCTGGCCATTTCTGGCCAGAAAATGACAAATGTTGTTAGCGGTCTTGGTTGTAACGTCAGTGTGGACCCACCATGCCTGTGGTGCAAGGGAAGCATCCTCCACTCTTACTGCAAACAGGAGGGCTTTCTGCCACAGGAAGAGCCCAGTGCAAGTCCTTGGAGTATGGTGCTGGTTTCCCAGCATTTGGGTGAGATCCTTTCCTCTGCACAAAGAGATGTGCATGGACCAGGCCTCTCCCAGCATACTGCCCACTGCTCCTGAGCCTTGCCTTGGGGTGCCTGCAGAGCTGGGGGTGCTGCTGCCAGCTGTAATCACTGCTCTGTGCCATTGTGCAGCGTGAGGCTCTTATTTGCTTTGTTTATTCAATCTCTCGTCACCCTGTAGGCATTTATTTCTTGCCCCAGAGTCACGATTACTGCTTTAATTATTAGCATTTCCTTTGCCAGCAGTTCCATAGCTTTCATTCCCTGAGTCAGCAGGGCCTGCTGCAATTGAAAGCCTTGAGTGCTTTACCCCACAGAGACACAACTGTAACTCGATGAGCCATTTGCCATGGCAGACCCATTTTTAAACTCCCAAACCTGAACAGCCTCACTTCAGTAAGTGCTGCTACCAGGAGTCTTTGCAAATAATGACTTTTCATGTCAAAGACCTGGATAATTTGATAGGACAATGAGGAGTAGTTCGAGGTCTAAAGTTTGAAATACCTCAAAATGATTATAATTGGATGTGTTGCAGGAGGGGGGAGCCTCCACCTTTTAAATACCTTTCTAAAAACCAGATTCATCAGTCGGACTCAGGGAACTAGGAAAGCAAATGCCATGTTTGTTTAGGACCTGAGCAAAAGAGACAAGTGGGTTCTCCATTGGTTCTGCAACAGGGATTAACACACAAACACTGGCCTGGGTTTTGAAGCCCTTGCTCAATTTGTACTTGGACAGAACTCCTACTGAGCTACCTCTAGGTGTCTGGCTGAGCTGCTGGCAGATGAATTCTGATCCAGGAGCAGTGAGCAGCAGCGTTTTGCTTTGTGAGGATATAATTAAACCAGTAGGCTCCCAGCAGAGGAAAAGCACCCCAGTGTGTTCAGCAGTGCTTGGTACTTCCTCTTTCAATGGCTCAGGAGATTGTAGGTTTGGAATTCTCTTTCAATGTGTCCCAGTCTCCAGACTTCTGGGCTGATTTCCGCAGTCGCTGGTCTGCTTTTAATGATCTTTGTTTGGTAGGACAGGAATTCTAGCTGCTACCTAAACGTCCCAAGCTGTTGGAGAAAAACAAGTCTAAACAGATACATTAAATGTGAGAGTCTGAAAACATACAAGGGAAAACCTGCAGTGTCTATCCAGAGACAAATCTAAGAAGCTGGTGCTTTCCATTAAGGGAATTTTTGGGTGGCTCCCACTATCCTGATTGCAACATGATGAATTTTACCTAATGAAGTTCCCAATTGCTCATGATTTCTCAGTCAGGTGGATCTGTTCCTGACCTCATCCATCTGCATTAGGTGCTTTTCCAGTTTCCAGATTAACGAGGCAATTCATCATCTTTAACATATCCAGCCTTACAGTATCTTGTGGAGAGAAATACTGTGTCCACTTTATAAATGTGCAGCCAGAGGCATAGGGAGCACAGCGATTTGCCCAGGGTCACGGAGTTCATCTGCAGCTGAATAGGGTAAGAACATTGCTTCCCGAGTTCCAGGACAATGCCCCGAGTGCCAGGCTGTCCTTTCCCAGGGAGGTGTTTGCTGGATCACATCAGCACCAGCTGAAGGCTGTTTCCCAAGTGTTCTTTTTCTCAGACTCGGAATAGAGACTTTCAGAAAGGCAGAGGTTGGAGTTTCTGAGTGGTGCCGAGCAGTGAGTAATGAAACAAGAAATCAAAACTTGCAAGTAACGTATTCAGCAGAAATGCCAGCCACATTCTTTGGGTAAATAACTGGCAATGAATAATTCAACCAGCGTCATCACTACGGGGCATAGAACAGGAGTGTTTTTTAATCATTTGGCCTCTTTCTTCATCAAAACTTCAACCCAGATTCAGACCCAGATGCATTCCAACTCCGCATCTGGGTTTTGCTTGTGGCTTGGCCAGAGATGGCCTAGGGTCAGGTTTGGGCCTGTGCTGGGCACCCTCGCTTCTCTTTGAAATCCAAAGAAACTCCAGGAATTTGGGATCTTAAAGGATACGATTCAAAGCCACTCTTCAGAGAAAAAAACTGCATCTGTAGCCTCAAAAACCTTGTGAAAATAGCAAAACCTTGAAAGCTGTTGAGGAATCCTGGATTAACACAGCGCACAGGGTAGGGAAAAGGCTGGTGGCCTTTGGAACAACTTCTCACATTAATTTTCTTCCAATGCTGACAGCTTTGATTTATTGCCTCAAGGCTGGTTAGAAAACACCCAGACATGAGCGAAGCCAGGAGTTATGGAAAGCAAAGGAAAATATGGTAAACGTAGTGATGAATAGCACTGGTAGATAGACAAACACTGCTCTGCACTCCTCCTGCACCCAAATGTTGTCTTAGAGTGAAGATGGGAACAGGGGCTTTGCTTGCACTTCAGTATTTCTTCTTTTGCTTCCAATATGTTGGATATTCTGCTGGAACTCCTCTGGGAACCGTGGGTTTATTTTCCTTCTCTGTCCACTGAATGCCAGCTGGAGCACCAGCCAAGGGAGGGCTTTGGAAATGAGAGAAACACAGCACTGAGAAAGTTCTTTACATTGTTCTGATGTGAGAATCCAGTGTAACAATTCCTTGCCTTTCCTTTTCTCTGGCACTGAATAGCACGCAGACAGGCTCTGCACCTAGAGTTGATGCCAGGATTCGGAGAGGCAGCTTCTCCGTCCTCCCACCCCTTCTGTGTCTCCTGTGTCTGTTTTTTCTTCCATTTCAGTTGCTGATACCCAGTTCTAAAATGGGACCTTGTGTTTATTTCCCAAGCCTGGATTCAGGGATAAGCACACTCAGAGTATTTCACCTTTATAGGTGCTGCTAAATCACCCACGTCACAGCGCCTGGGTATCTGTAGCCATTAAAACCCAGGCTAAGCAAGTGTCAGCCCTGGGCATGCAGCAACTGCCTGGGTGTGCTCGAGTCTGGCAGTGCTAGCTGGAATCGCTCTCATCAGACCAGTGATGGGAGGAAGCTTGTCTTGGGCTTTGCTGCTTTATCTTCTGTCAAATAAGGTTTGGTGGTGGCTTCTGCGTGAAGGTGGGTATTTGAACTCATCCCTGGGAAGCCTGACTGCCTGTCTGTGCCGGTGAAAAAGTGATGTTGCTTGCAAGTGCTTCCCTCAGAAATCAAAACAAAGTATGATTTCCCAACAGAGATCTGGGAAGATCACTTAAACAGGGTTTTCTGGGATACCAGAATTGTTTGCTGAGAATCCCTGGCTGCTCAGTGCTCTCGCTCCCCTTTTGCCATATTGAATTCCTGTTTATAGAAGAAGAACTGGCCCTGCAAACCGAACTGAATGAAATACCCGAGGAACACGACATCGTGAAAGTTGTCTTTAATTTCATCAATATTCTCAAATACTTGGAAAGCACAATGTAAACATCTTAAGAGCAAGCAGATAGAGTTCTCTTGGTGTGCAGAATTGTTGGGATTTATAAACAGAGAGGCAGTTCTCAGGGTGTGGAACCGATGTTTCAGACTTTCCACCAAAGTTCTATATGCTCATGTCATTACAGCTCTTCCTTCGGGCTACATTGTTGGCACAGTGTCCTGAAATGTTTCTCATTAGTAAACTTTTCATAACCTCCAGAACTGCAGAATGAAATGTGCCGGGATGCCAGCTGGAGTTGGCACTTGGCACAGGGCTCTCCGAGCTGTTTGCTTAGCTGGATTTGAAGGATGTTCCGGACCAGCTAGCAGGACATGTGACTGAGTTTTGACCTAAACCGCTGGCCCCGTTCCAGCCATCCTGCACACTTCATGGGAATGCTTTCCACTTGTCGCTTTCATACCTCAGACACAGCTTTTAACAATTTGCTCGTAAACCCAAGTCCAACAGCCATTGGAATAGAGTTAGAGGTAATGGTACTTGGCTGTATAAAGTAACAATGAGATTCCAGAACAGCTCAGTATGTATTTAATGCTGAATTAACAGTTTTCCAAGGGTAAGAGCCCTGCTTTCCCTTTTTTCCATTGTTCTCCCAAATACCCTGACTTCTTTTAGAAAGGCTCTTACCTGGGCAGGCACGGAGCCGTAATGGAGAGGCCACATGCAAGCTGCAAGCAGATGTCAGAAGACCAGCCATAGACCATGTCCTTGTGCCATGTCCTGGGGTGGTCTTAGCGGGGAGAGCTCTCGCAGGGTTATAAGTGTTGCTTTTCTTTTGCTTTCATGTCAGGTGTTCGTATTTGTGCTTTAGGGCTTCGGGTGCAGTCTGGAGTTGTCCCTCTGCTGAGATGCAGGAGTTGCAGTGTTGTGATCCAGAGAAGCTGTGGCTGCCCCATCCCTGGCAGTGCTCAAGGCCAGGTTGGACACAGGGGCTTGGAGCAAGCTGCTCCAGTGGAAGGGGTCCCTGCCCGTGGCAGGGGTTGGAACTGGATGAGCTTTAAGGTCCTTTCCAATCCAAACCAGGCTGGGATTCTGTGTGTGTGAGGTTACTCCTGCTGTTTTATAGGTGACGCTGCAGCCCAGGGCTGGAGAGACAATCCCTGTGGTCATACAGGGCTGGGAGCCCCAAAAATGGACTTCATGACTCCATCAGCTTCTCCTGTGTCTCTTAATCCTACAACTTGCTTTCTTCCTATTAGTATTCCAGGGCACCCTGTAGGAGACGGTGTTATTTCAGAGCAGAGCCGCAAAGCCTCAGTTCTGCTGTTTCCCCAGGAAAGGTTAATTTGTGGATGAGTGATTGGAGCTCAGTTTAGTGAAATTGTTTTACCTGATTCTGAGCATTTAGACAGTAAAAAATAGAAGTATTTTCCTGGACTTCATTTCCTAATAATCAAGACTATTATTTTAAATACATGAATTTTCAACCAGGAGTTTTATTTATGCATAATTTAGATCATTTCCTAGGTGTAGATCTTGTTTTCTTTACTCCAACATGGAAAATAACATGTGGGCTCTGAGCAGTTCTCAGATGCTGAATTCCAAATCATCTGAATTAAATTTGAATCCCAGCGGATTCTGCCCCTTCCCAGTTGTTCATCACTTGTGGGGTTTATTACATTTTAGATGGTACTATTCAACCCAGCCACCCCTAGAGATACTGGTTAAACTTTGTGGGTCTAAAGAGTAGCCCGTGAATGAGTCCCCAGAGCTGCTTCAGTTTGGCAATGCAGTGATTTCAGTTTCCTTTAAAAGGAGAATGCATTGCGGCTCCTTTTAATACTTCAACATTTGTTTACAATTTCAGTTTCCCTGCCTCCAGTACCTGTTAGGAATTGTAAAATAAATGGATTTTCCCCCAGTTATATTCTGTTTTTTCTTTTCCTATTTAGCAAACATTGATTTTCACTCCCTTCCCCAGTGCTGCTGTTCACTGCCAAAATTAACACGTCTTTTTGGCTTTGCTTTCCAGGGGGTCTGCCTGGAATGCTGCATTAACAGGAATGGGTCCTGCTCCCTCTTCCTGGCACTGCTTGGTGCCCACACTGAGGAGGTTTGGTGCTGAAAGGGTCTTGGAGCCAGTATGGGGAACCCAGGCCTGCCTTGTGCTTTATAGGGACTTTTATAAGGCTGCTCACTTGTAACAGTAGACACTAAAAGGTTTTTGTTTCATGGTGCTGCTGGAGGGCCCAACCTGGCTCTGAGTCACTGAAACTTTTTATGGCCCAGAGCCCCAGAGGCTGATGTTGACTTGGGACCATGCTGACGCATGTCCCAGGTGACTCGGCAGCATCCACTTCCAGTGCCTGCTGCTTCCAGTAGCAGGGCAGGCAGCTCATCAGGCCCTGCCTGGCTAAACATCACCCCTGGAGGGTGGCAGAGCCCTGCCGCAGTCCTGAACTTGGGCCGCAGCCTCATGCTCCTCAGGAGCCATAGCGGGGCCGTGCAGCCAAGGTGTCCTCACTGGACTGGGGAGGCCACACAGGTTCAGCAGTGCAGCCTGGTCAAAAGAGGGAGCTGCCCCAGTTGTTTCTAATGGGCAGTGGTGTGGACTCCTAAAACCGTCTCTTACTGCAGCTTAGGCCCACCTCTAGCAGACAGAGATCAGAGGGAAGCCTCCTCTGGCCAATCTGCAGCATCAGAGATGAGCTTCTGCAGCCACCCCTCTCTAGGCTGGACCTTGGCAGCAGATCTGACACCAAGGCCAGCTGCATGTGCAGGGTTAACTGCTGGGCTTGAGCATGGGAAGCACATTATGGCAAGTCATAGATCTGGAAGGAATGTTGAAAAGGAGGACTTGGGCCATGTGGTGCCCATAAAAATGAATGCAAAATGTTTCCAAAGTAATGAAATCTGCAGATAAGGGGGTTTTTATGTTTCCAAAGTGTTGACTATTAAAAGAAGAAATCAACAGGAGTTTAAATAAGCACAGGCAAGTGAGTCAGCAAGAAGATATAAAATCATCAGGAAAGGCTGAGTTTGTTTTAATGTGGGGATTACTGTAAACACCCGGAGTGCATGGTAACAATTTGTAGCCCATGTGTTTTGAAATATCATAACTGGTGTCAATAAATGCATTAAAATTCAACTTCAGAGAGCTTTGTGGATGTTTGGAGTGTCACGAAGACGTTGCAAAATGGGGATTTTAGGTGGAAACAAATATGGGAGCAATCAAGCACAGCTCCTATGTGAAGAAAGGGATCTTGTCAAGTTGTTAGAGCTAAGCATCTGTGATGGTGATTATTGCTTCTTACTGCTAAGAACTGCTCTCAGCCCCTGATTTCTTTCACGCTGTCTCCATTGCCTCCCACCCTGACCTTGTCTCACCCACCTGTTAGGTCTTGCTTCCCAGACAGACTTCTTTGGAGCAGGGCCTGCCCTTTGCTGTTTGTTTCCGCAGTCCCTGGGAAAGCCCGGCTGATTTCCAGGCCCCGTCTCCATTGGAATAATAAACTCATTCTGTATCTGTAGCATGATGACTTGTGGCACAGAGGACGTGTTGTCCTCCTGTGCTGACTGCCTGACTGGATAAAGGCATCTGTCATCACCGCAGTATTTGATGTGCTTGAATCTTCCATGCTCTGTGAGCTGCTGTTCCAGGGGTATGGAAGAGGCTGAGCCGCCTCCGTTCTGTCTTCCCACATAGAGTTTCAGTGGTGTATTCTGTCCTTCCTCAATCAAACTTCCACGGGGTTGAAATAATTTCTTTTCCTCACTTTTTCTCTTGTAATATTTCTTCCTGGTGCATTTGGATTCTCTCCATAAATGCACTCCTATTTGTTACACAAATCACGTGCGTGCTCCAGGGAAATGGGTCTCTAACTGATCTTTCAGCTGTAAAAGCACAGACTTCAAACACTTCAGCTTTAGCACTTTAATAAATCCGTTGGTTTGTTTCTGGGATATCCCAGAAAGTGCTGTATAACTTCTGTACGTAAAAAGGCAGCACAGCTCTGTTTACATGACTCTGCCTCAAGACTCCGCATGCCAGCCTCTTGGTTTTTCATCTTTTCACCTTTTTGATGGATTTAATGCATTGCTTTAAATCAAACAATCAAAATTTCCTGCTTAAAACCCACTTGGACACCTGCATTGGTCATCCTGTTGACAGAGCCACTGTCAGAGAGCCAACAGCTAACGTGAGTTCTTTTCCCTCTGTTTTTATCCCAGGTAAACTCTGACCTTCCAAAGCTCGTCACCCTTTCCTTGGTGCTTTCCTGGCCTCATTCATTCAATCTGCCCTGAGTTACGTGTTCATCTCCAGAAGTATTTGGACAGAGGATGGCTATGGAGAAAGGACAAGCCCTGCCTCTCCTGGCGAATTGCTCTGTGCAGGGACTCGTGTAACCTGGTGAGAATGAAGCACTGACATGAAGCAAGACTGGCCTATAAACAGCATGTTTAAATATCTATGAACTTTTACAATCCAATGTCTGTGGGACAGAGCTCATTTATGGTTGGTATGTTGTGGGAACTGCAGTATTACTGTGTTCCAATGTGCCTCTCAGCTTCAAGTTTATAATGCAATCCCATTGAGAGATGACAGTGGATACCATCCACCAGTCAAGACATTAGCAGACTGTCTTGCATGGAATGAATTTCCTTATCTCAGTTTGATTCCTCCTGTGTCTCCCCACAGCTGGCAGCCCCTGGCAGACATCAAAGGCCAAAGACAAGCTTGTTCCCAGAAAAGGAGCTCTCTGTCCATTCCTGAATGAGATCCTGTCCTATCAGCATGAGCTGTTCCACCAGGTGAGCGAGAGAAGTTTCTGGTATCTCACATTGTCTCTTCCATGAATTCACTTTACAGCAAAACACCAACAGTAATTTCACTTATTACAAACCCTCCAGGAGCAAAATTAATTCACACACGCCCTTTTTAAGGTGATTTATGACAGAAGCAATCTGAGGGAACAGATAGGCATTCCTGCCTCTGAGTTCAACTGCCGTTTAATCATCCCAGTCAATATTCCCTTGTTCTCATACTCAACACTGTGTTCAAAAGGGAGTGCTTCGCTGTCAGCCGCATGCAGACCACGCAGGATTAAATGGGGCTTCTAGTGTGATGCATATAACAACCTCTTAAATGACTGGGACACCTGTTGACATTAATATAGAAGCATGCATGAAAACAAGTGTGCCACACACTGAAATATACGTACACAAATATTAAGAGGATTAGAGAAATTGCTAAAATGGATAGAGTGGAATTTAACCCAAACGTGTCTGGAACCGAAGCAGAATGGAAAGAGCTTGCACAGAGCTGATCCCGTGGTAGATGGCTTTCTTGTTTCTGAGTTCCTTAGAGGCAGAGCCATCTCTGTGCAAGGAGATCATTTGCTTACACTTCAAATTTCTCTTTAATATCTGTCTTTGTTTGGAATCTGCCTCTGATTCAAATCCACTTTCATTTAGTAGCTGGCACCTCTGCCATGCGAGCTGCAGGAAAAAGTAATTAAGTTTAATAGAAGCCACCCTTGCTTTGAAGCTGCCCTGGATTTAAAGCCACAAGGAGAAGCAATTAAACCCTGGCAGCCAAGGATTCAACTAAACTTCTGTCGTGACTTATTTATTTTTTTTATAAGGGAATTTTCTCAGTGAAGGGATTTGGATTGTCAGATCCCATCGGATTCAGAGCTGCAGAAATTTCCTTCTTTGGGAAATCTCCTGAAGCCGAGTTATAAAACACCAACAAGCAATTAGACAGGGAAGGGGATCAGTTGTAAAGATCCGGGATATTTGTAACCCTTTTGCACTAACTTCCAAAAAAGAGTTTGTTCTCCTCAGCAAAGTGCTGAATGGAAAAGGAAAGCAGGGAAGGAAGACATCTGCACGTCTGTTTATTTGCAGGCAGGTCAGCTTGTCAGCAGCCTAGGATATAGATTCATTGCAGGAAGGGATTTCTTTGCACTAGAAGGTACCATAAGCATTGTTCAAAGCTGCTGGGGTTTTTCAAACCAGCAAGAGACAGAAATTATTATTTCACTTGTGTGATTCCACCAAAAAATAGTCTTTAAATGAAGTCAGAAGGACAGGGGAAAGGATGCCAGAACGCCATAACCAGAGCCAAACTAGCTCTAATGATTTAAAAATCTCTTAGGAGTTCCCTTTTAAAGGATCAGAAAGGATTCAGTTGAACAAGGTCTGCTTCCAGTGCGGATGTTATTCACAAAAGCAAACTGGTGATTCAGTTAATACTTAGAGGAAGCACAACCGTCCTCATCTTCACCAACCCTTGGAAATGTTTGTAGAGTCTTAGCTAAGCCAGAGGCACACATGAAAGGTTCAATTATTGTCATGCATGTATTTGCAATACATGTTCTTCTATTCCAAGGAAAAAAATGCTCTCAGGCTCATTGCAGGGATACATTCACAGGGCATGACATGGATGAGAGTCAGTGGATTGATGGTCGTGGCTGGAATCGTGGTAGTGTCAGGGGATGTGTATTATTGCATCACGAGGCACTGTGAGGGGGTGGGGTGTTGGAAACAGCACGTTGTACAGCCCTGAGAAGGCTTCTCTAGCAATGGGCGCACCAGCCTGTAAAAGGGGAATGGATAAAGAGAGCTCTGCGAAGAATGTTTGACCCCAGCGTTTTGGATGTTCCGGCTGTGATCTTTGACAATGGGTCTGGGCTGTTCAAAGCAGGTATCGCAGGGGACAGTGGCCCAAGGTCTGTTTTTACAGCCATTGTTGGGCGCTCTAAAGTCAAAGCTACAATGCTGGGAGCTGGGCAGAAAGAATGGTACATTGGAGAAGAAGCTCAGTCCAAACGGGGGGTCCTGTCTTTGAATTATCCGATTGACCATGGCATAGTTACGTCCTGGGATGATATGGAAAGGATCTGGAGACACGTGTATGAGTACGAGCTGAGAATCAAGCCCTGTGAAAGACCGGTGCTGCTGACTGAAGCCCCCCTCAATCCTCTGCAGAACAGGGAAAAAATGACAGAGATCATGTTTGAAAGCTTCATGGTTCCAGCCATGTACATTGCAGTCCAGGCGACCCTGGCGCTCTATGCATCGGCCCGTGTCACTGGGATGGTCATGGACAGCGGGGATGGTGTCACCCACACTGTCCCCATATATGAAGGATACTGTTTACCCCATGCTGTCTCCAGGCTGGATATTGCTGGCCGGGATATCACCGAATACTTTATGAAGCTGCTTTTGGAGAGTGGACACACTTTTGTCAGCACGGCTGAAAGGGAGATTGTCAGAGATATCAAAGAGAAGTTGTGCTACGTAGCTTTAGACCCTGTCCAAAAGATGAAAGCAAAGCCAGAAGAACTCATGCGGGAGTACAGACTGCCTGACAACAACATCATCCAGATAGGCAACCAGCTCTTCCGTGCACCAGAGACCCTTTTCATGCCTGCAAACATTGGAGTGGAAGCTCCCGGCGTGCACAAAATGATCTTCAACAGCATCATGACATGCGACATTGACGTGCGCAGGAGTCTTTATGGCAATATCCTCCTCTCAGGTGGGTCCACGCTCTTCCCTGGCCTGGAGGAACGGATCCTGAAGGAGATGAAGCTGCAAGTGCCTTCTGGCATGTTTGTGAGGATCATCGCACCCCCTGAGAGGAAATACTGCGTGTGGATCGGGGCCTCCATCCTCACCTGCCTGACATCGTTCCGACAAATGTGGGTCACCGCGAACGATTACAGGGATTTCGGGGCCGCTGTCATTCACCGCAAGTGCTTTTAAAGTGACCGTCAAGTGAAGGGCTCGCTACAGCAACACATGAACAAGGAGCCCTGCTGAGAGCTGACTGACCTGAAAGGTGCTACAGCCGTTTGTGTGTTCACTGGCTGACGCACCGTGTGTGAAAATCAAACATTAAAAGCTTAAGCAATGAGGATCTTAGTGTTTATCATCCCCCTTCCCCTGGGCAGAGGTTACGGGGGCACCCATATCACAGGGATGCAGTTACTCCCTAACGGACTCACAGCACGCTTTGGAGTGACGTGGGGAGTAGCATAACTCCTCTGCTGGGAGGTCCTTCCCTCTGAGGTCTTCGAGGTACTTGGGGTTTCTGTTCTAAAACTGGCTCTCATGTTATTTTTTACCTCATTGAAAACGTTTCCTTTAGAAACCCAGCAAAACCCCAAACAGATTCCAAATATAAATCAATGCAAATGCAATTACTGTAACCGGCCCTCCTCTGTGCCTGGGGGTCTGAAAAAATCCATTGATTCTCTGCTCTAATTTGTCTGGGAAGCAGGAACACCCAGTTTCATACTGAGTACTAGCCCTGAATCAAAATGCTCCCTGGGGGAAGTGGTGTTGCCGGTGGAGCTACAGTGATTGTGAGCTCGATGGGGTGGTATCTCTAGGCTGGGGTATCTAGAATGTTCTCTGCCAGCAGCCACTGCCCAGGAGAGCACCGGTCCTGCACAGGACACCTGGCTCTGTGATGGCAGGGAGCCGTGTGGTGATTTTTGACGTAGGGTCTGGGCAGTGTAAGGCTGGTCTGTCGGGGGAACAGGTTCCCCGCTCAGTTATTTCCACTGTTGTGGGGTACCCCAAATTCAAACCTGTCATGTTTGGGGCGAGTCATAAGGACTGCTATATTGGGGAGGAAGCCCAGTTCAAAAGGGGCATTTTGTCTTTTACTTACCCAATGGAAAATGGGTTGGTTACATCCTGGGACGACATGGAGAAGATTTGGAGGTACCTGTACGAACAAGAGCTCAAACTGAAACCGAGCGAGATGCCGGTGCTGCTGACCGAGGCCCCTCTCAACCCTTTGTCCCATCGAGAGAAAATGGCTGAGATGATGTTTGAGAGCCTCCAGGTGCCTGCTCTCTTCGTGACCCTGACGGCACTGATGGCCCTGTATGCTTCTGCCCGCACCACGGGACTGGTGCTGGACAGTGGCGATGGTGTCACTGTCGCTGTCCCTGTCTATGAAGGCCATTACCTGCTCCATAGCACCACCAGGCTGGATTTTGCAGGCAGAGGTGTAACCAAATACCTCACGAGGCTCCTCTTGGAGACTGGGAACTCCTTCGTAAGCACAGCTGAGAGAGAGATTGTGAGGGATATTAAGGAGAAGCTGTGTTACGTTGCGTTAGATCCCAGCCAGAAGATGCATGCGGAGCCTGCAAAACTCCTGTGCAGGTACATTCTCCCTGACGGAAGGGCTGTCGAGGCAGGAGACCAGCTATTCCGAGCTCCCGAAGCGCTTTTTGTGCCTGCGGAGGCAGAAATCACGGGGCCAGGCGTTGGGGTGATGGTCCTCCAGAGCTTCTCCAAGTGCCACAGCGACATCCAGCCCAGCATCCAGAGGAACGTGCTGTTGTCGGGTGGATCGACTCTATTCCGAGGCTTCAAGGAGAGGCTCCGGAAGGAGCTCCAGGCAGGAGTTCCCAGCACAGCTCGTGTCAAGATCATTTCACCACAAGATCGGGTGTATTCTGTGTGGATTGGTGCTTCCATCCTGGCCAGCTTAAGAGCATTTAGGAACACGTGGGTTACCAAGGAAGACTATTACGAGGTTGGACCCACAGTACTCCAGAGAAAATGCTTCTGAACATTCAAGGAGCATCCATCCAGGGTTTGTTTTTGAGTACCCATCTGAACTGCTGCAGAGCAGTTAATAAATCACTACAAAAATAATTGATTTATAGTGACTTTATAGCTTACTAAAGAAAGGTCTCTTGTGCATTGGGTGGGAAAAAGAGCCCTTGTTCAGAGCATTTTTGCTATCCAAAAATGTTGGGTTTTAATTCTAGGAACGCGTTGATCCCTGCTAGAGCTGCAAACAGTTTGTCAGACTTTTAAACACTTGAGAACAAGCCGCCTCCATCCCCTGCCCGTGGGGCTGGCTCCTCGCCATGCACCATAAACATCCAGGGAGTGCAAAGAGACCTCTGATGGAGAAATAGAGGGCTCGGGGTTACTGCTGACCCTTCACCATCGCGCTGGAGATCTCCTGTAGCAGCCCTGGAGGAGCAGAGGGGCCTCAACTTCTACGTTTGAAGTGAAGTTCTGTGATTCTCTTAAGTTGATCTGGCTGTTAAAGCAGGGCTCTTGGACCTAGAGGCTCTGTGCTGTTACTGGCCATGATTTGCTGCGTCACATCACATGTAACATTGTCCACCTGTGAGGTTTCCCTAATATTCTAGCATAAGGACTATGTGAGACTGCATTTATACAGCTTAGTAGAATGTTAATAGAAATTAGTAAGTTCACCAGAGAGCCCAAGGTGAAAGGTATCTATTTGAGTTTATCCGTAGGGGACTTCTGAATGAACATTTTGATGTCAGACATGTAAGAGAAGGTGGAGGCATCGGTCCCTACCTGACACTGGTTCTCTTAGGGGAAAGCTGAGTATCTTAAGAGTTATTTCTGTACGTCATCACCGAGAGGCAGGGAGAGTGACAGTCCTGCAGGTGTTTGCGTGAATTACTAAGCAAATCTGCATTGCTGGGCTCAGTATTTATAAATAACTACACCAAATAAGCTTAACTGTCATAAATATCATGGTCGAGGGACTGGGTTTCCAAAGGGACCCATGGAATTCATAACAGAGGTGTGAATATTCAGCACTGAAATTTGCACTCAAAGAAACAACTTGAAAATGATGCATTTACAGAGATCATCTTTATCCACACCTGCAAATACCTGCACTGCATGCAGGCAGGGGATAGAAATCTCATCATTTGTGAAACGGATTAGCACTGTGATTGATACGTTGTTGAATATCAGTATGTATTGTTGGATTTGTCCAAGACTAGCATGAAAACGGGAGAGAGCTGCAATCTCTCTTGTTGATTCAGTACAGTGTCTGGCTATTTTCATTCAGCTCCGGAGATGAATCTTCAAACTCATTGATGCCCTCTGCTGCCTTGGGACTGATCAGTCCTCTGCCACCTCCTCTTGCTGCCCTTTGAGGAATCACAACACACTCTTCCTTCTGTACATGACATTTACAAGGGAGGCACATCTGCCTCCCTGTCCAGTTGTCCACTGAGCCCTGGAGCACTTCCTCAGCAGGACAACTGGAAAAATAAAATGGGCTGAAAGACCTGGATACAGAGGACAAGGGGAGCAGGGGATGGTTTGCGGGTGACCACACTGAGACTCACCTACCCTGCTTTTACCAATGGCCAGAGTGACAGCATAAAGCAAGGAGCCTGGAGAAAAGCACGCAGCTTTCCTGCTCCGCTTGGGCCCTCAGGCTTCAGAAAGTTGAGATCTGCATTACCCCATCAAGTGAATGCAAGTGTTCAGAGCACTTTTTGAGCCGTTATGAAATCAGAATCAGCAGTGTTGGATCTTTCCTCTATTACAGTGTGTTACCTTTTAGCAGCCTGCTGGAAATGTGTAAACAAACGAGGTACAACTGTAGACAGTTTAAATATTTCACAGCTCACTGACTTCCATCTGAGGAGGGATCTGCAGTAACTTCAGTGTTTAGACTCCTGCTCCAATAATCTAATGCAAATAACAATGCAAAAGCCGGAGTGCTGGAAAGCAGAGGGGACCTGAGTGAACACTGCGACTTGGGGGTGGTGTCAGGGAGGAGGAAAGAGAAGCAAAGGGCAGGATAACTGCAAACCCAGGTGCAGAGACAAAGCGTGTTCGGAGAGTGACACCTACCAGAGCTGTCTGTGTGCTTTAATGAGATCTCACCCTTGCAGAACAAGATACTGCCTGATGTACTCCAGGATGGGTTCAGTGATACCAAACTTGTTATACATCACCGGACCTGGTTCAGCTCCTCCCAGATGAAAATCATTCAACAACCCATTATTAAAGGTACGTAACACCCACAGTGCTGGTTTGGCCTGGCTGTTCCGGTTTACCTCTTAGGCATGACTTTGCTCAAGGACACGCAACAAGATAGCAGAAGTTGGCACATGTTCCATGACTCTAGACTTTAATCAGCCTCTTCAGTCTCTTGGTCACCTTGTGTTTCCATCGCTGCACAGGGAGCTGGAAATTCATTACTCCATTTGTATTTCATTTTCGCTTTGAAGAGGTCTGAGGTCTTCATCATTTGCGACCTTATTCCCTTGGCCTTCATGCCATGGAATATGAATTGCAGGAATCTTTCACCTGATGTCTTCATCATTTGCGACCTTATTCCCTTGGCCTTCATGCCATGGAATATGAATTGCAGGAATCTTTCACCTGATGTATTTTCCCCTATGCTCTACCTGTCCTGTGGATACAGAGGATTTATACTGTAAATGCCTGGGATCTTTCTAGCCTCAGGAAAGCAACACTTATTTGGTGAATATAGGACTGGCTGCAGGGCCTGAGTTAATTCCTGCATTTACTAGTGGTTAGTTCTGGAATTAAAACTGCTTGTGTCCCACGCCCCCAGCCTACCTGCTGGTGGGGTGAGTTGAGGAGTAGAAAAGGCCTTAAGTCAGTATAAGCACTACTCAGGGATAACGGGAGCATCCCTGTGTTTTCAGCACAAATCCGAATCACAGCCCTGTACCAGCTATGTAAAAAATTAACTCTATCCCAGCCAAAACCAGCACTTCCTGCTAATTTCATTCGTCCCTCCCCAAGTCTCGTCTAAGTTTCAATCCAGCAGCAGCTCTTTATTTTCTGTTAAATGTCAGACAATTCATCATTTGCACTTTGCCCATTCCCTGTGAATTTCAGGGTTTTATTGGTATGCAGTCATGTCAGCCTGCGACAATGCGCACTGATTACCCAAAACAATGTGCTTCTTGTCACCCTGCCCGTTTTTGGTTGCAGGCTCTCAAGAACTGTACAAGAGCTCTTGCTTTCTCCCTCTCCTCCTTGTTATCACGTGCACAATAAAAAGGCTGGGTTCAAATATACACTTGGCAAATAATTATTATCTTTATTATTCAGATCTCCTGGCCCCTGCCCTCGTCCTGCTGAGCTGTGTGAGCACACTTGCTGCAGAAGGTGCCCTCACCCCTGCCTTGCAGATCGCAGGTCTCCAGGAGGGTGATGATGGGCAGCTTGTTCTGAAAGCAGCTGGATAGAGAGTGCCAAGTGCATCTTTGCAGCAGGGCACGGGGAAAGGCAGGGAAATGAGCTCCTTTGTTTCCCCAGGCGGGGCGATGCTCGGGGCACGGCACACAGAGGCACCACCATACAGAAGTGCTGCACTTGTGGTCTTGCCATGCCAGCCTCTGCAAGCAAGGTCAGACCCAAACTGCCCAGGTAAATGAGGCTTTTTTTCCCCATCCACGATCAGAATGAAGTGATGCTGGCAGGTCAGTGCATGCATTTGACCTCTGACAAAGCCAAGAGCTGCTTGATGAGCATGGCGGTTGTCAAAGATGCTCAGTAGTGTGGCTCTACAGAGCAGAAGTCATCTCAAAAGACACAGAGAACCAACCTGGAATGCCTGAGAATCACAGAATGGTTTGGGTTGGAAGGGATCTTAAGGATCATCTAGCTCCAACCCTGTGCCATGGGCAGGGACACCTTCCACTTGTAGGTGTAAGCCTGAGAGCCTGCTGAAGGCAGCTTGCAGAGGTGGGTGAGAAAACCAGCTCTGTGGACATTCAGAAGTAGCCAGAAAGCGTAATGGTGCTACCGAAGGCAAATACCAGCCCTGCAGGTGCGTGTGGGCAGCTCCATCAGTTCATTGACTGAGCAACGGGCAGGCACACCTCCGTTTCTCCAACTTTGGAAACATCCTGGTGAGTACCTGAATGTGAGGGGGTTGATGTGAAGGAGATAAGAACATTCCAGAGCTTTTCCCAGCAGAGATGGTATAAGGTGTAGCTCTGTAGTCATTATCCACATGCCCCCAGGAACACGTGCACCACACGCACACACTGATTTTATTAAGCCATTCCATGCAAGTATTTTATATATGTATATATATTTTTTTTATTTGGAAAACTTCAGAATGCTTTTTTTCACACACAGTAAAGTTGGCTTTGCTGAGATTCATTAGTCCCCTTTCCCCCTGTGTGTAAATGGATCTCTCTCAGTTATGCAATGCAAGGGTACACAACCATGAAAAGTGCAGAGGCAGCCAAAAAAAGCATTGTTCTGAACTCGGACGTGTAAAATATTCATATTCAATAATAAAAAAGCAGAAAAAAACCCTCCCTTAATAAAAAATTCACAGCGTAAAATATGCATTGTCGTTCCCTCCCCAGGGCTGCAGCGGTTCCACACCAACATGTTACATGGGGCTTCGCTGCCTTGTTTTACTCAATTAATTCAAAACCAATTCACTTACAGACATCCCAGTATTAGGTGCCTAAATTGATTCTGATTTCTCTAAGGGCAGTGTATCTATGACTACAGTAATAGCTGGTAGAAGCTGTGACTGTTCAAAGCATCCAACCTGTAGGTCCTGTTCCTGATGGTGTGTCTGTAAGCCCAATTACTGTGCTGGACATGGACTCATAGAACAGCTCCGTGCAAGCAGGAGAGCTCTTCTAGCATGATGCTTGGACCACTTGGTACCCCTAGTTCTTGAATGAGCAAATGAGCTGAGCATTAACGTGGCTGAGCAGCCTCCATAGAAGAGGGAACACATTTTAGTGTCTGCCCTGCACCCTGCAGAGCAACCTGTTCAGCTTTGCACACAGAGCAGGAGAAAAGAAAGAATCTCCTCACTGTTTTAGCAAAGGGAAACAGAGGCAGGTGGAAATAACCACTGGCTCACGCTGTCCTCCTTTTTATTTTTCAGGACCATGCAATGGGAATGTGCTGAGCAGCATGGATCTAGCTGGGAAAGTCATCTGAGCAGAGGATGCTGCTTGCAGGCCCCAGGAAAGGCTGCAGGTTTGCAACCCCACCCACCGCAGTCATCTTGGATTCTGTTTGTTGTGAAGGCTCAGCCACATCCTCTCTATCCCAAAGTCCAGAACATCTGCCTTAATTTGTCTGGCCTTGCAGCCTGTGAGGATTCACTGCTTGGTTTTGCAATGAGTCTCTCACTGAGGATAGAGAAGGCAATTTGATGGCGTCAGAAAACATGACTCTGCCTGCGCTTCTCAAGTCATGTTGGATCCCTGGTAATGTCAGAGCTCCAGACTAAGCAAGGAACCACTGGAGAGCCACTTAGCCCTTGTAATGCAGGTGAGCTGAGAAGATTTGGAAAGATTCAGCTCTTTGGATCCTTCGTTATCCTGACAAATCCAAAGGGAAATACATGCAGTGCCGAAGTTGTTTCTATGGGTCATTCCTGAACTCCTACAGAACATCACAGAAGAGCTGTTACACGGTGCTGGTGGTCTGATGACAACCCTACAGTACTGTCTTTCAGCCAAAGTAATATGGATTCCTAGAAGCACTTGCCCCCAGAGGAAGAAATCATGGACTTTTAAGGTATCCCAGACAGCAGTCCAGATGCTGATTTCAGCTTCACTGTTTTAAACCCACTGTATTCAGTGGATTGACTTTGAAAGTGGGTTTTTTTTACTGATGGGAGATTTATGAGGGGAGGAATGGATCCCTGCATCCCCAGAGTACCTGGATAACCTCCAGCTTGCCCTCTTGGAGGTTTTGTTTCCAGATCTATCACAGGCAAGTCGCCAGGATGTGGGTTCATCCCATCTAACCGTTTACAGCTAAAGCAAGTAACTTTAAACAACAGTTAAGATAGTGGAGAGAGAAACTTCACCTACCTATGGGCTGCTGGGCTTTTATCGCTCTCCTTTTACTGAAGAGAAGATCTTTTGGGCCTATGTTCCTAATTTAGTCGTCTTCTTTGTGCTTATCAGTGAAACTGAATCTGGGCCTTTGTCTTCCTGAGCATCAGTTCCAATTCTGTGAAACTTTAATACAAGATTAAAGGCGTTTAGAGTATTTTTATTAGGTATTATTTTTGTTGTGTGTGAAGGCTGCAAGAAGTGAACAACCAAAAATGTTCCTAGGATATTCAAAAGCAGAAATAGGTCGAGTCAAAGGTACCGACTTCCAGGTGCTCCACTTTGCCTGATTAAATACTCAGAGATGTTCAGCCGCTTCTATTGTCGGTTTATGTTACCGAGAGGCATCCATATCATAAGTGACTAAATGTGTGCGGATTTTCTTTCAGAAGCCAGAGAAGGGATTAATCACAACAATAATCCATGAAATTACTTCAGATTTTTTTCTCCTTGAATGTCCTAAGGAATTCCCCAACTCCCAACCTGTTCCAATTGGCACCACCATGCACTTGAACTCTAATATCAGTGGAGTTTGTAATGTTTCCAACTTTTCTGGTGAGGGATTACATGGAACCGAACCAATTCTTTCCATGGGGGATTACATAGCCACTTTTGTTTCTAATATTCCAGTCCACGAGTGAGGAACTTTTTCTTGGTTACCTGTTTCTTCTTTAACGATGAGAGTTAGTGTCATTTAGAGTATCTAGGCATAAATCCAGTTCATTAATTTCATTCCTAATCATTTCATCCCCGATTAAATAGCCTGTCCTAAGTCCAGTCTTTATGTTTTGGCTGAATGCTCTTGGACTACTAATTTAACATAAATGACGTGACCCAGCGTTCCCCATTGTAGTGACTGAAATGTGTCTGCATGGTAAATGAGCTAAAAGCTCACCTTAAGAACCATCAGCAGCTTATGAAAATGACTCCTATTTGGGGTAAAATTGCTACTGATTTGCAAGAGTCTGGATCAAATTTATATTCCCAAATGTTGGGTTTTTTCTGTGCAAGTACCAGAGTGTGCTTCGGGGATGTTTTTGGCAGCAGTTTTAGGGCAGGAAAATAAGAAATGAACTGGAAAATGTGAAGACTACAGCAAACAAGAAAATCCTGGAAGGAGCACACGCTGTAGATCCACCCTGGCCATTAATAATATGGAAAGATTTCATTAGGAAGAGAGGGAAGAGAAAAAGAAAGAATGTACAAGGAGGCAGTGTTAGCATCAGCACACGTGGGATGTCCTCACTGCTCAGACTTACAGACAGCGTTTCGCAATGCACTCCTGCCCATAGAGACAGCAGGCACTGTGCTGAAAGCTGCACTTCTGAGGAAGGTGATGAGCCCCAAGCAGCGGGGGCAAGTGGCTTCTGAGGCAGTTCTGCTGGGGACGGTGCGGAGATGAGGGTGCACGGGTGAGATGCTTTCAATGCAAACCATAGAATTAAAGAATCCCAGACTGGTTTGGGTTGGAAGGGACCCTAGGTATCATCCAGTTCCAACCCCTTGACACGAGCAGGCATCTCCTCTTTGCACCAGTGCTTGGGGAATAAAGCAAATAATGTTACATTGCAGGTACTGTGACCATCCAGGAAGTCATTTGTTCTGATGGAGAGGCACCGTCTGCCCCAGCCTGAAGGGCACCTGGCAGGGGGAGCAGCCCCCCAAGAGACACTGCTCTGTTTAAGGGGGCTGCAAGGGGGCATCACCTTCACACCAGCCCCTTCCACAGCCTCCACAGTGGGACACTGTGTAAGGAGCAAGCCCTTGGGAGGCACCGTCTGTGCAGGTGAGTGCTGGGACCTGAACCCATCACGCCACAGATCCATGGACAGACCGCCATGCTTGTGTCCTGCTCTGCTGCTGTCTGCTCCCACGGGGCCTAGGGAAAAACACAGAGCCCAGCAAATTGTGTTGTAAAAAGGGAAATAAAGTTCCGTCCTCTTTCACCTCTCTGTAGCATGTACCTGCCACCTCATCACTGCCACCTCCCTCCTGTGTGGGGCCCTTCAAAGGTTCCCTGGTAGCCAGAAAGCATCAAGTACATCAAACGCTTCTGTTCACTGTAACCTATAAGCAGTGTGCTGAACTCAGTGTATTTTTGTCTGAGAAATTGTTTTGTTCTTCCCTGTAACACACTCAAGGTGACTGTTCTTTTGTGTCAGTTGTAGGCAAAGTGCGCTGCATTGAAACTCCTGCCACAGCAAAACAGAGCAGAGCAATTTCAAATCCCTGGGTTTGCCAAAAGTTTTTGCGCCGTTCTGTCACATCCTATACATCAGAGTTTGCTGGGAAAGACTTGGGTTGGGGTTTTTTTCACTGTTCCTGCTCTCTTCTGGAAATACAAATATCGACAGGTCAACTGACACGAGTTATGTTTTGTGTGTTTCCACAGAATGCATGAGGAAGTTCAGTCTTTATGAAACATGCAGTTACTGCAAATAGAAGAGTTAAGCAGTGAAAATGTAACGAGTATTAAATGTAGACCCTTTGGGATGCTTAACAGCTAATTCACCTGTGAGACAAGATCTGCCCTGTGTTCACCAGTGCTGCCATAATTGCATCTTCCAAAGAACTGTAAGCATAGGGGGAGTGGTTTGTAGGTGTAACCTATATGACACAAGACAGGCTTTACACATCACTGGGAGTTACTAATGGACCACCTGAAATTAATTCATTTTCTGTCTTCAGATTCGGTGAGCTGAGCTGTTTCAATGCACATTCCTAGAACACACAATAGGAATCTATCCGGTTAGTCAGTATCCTTGGAAAACATCCACAGCAACGATTTCATCTCCTGCCCCTTGAGCACTGGCACATCCGTGAAGGAATTCCCTCTGTTGCAAAGGTGCAATCCCTTGTATTTGCTGTGCAGCTCACAAGAAAGCAGAGAGGAGCAGCTGTGTTGGACCACAATCAGTGCTTTCCACCGTCACCTGGGTGCCCTGGTGCTAGACCCCAGCCAGCCCCAGCCCAAGCCCTGATGAGTTAAATTGAATCCTGCTGGTGGCACTCACCTTAATTGGTCAAATCACTGATTCTATGTAGGCACTTCTGTGCTCCTTCCAGGAGGTTCAGGCTCTGGTCAGAGGAAGGTTTGCTGAATGTGGAGTCCTCTCTACTGACTTGGGAGCCAGGAGGTTCCTCATCTTCTTTAAGGTCAGTCTTACGTTCTTCAGCTATTTTGAGGTAGTGAATTGAAGGCTGGTTCGCGGCTATAGGAAAGAGAATTAGAGCTGCAGTAGCAAAATGCTGGTTTATACTCTTATTTTGTACTTTTTTATACTCAGATTTGATGCTCTCATTTTCTGTCTCTGCATTGTGTATGTGTTGTGGATGATGTGCATCAGCAAAGGGTTGGCTGACCTGCAGTTCTAGCAGGTTATTTCTGCAATGCTGGTAGCTTGTTTAGAGTGGAAAAAGAAAACTCTGCTGCCTCATGAGTTTTAGAGTCCCTACCTTACTACCCAGAGCCTAGGTTGCAGCGGGATGGGGTCGAAGCTACTCTGATATGAGGAAATAAACTGTTTGCTTCAGCTTAGAAGTGCCACATTTCTTACAGATTTGATGCTGTGTGTCAAGAGAAATGCGTTCGCTGCAGAGGGATAAGAAAACAGCAGATGCAGCGCTCATAGGTAGGAGAAAACCTGCTTCTTTTCTAGAAAACCTAAAGAATTGGAAGCTTTAAGCCTGAAAAGTGGAAGCAAATAGAACTTAAGAGCTAAGATAGAAAGTGATTTGGGAAAGCTGAATTACTGTGAGGGCCTCTGTCCTCTGCTCTGATTGAAATGCTGTTGTTTCTGGGGTGGAACATGGTGCGTGATCAGCAGTTCTGAGGAAGTGCTTTGGTCGGGAGTTAGGTGACAGTACCTGTTTGAAACATCGAAGGAAAATCAGTAGTGGCTGTTGCTAGGCCAGCAGGGGAGCATTGCTGGTGTAGAGAAGTGCCGGGGGGGTGGCAGTGTGCCTCCCGAGCTTGCTTTGGTTGCGGTGTTTTGTGTCTGTTCGGATGGGCTGGTGGAGGTGTGCCTCTGAATGGGTTGTTCTGAACTGTGCGGCTCCTGAGAGGATGTCGTAGGATTTTTGTGAGGAGAAGAGAGAGTCCTCGGGGCTTTCCAAGCTGGGAAAAACTCCTTGAGGTTTATCTCCAAATGGAAGAAGCAGGATAAAGACAAGCAGTTAGGTGTTGACTGCGGTGATAGACCTCACCCGAGTCTGTTAAAGAGTTGTTCCCTCCCCTTTCCTCTGTAGCTTGTGGATAGCATGCAGGAGAGAGCTGAATGGTTTGATACTGTCTATGCCACAAAATCTGGGGTTCTGCTTGGCGCTCGCTGGAGCTGACCTTGTGATGCCAGAGGGTGAATGGCGCCTGAGCCAAGCTCCTGGAGCACACGGTGAAGGAAAACTGTGGTTAAACTCTGGGTGAGAACTATTGGGAATTGTCCTTCTCCCTCAGAACACACCCACGGTTGAGCTGCACATTCATCTGCTTCTGCTACAGAGAAATGCAGCTGCTTTCTTCCTGCATATATTGTTTAATTCATTCATGCTGCTTGTTGGAAACCCCACGTTAAAGTCCTTTTGGGGCACAGTTTGCTTTAAAGAAAGCCCTCTGTGGAAAAGACTTTCCTTTAAATTTAGTACAAGAGTGAAGCCCAGCTAGTTTTATTTATAGACTGGGGCATGAGAGACGTTGAGCTTTGGAGCTCGCTCTGTATCTCTGCTTCTCCCATAAAACCGTGTTTAACATTTTTCTCATCCTTCCAGAGTAAAATTCTTTTATTGCAATTCTCTTTATTTCTAAAATGCAGCCCCTAAAGTGACAAAACCATTGGGCTTCCTTGTTGAATTGTGAGTTGGATTCTGCTCTTGGATGATGTATCCTTGGGTTTGGTTGTTCTTTAATAGATCATGTCTTACATCTCTGTGTTTGTGACAGTTTATATGCCTAAAGGTGTCTTATGTTCCAGATCTGTACCACATGTATGATAAATGCGGGGTGTTATTAATGCAGAAGCATCCGGAACGTCATTGCACAATACACGCTTGTATGAATGGTGAGGAAATGGTGAAATGGTCAAAAATACAACTTCTGGGCAGCCTGGGTGATGAGAAAATGAACAATCTTGGTGTCAGTTCATGTGTTTAATGGGGGGGCGATACTGAGCTGTGGCTTGCTTGGGAAGCCAGCAGTGCCCAGGTGAATGCCAACACGGGGATCATAAATCCTGGTTTCTATTGGTTATTGTAGTTGGATGCAGAGTTTGGAATGGCTTTAAAGTGATAGTGTTTGCTGGTGAAAGGGAGGATGTGATGAACAGGTCCAGCTGTAGAAATTAAAGGCAGAGGTGATTACAGTGCAGAACTGCTGACTTGTGCTGCTGGCAGAGCTCTTGCGAAGCTGAGTGTTTGGCTCAATGAGCCCCAACTCTTAATTACTCTGAGATGAAGCTGAGGGACACTGCTCACTGCTGCTTCTCTTGCCCTGTCACTGGGTTTCACTGTCACTGGGTTTCACTGTTCCAGTCATTCTTTATCCTCGTTGTGCCAGCCCAGATTTAGTGGTCAATATACTTAGGAATCTAGTGTTTCACTGCCTAGATGGTTCACCCAGCTGAGCTTTGTGATGAAGTAAGACTCAAATTCCCTCCAGTGTCAAATCCTATTGTGATCTTTAATTGATTCTCATCCTGGGTTGCTTAAGAGTGGAGTTAAAAAGCTGTTAGTCATAATTTTATAGGAAATACCTTCCCCATGTGAATGAGTGCTGTCCCCTTGTAATGCACCCCAAGTGGCTGAAACTGAGAAAGCCTCCTGTTCCTCAGGAGGAACACTTGCTAAATGCAAGTGCTGCTCTTATTTGAGCCATTTAAAATCACTCTATGGGTGATCTCACTCCATTATTTTTAAACTTCTCGGTTCACTCTATTTAACTTTATACTTCAGAGAAATGGAACTATTTCCCCATCTCATTTATACCAAAGGAACAAAACTGGAGCTGAATAGTAGTCGAGCAAGTTGTGATACAAGTTTCAGGGCACTGAAAGAATCTGGAGTAAAACTGTAAGAAGGGTTTGAGGTGTGTGGGGAAACAGTTGGCACTGTTGTGGGGTTGTAGCCAATTGCTGAGGAATACACTAGTTCTTCCTAGGCTAAGGGCAGTGTACAGCAGTGCAAGGCTGCTCTGCAGGGAACTCCCTGTGTAACCTCAGATGAAGCAGACTGACCATGGGTCTGGGAGCCAGGAGGGCTGCATTCTGCTGGGTTCATGGTGGTGCGATGCCCTCGCCTGCTCTGTTGGCTCTCTGCTGCTGTTTACTTGGCAGCTTCAGACAGGATTTGTCCTCCAAGCTGGGAGCTCTTCCCAAGCATCCTGTGTAGCTCTGGTATTGCATAGCTGGTATAAGTAAATGTAACACCATTTTGCTCCTATAATTCTTTTATCGGTGAGTCTGGAAGCTCAGTTGTTTTTTCAGCTTAAGAGAGTAATTAAATACTAACGCTAATGCTTACAGCCAGTGCTGGAGATGGTTGGTTTCTGAATGTCTTTATCATTTTGGTAATGCTGAAATCACATAGGCTGTGTCTACAAAGTGAGAGGTGCATCCCTTGCACATCCCCAACTGCAGAGCTGGTGTGGGAGCGGGGAGCTGTGGCAGCTTGCTTGGGGAGTTGCCCCATGCTGTTTTTTTCATTGTGAAGGTAGGGAAGAAACTCCCTATGGAGCCTAGGAAGTGTATTGCTCTAGGAAATCTATGTTTTAGGTATTGAGTAAACACTGTTATCCAGCAAGACTGGTGTTTGACCCAGGCACCGTTATTTCTCTTTTTAATACTGTACCAATTGTAAAAGCCTTTCTCTTACACAGGATGTGTATCAGTGCTTTGATATTTTGACTGGGAATAGTCTGTTTGGTGCTTTCCAAAACGCAGCATTCCCTCACCGGAGGTTCTGCTCTTTGCTCTGTTTTAACACAAGTCTTCACAGGAATAAACCCAATGGGAACATGAGTCACTCTGGGAGCAAGCACGTGGGCAAGGTGGGCTCCTGGCTTATAAATGGTACAGTTGTAGGTACAGAAGTGCAGAGGCTGCACTGGTTGGAAAGCTGGCTGGAAAATAGCAGTCGTAAGGTAGACAGACACTTATACAAATATCCAATGGTTTCTATGAATATATATTTGCATTTCATTTTCTAATCACCCTTTTTAAATGGAAATTGGGTTTTAGCTACTTAGCAATTAGTTTATCACTGTCTATGGCAAAACTGAAACTCCCATGGGGTTGCCATAAGCTCTCCTGTAGCCAGTTTGTGAGCTATAAACCTCCTAGTGAAGTTGAAAAGCCTAATGATCTTGCTGCTAGGTGTTGGATGTGCTCTTTGTGCCTTAATAGAAGTATGGAAGGGTCCATCTGACGCTTTGGGTTTCTGAGTGCGAAGACCAGAGCTCTGGCTGCGCTGATACTCATCTCTCTGTTGCTCCCTTTGCTGTATCCTGATACTGCAACCCAAATCTAAGTAGCTTGTTCTTCCACTTTGTAAAATAAACCAGTGCTGTTGTGCGAAAGTGTGATAGGAAAAAGATTTACCTGTCAATCATTCAAACACGCTGCTTTCTCCTCTGAAGTGAGCGGCATCGCTCTGTAGTGTGAGAAGAGCTGGTTAGGAAACATGTCAGTGGCTTCAAGAGTTTTCTCTTCCTCCTTGGAAATGAAACTAAAACCTTGTGAAGTTTAACACTAGAAATCTATGTGAAGGAGAAACAAGAAGTAGCAGCAGGATGAACATGAGCATCTCTGGTATGTCAGAAGCTTTCTCCTTGTTCCTCCATGTGCCCTCACCGCTAAGCACAATCTTGTGTGAATCTTGTGTATGACTCAGGATGAACGAGTGCTTGTAACTGATGGGATGTTGGGGGGCAATATTGGTCAAATCAGTGTTTCCCAGTGATGAAACGCATTTTCAAAAGCTCCCACCCGTCTCTAACCCATGACACTGAAGAGAGAATTACCTGGGCAGCAATAAATGCAATGGGGGAACGGGATGATACAAATTCATGCCTGGTGCAGCTCTTGTCAGCTCACTGAGTTTTACTCGAGGAATGAGGTTGACTCATTCTTCCTGGATACCATCCACCTCTTATGGAAGTCATGGAATTCTTCCTGTTGCGTTTTAACACATGTTCTCACAGTTACTGTCTGCAGTAAGTCCTCGTTAATTTGTAAATCAATGTGAACTGTTGGTTCCTGATGGCTTAAATAATTCGGGGATGGTGCTGGTGGCATTCCCTGGGGTGGGATCTGTGCAGGTGACACCAGTGCCTTGGTGGGTGCTGTTATGATCCCCAAACCCCAGCACAGGCTCTTTGTGCTCTAGTTGTGTGTGTGATTCCACGGGTGGTTTGTGCTGGTGCTTAGTGGGCAAAGGCTTGGGCAGGAGAAGCTGCTTGGGGGGGGGGGGGGGGGGCAGACCTCCCAACCACGGGGCTGCCCCCCCCACTCTGAGCCGTTCTTTTTAAGGGTGTTTTTGTTTTAAAGCTGCTTTATATTAAGTGAAGAAAACATGTTCCTGTCCTGTCGGCTCCCCGTTTGCTCCCATTATGCACCTTTATAAAAGGAGGCAATGGTAACCGAGTTGCCACTGACTTCTTGCAGTTTATCGTGTTCCCCAAAGGAGTTTTACATCCTCAGCTCATTGGATCTTCTTTTCATCTCGAAAAGGAAAATGCGGGGGGGGGGGGGGTTGAAGGCAGAGATGATGCTGCCTTAAAACAGCTTTGAAACCCCAGCAAGTAGTCTGTGTTTGTTTAATGCTGGCAGAGATGCCTCCAGCCATGCTCTGTGTTAAAGTGTTGCTGCTTTAATTCATCCTGCTGTAGATGAATTCTCCCTGAGCGTGTTTTCAGGTGTATTTGTAACAGATAAATGTTCCCGAAGTCAGTGCTTAAAGGAAAAGGAGCGTTTGGAAAAGGGTTTGATTCTTTATTTATGCTGTTTGCTAGGGAGAACTAAAATGTTCTTAATTATGACTTGGGGGTGGGGGGATGCTTGGGAAGCTCTTCCAAAAAGTAATTCTAAACAGTGAAAAAAGAAGAGGGGGGGAACCAGCTCTATGATGTTTTATTTTAATAATCCTTTGCAGGCATGTGAGCCGTTCCCTGAAAAAAACGGTGAGTTTTGGGAAAAGGGCACGAACAATACAGCCTTTAAACCCAAATCTGCAAACTTCTGAGAATATGCCCTCTTATTGAATACACCGGATTTCTCTCCCTAGCAAAGGGGAAGGTTTTGTTCGTTTGGACAGTCTTTGAATACTGTTCTAAAACTTCTTTCAAGTGGGAACTGAAGAGAGAAATGTCAAGTTCTGAGAGGAGACAATCAGTTAGCATCTTTGAGCAGAGCCCCTTGCATGCAAATCAGCCTTTTTGGCAATTTGGGGGCAGTTTAATTGGAAGGTGGAAGCGTCTAAAGATAAGGCTGTAGGGAAGGGGATCGGTGGGGACCCCCCGTGCTCGCCGCGGGTCCGAGGAAGGCGCAGGAGCCCTTGGGGGGGGGGTCCCCATCCTGCTCCGTCCCTCTCGCACCTTGTGCCCCTCTCCCGAGGGGCGGCCCCGGGGGGGTGCTCATAAATAACCCCTTGGCTTAAAGTTTCTATCATTTTCACCTAATGAATTCTGGTTTTCGCCGAGGCTTTCCCCGCCCCCGGGGGCCGCAGCCTCGGCCGGGCCCCGCAGCCCTCGGTGCTGTGTTCGTAGCTCTTGGCTGCGCGCAGACCCTCCTCGGGATTAGTGGTCGGACTCCTCATTTCCCAGAGCCATAAAAGGTCTTGAACTCAATTAATAGCTAATAATTATACACCCAACCCTGCTCCAGCCGTCGTTAGCGGCGGGGGCCGTGTAACCTACGCGGGCTATGGCCCCGTGTGAAGAAGAGCGGGGGTGAAATGGGGTCCCTTCGATACCCCCCAGCGGGTGCTGCCGGGGGTCGGGGCGGCATCAGGGACTGACCTCCCCGGGGCTCCCGTCGGGGCCCTCCGGAGCCGGCAGCTCCGTGCTCAGTGCAGGATGGAAGGTGCAATTCGGACAGGCTTCGTCTCCCCAACATCAAGGAGTTCATTAAAGACCCCCCCTTTCAGGGTCGCGGGTGCCCGGTGCTGGCAATGGAGCTCGCTCCCTGCAGCGAATGTGTCCGAGTTCCCTCGGACCGGGGAGGTCATTAATTTCGGGAAGCAGGGCGGTGTGGGGCGTTCTGATACCTCCAGAAAATAGCGCGTTTCAGCTGAAAAATGTGTGACTGGGAATGACTCGCCCCGTACCCGCTTCTCCTCGCCACCTCCCGCAGGAGGGATCGGTGCGGGAGCCCCGGGAGGGAGAATCCTCTGCCCCGGTCCCGGGGCTTGGGCTGTCCCCAGCGCCGGACCGCAGCGCCCATCAGTTCCATCTCGCTTTCGTTTGGCAAACGTTCTCCGGGCAGAGAGATTTTGATCAAACCTCTCGAAAAATGGCTGTAACGCCTTAATTTCCCTTCATTCCGAGAGCCCATCGGGAGCAGAGCTGCTGTGTTTAGTGCCTGTTCACGGGCTGGCGTTTTAAAGCCAACACTGCCCGATCTTTTACGATTGTAATTACAATAGTGTTCAAGTTAGATATTCAAATGTAAATGTTGCTTTTCCTTTTTCCTTTTTTACGACTTCTTATTTTGGGACTTGAATTTGGACCCGGGGCTGGACCAGCAACGCAGAGTGTAACGAATTCAGAGGAATTCTTAGCGCTGAACATGGGTTTTGAAAAATGCTAAATGGCGATTTACACGGTATTTGTCCATGGCCAGAGGAGCCAGTGTGTTCCTCGAGAAATAAAGGGGAGAAAAACCAGTCTGATAAACTCATTTTGATGCGAAGACCGATTTCGGTGCAGCTTTGGCTATCGGGGCAATGAGCTCAGGACAGGAAGGTGCATGCACAGGCTTTGCGGTGATGTTGACCTTTCTCCCCCATTGATTTAATTGCTAAGGGCACCGTAGAAGTGACTTAATTCTCTTTCCGTGCAAAATGCGGCTGTTTCTGTCCTTCGCGGTTGTGTTCGTTCTGCAGCTTCCCGAAGGTTTTCGTGTTTTAAGAATGATTTTTAAACCAATAAGGAGGCAAATCGGTCTCTTCGAGAAGCCGCTCGGGGCCAGCCCGAGTCCCGGTTTACCGGGAGCGGCCGAGCCCTGGCCCCGATCCGCTCCCTCGGAGGGTCCCACTGCGGGCTCCCGATAGCCCCGTGGGGCCCGGGACTCGCCACCCGCATCCCGGGGCTCCCGTGGGGAGGCTGCAGCCCGCCCTGGACGCTCTCCCTGTGTTCGTTATCTCTGTTTCCCCTCTTCCGCCGGCTCGCCCTGGCCGCTGGTGGAGGCGGCGGAGGCGCTGCCGGGAGAGCGAGCAAACTTTGTCCCGGGTCCTCAAGGGCCCCGGCCCCGCTGCCCCCCGGAGCGGCGGCCCCTTCTTGCCGGTTGTCCTTAACTGCCCCCTTGCGCCGGCACCACGCAGGGAACCGGGGCTTTAAACCGCGTCCGAAAGGTGTTGAAATTCCTTGGCACCGGCGGGGATGAAAGGCGAGCTGCTCTTTGATTGCGTGGATTTAAGGCAGAGCCTAATTACAACGTGGCGGCGGTGTGTGTGCTTCCTCCGCTTATTAATGGCAGATTAGAAGGGAAAAATCCCTAGGGAAGCGTGTGACATTCTTACCGCCTAATCTGTCCGGGGCTCGCTGACCCTAACGGGGAGCAGCCCCATCCTCTGCCCCCGGCATCTTGCGTAGTTTAAAATATTAATTCCTGGTCTAATCTCCCCGTAATGTTGCGCAGAAACAATGAGTAATTGATGCGAGGATCCTTGGGAAGGGAAAGGGGTTCCTCTGCGTGTGCAGCAGCTCCCGGACAAGCCGGACTTTGGCTACCTCAACCATTTTAATCTTCTTTACCGCTTAAAAGTAGTTGTGCCTAACAGCTCCCAAAGCACCTTTTCCCTTCCCGCCCCCAGCTGCTGAAGGGGTGGGTGCCAGCCCCCGAACCCCCACCTCCTGCGAGCCCGGGGTGGGGGGAACCAGCCCCATCTCGGCGGCTTCCAACGAAACGGCTGCGGGAGGCTCGCACGCCGGGCTTCACCTGGAGCGTGTTTTCTAAAGCTGCTTCATGAAGTACCCGGGAACGTGGGGCTTTGCAGGGAAAATGCCAGGGAACCCACCCGTAAATTACAGCCGCTCCCCTTAAGGAGCTGCCCTGACCCCCCCGGATCGCATGTGGCACGCTGCAGCCTTCGTGTGTTGAAATGTATATTAGCTGGGCAAGGAAGCAGAGCCGGAGGTGCAAACAGGCGCAAGGGCCGGTGATATAAACCCCGAACAGGCGCTTTCTCGGTGCCCCGGGTCCGTCTCCCCACCATGCGTGTTCCCCACGGCCCGGGGACCGGCTGCTCTCTGCTCCAGAGGGCACCGTGACCGGGGCTCGGCTCAGAGGCGGCTGCCTCCGGTGGAGCCGTTTTCCCCTTCCGCTGTCTTCCAGCTTCGCCCTGGGGAACGAACCACGCCAAGTGCCCGAGCTCCAGAGTGGCTGCTTGGGCCGGGTCCTTGGCCGAGCCGCGAAGCTTCCCGGCCCCTCGCCTTCCTTCCCTCCCTTTACACTGATTAACTTGCCACCCTGCCTGGGACCGACCCGCACTCGGGCAGGTGCGGGGCTCTCCGTGCCCCCGGGCCGCACACCTCGCTCCGGGGCCCGGCTCCTTCCTGAAGCGCACCCGGGCACCGCTGCCTGGGGCCTGCCCGCCTCCTGTCCCCGCCGCATTCCGGGCTCGAAGCGAGCCGGTGCAGCGGGGCCCGCTCCCGGGCTGCTGACCCTCCCTGTGCCCGGTGCCGCAGGGGCCCCGCTGGCGTCGGGGGAGGCAATGGGTCCTCTCACGGTCAACCGCCGGCACCCCCTGACCCCTTCCCTTAAAAATTCGTTCATTTTCCTTTTATCCTTTTCCCCCCTTTTGCTTTTCCCCCTTTTCCTTCCGAACGCTGCTCCCGGCCCGGCCGAAGGGAGCTGCTGTGCCCGGTGGCGGCGGCTCCGCTCCGGCCCTGCAGCGAGTGTGAAACGCTCGGGAGGAGACCGCGGGGAGCCCGGGCCTCGGCTCGGCCGCGCTGCTGCCGGCACAGCGGCGGCTTTTCGTTCGCTTCTCTGCGGCTTCGTTTGAGAAGCCTCAGTTAAAGCAGGGGGGCACCCTCTGGTGCTCCCCGAAAGCGTTTTGCGTCTCCAAAATATCTGCGAGCGGGTCCCCCCGTGCGTGCTTATTTACCGTCGGAACCGTTGCCTGGGGGGGAACTGGATGCTATAGGGTGGCAAGAAAACAAAAGCCGGGTTTAGGCTGCGCAGGGGGGGCACCGGCTGCTCGGGCCCTCAGTGCCCTGTATTTTATTATCCGTCCTCCCGGGGCAGCCGCCGGTCTCCCGGCTTCGCTCTGCTCCCATTTTGAGCCAGCGCCGTGGGCTAAACCCCGCTGGAATAATAGGGAGAAATAACCCGGGGGGGGGGGGGGGGAATACATTTTTCGAGCCGAAATGATTCTGTCCTGTGAGGAGGGATGCGGGAGATAGCGAGCGCCCAAGGTCGTTGGAAGAAGTATTTCAGTGCATTGGGAACATTAGGGCTCCTGTTTCAGCGGGGAAGCTCACAAGAGCTTGTTTTTCCGACCTCGGGGTGCCCGCCGCGCCGTGAAACGGCGTCCTCGAGGAAGGAATTCACGGGCACCATGTCAACATTTTAGGCGACACGTGGCTAAAGTTCCCTTCAACCCTATTTATTTTATTTGGACTCCTGCTCCACCACCCTTCCCCTGCGCGCTGGCTCCCAGGTAGCGCCTGAAAGGGCCCTGCTCCCAGTCGCAATTAAAGAGTTTATTGAGGAGGGGAAAACCGGTAATTAGCAGGAATATTCCCCCCTCCCCGGTTCCACCTGCAGGGCAGGAGCGCAGCTGGCAGAATGGCTTCCAGCAGCGCCCTGGCGCACCCACACAAGTTCTGCTTTGGTTTTTGGTTTTTCTGTGCAATGCCCTCCACCGGAGAGGGCTCCGGTTGTGCTGCTCGCCCAGCCCCGGTGCCGGTCAGCAGCACCCCGAGCTCAGACCGGAGCTCCCGGTTATTTTATTGGAGGTTTATGAAGGCGCGCTCTTTCTCTCTCGCTCTCTCCATATTAATCTCATTAAATCCTACCTTTCAACCTTCTTCCGTGACCATCTGACCTGGCCACTTGAATTAAAATAGTGCTTTTCTCCGCAGTCAAAGACAGCACATCAATCATCGGGCTATTTACACTTCGCTCCCTCCTTCAAAGCGGCTCAGCCCGGCCGCTCTCTGCCTCCGCTCCCGGGCGGCAGCCGCGTCCCGCAGGGCTCCCGGGGGGCTTTTCCCTTCCTCGCCCCTCTCCTGGGTGTCCGGGCGGCTCCCGGCTCCCTTGGGAGCGCTGCCCGGGACCGCTGCTTCCCACCTGAAACGCAGAAGAAAGCGGCGCGGCACTCGCGGAAGCTCCGCGCATCCCGACCCGGAGGGGGAACCCGGCTCGGGCGGCGTGGAGGGGAGCCGGGGGTGGGGGGTAGGTCCGCGGAGGGCCGGGACGTTCCTATACAGACAAAGCGGCCGCGGAGAAGGAGCGCGGCTCCCGCCGCCCGTGCGGAGCGGGGAGGTCCGGTAGAGACGCGAGAAATGACGGCAAAGCACAAAGCGTAAATTCGGTTGTTTGGGAAGTTCCGCACCCGCCTGAGCCGAGGGGGGCCCGGGGGAAACCGGGGTGACAAGGGAGAAAATAAAGACAGGCACGGACGAGAAGTTACTGTGAAGAAATAGTTTTCAGGTTAAAATATAAAAGCATGTAACGTAGGTACGGTTACGAGATGACAGCCATTAACAAACTCTCTACAGCATTGCGATTTAGTAGTAATAGTAATAATAATAATATAACGATAATCACCTCTTTATGGGATGGCACCTTGATCCTTAAATATTGTCCAGTGTGTAAGGTCAGTGTGCGGAGGGTTAGGAGCTGAGAGGGCTGATTTTTCTTAAAGGGGCAGATCAGGGGAAGGCTGGGATGGTGCTGGGAGAGAGGAGGGGGGAGAGATAAGTGGTGTGAGGAAGAGGATAGGACAAGGAAAGAAAAAAACGCCAACAACCGCAAACCACCCCGATGATGATGAATACATTGGAAAGTTTTTTTGGCCGCGGTGAGGGTGTCAGATTGAATGCTCTGTGCGCATGTGCGAAGGTGTCCAAACTGACAATGCTTGGGAGATGAAGATAGTGTGTAGCTGCTTCTGGGCTCGGGGAGGAGGAGAGGAATCCGCCAGCCGACACGATGAGATCCAAGGCGAGGGCGAGAAAACTGCCCAAAAGTAGGTCCTTTCTCTCCCTTCTTCCGCGTCCCCCCGCGCCGCCGGGCGCGGAGCCGGGCCGGGGGCTACGCGGGGCTGCAGCCCCTCTTCCTCCCTCCCTCCCTCCCGCCCTCCCTCCCTTCCGCGGCCGCGGCCAAGCCGCGCTGCCCGCCCCGGTGCGCGGAGAGCGGGCGGCCCCGCGTTCCTCCGCGCTTCTCCGCGCCCGGGCGCGCTTCAGCGGGCGAGCGGCGAGCCGGGGCCGGGGGGAAGCAAAGCGAAAGTTCCGTGGAAGTTGACGAAAGGGGACAGCAACTTTTTTTTTTTTTTTTTTTTTTTTTTTTTTTCCCCTCTCCGGGCTCGCCTCGCTCCAGCTCTTGTGAAATCCTGTTCCTGGCGCCTGAAATAGTGGGCGCTCGAGGTCTGCGTTTGGCATCTGCCTGCGAGAGAGCCGGAGAGGCGCAGTGCTTTGGGGGGGGGGGGGGGGGGAGGGAGGGAGGCAGCCCGGAGGGGGGGGTGTGTGTTGGGGGGGGGGGGGGGGGGCACAGAGGAACCCTTCTGGACTCGGGAACAATTATCCGGGAGAGGGAAGGAAGAGAATTTGTAGGGGAGGAAAAAAAAAATGGATCCGCTCTCAGTGAGGGGCTTTGGAATCGCAGGTCCAGAGGGAGGACGATGCTGGCGCAGCTCGGGTGTCCCGGCCGGGGGCTCGGCGGGTCTGGGGGAGGGGGTGATGGGGGGAGTGTCTTTAATTTTTAATTTCTTAAAATTGCACTTGCGCCGGGTTTGGGGGGGGGGGGGGGATCGCAGCTCCGGAGCCTCGCGCGGCGCTTCCCGCGCACCCGCTTCCCTGCTCCCTTCCCCGTGCTTCCTCCAGCGGGGTTTCGGCGGAGCAGAGCGCGGCTTGGGCAAGGGCACAGCGCGGCGGGCTTGGACCGGCTCCCTCCGTCCCCTCGCCGGTTCACGTCGTGCTGGGGCAGCGCAGGGCCCCGGTGCCGGTGCTGCCCGCCCGCGCTCTATTTAGCGTTGTTATTGCTACCATTATTATTTAGTTTCTGTTTCGCTCTGGCTCTGTACGAAATAATCCAGAGGCTGCACAAGTTCCAGCGCAGCCCGAGCTCGGCGGAGCCGCGGCCCCGCTCCGGTTAACCCGCCGGTGCGTTCTCCGGGACTCCCCTGTCGGTGTGGGTATGGGGGGGTCCCCGCTGTCAGCCCGCCGGTCCCGGCGCTGCGGGTGCCCTGTCGTCAGAAAAACACCGTTTTGGGGCGAAATCGAAGCGCGGTGTCGGAGCCCGTCGCGGCTCCGCAGCTTTGCTCGCTTTAAAAACCCGTTTTATCCCCCTCTCCCCAAGGCTCACTTTGCCTTCGTGCGGCTCGGCCCGGCCCCAGTGACACCGGGCACCGCCGGCGGCACGGGCGCTCGGGGCCGGGGTGTCCTGCGGTCAGCGCAGCGCTGCGGCGCGGTTCCGGAGGTTTTCTTCCAGTTAATGCCGGTTTTTTTCTTTATTTTTATTTATTATTTTTTAAGTAAACACGCTTCAAACGGCCCCGTTCAAATAACTTTTTTTTTTTTTTTCTTAAGTCATCGCTTGCAGTTTTAGGTTCTTAAAGAGCAAAACAATTTTCAGCGCTCTCCTGGCTGGGCAGGCGAGGTTGAATAGAGCGGAATAGTGGGTTTTTTTCTCCTTTTTATTTTTTTTACCCTTTATTTTCAGCCCGTTTTTTCCCCTCGTTCTCTTTCTTTTCGCTCCGCAAAAGGCACGGGGGCTTTGCCGGCGTGCACCGCCTGGCCTCTTCCCATGAGCTTTCCCCGTAAAAGGCTCCCGCAGCTTGGGGACCGACAGCTCTCCAGTGCCGGGGCAGCCGAGGCGCTTGGGGGGAGCGGTGGGAGCCCCTGTCCCGGGAGCTGCCGAGGGGGAGCAGCGGCCGCCGGGTGCGCGGTGCTGCGGGAAGGCGGGTTGGGAATGCTGAGCCCTGGTTAAAATCAGGTGTTTAACACAATACAAGGCCCAACGGTTTATGGGGTTTCAGCTGAGGATTTTTTTCGGGATCACAGTTCAAAACAGTAGTCCAAAGCTAAGGTTTCAATATCCCAGGAGCATGTATTTGCAGAGCAGATTAAACTCGGACACGAGGGTACGGATGGCGGTGTGCTCACACCGGCAGGGCAGCGAGGACCGCGGTCCCTACACACACCAGGGGTGCTCCGGCCTCCCCCGATGCCCGCCCGGCCGTCGAGGGGTGCGTTAGAAACAGGGGCCGCTGCAGAATTCCGTTTCATTGGGCAATATTTTAAGCAGATGTGAGGCTCCCCCGGGAATTCGACTCTGTTACCTGGCTCGGAAGGGGATGAACGCGTGTGAGCGCCGGGCTGCGGCTTGCACGGGCGTTCTCGGTAGTTTTCACCGGGCGAGAGGCAGGTACCGGTGGCGGGAGCTGGTTTCGCTCAGCCCCGGGTGGGAGTCCCCAGCGACGGAGGCTCGGCCGGGGTGCGAGGGGGGCACCGGGCCTCCCACTGCACCGGTGCCCCCGGGGGTGCCAGGGGTTCCCCACGGCTCGGCCGGGCCGGCGGCCTCGTCCCGTGGCGGGAGGAGGAAGCACCGGTGGCTGGGAAAAAGCCGTCGGCCTCCGTCCGCGCCGTGAGCCGGGGGAAAGGAGGCGAACACGCGGGTTTGGCGCTCCCGTTTAAAGCAAATTCGTTTCCTTTCGAAATCTCCGAATTGCGTTTGCAGGGGAACAAACACAGCTGCGAAACGCGCGGATGCGTTGGAGCTCAAACGCTGAATAGATGTCCGTGCTGGAGCAAACGGCGGCCCGAATTGCTACCGGCCCGTTTGCTTCTCGTTATTAGGAAGCTAAAGCTTCATGGATGAGGGCTCGGGCAGAGCTGCTGCGACGGGAACGCGGTCCCGGGTACCTGCTTCTCGGGTTAGGACCCGCGGGGAGCGCGGGACTGCCGGGGACGGTTGTGTTTTAATTAAGGCTGTCGAAGCGGCGGAGGGAAGGGAGCGGGAGACGGGGGCACCCGGGACCGGAGCTCTCTGCGGGCGGCTGCGCCGCTGCTGGGTGTTGGAACACGCCGAGGGCGAAAACGTGCCGCGATTTGGGGTGTTCGGGGGGGTTTCTACATCCCCAGCTCCGCCGCCGCCCCTGCCCTGATCCTGGGGCCGGCAGCAGCAGCGCGATCGCAACCGAATGGCCCCGCAGCCGCTACCGGGCGCAGGGACCCGCGCTGCCGCCCGGCCCGGCGGCGGCTCCCGGTGCGGAGCTCCCGGTGCTCGCCTCCCCCCCCCCCCCCGGCGGCTCCCGGTGCGGGGCAGGTGCGGAGGCCGGTGGGTCCCCTCTGCCGCCACAGCAGCGCCTTCGCCATCCCCCGCCCTGCCCCGGATCTGTTCAATTAGGCAATTAGGGATGCTGGGCGGATGGGGGGGGGGGATCCGCTAATTAAGGGGATGTGTAATTAGCGCTTCAACAGAAATTACCGAGGAGTTCAGAGGAGTTTACTCTTAAAAAATATATAGCTAAATCCTACAAATAGCTCGAATCAGTTCCCCACCCTTCCCACCTGATTTATTGGAGAAAGCACAGAGAGAACAACTCCAAAGCGCTTCCTTGTCCCTTTCCCAGGAAAAAGCTTGGCGGATGGGATGAACAGACTGGTTATTTGTTGTGGGGTTCTCCCTGGACCTGCCCGCAGAGCAACAGGGTTAAGGTGCCAGTGCTGGAGGAGATGCAGGAATGAGGGGTTGAATTTTGGCCTGCAGCGCAGACGGTGCTTGTGGGTGTCTGTGCAGCAGGCGGGTGAGTGCGGGTGATGCTTATCCACGTGTGTTTACATCACGGGGCGTTTGCATGTGCATCTATAAATGTAAGTTTATAAAGTGCATTGAAGATTGGTCCGTTACTCCAATGTCACCGAATTCCCGTGTCCTATAAACCCCCCATACTGATACAAAACATCTCTGTGCAGATGCATTTATCGAACCGACAGCGCGCGTACAAAGGTCTCGTAACACATGGTAAAATCACAGGCACCGTGTGATCACAGCCCCGTGCATTGTGTGCTGAAATTGTGGCTTGTGTTCGAAAAACTTTGTGTAGCAACAGCTAAAGCTGCTTTATTTTTAGGCGTTGTATTGGAGCTGCAGCACGAGTTCAAGTTCAGCAACAGAAAATTAGGTCTTTAATGAGCTAAGGGAGGGGATTAAACCAAGTATATTTCTAAAGGGTGCTATTAAAAATACCAGGTGAAGACACTGAGGTCAGAACGAGCAAAGCATCGCTCTTCTGATCCCCCACAGACATTGTCCTGTGTTCAGTTGCATGTTATTGATATGAGATGACTTGGAAACGGGCAGGACTTGGAGCTATCAAACAGGAGACAGCCGAATGCACCCAAAACACACACAATCTTCACTTGCTTCCAGGCAAAATGCAGAGCTTGGATTTCACAGCACAGGAGCAGCGTAATGCATCGCTGTTGGTCACTGTAATAATACCCAGCCCCTGAGTCGGAGGTAGCCGTTCCACTGCCGGTGCTGCAGGACTGCTCCTGCCTGCTCTGGGTTTACACCTGCCTCCACCAGCCACACCGTGCCTGCACGCACATCCCAGTTGTGAACACAGCACCGGAGGGGAAGGACGAGGGGATGTTCTGGAGAGGGCTGTAGCCTCTGCGGCGCGGCTGCGTTCATTGCTGTTTGTAAAGCACCCTGAGATCCTCAGAGGGAAAGGCCCTACTGAGTGAAAAGTATTATTATTGTTATTATGCTATGATTATTATAGCGTCGATATTTCAGCAGAGCTCTGTACTATTTAATTCAGTGCTTCAAAGACAAAGGCCTGGAGAAGTTTGCAAACATTAAGGAGGCAAAGCTCAGGAGCCACCTTGACGGTGGGGAGTGTGTTGGGAGTGCTCCGGCAGAGCTGGGACGTGGAGGCTGCCTGTGACAGGATCAGGGAAAGAGCCCACAGCTTCAGACTCGCCTTTGCCTTTCGAACTGTCAAAGCTGCGTTCTCTGTTGGTTATCTTTGTTCTTTTCTTTTTTCCTCCCCCTGTTGCAGTAAACTTCTGGTGTGTGAAATTGTTTAGTGCAAGAAAACCCCGCACTTCCAATCCAGGCCTGTGCAGCGCTGACGGCGTGCACGGCTGCGTGCGCTCGCTGCGGGCCGGGGCGAGCTCATGCTTTGTTCCCCCAGCTCGATGGCTCTCCGGTTCTTACGGGATATGTTTATTTTTTCCCGTTGGAGACGATTTAAGTGATAAACTCGTGTGGTTCTGCGTGCTGACTGCGGGGACCGGGCTCTCAGCTCGGCGATGCTTTTCTCATGCCTGTTTCCCCATAGGTATTTGTAATCCTGTAGGGGTAAATAATATCAATAAACACATAAACACGCCGTGTCTGTCTGCAGCGCGGGATGAAGACACGTGAAGGATCCCTGCAAACGCATTTGTTTCCACTCTCTGCTTAACAGCCTGTTGATATGTCACTACTCCGCAGCATTCCACACCAAAATTACTGCTGGTTTCTGGGCTTAAATATCCCCCCCTCCCCTTTATTTTTCTGGAGGAATTTCAGGTCAGGGATGTCGTAGTGGGAAAGATCTACGACCTTATTCCTTCTTTTATTTTCCTAATGGATTTTCATGCCTCACCGCTACCTCCTCACGGGCTGTTTGTTTTCATTTTTATTGCAGTAGGTTCTGCGTTAGGCAGCGTCCGAATCTGTAACGGGGCGTCCCTGTCCTTGGGGAGGGTTTTTTTCCCCCCTTCTCTTCACTCAGTGAATGATGTGATCGTCTTCGCTAATAAAAATGAAATATGACTTTTGTCCGTGGAATAAGGGTGCTTCTTGGTGATTGTGAGTGCTCATACCCTGAACGAGCAGCTTTTTTTCTCCTTCTTTTCATAATGGGGAAGAAATTTCCCTACGGTGAGGATCATGTGTGCTGGCATTGGTTGGTAGGGCTGGAATCTGAACTCCTTTTCCACGGGGTAAAGCGTGTCTGTGCAGAGGTTCCCACTCACTGTCGCTCTGTTCAGCAGCGCTTGGTGCGTAGGACAGTGGGAGAAACGAAAGTTGCCATTCAGAGGGTGGATGAGCTTTCACCCCAGTGATGTGCTTTGCCCAGATTTACGACATGAAGTTGATAAAGCATTTTTTGCTGTGCCCCTGAACCCACTTTTGTGCTTTGGGGAGACATTTTCCAGGTGAAAATGGACTGAGACAGCCAAATTGTTTCCAGTAGGCCACAGAATAATGCTGCCGTCACGGGAAATGTTGGGCTGTGTTGAGCCGGCGTGGGAGGACTTCACCTTTCCTTAACCACCCGCTGGTTGTAGCACGATGGACAGCACTGGGGGCTGCTGGACCTCCAGAAAGAAGAGACTGTGTGAGCACGGTGTCAGGCTCAAACAGACCGGCCGGTGGTTTATTTCTGTCTCGATGGGTTTACGTCTTTCAGGTGCTCTGCTTTAAGGTGCTATTTTGATGGGGTAGGATTTTGGCTGCTCTGTTTTCTTTGGCTCGTGAACCCTCTTGCCAAGGCTGAGACACACACAATGCCCCGGCGTCAGTTATTGGGATCAATTTAACCATCATTACTAGATAACGCTGTCAGCCCGTTTGAGACCCGTATTTGTTTAATAGTTAATGTTCTGCGCGAAATATTGAGGGTGGGGAGAAGTCAAACTGCAGTGAATGCTCTGCTTATTTTATATCCACTATAACTATTTTTGTCCATGAAAATTGGCTTAATTATATCAATGGAATGTTTCTTTTTCAATTCTGTATGCAATTAGTCCATCTTGCTGGCTGCAATTTATTTTAATAAAAAAATAAACCAGTGGCGTGTTCAGTTCCTCATCCCCTGGGGACAAATGCGATTGGTGTGTTTAATTTCATTAACTACAATGCGGCCTACTGGAAAAATGTATAAAATCAGCTTTATACAGCTTAAACACTGGCATTTGAAACAAATCATTACTGCATTAGCTGTCACACTGGTAATTCTAGAATCCAAGACAAAAATATTATAGCTGTTTTTATAACCCTCTGCAAATACACTTAAAATAATTTGTAATCATTTTTTAAACATGCCCTGATGTTTTCAGTTAAAATATCTTATCGCCACCAAGGAGGGTTGGCTGTTCGTTATCCTGGGGATGCTTTATGGAAGGATCCAGGGGTTGCTTCCCCTATGGAAACTCCTCGCCTGTCTGAAGCTCCCCGGTTTGGGGACGGGCTGTTTGAGAGGAACATGCTTCCCGTGTTCCCTGTGCTGCTTTGCAAGCCTGGCTCTGGGTACGGTGCGTGCAAGGAACAGCTTTTCCTAGCAGTGCAGCCTCAGAATGTTACTAAATTCATTGTTCTGGCTATTACCTCCCCCCCAGCCCCGTCCTTCCTTTCCATCTACCCGGTGTGCAACACCTTGAAGTAGTTCCGAGTATTCCTTCAGCGCGGAGTGTGTCTGTGTCCCTCTCCTGGTTTGCTCCTGCACAGATTCCCGTTGTGATTGCGGGAGGTGGTAGCAGGGTCCAAGCGCAGCCTGTCCCCGGCAGTGCGGGGCTCAGAGGGGCTTCAGCCCAGGCTGGGGGGGGGCAGAACTTGGTGCCTGAGCTGGCTCCCAGCGGCGTGGTTCATTAGGGTGGTTTTCCAGACACTGTGCCTTAGCCCCAGCAGTGTTCTGGACCAGGCTGGTTAACGCGTGTGTGTCTCACATGTGAGTGCACACGGTATTGGCATGTGTAGTCAGTGCCCAACGCGTGTGCCTGGTTCTCTGCTGTGAAAACCGAGGTTAAACGGGCAAAACTCGGCCCTTGTTTTTAAAAATGAGAGGCCAGATCCTCAACTGCTGTAAATCAGCATCGACACCCATGAAACTGCTTTTCACCAGCTGAGGACATGGCCAAGAGATTCTGTGTGTATGTGCATAACATGTACAAATATTGGTATGTGGCTGGGTTAAGGGGATTCACTTATAGCATCTGCAGATCAATGTCCGATGGAGGAATGTAGCTTAGCTTTGTGTTGGGGTTTTTTCCTTAATTTGTGGAATGATCAGTGATATAACCTCAGCATATTTTAGACAGATTGCTGTTTTCTGGAGTGGCATGGACTTCCTTTCCAAAGAAGCCATATACAGAAGATGGGCCATTCTGGACATGAGCCATCTGTTCCCCTGCCTGCTCTGTGCTCGTTTCTTTCCTTCCCCCCCCGCCCACTGCTGTCATAAACAGTAGTTAATTTTCTTTTCCATATCTTTAACTTTATAGCAGCGGTGTTTTGGTAGATGTGATATCGAGTTATTGTTTTATTGGTATTGCAGGGGAAAAAAGCAGCTTTATTTCCTACCTGATACAGAATCACTTCAGGGGGGCTAAAGAACCTCAGTGCAGTTTCCCTCATCAGGCTGAGGGAGCAAGGGGGCCAGCGGGGAGGTGGAGGTAGTGCAGAGAAGCACACAGCGAGGGTGGGAAGGGGATGTGGCTGTGTGGGTTCTCCTGCCTTGCTCCAGAGAGCCCAGCCCTGCTCCTGGGCTCCGTGGGTTGTGAGGGGAAGGCGTAGGATGAAGGAAGAAAGAGGCTTTTCCCTTGCTGCTGCCACACCTTCCGTGCAGAGCAGCGTTACCTGAATGTTAAGCGCAGGATGAGGCTCTGGCCGGCCCTGCGCCAGCTGTATGCATCCAGCTGTAAGGGCAGCACTGGGTTTGCTGCCCGTAAGGAATCGGGGAAGTTGGATTGCGAAGTTGTGCTCAGGAGGTGGAAAGCTGTATCCCTGCACAGCACTGGAACTGGGGTCACAACAGAAACCCCACCAAGGTTTGGGAGCATTGTTACACCTGGGCAGGGACTGGGCTGAGATGCAGGAATTAGGGGGGTTTTGCTAAGCTGATGAACTCATCAGCTTTACCCTCAGCTACTTCACCTGTGGAAGGGGAGGGATATCCCTACCTGGGTAAGTGCCTTGTCAGTGATCCCTGGGTAGTTCCAGCTCCCGCTGCGGTCACTGGGATGGGTTTGCTGAGTTTACCGCATCAGGCAGTTTTCTTCTTGTTTTGCAAGTTTCAGTTTTGGCTGAAAATCTTGTCTTCCATCTCAGATGCTGAGGACGAACACTGCTGTTTGCACCCAGCCTGGCATTCTCCTCCGGTCAGGCTAGCGTTTAGGGGGCTTTATTTCCCGCTGGATGGACCTTTTGGGCTCAATCATGTAACTGATTTTTAAATGGCCGTGCTTCAAGTTCACAATGTAGAAAATGGCTTTAGCTTTTTTTTCCCTGTTTATGGAAAAGGGCTGGTTTCTTTTTATATTTTACTCCAGAAACGTGACCTGAGGAGCACGCACCACTCGCACATGAGCATGTATTTTAGTTTAGAATTATCACATAGGAATAAAATAAATTGAAATCCCTACATGGCACAATAGTCGTATTTAGGAAGCAGTTGATACCTCATGGGGAACTCTGAAAAGCCCTCTGCTCAGAAACAGTTCTGCTCATATATCCCATAGTTAATGAATAAAAACCAGATCCTTGTTACTTTGGGAGTTCTTAAATTCTTCCTGCTAGAATACTCTGCAAGTATTTATCCAGATACAGCTCAGGACGGGATTTGGGTCTTTGTCTCCTGTTCATGATAATATCTATTAATGAGGGCTTTTAACAGCTGCTTAGTAACAGCAGCTGAAGGTGAGCTGCAGGAAATCCAGGTTAACCTCATGGCTGTGTCCTGAAGGAGATTCCTGAAGAGCTACTGGTGCTTCCTCAGCCTCTTGGAGACGTGTGTTTTCCCACTACAGTATCTGGGCAGCTGAGGCCCCTTAGGTAAATCCTGGCACTTCCGCAACTGTTTTGGTGTTTGGGTTGTGATTCTCTATGAGGAAATAAAAGCCTGATCCTGAAGCACTGTCACCATCGCTGTTAAACCAGGCCTCCCAAAGCTGGCCATCTGGGTGATGTTAGAGGCCTGCCTGGTTCAAAGTGTATTTCATTTCCTCTCTGAACTCAGGTGCTGCTTCTGAGCTCGCACTCCAGATAAACGGGTGTCTGTGTGCGGTGCTTCAGTCAATGTGCAGATCTCGGGGTCCTGGGGGAGGGCAGAGGCTTGGTGCAAAGTCACACACGCAGGCTCCAGCCCTCTCCATGAAGTTTCTTGTGTGATCCAGGAGCCGATACCGCAGTGAAGTATTGACTGGTGGAATGGCGCTGTCTGTTCCAGCAGACCAGGACAAGAGCATTTGCCACCCATCCGTAAATCTGTTGGTACCCCATGACAGTAACTGGGGCGTTTTGTGGCTTGGTGTCAGAGCGTTGTTGTTCAGCAGTTTGTGACCTCATTCTTGAGGTGTGAACCAGAGAAACGTCCTGCTGCAGGATCCATTCTATCCAGTGTCTCTCCTGTTTGTCTCTGGCATGCATCTGGGTGACTGCATCATACTGGGGAGTTTTGCTTCTCGGCATGACAGTTGTGGATGCAGAACCTGCCTGGCTGCTCCGGGGCAGCTGAGTTCCTGTAGGTCAGTAATTCAGCCTTAATCACATGCCTGGAGACTGAACAAAGGGCTGGGAGCAATGGTCCTCCCTGTCCTCCGTACCTAGAGACCTCCCCATCATTCCCTGGAGAAGCTAGAACTCTAATAAGTGAGGTGAAACAAGAACCTATGGAAGATTGCTCAAGCATTGCTTTGCTTTGGAACCCTTCTTTCTTTCCTCATGAAAATACCAAGGGCATAACAGAGCAAATTGAGGCTCAGGTCTAACTCAAGACCAGGAAACAGGAATTCCACAATGGAAGTTTGCCTTTAACCTCATGTAACTGATGGCCTCATCAAAGGCACCTTCCTCATAGCCAGACATTTGCCCTTAAAAGTCTGCATGGCGTCACTGCTCAGAATCTGGAGCCTGCTGAAGTTCAGGGTAGTCTTTCCATTGACTTTGCTGGACTTTGGAGCAGGCCCTCAGGCACTGAACTCTTCAGGACATCCACTATTTGCATGTAAAGATTTTTCCTTATATCTGAGTTTGTAGGTAACACTTGTTAATGATTAGCTACCAAGGGTCTGGTATAAGATATCCCTGTTTCCAGAGATGAAATCAGCCCTGCCTTTGTCTCTGCTTCTAAAGTCCTTTTACTGATGTGACCTGGCTTTTAATATATTGATCAACAAATGTTGTTGTTTTAACCTGTAATTTGAAGAGCCACATTCCTGATCCTTCCCAGCCTGAGGAATGTGTATTTGCTGCCCCTTCAGAATCCTGCCATAAGTGGAATAATCCCATTCCGTAGTCACATTTCAGTAATTGAAGACTGAAGAGCCAGCTCTGAGGACTTCCCTGGCAATAGATGCTGTGTATGTCTAGTTCGGGGTGGCAAGCTGTAACCATGTAAGGGCGCTGCTCGTGTTGGGAATGACAGATTCTCTTCAGTTCTTTCAGTGGAATTACATCCCACACGTCTGAAAGGAGAAGAAGCCCTGAAAACACAAAGCTCTACCTGCAGGTTTACCTATCTAGAGACTAAACATTGGAGGAGTGGTCGCATAGAGCGTTCCTGTGCCTCCGTGCTCCCTTTGGAACAACAGAAAAAAGCACTCTTGAAGAATTACGGAATTCTCCTTGCAGTGTCGGGTTCCGAGATAATGATGTGTCTGTGTGTGAAAATATTAAATTGCAATAACATGCAGAGTGAGTGGCTTTCTGAATGGGGTATTCAGTTCACAGCTTGGACTATACATAAAGCTAGTGAGTGACAGAATACAAATGGTGTCATAAAACATCAGGGGAATTTACAGCCAGTCTGTCTTTTTGATCTGTGTTCTATCTCTGGAGCGCTCTCGATCTATCTTTAGTTAATGAAACAGTTAAACAGATTTAATTATTTATCACTGTTTAATGTCAGGAGTTATCAAAACAGATTACGTCCCCCCCTTCCCCACACACACACTTAAAGGTATTGCAAGAACTCTGAATTGTATGTGCTAAAGTCTGGGATGTTTCCTGTTCAAAGATAATGCTTTTAGAACGCATCTCTGCATGTCCGTGTTTTTAGATTGCAGTTGTTTGGTGAAAGCAATTGGAGCCTTTCATTTCCTTGCATGAGAAGATGTTCATTTCTGCAGCTTTGCTTGCTTCTTACACAAACTGCTCCTATGCAGGAAAGCCAGGGAAATAGGAATTCAGTCTCTCTTAAGGTGAGAAATGAAGTAGAACGGAGGGTGTGAGGTGCTACAGCCAGGCTGAAAAGCCACTCCACGAGTCCCTCTGCTCTGCCCGTCCTCTGCGCCGGGGCATCAGCCCCAGCAGGGTCTGTCGAGCCCCTTCAGTGGTCATGTCTAAAGCCTGAGCACACCACGTGTCCTTGTGGCGTCCCACTCTCTGGGTCCTCTCACACGTGCACACAGGTGTATAGGGTGTCTCTAAAGAGACCCTTGGAGCTGATGCCCCTCCGGGAGCTGCGGATCCTCCCCCTGACCCGGGTATCTCTGGTTTCCCAGGACGGGAGGTTCTTGCCTTGCCCCCTGCTCTCCTCTCCCCCCAGCAGAGGTGTTAATCGGCACCCTCTGAAGGCTTCCTTGGGCTGCTAAAAGCCGCTGTTTGTTACTGAATCTCATCTGCTCATTCTGGGCTGGAGGTAGGTGATGGGGATCCCCCTCTGCCGTGCCACCTGGGTCTCCTCTGTTGGCAGCTGGAATAAGAAGTCATTCTTTCTTCTCTACCTAAGCTCTCTCTTTACCAGTGGTTTTAAATTGCTCTCCGCTCCTGACAGACTACCCTCGTTCAAAGAGAAATGTGGAGGAGGTTGATGGTTCTAGCAAGTATTAGGAGTCCATTACCAGAGGACTGAATCCTGTTGGGATCTCTCGGGAGACACCCCTCCTTGGCCCACCAAACAGAGTATGGCATTGTGAGCGGAAAGGGCAGGGGGATAAAGGAATCCAGCCTCGCTTTTCTCTGACAAAGAAACCTCAATACTTTTATTCAGCGGAAAATGGAATAATACTTGTGGGTTTGCTTTGAAAGCCCCAGCCACCGGCTACTTTATGCGCTGCGGATGGTTTCTGTGTGGGGAAGCGCTTTTCTCAAGGGGAGCGGACTTTACACCTGACACGAGATTAAAGGCATCTCCGTGCCAACGCGTTGAACATTTTGGGGTTTACTAGAAGAGCCAATGTTTCATTGCGTTCACGTGCCAGGCAGCAGTAAAGCCCCTGCTGCGCTGCTGTGTAGCACCACTCACCACACAGATGTGTGGGAAGCAGCCTGGCCTGCTGGAAGTAAGTTTTATTATACGTCATGTTCCCTTTAAAATGCACCATGTAGTACTGTGCTTTTGGTAAAGGTAGGCGAGGGGCTACTCCGGCTATTGCAGCACTCTTAGCTACACAAAAGTGACTCTCATCTAAGTAGTGTCCCTGCAAGAGCACCAGAGCTTGATGGGGAAGCATTGGAGTTTTTCACACCTCAACTTCTGATGCCTTCGTTTTAAGTTGTATCTCAATGAGACAAAATGCACGTTACAAGTAGAAATACACCACTACAGCAAGGTGCAAACCTCTCTGTTAATAGGAGTGTGATATCGGAGTTGGCATACGGCATCTAGCTTGAAATACTGTACTCTCTGTTTCTGTTCCCCTTTGGAATGGGCTTGTACAATGGTCATTACAGACCAGGAGCTGATGGAAGGAGGTGGTGGCTAAGCTGAGATCTGCTGCGAGGAGCAGATGCTCCCTTGCTGAGCCAAGGCCTCTAACCAGGGCTTTAGTGGATCATGGCAGGGGCAGAAGAGTCAAGAGACAGCGCAGTCCATTGCTGCTCTGGATTTCCACATCTGGGAACTGTATTGGATTTGATTTTGTCCAGTTTCTGTTTTGCTAAGAGCAGGAAAACTCACCAGGGCATCTGCTGGTTCATTGTGTTGCCTTGTGCTATTTTCAATACTGTAGGCCAAAAATTTGCTATGCTGTTAGGTTGATCAGTGTATTACATTTGATTCTTACGGCTGATGAAGTGCCGAATCTGTAATGCAAGGTGTCAGAGCCAAAGGAAGAGAGTTTTAGTGTCAGAAATAGACAATGAAGCACTTCAGATCTGGTTTTCTGCCTTCAGTGCTTTGTGGGTACTTTAATGATAAATACGGGGTGTCGTAGATAACTGGACTTGTTTAAAATAAGGAATCCCTGTTTTCTTGTGGGATGGGAGCTGCTGGGACAACATCTATAGTGAAATACCCACTGGATGAACTGGAGAGAATGTTCTGGTGGCTGCAGGCTAATTCTGGTCCTGAGCTCTTCAGCCAGTGTGTATGTCGGAGCGAGTGGTGTTATTTACAAGGGTGAAGTTATGCTTGTAGTGAAACATTTGTGTAATGGAGCCCAGGCTGATGGTCCTGTTTTGCCACCTGCCTATTTCTTGCTCTCAAGAGAGCAGGCAGAATAAAGATAAGGGAGGGAACGTAGAAAAAGGCACCACTCTCAAAGTAGCTGTTTTATGGGCACGTTTTCCTCTGCATTCCACAGGCTCTTGTTTTGCCAAATCTTTCTCGCTCCCTTTCCTTATCTGGCTTCCAAAATCTATTGCTGCTTTGTTTCAAACAGTGTAAAGTTGTGTTGGGAAGCATTGGCCATTTCTAAATGCAGCTGAAGTTGTTGTGAGCTTGGACCCTCCAAACCCGGGGATTCAGGGTTGGTTGTTCTCGCTGGTAGCTGCAGGCTTAAAACTGAGCAAACACACATCTGAAAACCGAGCGTGGTTTTTGAGCTGGGTCTCTCGGAGTGAAACCGTTCTTCCTGCCCTCCAGAATTGATATTTTCATTTCTAATCCCTTCAGAATTGCAGTAATTCTGGTTGTCAGGCTCAGGTTTGCACGTGGAAACACATGTCAGAAGTGCGCGTGATCTCATGGTTTGTACTGGGCCTTGGTCTCTGTATTCGGGAAAGGGAAGATCAGCAGCATTTTGTGTATCTGTGTGAGGGAGGCGTTAGGCTTTGGATTCCCTTTGGACTGCAGCCATTGCTTGGGTGGGTCAGGTTTCGTTTTAGCTTTGTCCCTTGGTACCAAGAACTGTTACAAGAATGATATTATTCCTCTTCATCTTTCTCTCCCGTGGTGAAATAGGAACACTTGGATCCTCTGCTACAGGCTTTGTAGCACCGGAGCTGTTAAAAGGCTTGACCAAATGTTGTTCAAGGCACCTACCTGTACGATTGAGTCCTTCCTGATGCCATCTCCATCAAAACAGGGTATTTGTTGCTCATCAGGGGTCAGTCCTGTGCACAGATCTTTCCCCTGTGCAGCAGGGAGGTTATCTGTAGTGCTACCGGTGTCTTGGTGGGAGAACGATCAGAGTCCAGAGCGTCATATTAGCAATATGATAAATTATTGATTAATTACTTAGCCCAGGCCTCAAGTGTGAGTGTTCACAAATGACCCGATCCCCCCCGGCCTGCAGCGGAGCAGAGTGGCACTGTGCAGGCAGGTTGCATTTAGGGAGTAAAACCCTGGCTGTGTTTCAGAACGCGATGAGTGAGGCTGACGGTCGATGCCAGCCACGAGGGCCGACACAAATGCAGAATCCAGATGCTTGCATGGTTCGGCTGCGGCCTCTCTGCCAAGGCAGGTGATAATTCCTAAACAGTTGTGATGTTTGAGTAAAGGGCTGCTCAAAATAGGGTCTTTCAGTAAACAAGTCTGAAGCACACAGTGCTGACTCCCAAGGGATGGCTCCTCTAAGGACAGGGCAGTTGTATCAGCGCCAGTATCACGTCTAAGAGGATAATGACCCAGAGGTCATTATAATAAGAGGTCTCCCAGTTCAGTGCTCACTGCTTGTTCATGGAAAGCATCTATGAAGGTGGGTAAGGGTTACATCTGAATGGATTCTGTCTACACAATTAGTGTAGGAGCTGTTCCTGGCAAAGGGAGATCTTGTGAGTCAAGCGTTGGAATTTTAGGTACAGTCTCTTGGGCTGCTCTGGAGCTGATTTGCGCTGTGATAAATAGCATCAAACTGGTTTTGTAGGAGGGGGCAGCTGGGATGACGAGGTACCAGCTTTAAAAGGCTAAACTCTTGGTCTGTAAGGGAAAAGGATTCTGAGAGTTCCTTTGTAGCTGCAGAAAGCCCCCAAATTCTATTCCTAATCCTTGACCTATCATAAAGATGGGTAAGAGGAGAAGTTAGGATTAAAATGAATGCCTGGCTAAAATGAGATCTTCCTCACTTCGGTGGGAACCAGGCTGTCCTTGCGTGTGTATTGCTTTTTGCCTTAGCTCCGAAATAGATGTTAAAATTGCAAGTACTTTAATTCCAGTAATTATTAATTTGAAAACATTGTTTTATCCCTTGTTAAACTTGAAACCAAGCACATTCAGTTGTGAGAACCTCACAGGAGTGGAAGGAATGTGTTAAAAGAAAAAATAATCCCACTGTTGACCTAAAAGATACTTATTCCTGTTATTTCTCATGTCCATTTCTTGCTTCTTTGCTTCATTGCAAGGACCTTGTCTTCTATTTGCTGTTTCCACACTAGGAGACGGAAAGTGCTGTAATATTGGCCCTATGTGCTACTGATTGATTTGTACTAGAGCCAAGTCGCTTGGCTGTGGGCTGATTTGCTGCATACAGGGAAACCAACCACAGCCCCAGACCCCACCACTGCACTGAACCAAATGCCTCTTCTACACTTCATGTAGATGAAAGCCTTAAGGAAAAAAAAAGCCAGGCTGAATCCAGAGCAGATTTCCTGGGAATGGGAGATGCGCCGGTGAGGAGCTGCAGATATTTTCCACATTAGGATTGCTTGATGTGCTATAATATGCTGATAGAATCGCCCTTGGCCTGACGTGGAGGGACTGATCCTGCCCAGGTTTGGGTAATCCAGAGGATTCCCTGGTCTCTAGCACTGGATGGGAGCGAATGGCGGAGCTTTTGAAGTCTCCCCATTTACGTGCGGCATGAGTTTCCCATTTGATTAAACAAATGATGCTTTGCTTAATTTGTCTGTGTTGGCCATTTTTTATGAAATATGCACTTAATTAAGTAAGAGAAATACAGAAACATGTTTATTCTCAAGATTTATGCGAAAACCGAGAACCCCACTGAAATTTCCAGTAGTGAAGCAATTAAGTAATGGAATTCCACAGTATAAACATAGTATAATTCAACTATAAAACCGATGTCTAAGTAATGTTAATGAGCTGACTTGAAGCTACGAAAGCTCAAAGTTCAGTTACAGATGAAAATTGAATTTGTTCTGAATTATAACTGAAATAAAGTTAGTTTGCAGGGGGAGCAGCCTGCGGTCCCAGCCCAGGCTCTGTCCGTGTGTACGGGATGTCAGGCTAAATGTCAGGGTAGCACAACTGGTCAGGACTGTCTGTGGGTTTGGATGCGCGGCTTCGATCATAGCAGCATCAGTAGACAGACTATAATGTGCTCCAGTGGTAAGCAGTGTTTGCAGAGAGAGTGAAGGGAACAGGAGCTGTGTGAAGAGAACAGTTTTACAGTTATACAAAGCTTCCTATGAGTTACCAGCTCCAAGGAGCAACGAAGTCAGGGTCTTGCTGATTTCTTGTTGAAAGCTTGCATATGCAACCATCCGCGAGAGAGTAAAGGAAACGAAAAGCAAGCGGCCCCGTTTCTCTGCAGGCAGAGCCCCAGATAACTTCTCCATCATTTGGACTGGCAGTTTGCAAAGTCTGCACTTGCTTGTTTAAATATATTTCACAGTAACTCCTTAAATATTCTGTTTGCTGCAGTGAGACGCAGAGCCTGAGAGCCGTCAATCAGTAGGCGTGTGTGTAGAAAGAAGCTCAAACCCATCTGATTCTTCAGCGAGGTTTCAACTTGAACACTGGCAAAATCTTGGTTTGGATTTAAGCTTGAACTCTGCATTCCTATTGAAAAGAGGCAAATCCTGGAGCTGGCGATTTTAATGACTGGGTTTCTGTATAATCTCTCCCTCAGAAGCTCTGGTTTGTGATGAAGACCTCTGGTAGCACAGGGAAACAGGGACTCTGCAGTGACACTGACTTACTTGTAGGCTCTTCTCTTCTTTTGCCACTGCTTTTACCTGAAGCTTCCTCTCTAAATTCTCCTCTCTTTTGGTGAGTTTCTTTCCAATCTCTTCCCAGGCTGTTAAGTCAGGAGTTTGCTGTGAAGGTGATGCTTGCAGCACGGAGGTGACTTCTACCAGCCGCGGCCCTGCAAAGCTTAGGCTGACGTTTCCTTAAGCTGTGTTTTATTCAGGTCCCGGGGGGTTTCGCTGCACTCTGGCCTCCATGCCACGTTTTCTTTTCTTTCCTCATTCCACTTCAGAATGTTGTTTCTATCACCTTTTCAGCCTAGTAAATAGCACACCCAAGATTTATGGTGTTTAAACTTTTAATGCCGTAATGTAGTTTATATTTTTCACAGCATTATTCAGACGTGTGATGTTATGGTTAGTTCAAGTCCTAGTGCGACTGCAGCGAGGAGCTCTTTCCTTGTGGGTAGTTCCTCTTTGCCAAATAGTATTTGCACTTGCTTCAGAGGAGGAGGAAAGGAATGTGCCATAAATGTTGCACAGGATTAATACTGTAGATGGCCAAACCATTGTGGATGGGGACCAAAAGCCTGAACCTGCAGCCTGTGGAGCATCTGTGAACCACTTTTCCTTTGAGGGGCAACCTGTGCTGCATGTTTCTTGCCTTTCCCAATCCAAATTTAGTGCAGAATCAATCATTCCCCTCTGCATCAGGGGCTTGTGCTGAAATGAAATGGTCATCTTCACTTTGGTGCTGGGATTGTCTGCTTCTGATGTTGGGAAAGGTTTTCATCGTCAAAATATATAGGGAAGTACCTAAATGGAGTTGAATAAGCAACGCAGAATGCTAAGAAGGACTGTATTCAGCTTTCATTTCATCTCTTACATCGTCCTTATTGAATATGTGACTATTAAAGAGAAAAGAAAACAAAAACCCCACTTAGACTGAGCGAATTGTGGGGCACATCTGCTTGCCCTGCCTTGCTTTCACAGGGATTCCACTTCTGTGAAGTTTCTCGAGTTTATAAAACATTAACTACTTGGGAAAGAACAACAAACATTGTTCTCTCCTCAGCACAGATCCTAAACCCCAGCTACCAGATGGACCAAGGCCTGCACCCAGCAAGGGAATATTAATTTTGATGGAGACAGCCTTAGTGTTCTGGGTATTACATGATACGCCTTGGGAAATGCAGCACAGTCGATGTGTGTTTGTACTGAGTAGTGCCTTTGTCTTTCATATATAAAACCCACTAATTAAAATATAATGTAAAAACCTGCAGCATGCTGGTTATGTTTCAGTGTGCTGCTAAGGTAAATAAAACTGAAACAAAAGAGATATATGTGTATGTATAGATTGGGTCATTAAAAGTGCATTGTTAAATCGCTTTCTGCCACAACGTTTCCGAATTAAAAGCTGACCAGAAATCCATCGGAATTGGGCACAGATTAGTGTTACTGTATCTGGACTTCTGCATTTGGCCTATGGGTCGTTTGTGCTGCCGGGAACCACTGCGCAGGGAAACAGCAGCGAGCTCAGCTCTTGAACTGGACCTTTTACAACATCTCCAGTGGTCCAGCACAGCCCCTGGCAGTTTTACCCCAAGGCTGAGGGCTGAGCTCCATATGCTGTCTGGTGCTTTGGATATAGGGTCCCCTTTAATATGTTCAAACCAGAAACAGCTTGGAATATTAACTGAGCTGGACCTTACAGCTTACAGTGTGTAATGAGAAAAGTAGACAAGCTGTCAAACTTAGCAACTAAGACTGATCCTTTGCAATTTAAAATGAGGAGCATCACATATGAAACTGAACCGTTTGATGTGAACAACCTGCTCTAGTGGAAGGCGTCCCTGCCCGTGGCACAGGGTTGGGACAGGATGGGCTTTAAGGTCCCTTCTACCCAAACCAGTCTGTGATTCTATACTGCTTAATCAAAGCATGGCAAAGCACTATGGGCTTACAATGGCAAATCAGTACTACCTTATTTTATCCTCTATGTAAGCAAGTGTGTGACCTCCCTCATGCCTTTAGGAACCAGTGCAGTGCACACACTTCATCATCACAGCCCTTTGCTGCCCAGTGGCCAAAGCAGGTGGCTGAGGTGGTGAAGCCTCCAGCACTGCAGAAGTTAGTCTTTCCATTGGGTTTGTTCTCCAATGAACGTGGAAACCCATCCCTAGTACTCGCAGTAGTATTAATAATGTCTTTCTGGGCAGGAATCCAAGGTTGAAGGCCTAGGGTACCATAAAGGTTACAGAAGGTCGCTTTATCAGCACTCTATTGCTTCAACAGTGCTTAAGTCCCCTCCAGAATCTTCTCCTCGTCTTCATGGCATAGAATATGGCCACCTTGGTAAGGAGAGAGGAAAGAAATAATAAGATCTTTCTTTGTGCCACGATCCCCCCGAAGAAAAAGCTTAACATCTGATTCAGGTTTACTGAAATAACAGCAGATGTTTATCTTGCAGCGTATGGCACATGGCACTACATCTCCTAACCCCTCCTGGAGCTTGAAGCAGGGTTTCTGGTCCCTCATTTGGCACTTTCAGGCTTTGTGCTCTTTCTGAAATGTTTTCATTTCTCTGGAGCTTAATCTGCTACCAAAGTGTTTGTAAGCGTCCCCTTAGAAACCGTGGCGCGAAGAACAGCAAAGGAGGCTTTCGGTGCTTCCTTCCACCGAGCACAGGGTGAGGCAGCTGCTTACCTGCAGCCTCCAGTAATGAGTAAATGGTGAGAGCTTTCTCCAGGCTTCATGGAGAATCCACTTGGGGCTTGGGACTGGGGACAGAGCAGTAGGAGAAACCATCCCGCCCTGGGAGAGCAAAATGGGAAGGAAAAATTAAGTCTTGGACTTACAAAAAGTGAAACGTTTTCACGTCTGCAGTTGTGTGTTTGTGTTCGTGTTCATGCACGCAGACACTGAACTCTGCTCGCGGCAACTGCAGAAAGCGGCTGTGTGACGGAAACAAGTTTCCTTCTAGCACCAATCTGAAGTGTTTGAAAGTGTCAGTATCCTCGTGGAAGCAGTGGTGACGTTCAGACCAGTCACTTCACACAGTCCTTCTTGATGGGCAGCTCTGCTTGACGTAGGATCACGGAGGAGGCAAGGAAGCGCAGAACAGAAAGGCAAGGGGCTGCTCAGCTGTGGAAGGAAAAGAGGAAGCTCATTGCTTGCTTACATGAAACCTACCGCGCTTTAGGTCTAATCTCTCTTTCCCAGCAAACGGAGGGGCGGAAGGGTGGAAGTGGGCAAAGATGACAATTCCTTGTTGGCCATGTCTGGACACACAGAACATGTGCAGCAGATTCCTTCCTCTCTGCGGAATGTTCTAGAGATGCCACAGGACTGTCTTCAATTGAGGCAGGTATTTAGGTATTTTCAGATATTCCTGAGCTCCACTGATCCATGGATGTTGTGGCTTCTCTTCCACAGCCCCTCTGAAGCATGGTTTGTTTTCTGTTTGAATCAGTGCAGTCCTCCTTTGTTTCCTCCACTGAATTCTTTATTTATTATTTCCTAAAATGATTTGATTTTCCCCCTCCCTCACAACACATATGATTGCAATAAGCAGATACAAAATAGAACCAAGAAACAAAAGGCTGAACATGCTGATAATGTACATTTGGTTTGTATTTATCGTTTTAAGATGTGTTTTAATTGGTTCACTACCAACATCCTGGAGCTCGCAGTCAGTCAGAAGAGAAACCTGTTTCATTTTAAAGTCAGTTCATTTCTTCCTCCTTTCAGTTGAGAGCAGTGGGTAAGACCCTACTGTAGGATCTTCGGATTTAATTGCATTAAAGCATTTAAATAAAGAGGATTAGAATGCATCTTGGTTTGCTCTTCTCCCTTGGATTTCATCGTGAAATGGGGTTTTAAAAGCACAACAATGCAAAACACATTTTGTTGCCTTGTAACATAAGCCTTCATGCGCAATTTCTAAAGAAAATGTGCAGCTCTAAACCTGGAAATAAACAGTTTGCCTGTTATTCCAGAAGCTGAAGCTGTTTAGTTTAATGAAGGGAAAGCGAAAAGGTGACACAAATGCCATCTGAAAGTAGTCACAACAAAATCTGATTCAATGGACTAAAGGTGTGACAACCCCCAAGTTAATACAGGCCTTTTATGTATTTTATATATATATGTAGGAGGAATTAAGGAAAACTGCGTTGGAGGAGGGATCTGAAGGCTCAGCTCCTCCATCCTCCTGGACAGCAGCAAGCTAAATGTTGCCCAGCTTTCTGCTAGATGTTTGTTAACTGTGTTCTTCAACCTCCTCAGGACAGTGCTGCTGCTTTGCCAGTGACTTGGAGCTTATTGCTGACAACATGAACACTGAGGTTTGGTGCCTCCTAAAAGGTCTGCACGTACCAAACAGGAATTAGTTTGAGGAAGTCTTGCAGTGCAGGAGGTCAGCCTGGCAAACCACAACATGGTCCTTTTGACCTTGCCTTTTATGAGGTTAGAGTCAGGGTTAGTTTGGACTGGCAGCTTCTGTCTTCAAGCTGGAATTTGGCTTAGCAAGTTTGCATAAATATTTTGGATTTTAAAGGGTAAAAAGTGTCCTTCTGCTCTTAGTGAAATCAGAGCACCCTGAAAGAGGGCATGCGGGTGCATGTATTTCTGTCTTACGCTTCATGGCAATGCACTGTACCAAAAGTCTCAATTTTGTTCTGTAAAGGGTTGTCCAAAACCCCTGCATTTAAACACAAAACCTGCCAGCCTGCATCTTGGTGGAGTTTTCAGGGTGCTTTTAGAAGGGGATTGATGATCACACTGAGGGCAGAGCAGGAGCTGTGTGGATGATGGGGGTCCGCTCTCTTTGTTGGTTTTAGCCTTTGCCCCCAGCAGCTTTACAGTGGTTTTGCAGCCATTGCTCTCTGCTCTCGAGAGATGGGTGATGACCAGAGCTTCATGCAGGCAAACTCGCTCCTCTATGGGAAAAGAGGAGTCCCTGGAGGGCCGCTCTCTGTGCGACAATGAAAGTTGCTGCTGCTGCGGTGAAACTGCTTCACGTGGTTAGAACAAATCGGGAAGTTCATTAACGGAAGTGGTGAGGTGGTGGAATTACCTGGAAGTGTTCCTTGGTTCGTGTCACACGGCGTCGAGACCTGCAGGAGCTGCTGCAGCCCGGAGAAGGGCATTGAGCAGCGCCGGGGTCTGGGTGGGCTGGGGATGGAGATGGTGAGTTAAGAAAGGCTTCTCCCCCCAAAATGAGCAGCTTTGGAGGTTTCAAAGCTGAGGTCTTGAAAGGGAGGTTTTGTGTCGTTGGGGAGGGTGAGCAGTTGGACACTGTTCAGGAAACCATATGGAAACTTTTGTTTTAATGCATGTTACGGAGTTTCCCTTTTCCATTTGGCTACTGGAAATGTGGGGAGGGGGAAGATGGAAAAAGACTCAGGTTGTTTGCCGGCCAATTTGGTCAAAAGAGAAAAGCTGGGAAGTGTCTTTTTCCATGAAGGTTCTTGCTGGAGGCCTCTGCCCAGCTCTGCCATGTCGGGGCCCAGCTCTGCAGGGAGCTGGGAATGGAAGAGCCCATCTCACCCAGGTGCCTCTGCATGGGATGGTGCAAAAGAGAGAGGTGCAAAAGCTGGGAAATGAGCAGGATTCAGGCCATGGTTGGAAAGCTGGAGTTAAAAAGGAATGGCCAATATCGCACTACTGCGGTCTGTAGAGTTACTGCAGGAAAGAGCTATCCCTCCGGCGCTGTGATGACAATATAAATAGTTCTCTGTGCTATAAAACAAATACAGAATCGTTTCTGGAGTTCAGCGTGCTGGGAGCGTGCCAAGTCTGCACTAATTATCTTGTGTCTTGGTTTTATCATACGTATTATAAATGATTTCTTATGCCAAAATGGCTGCACGCTTTCCCTGGTATCCTATTACTCATTTAGGTTTCTGACCATCTTCTCCCATGTATTGATTTCTCCTGTAGCTTTCTGGAGAACAGTTTGTTACCTGCTCCCACAGCAGTGCTGCTTATTCAGATGCTCTGAAAGTGTGTAAGAAAGGAAGGAAAGAAGGTTGAAGTGTGGTACACCCTGTGGTGTATCAGTCTGTGCCTTATGTGTGCATGGTATGGACCTGTAGGATGTATTTTCCCTTTTACTGCCCATGAGGACTTTGCAAAGGGCAGCATTGTATCTAGAGCAGCTGCACAGCGAAGGAGATGACTTTTCCTTTGTGACAGTCAGTGAAGAAGTAGGTAAATGTCTTTGAAAGTGGAAGGTGAATGGTGGGGGAGGTCGGGCCAGAGCATTGCAGAACTTAGAGAGAGAAGAGCTGAAGCGATGGAAGATAAGAATAAAGAGGATGCAGAATATGATCAGATGCAAAAGGAGAATTGGGGGGTGTGCAGAGGGTGGTGGGTTTTCAGTGTGCCCCAGGAAGAGCAGTTTTGCTGTAACTACCCCTCCGATGCTCTGCGGTATCCAGTTCATGGGAGCAGTCAGTCACCCAGGGATGACAAAGGGTCCTTGCTCTGGAGGGCTGCGATGCCGATGAAACGCTCTTTGAACTCTTTGAGGTTTCTTTGGTTTCTTTCTTTTTCTCCCTTCTTTTTTTTTTTCCTTGTGGGTTTTTGCTTTCTTCCAAAGAACAAACCAGGAACTTCCCATGCAGATCCAGCCTGCGCGGGACAAGGACCCTTTTGAACTATTTGACATACAGTCCCTATTCAAAAGAATCTTCTCGCAGCTTCCCAAGGAGCCCCGGCAGTATTACACTTGGGTAAAGACAGAGCAGGCCTCTTTCATGAGGACAACAGTGACTACAACCAACGCTGAGGGAATTCCTGAATGGAAGTGGCAGCTTTGCTCTGCTGTGTTTCATAGAGCCTTATTTGCAGTTGTCCAGCAGTGAAATAGATCTGAATAGTGAGATTCTCGTGAATTGTAGTTTATTCATCTGGACATATGTAATGGAATTACTCATTGTCAGTATTGGTGTCGTGCTTTCTATTATAATGCTGTGTGCAACTTCCTCCTGAATCTGAGGCCTCTGCTGCCAAGAGTTGTGTCCAGTGGGGAAGAGATTCCACAGTAAAGCTGGTCAAAACCTCTGGCATGTTTTCCATGCAAATGTCTCAAATTTACAGTTTCCTCAGCAAAAACATGGAATCCACTCCTATTAAAAAAACCCAACCCTATTTTTAATTCTGTGGATGAAAATAAATAAAACATAGTGGTATTTGCTTCCCACGGGAGCTGGACATCTGGGAGGTTGTTCTGTGCCAATTCTTCCCTGAAAAAGTTTGTATCCAGAAGGGGATTGTCTTTATGCAAACTTCTTTAGCTCAGATGAAGCTCTATTGAAAGCTAAGTGAAAGGTGACAGAGAAGTGGTACTGAATGTGGTGAAAATCAAGTGTGAATGAAGCCAGAGATGTGAATCTTGCGACCTTGCTGTTCTTCCCTTTTTTACACGTGGGGACGCAGTGCCAGTGGTGCAAACCCTGCAGAACTTCTGCTTGGCAGCGTTACTCGAGATTTACCTCACAGAGACAATGCTAATGTACGGATGATGTTAGGGTGTTGTTGGGTGGTTGTTGTCTGTCAGGAGGTTCGCCCGTTGATTCACAACTGGACTGAAATGGCTGTGAAATCCAATTGCTGCAGCACGGAGGCTGCCCTTGCCAGCGCGTCACCAAGGATGCATTTCATCCTTTGCAGTACTTCCGTCGTGTTTAGCGGGTCAGGAGATGGGTACCAAAAGCTCCGTGTGATGAGAAGTTGCCCAAATTAGGGTAATGATGGATTCTCCTGGAGGAGGCAGGGGAGGAAAAGTTCAAAGCCTGTGCACAAAGCCCAAATACCTGCCAAGGCTCTCTGAGGAAGTGTCTGTGTCAGAACCATTAAATGAAGGTTAAAGAGGCCAGACCTTCTCTTTGCTTGCTCTTTGTTTCCTCTCTTCAAGGTGTCTTCATGTTACATTTCTTTGCTTCATGAATTCTTTATTACACTGATCAGTCCTGATGTACAAACTCGTTAGAAATGAGCTGGAAATGTAAGGTCTGTCAAATTTCGGAGGCTTCTGACACGGTGGGGCTCAAAGGCAAAGCAAAGAGAGAATTGAAAGAGGCTAATGAGGAGCTGTCAGATAGTGTAGAAGCCAGTCCGTTTGGGGATGAAGTTTTGCAAAGTTCAGAGAGGAAAGTTGCGGAGCTGCCAGGCCAAACACGGAATTCAGTTTATTTCAATGGGAATCTTGGCACAGAGGAGTTTTTCTCTTACTGGTGCTACTGAGCACTCCTGCTTCGGGTTCGTAATCCGCATTTTGAACCGGTTTACCATGTTACTTTTTAATGAGGACACAGAAATGAAGGGAAATCATGATTTGATAGGGATTTCCTAATGCTACGGATTTGTACCATGGGTCCTGTTCCAGTGTCAGCTGAAACCAGTGTCCCACCATGCAAAGTGCTGTATAGATGCAAAAGGAAATAAATGCTGCTGTATAGCAGGGTTTGGTCTGCTTTAAGAAGAGCTTAGATGTGCAAGATCCATCAGATCAGGAGGTCAAAGATCCCATCATTAGCCTAACCTAGGGAGAAAAAGGTGAAAGAAGGAACAGTGGTGAAGAGAGAAGTAACTTGCCTGCGGTCATACATGGGTCTGTGGCTCAGATAAAGGGAGAGTTTCCATCAGTGCCTTTCCATCAGTGCCTGTTCACTAAATCACACCTTCTCTCTCTGTCCACTGACTTAGGATAAGTGCAGCTCTGAACAGCACTAACAGTGAGGAAAACTGAACGATTAGCAACACAGAGACCAGTCTAATACTAGTGCAGGCAAGCCTGCTGGCCTTTATGCAGCTGCGGTTGCATATGCGCTGGTAGATCAAACTGTAAGTGGCTTATTTAATGTCTTCATCAAAAAGCTCAGGATGCTGTCGGAAAAGTGGTTAGATATGTCACTCCAAGGAGGGCTGGCTGCTACTCAGATTTAGGTGTCGAATCCCTTTTCCTTGTCATTTGGAACATGGAAATGCCTCTGTTTCCATCGTCAGGCTGTCAGCTGGCAAGGAGCACGTCTGTGCTGACCACCGACACCGAAAGGTGCAGGAGATGCTCATCACGTGCTGGCTATCGTGAATGCAGTGCTGTAAACTGGAGAGTGGGGACGGAGTGAAGGTGGCAGCTCCTGTGCTTTCTTTTACTACTCGTGCAGTCATCGCACTCCCCGTATCAACAGGTTAGAAACATGTGGACAGCTGCTCATCCCACAGAAAGGGATTTCTACCACAGGGAAACGGAGGAATTGGACATCTTTGCCGTCTTGACAGCATCATGTTGTCAGAGCAAGTAAGAGAAGCTCAGTTTACTCAGTACAACTTTAAATGTCTTTAGCCCTTGAATTAACTTGTATTATTACATGGAGTTTAGAGCAGGCAACTCTTCTGTTCATATGAGCTGTACGCCAAGAGAAACCTTTCTCCAAAGCTTGGTCCTTCCCTCTCTCATTGGTAAAGATCCAGGTGGCAACTCAAATGCACAGGTCTGGAAGGCTGCCTGCTTCTCAGGTTGTGTGAAGCTGAGGGTCCCACTACAGATCCCCAGTTGCCCACCTCATCTGTGTATTCCTTAAGGATGTGCATGGCATCCTTCTTCAGGGTCTGTTCCTCAGAGGTGCTGAGCTGAGCACCCCTGGCCTCCCACTTCCAACCGCAGTGTAAGGAACGGGAGCTGTGGTTGCTCAGCACCTCATAAAAACGAAACCCTTGTGGGTTTTGGGGGGATAAATGAGAGAGAAACTGGGCTCAAGGAACAAGATAAGTTTGCTGGCAAATTGTTAGTAGCAGTGAAAGCAAAACCCGAGGCATTTACATACCCATTAGAGGGGATTTCAGACCTGGACTCTGGCCTGGTTTGGAATCATTGGTCTCCAGGGGCCATCTCACCATATCCTGCAAATGCTGTGCTGAAGGGCAGCTGCCATGCGTGTCCATCCTTTTGATGGCGCTTTAAGCACCTCCATCCCAGACTCGGTGGGGTTTATGGCCACGACCGCTCTTGCTCCACCCTGCGCAGCGCTGGGGAGGTGTATCTAGAGCACAGCACAAAGGTGAACATGCAGAACCCCTCAAGGGCAAAACTGTTGCAGCACATGTGGCATGGGGTGGTGATTCCTTTGAGGGACTTCTCGTAAAATCGGATTAGAGTAGTGAAAGGGGGCATGTTCTGCTTTGCAAATCTAACTCCATCAAAAAGGTGTCAAGGACTGGTACTTTCTTCTTAGTTCTTCCCCCTCTTTCCTTCCTCTTTCTGTCTCCAGCCGTTGTCTGGAAGACAAAACCCACATCTCAAATTCCTCCTGTTTGAAAGCAGTGCCGGTCAGGTAAAGCAGATTCGTTGGTCCCTTACGAAAGAGCTTGGGGTATTTTCTTTACCCAAGGGATGTGGATCTGACTTGTGAGGAGCAGTCTGGGTTTCTGCACTGCATCAGACCCGTACATGCAGGATTTCCAGGGCAATAAAATGCGAAGAGCACTGGATCAGCCTGGCAGACTTCTGGTATGTGTTTCTGTTTGTTTTACTGATGACTTGGTTTTAAAAGTCCCTTTATTTACCAAAAAAAGGTAGGTGTTTTTGCACATGAATGTGCTTAAAATGATCCTAAACTCTTCCCTGAATGTGTCACATCACTGTGATGTTACTGGCCATGTCTTTAAGATTTCTTATGCTTTCCTTTCACTCCTGGTGCTCCGATTGCTACTGGCTTATTTGTCTTTGATTGTATCTGCTTGATAGCCTTTAATATCCTACTGCAGCAGGTTTTTTTCTTGCCAAATAAACCCCACTTCCCCGCAGGTATGAAATGTGAATGCACACCTCACTTGTTGCTGTTGGCTTTGGTGTTTTATGGCCCTTGGCAGTCCTTCGTTTTGTCTTTGGTCTCAATTAGGATTTCAGCCTGTGACAGCCCACTTTGGCTTTTGGAGCTGAATGGTCTGAATTTGGCTTCTCTGCTCTCCAGATGGAACACCAGCCTGGCAGCCACGGAGCTTCGCTTTGGGGCATCCTTCTCTAAGCAATCACTGCTGCCCACTGGATAGTTTCCGGCTCCTTCAGCAGTTGTCCTGCTGTATTATAGGGTGACGCTTTGCTCTAGGGCAAGGATGGCTGCAGGAATAGGGGAAAAAGGAATAATGCAAAATATACCATGAAAGAATGGACATTTTTCTTTTGCCAGAACCCTCACTTTTTTTTGTTATAAGGAAACTTCAAAATCAAACTTTCTGACTGATTTTCCTTTAGAAAACATCTTGTAAAGAGCTGCAGGAACTGCAGAACTGTGAGGGCAGGAGTTGTCCTCTCCAGGGTCTGGTTAGCTCGGAGTGATCCACACTGAGGAATGCTGGCACTGCTGGTTGTCTGGCTGGCTGTCAATCAGTCCTTCTGATAAGGTTGCTGCTTGTATGTGTGTGACTTCTTGCCTGTCTTCTCTTTCCTCATCTCCTCATCTCCCAGCCCATGGTGGGCAGTTCAGATGCTGCATGATCTTTTGATCTGGATTTGCACCATTTGGTTATTCCTGCAGATAAATAAGCAGTTCACTATCAACCCAGTCACAGTTACATGAAAAAATACAATCTTTAGATACTTTTTTCCCCTGTGTTGTTACCAAAAGGTACCAAATTCTCTAATCTTAAGAGTTGCTCTCCCCTGAAGATGTGAAAAGAGAAGATGGAAGAAAAAGCGTGCTTCCACAGTGGAGCATCCTGGGGTTGCTGTTCCTGTCCGGGCTCTGGGGCCGGAGGGGCAGTGAGCTTTCACTCCAGGACCTCTTTAGCTGGTTTCTCAGTAAGTTCAAACCAATTTCTGAAGCCATATATGGGGAAGTTTACACTTCTGCCAAGTGCGTGTTGATAAAGGGGAGACTTTGTTCCCGTGCCTGTCAGTTGTACCTCGTCTCTGCTGGGTCAGGACAAAAGTCTAAGTGTATTTCCCTTAACAAATGGTTTACGCTGCCTCTGAAGCATCGCATCTGTGTAACAGTCAGTAGTGAGCCAGCGGGATTGTGTTGTGAGAGATGTGTCTGGGGCAAATCCTCAGCGTAAGAACTGGGGCAGGACACGTAACGCTGACCAGGTTAATGCGGATGGTCAAGCAGCTGAGGATGGGAAACCAGCTCCTTATAGAGACTCTGTAGGTATGTAGAAGTAAACACACACACCTGCATGTTTAACTGGAAGGCCTTATAAATAGAGCACCGACACCATCTCAGTTAGGATTTGTGTTACTGCAGAGACTGCAGCTTATACAGACAAGTCTTCCCTATATATATTTAAGTGGATTATTGAGGAAAAAGGAGTAATTTAACCAAGAGTTAGGGCTGCTGCCAAAATGCAGTTTTAAAGCAAAGAAGCTTCCTGAGTACTTGTACTTTTATGTTAGCCTGACCTGGGGCTTGGGAAGTTAAGGATGCTTGAAACAAAAACCTATTAGGAAAACAAGGTGAGTTTCTATGTATAATAGCTATTGTGTCACTTCGTGGCTTTGGGCAAAGACTGGTGAAGGGCAAAGGGGTTTATACTTCTTGTTGAAGTGCTTTGTGCTGCTAAACTCGGAGGCAGCAAACACACTGCTAAACGAGTTTCATATTGAATGTAGATATAATGCAAGCAGTGGATGCTGAGATTGTATTTAATTCTATTTACAGGGTTTTGTTTGCACTTGGGGCAGGCCTGCGTGGTTTGGACTAATGTGTTCCTAGCTAGGCTAGCTTTGTGGATACAGGACTTGGGTTCAGGAAGGCAAGGTTTATGTCTCTGTCACTACCCTGCAGGATAACCTTTGCTTGGTCATTTCTTCTCTTTGCTCTGCACCCTTTACAAGCAGCATAAGGATTTGTTAGTTCTTCAGGGAAAGGACTCGCCCTTACTAACAAGTGGTACCATGTCCGGTGTCAGCTCCAGGCCTCTGGGGATTACAGCAGCACGAATGCTGACCTTAGATGAGTTGAGGCAACGTCAGCCTGGGTGAGCAGTGTGTGTTAACGTGCTTGTGGGCAGCGTTCCCCTTGATCAGAAACCCAAACACAAAACACCTGCAAGCAGTGCAAGGTGGTTTTTACCCTTTGGGTCTTGTATCGCATCTGGGATCACCTGGATTGCTGGTTTGCTTTTGGCTCTGTAGCTGCCGAACTGCTCCATGTAAGCGTGCTAATGATGAACTGGAGACCAACTGGAAACGTGGTGCTGTGCGGCGCTGAGTGGGTCCCACACACACTCAGGGTGAGAGGAGACCTCGTGAAGTGTGAGTGGAGAGGTGGGTCTGATGTGCTCCTGATCTCCGCTCTCAGCAGCTTCTCGCAGAGCAGCAGCCTCAGTGATCTGAAAGCAGCCATTCAAAACACTGTATTTTAAAGCCAAGAGGGTGAAGGGACACTGGTAACTGCAGATGAGCATTACTGTGAGCCCCTCAAGTCTGGTGGTGAGCTCCTGTTTGCATGTTCCATTAGCACAGGATGTTTTGGCACATGCAACTGGAAAAGCTGAGTTGCCCGGCTCGGAGGCAGTGCCCAGAGGCACGTGTGCTGTGGGGCTGTGCCACGCTGCCAGCTTGGCTCAGCACCCCTGTAATGCCACTCGTTATTGTGCAGCAACCTTGGCCTCCCGGGGTTCAGCTGAGTTCAACCTGGCAAATGGTAATCGTCACCTGGGCTCTCCAGGGAATAGATGGAGTCAGGGAGCTCCGGGATGTGGCTCTTGTGCTGCTGAACTGGCAATGAGAACACATGGTAATGACCCACAGTCTCTCTCTTGTTAATGGCTGACTCCTAATTGGGGGTCGAAGGTGTTGTGATGTCAGACTCATTAGGGTTGCAGCCTTTTGGGGCTGAGATCACCCATCTTGAAGCAGGGGACTCCAGTGCCCTGTGTAAGAGCCTTGCTGCAGGACTTACTTCATGTTTGGAAGGGTCTCAGCCTGTCTCCGTGTGGCTTCAAGTGAATGATGCAAAAGCCTTTGCTTTTGGTACCTGCTGCAAAGATCTTTGAATGAACAGCGGGGTCTTTGTGTAGGGTTAAGGAGCTTCAGCAACCTCTGTTAGCCACTGATACATCCTCTCCCCACCACGGAAGGACGACAGTGATGGGTATGGCTGGTGCTGGCATGGGAGTGGGGACAAGAGCAAAACGAATTTGGTTCTTGTGGTGTGTTTCTTGTAAAGCTGGCTCTGCTCTGCCCTACTGCTGCTGCCACAAAGTCCCCGGTTTTCAGGAAGCCTGTACAGAGTAATTTTCCTTCTACTTTCCCCACTTCCTCTAAATGCTGGGCCAGACAAAGGTGCTGTAAGAGTTACAGCCCGCAGTTTGATCTCTCAAGTTAAATGGAGAGACTCTGAGCTCCCGGTGGTTGAGGCGACACGGGAATTGGGCCTTGACATTTGTTTTTCTGTGGGCTCCCTATATGGTCTTTTATTTTAATCTCATTTTTGTTCCTCTCGTGTTCTTTCCTCCTTCCCCTCCCTCCTGCCTGCGTTCAGCAGTTAAAATAGAACAGAAAAACACTGCTTGAAGTAGCTTGGAGGTGCAGGAAGTGTTCCAGGATGCCCGTGCACTAATGTGCAGTGGGTCCAGGGCTGCTGGTGGGCTCTGATGCCTTGCAAGGGAGGAGAAAGGGCCGTGGCTTGCCCGGCTGTAGGCAGCATTAGTCACTGGCTAGAAGACACTGGTCTCATACGTGCCTCATTTGCATGAAGTGATGTGGAAGACAGGGCCTTTGTCCTTTAAGACAGAGGTGCAGCAAAAGCAAACCAAACCCCTTCTGTATCTAGAGCGTGCTAGGGGATGGACAGGCGTGCTTCCAGCTCGCCATGGTAAAGGCCCGTTTCAGCTCAGCATACAGGTGTTGAAAAGGTTCCCAGGACCTTGAGTGAGCCCTCAAGGGAGTCTTGAATGAGTTCACAGGAGTCAAAGACAAAAGGAAGAGGGCAGGGAGTGCAGACAGGTCCCTGGTGCGAGATAGCGGGGCTGTGCGACCTGGGCTGTGTTAGCTCTTGGAACGCCTCCCGATGGCATTTGCTTCTTATTCCAGAAGCTCAGGCTTCCCGTCCTGCAGCCTGCTGAAGGCCGGTGAGCAGCAGTGGGCTGGTAGCCCCTGCGTGTCCCACCGTGCAGTGCGATTGTGGTCAGATTAAAGCAAAACAAACGCCAGACCTGAACATGTTCTATAAAACCTTTTGGTTTCAACCCATTTACATGTAAAGGGCACTCGCAAAACCCAAACCCATTTGCTCAGCTGATGCCATTGAAGAGACTGAAGAACTTCAGTGACTCCTCAGGGACTTGGACTTGTGGTTGAAGGAACTGAGAAGTCCTAAATGCGATGTTAAGGAAACCTTAAACTGCACCCTCCAACAGCCCTGTATTAACGTAGACTTCTCTGTTCGTAACTGAAACATGGCAATTAAGAAATTTGGAGGTAGAAAAGGTGTAAAAATGGAGGCAAATTAGTTGTGCTAGTTGATAATGGAGGTGGTAGTTCATATGGAGACTCTGGGGATGAGCTGAGCATCTCTGCTTGCTTGGGCTGTTTGTCCTGCCCCGTCATGCACAGCAGCCCACTCACATCATTTCCCTTCCCTGGTTTTCTAGCCAAACTGATTCCAGCAGGAGGGAATATGGTAGAGGACGCCTCTCCTTGCTGTGTGCAACAGCCCCCCAAAAGCAGGCACTGCTGCAAGCCCAGTGCTGGGGAGTGCTTGTGTGAAACAGCTCCATCTAGTGATCCCCCCCCCCCTTTTGCAAGGCTAAAGCCACCCGGGTACTTATTAATTCCTGGTTAATTCCCATAGGAGCCCCCGTCCTCTCGGTGGACTGAGAGTGCGCTCTCCAGGGCAGGGTTTGTGCCACCCCTCCAGTGTGCAACGGGTGCCTGCTCCTCAGTCTGTTGGTGGCCTTGCCTCAGCTGTGTCTATTGGATTACACACTCCAGGCTCAGCGCAGGCAGGAACATATGCTCTGCCTTTTGGCTCAGCTGCTCCCAAACATTCACATCAACAAAAGAGAACACTGCAACATTTCTGATTTTTATGTTTTTCAGCTGACTGAGTCATCCAAAAATGCAGTTGTAGGATCGGAGAATGGAGGATGTGTGATAGCTCAAACAAAGCATCTTTGAGCCGCTCTGCTGGCTGTAGGAAAGAAGCTCCATGTTGATGTGTATGGCAGGAGGGGTCAGCACCAGCTGATGCCTTAGAGCTCAGGCTGGTCGGGCCGTGTAAGTGTCATACCTGATGCTGTTGTGCTGTAGCTGATGCTGCAGGTACTTAAGTGGAAGTGATGTGATCTGATGCTTTGGTGTTGGAAGGAGAGAAGAGCTCTCCGTCCTTGTACGTCTTCCTTTCCCCAATGAGTGTGAGATGGGCAGGTCTGGAGTGAAGCAAACTTTTCAGTTTGCAGTGGTTGCGAGCAGTGCTTCTGTTCCATTTGGTGGTTTGGGTGATAGACACCAAATGAGGATTGCTGAGTATTTACCAACCACATCTTCAGGAGCCTGCAGGAGTCCTCTTGGTCTGATCCAGTGCCCTTTGAGAGATGGAAGACGGAAGCCCTTCTCAATCCCATCTCCCCTCTCTGTGTCAAACGGGTACTGTCACTTTACGTGGGAGTCAGGAAGCTCTGTGGTGGAAGGTGCCCAGAGCAGTGCAGTTTCTGTAATAAACAGAACTCTTAAACCCAAACCACAAAATTCCAACAAAGTGAAAAATTGCATTAGTTTGGTGGGAACTTTTTCCATGAAGAAAAGATCTCGATGCTGCTATGCCTTAATCTTGACCACTGCAACTGAATTGGCATGGAGTTCCTGTAATGAACATCTGCTCAGAATAGTGTGATGTTAGTTTGAGGCTAGACCTGTATTTCTGCTCATTACCAAAGTTGACGCATTGGTGTCCATGATGTTTTCTCTTAGTAAGAAGGACCTAAACCGCTCTTTTTGCCAAGTCTTATTTATAAATTGGAGTAATGTTATGGTTGCCCCTCACTAGGGATGAGGAAACTTCTTGGTAGTAAACTTTCCAATGGTGTAACAGTCTTCACCAATGAAGTGAAGTGATCCGTAACGTTGTGCAGTGCAGGCACGGTGATGGATGCCTGTTGTAAGGTGTGGGGAGGACCTCCTGTGTTTTACAGGTGCTCCTGGTGTACCAGCTCTGTGGTTGTCCCCTGCTGTGGTATCTGAGTATCTTTGCTAGGCAAGTGCTTCTTGCTGTCAGCTGCGAGCAGTGGTTGATTGAGGAGCAGGCTTCAGTGTCCTTCAGTTCCTTCCTTTTGAGAAAAGCCCTTCTGCTTCCATTCAGGCAGCACGTATGGAAGGACCAGTGGATTTCAGGCTGTGCCAAGGGCTTTTCTAAATAAGGACCATAACAGAATAAATGAGGAGCTTCTGTTTGTTGAAATGAATCAATAGGGCCCTGCCCACTGCTCTCTCAGAGGTGACAATGCCAGTATCCATCTGCTTTGTCAACCAGCCCTGCCTACTGCAGATAGCTCTGGCATCCGTCTGTGCCCAGTCTACAGCCTTGCAGCATTGCTCCTAGATGAGTTAAACTTTTCCCCCCCTCCCCTTCCTTTCTCTTCTTCCCACCTCCCTCCCTCCCTCCCTGGTCCTTGACAGAGGCGCAAACACTCCTAAATGAGAGATAGTGGCTTCCATCCAATGGAGCCCCGGTTAATCACCGAACATCGTGGGAAAAGCACAAGATGAGGGCCGAGAAACAGCCCATTGTCTGGGCAAGATTAAAGCCCCAAAAGCCGTATTGTCTACTGAGGGGATAAATCTTCCTGCTGTCACTCAAGCACTGAATTAAATTCCCCTTCATTTCTAAAGGGGCTTATCTGTACTGAATAGGCTGTTGCGCCACAAGCGTAAGGGAACGTATTAAGTGAGCTCCTGTCTTGGGCACCTTCACAAATAGACGAAAAACAGGAGCAAATCTGGAAGGGGCGGGTGGGAGGGGGAAGAGCAGAAGTGCTTTGGACTGGGGGAAGAGGAGGGATGTTAATTGTTGTTGCAGGTCGTCATTACTGAGCGAGGTAAATGCAGCGGCCACTTTGCTTGACTGTCCAGCTTCCTCCCCATTGAAATAAGTGCGCAGTGGACTATGAGGAATGAGCATCCTTCAGTGGAAGGGTGGTTCTGGCAAAGGGACGTTCTTGTGTGGTTCAGGGAGGCCTGGAATGACGGCGGGATCCTCTCGCGGGGTCCCTAAGGGAGGAACCTGTTGGTGATGCCAAGGCACGGGCTAGGTGCGCTGCCAGGGACCCCCTGCCACCCAGGCTGTCCGGGAGGGAGGGATGCTGCGGCACAGGCGCTCGGAGGGGGTTTGGAACACATTTGCTCAGCTGCTGGAGCTGGCTGCCCGCAGCCGAGGGGCTGGGCTCTGGCGGGAATGTCTGGAGCAGATGCAATGTCTCAAGGAGCCCACAGGCAACACCATTGCTGCTTCTCCTCTAAACGCTTCCTCTGCTCCTTGGCAAGGGCCCAGCGCTGTGAGGACACGGGACACACACAGGCACAGCTCGGATCACTGCGATCCTCTCCTCCTCCTGCTCACCCCTGCAGCGTCCCTCACCACCAGCCAGCGTGCTCTTCCGTCCCACCTGTAGATGCCCCCATGGGAGTGAGCGTTGTCCCTTTGTTCTTGGTGGCTCACAGAAGTCCTTTGGAAGTGCAGCAGCAGGGACGTGCCTGGTGCCTGGTCATTGGACCAGGTGTCAGGTCACGAGCTTGGTGTGTTCAGAAATAAGGCATCACATGGGGGGCTGCTGCCTGCGGGACCCTGCAGGCTGAAGGTTCAGCACAGCCCCCTTGGCACTCCAGTGCTGAGCTGCCATTCTCCTCCAGCACACTTACAGGCCAGAGAAAGGGCTAGCAAACTTGCAAACAGAAATCAAGCATTTTCCGTGTTGGCTGCTGCTCATTATACTAATCACACCAAGCCAAGTGCTCATATTTGCAAATGGAGGGTGATCCATGACTGCGTGTAGGTGAGGCTGAGTTCTGGCTCTTTGTTCATAGCCTGTTTTTTATCTGGCTGGAATTTGTTTTTATTGGCTATGCCTTTGCCTTTGGTGGTGACTGGGGTGCTCGCTGTGGTGCTTGTCTGCAGTCTCCATTGCTAGCCTGGCCAGTTTATATTCCTGCAAAATACAGTGCATATGGAAAAGTTTCTCCATTGCAATTAGAGGCTGGATAGTAACCGAGTGTCCCACTGATTGCATGTACAATGCAGATGTCAAAGGACAGCAGCGTTCCTGTGTTTCTGTTTACCGTATATGTAAAACATGCTCCACGTAGTGATCAGACTTTCCAGTGTAAGAAAGCAGATGATTACACTTCACCTCCGTGTTAGTGTGTTGGATTAGAAGCAGGCTGCATTTGGTACGATTTGGGAAGTGCTAAACAGGATTTTCTGCATCCTGAGTGGAGTTTCCTCTTGTTGATAGGGTTTAATGCTCCCGTGTACAAATCTCTTACTGTGCAAATACCTCCAATCTCTTTTTTTAGCAACCCAAATCATTGCTTAAACAAGTGGGTTTACACCTGCTTACCAGATTAATTTAATTAGCTGAAAATAGAGTGAAAGAACTGGCTTGAGAACAGCAGTTCACAAAGAACACTCTTTCTCCCTGTTTTTTGTTGAATCTGGTAATCTAGTGGAAGCTGGATTGAGATGTTATTCCTCCTCATTTCCTGCTGCCTTGGGTTTAGATGCTAAACTGAGAAAATAAATGATCAAAATGATTTTTTTGAGGTTTTAATGTGTGAAATAACACAAAGAGAACTTTTTCCCTGTGTTTTCCAACCTGCATACAACAGAGCTGACCTACTCCCTTCTACCCATCACACACTCGTGCAACGTCGGCCAACACTGACCAAAGGAAATGGAGCCCTGGGGCAAACATGCAGCATCCACCTTGCAGTCAAGTGCCTGGTCAGCTTATAGTTAGCCATAGATTTACATATACATGCATAACTAAATAAATATAGCCATTGGCTAGTGCGGGGCCTTGCCACAGCCGGGGAGTTCTGTTCCATGAGAGCTGCCGCTGATCCAAGCACTCGGAATTGGGTTTGAGCATTTTTGTTAAAATCACAAGTCATAAATTAGTGGAAAAAGTAGATTTTGTAAATAGAAACGCTTCGTTTCAGTAACCTTAAATGTTTCCTTTCAATTTCACCCTGACTTTTCAGACCCTTTTCTTTCCAAATAGACCTCTCGTTTGAAGCAGACAGCGTTCTGCAGCACAGGAGCTGCGCAGTAAATGTCAGATTGTCTTTTCACACTAATCCTCCTTTTACCTCTTTCAATTTTCTTAAAAAGAGACCAGACAAATTCCTGTTTTAATAAATCCACATTTTCTGTTAAATACAGTTATTTGCAGGTACACTGGATTGGACAATTGTAAAGCCACTGAATTATATACATTAATTTGGTGAGAAATCAGCTGGTATTTTCCTGTTGAATTGAGGTCGTGGACTGTGCCATGCATTTTTCTTCATATTGTACAATCTTTTGGAAGAGGCACAAGATTTAAGTAAAGCACCTTCCGAGCCCTACATAATGCTACTTTTAAAGTAATTTGTATTTAAAAAATAATAATAACAAGCAAACAAACTTGTTAGCCCATAGGATGCTTCTGCCCTGTGGCTTAATGGCACAGGTCTTTATACATCCAAATCCAGCAGCTTTCAATAACAAAGGATGAAATTCATGAAACAAATTGCTTCTCTCTTCGTAAGTCACACACTCGTATGCCAGGGTAAAGATGTGTTGATAACATTAAAATAGTTCGGTCGCCGATGAATTGTAAATTCCCACCGAGACTTGGGCCTCGCAAGTGAGCTGCGAACAGCATGATGCTGGACACAGAATGCATTCAGATTGTGGCATTCACGGCTTCATTTTTTATAATACTTTTAGGATAAGAGCTAAGGAACACCACTGGGGATTTTGGTAGGCAGCCTTGAGGGGAAAAAAGGAGCAAAATATGCAGAGGCGATTTAATGAACATCCATGGCTCTTTAGAGCTGAACTGGGGTAAATGTGATCTCTGCTGACTGTGACTTTTGGGGGCAGGGGAACAAAGGATAAATGTACATGCATTTCCTTTCTGACAAGCGGTAGCACATTTGTGCTCTTTAAACAGAGCTGCTCCTCATCCTCAAAAGCACTGTACTGAGCAGGTACTGCTTATGGATACTTGGCCAAAGCTTCTGCTCTGCGAGGAACTCTTCTGAGGGGGAGAGAGAAGTCTGGGGTTTGGGCATCTTGGGACTCTTCTGATGATGTGGTTGAAGGAGATCTGGACTGCAGAGCACCCATTCCTGGCCCCCGGCACCAGAGAGCTACCAAATGAGAGCATCCTTTGGTGGCATCTGTATCTGCACAGGCTTCCCAGGGGCCTCTGCCCATGCTCTCCCTGTAGCGTGGTACACCAGTGTTTTCCAAGCTGATGTAGCAAAGGCCTGTGGTCAGCTTCTCACCTGAAGAGCAAAGTGACCTCCTGTGTAGCTGCTGCAGGGTGTTGCTGGAATAGCACTAGGATGGGCTCGTGCCCGGGATGTTTGTTTGCAGGATTCCACACCGAATGTGAGGGGAACCCTGTGTTTCAAATCAAGAAAAGAACAGCGCTGCAGTTCTGCCCTTTACTTCTTCCCTTTACTTCTTCCCAGTTACTGTTTTAATCAGATCTTTGAATTCTCCGGCACAATTTGAACCCAACTGATCTACAAGGAGGGGTGGGGGGGGGAACCGTAATACATGGCTTGCCATGCCGGTTTTGGTGAATACCTCTCTAATTCCAGCACATTCGGAGGACAGCGTTCAGCCTGCCCTCTGCAATTAGAGCCCCGAGCCCGGTGGCAGGATGCTGTGACTTCAAACCTGGGGCAGGGGAGGGGGACCCAGCAGCGTGGAGCTCTTCCCGCAGGTCAGGACACTTTGGCAGGACCCAAAAGGGTTAACAAACAAACGGCCTGAATCGCTTTGTTCACTGGAAATCTAATCAGATGTTAACCTACAGTCTATATCCAAGCAATCCTTTCCTTATGATAGTGATTAGTATTACACTCGGAATGAATAGACCAAGGAAAGATTCCTATGGTAACCTTCAAAATGCATTCCATCGGCAGGCTCTGCCTACTCCCAATAATTACGTTCTTAACTCGTCTAACAAACGGCATGCTAATGAGCTGCTTAACCAGCCCCAGCTCATTATTGCCAGGCTTGGGCAGGCTGGAGGAAAGTGACCCAGAGAGAACAAGCCCACTTAGAAAAATAATAGTAATAAGAAGACATTTGTCAGATTTGCCGTGAAGATGGACCTCCTCCACAGCGACAGGGCTCCCTTTGTGTGGGGATTGGCCTTTTGGCAAACCAGCATCCCCTCGGCAGCACGGTTCTGCTTCCTCTGAGCTGTGCTTCCTGGGCTGCATCTCCTCCGTGGGTTGGCATCTGTGGGTCTGAACAGTGCGCTGCGAAAGTGGCATCAGGCCTTGTCGCTGGTTTGGAGGTACCCTTGTGAGTGAGCAGTTACCTTGCTCCAGAGCAAGCCTGGTGCACCCCAGTGGTGGCCGGCCCTTGCTGTCCTGGCTGAGCTCTCTCCACCTCCACACCAAGGAAATCCAGGCGAGTTGTGTGATAATGCAGTGCTTTGTGCTGGTGAGCTCCTTCCCATTTACCTCTGCTTTCTCCGAGGCTCAGGCCCAGCACCCTGTGTGGTTCAACAAAGCAAAGATATTCTCAAATGGGAGCAAACTTCTTCAGGACCCGTTGTGCAGACCTGGGTTGTATTTGCTGGATCGCAGGAGCATTGGTTGGAAGGGATCTCTGGAGGTCCTCTTGCTGCCTGAAGGATGATGAGATTTGGTTGGGTGCATTTCTAATACCAACGTGTAGAGAACCCATTTCCTCAGGGCTGGTTCCACACTGGGATTTGCACTGATCTGCTCTAATCAAAGTGGGGGTTTTGGGGATCCGTTTAGACTGAGTGAAAGTATTTTATGGATGTCGCTGTTTCAGGTTAAACCAGGCCTGGCTTTGGTTTAGTTTAACATAGGTTAGCTGATTCAGAGTTGGACTTTGAATAAGTGGTGCCTTAGCACGAGGGGCACGTACTGGCAGAAGCTGAGCTTCCCACGTTTCTGAAGGACAGAATGGTTGTCCCATTGGGAACTGGGTTCCTCCTATCCGTGGCTCCTGACAGCCACGGTCCATCAGGCACCTTCATTCTGTACCAGTGGGGTTCATTCTTCGAGGATTTCCCAGGTTTGGGGATCTCCCTCGCTGCCTCCAGATGACAGAATCATGGACTCACAGACTGGTTTGGGTTGGAAGGGCCCTTCAAAGCTCACCCAGTTCAACTCCCTGCAGCGAGCAGGGACGTCTTCAACTAGAGCAGGTTGCCCAGAACCACCTCCAGCCCGGCCTGGAATGTCTCCAGGGCAGAACGGGCTCCGTCACTGCAATACGCTGCCATGCACACCTTTCCTCTCTGTGTCAGTGTCTCTGGTTGGAAGGGAGCTGCTCTGAACCTCACCTTGTGTTTCATCAGCTGTGTTTGCTTCACAAAGCGTTTACGTTGCTGCTGGTCCATGGCAGTGACCTATGGAGAATGAGGAGCAGGGCACTTTGGTCGCTCCCTCTGGCAAGGTGTGTGGTAGGGCTTTTTTTGGGGGGGGTTTGTTTGTCTTTTCTCAATGTTAACACCAAGATGGGGAAAGTCCCAACTGGTTCTGCTGCAGCAGCCCTTGCAAAGGCACTTTGCAAATAGGAGTGTGTCTGGGAGGCTCCTGCTTGAAGAAACGCCCCTCAAAGCCCCTTTGTCGTCATGGCCCGTCAGGTTAGCTCACAGTAGCTAATGTGGTTAAGAACAGATCACAAAAGTGAGGGGCTTTAAAACTCCTTTTACAGTTCTTCAGTGTCAATCCACAAAGTTAATCCCAATGTAAACAAAGCATAACACTATTTATATGCCACTAAATGCAGGCTTGTGATAGCACGGAGCGCTGCAATGGTAAGGTTTGCTCTAAATACAATCTGTTCACTTCTTCTGCCCTTGCACCAGCTGGAAATGCAGCTCTCTTCCCATGATTTCAACTCGTGATTCGGTTAGCATACATCAAAACATTACCTTCCTAGATGAAGCAGAATGTTTGTTTTTGGGTTTCACACTTCCAACCCTTTTAACACCTTAATGTGCTCTTGCATTTTGTTGCACTCCTAATTATTTCCCCCCCTCTTCACCTCTGCAGTTGATTCTTACATTGTTGAAACCTGACCGTATGAATAATGAAACAAAGCTGAGCACGCTGCCTCCGACGGAACACAGTTTCCTTCTTGTGCATGCTCACAGAGAGCCACAGGCCACAGAGTACAAACTTCCAGGGGAAAAAGGAGCTGCATTTGCAGTCTGTGCAGTGTGTTTGTCACAAGATGGTCTCAAGTGCAATGAGAGGCAATTTTATACTTAAGTATAGGCGCATGCAGTTGTAGCATCTTAAAATCCGTACTTCTCTTAATAACAGCAGTGACTTCATATTTATCTAGCGCTGTTTATCAGTGGAATGGAAATGCAGATGTTTTAGAGCAAAATATACTGTTATCTCTCTTCCTCTGCATAAAATGTTGGCAAACTTCATGTCAGTAAAACCTGGAACTGGTTTTTGTCCCCATGTGTGTATGTGTTGATTTATTCAATCACTGATTGATGTCCTATGTAAAGATGAGGTTGGGAAGGAGGTGTGTGCAGCTCTGTGGGCAGATGTTAGAGGGATCAGGATTTGCAGTTTCCACAAGTCAGACGTCTTTTAAGAAGCCTGGAGGTGCTCAGTGATTTCACTGTTCCCATAAGCAATGGCTATTCCTGAACCAGAAAATACCAGTGCCAGGATGGTGCCAGACAAAGAATGATTAAGGGATGAATACCTACTTGTTTGTCAACTTACTTTTCTGATAATAATTACATATAGCAGGCTACATATATCTTTACTTTGGCTGGATACATAGAGAAATACATACTAGTGGTCACTGTCGCAAACTTTTTGTGGATGCTGACTGTGTTTAGCCCTTTGGTTTCCCTTGTTCATGACTCTCTTTACTAGCAGGCCTTCCCTGCAGGTGGAGCAGTGCTTGGGAGTAGCGTGTGCCTGTTGTAAGAGAACTCCAATTCCTATTTGCACAGACAGAAACACGATTATTTCCCAGTTTCCCACCCCATGGAGGCATTAATTTGATGCTAAGAACTGTTTCCTTGTTGGATAGTGCCTTTCTTGTGGCTGCAGTTGCTCTGTTGTCCCTCAGACTTGGAGTTGATGCTCACGCATGTTGCGTATGGGCTGGTTGGGGTTGCGCTGGTAAAACCTCTGCCGGTGCAGGGCTGGAGCTGGGTCACCAACTGGAATGTGAAGGGCTTTTACTTCTTCCAATGTGAAGTGTCAGAGTTGTGAATGGGAAAATAAACAGCAAAGTGGATGCAGAAGACTTCAGGTCCTCTGGCCCCAGGTTTTCCAGCAGTGCCAAGTGATTTTTGTATCTAAGAGGTTCCTATGGTGTGTGTTAAGAACCAGCTGAAACTTTTGCACTGAACCCCTGCAGAACATTTGTGATGTTGGAGAAATTCTCTCCCTTTTCCTCAGACAAGCCAGAACTGATGAATTTCCCCACTCTGTTGGTAAGGAAAGTGAAATTTTTAGCAAGGAGATGCCTCATTGTCTAGAAATAACCAGAAAGTGCTGGAAATCTTCCCTGCTGCTTGGAGTTTGTGGGGTTTCGGGGTGTTTTTAGCTGTTGGTAGCCAGGACCCTGCAGATTTAGGGTGCTTGCTTGAATGGCACCTCCAAGGCTTTCAGAGCTATCCCCTCCTAATACAGTTGGAGCTTGTGGCTCTGGACGAGCTGTTTAGAGCTGACTCTGAACTGGAGCGTATTCAGAAACCACCCCCATTTGTATAACGCAAGGAAGGAACAAGGAATATGAAAACACAGCTTCTGAGATCTCTGTGAAAGATTCTTATTATCCTGCCCCAGATGGCACCAGCTGTACTCCTGGACCAATACTAAATGACTGTGGCTTGTGCCAAATATGTACTTGAGTGGGTTGTACATGCCCTTTACAAATAGAAGTTGAATGTTAATAGATACTGAATGAAGCCCATTGCCAAACCAAACAGAGCCCCTGGATATATACAGGGCATGCAGGGAAATTATACATTTCAGCGGCGCTTGCTGCAGAATGCGTGCAAAGGATTTCAAAGTGTTGGTGGATTTAATGTGGTCGTTGCTAATTCTCCGTATGCTAATGGCTGTGTGAAGATGCAGGAAGAAGAATGAGGGAAGGTTAAAAGCCCGCTGCACTGATATCATGTAAATTCAGGATAGGGTCAGCGTTTGGTGTTGTAAACAACATCACATCTCGGAGTACATGGAGTTCTGATCCTTTCAGGTATTCGAGCCTTTGTCTGCTGATATAACGCTTGCCTGTCAGCCCCACGGTCAGAGGCCCAATCTTTTTTTCTTCAGTTGCTGAAAAGGTCCCAGCGCCACATCGGGGCAACATACTGGCTGCCTATTCTCCTTCCCTATGGAACGCAATCACTGGACAACTCTGCTATAATTCACTCCCTGGCCAGCCCTTTGAAAAGGTGGGCTGCCTCAGTGCTGTTAGCCCAGCAAGATAAATCATGTACTCGAAATTAACTTCCATTGAAAGGAAGGGGTGGAAGAAAAGCCGACTGGTCAGGCGGAGCATGCTAAAGAAAAGATGACTAGAGTTGATAAATGTCATTGCGGATAATTTGGGGGCTGTGATTAAGATCTTATCTAGGTAGGAAGTAAATAGAAAAGACTTAATAAAAGTCCTTCCCAGGGATCCGTCCTTATGAACTCGGAAGTTTTAATTTTTTGTGCAGTGAATATTGAGGAGAGCACCGGGAAGGTCCCTTCATTAAAGGGAAAGTTGTTTTCCGGGTGCTGCCGACAGGGATTTGCTGAGCGCCCATGTGGATCTGTGCGTCTTCCCCCCGCTCCCTTTTCTTTTCCAGAGGAGAAAGAAAGCATCTTTGTCTGAAAATTCCTCTATAAAGTTAAAGGATAAACAACTGGGGGGAGCTGAGGGAGGCTTCTGGGTAACAATCATCTGTTTTTTCTCTTCTCTTTTTTCTGTCTTTAATGAATGGGCTTTACTGCCATAAAATTCCCTACAAATAAAATGTAACCTTATCCCCAATATGTGTAAGGGAGAGAACGCAGAGGCCTGTTTGTCCATAAATTCACGTTCTGTTCGCTCAGAGAGCATAAACTGCCTCCTGTTTTTATTGTACTGGCCAGAATTTGCTTTTATTATGTTATTAGCAGTAGTTTGCCTTGGGTTTTTTTTTGGTCCAACCAATTACTCCAGCAACCTGCAAGCGGCTGTAAACTGGGTTTAACATCTGCGGGACTGAGTGCCGGGGATCCGGAGCCCGGCGTGATTCCCCTCCTCCCTCCCGGCACTTGGCTGGCCGTGGTGCGTGCGCTGCCTTTGCACCGCGGAGCAGCACGGGCCATCCCAGCAGCTGTACAGCTGGTTTCTGGGCAGGGACCTCTGCTAGCTAATGAGAATGCTTAGGATTTTATTGAGGAGTGTATCCTGTGATCTGCAGCCTCCCTAATCCGGATCTCTGAGGGATACGGAGCTGCTCGAGCTTTCCAGAACCCTTGAAATGCCACCTCCTAAATTACCCCAGCTTCTTATTTACTTCCTCCATATATTTTTACTACTTTCCCCAGCATGCAGAAGGTATTTTGATAAGAAAACTGGGTGAAGTACTTAAAAATGAGTTTAAATATTGCAAAAAAAGAACAGATAAGGGCAACCAGAGAGGAGATGTGAGGGTCCAGGGGCTCTGTGTTGTTACCTAGGCTTGAGCCTACCAAGTTTGGAGGTAGGAAAAGATACCGGTGTGCCTCTAATCCCATTGTATGTCAGGGTTCTCTTCCTGCTGTTCCAAAACCAAAGAGGCAAGAAGAGCAGGTCGTTACAAGCTGTTTGTCTGTCAGAAGCACTGTTGAGCGGGCTATTCTACAGTAGTGAAGGACAAAAGCAGAACCTGCCGTTGCACAGCGCTGTTATTGTGTGCGCAGGGCAGCAGCTGCATCGAGGAGGAAGCTTTGGTGTGATGGGGACATTTCCACAGCAAATAAGGAGTTCCCAGAGCTCGGTTGGAGCTGGTCTTCAGCGCAGATAGAGTTTAACGTGTGTGCAGAGGGCAGCGGGATGCACACTGTGCTTCTGCTGGCGAACTATAACGTTAAACCTGCCCAATTGCAGGTACGGGATGGGGGAGCCCGATCCTGTCCCCCACAAGGCAGTGGCCAGCGCTCCAAACCTTGCTAAAGGGAAAGGCTTTACGAGAGCTTCACCAGGAATGCTGCCCGCAAGGAGCCTTAACTGCAGCTTCACCTCCGGGACGCCCGCAGCCTTCCTTGTAATTAAACACTGAAGTGTGTGGCTGCGCTGCTGCTTTCTCGGTCTGGGGAGGGTCTTTCTTGTATTTGGTTTAAGATCCTGCAGTAACGAAACTTGCAACGTTCTGATGGAAGCCTGCGTTTAAGCAGTGCCTGTTCCACTCCACACAAACAGAGGCTTTGTAGGAACAAGAGCTGAAAAGTTAAGCCTTATCTTTCCATTTGTAAATTCCCTGTGCACCAAGGCAGATTTCTAGATGTGTATTCCCTGTTTCATATAAGTATGAGCCAAAGTGTAGAGTTTAGTGTTCTATGGAATGAGGTGCCTGCCTTGAGGCACTCCTGCCATCCCTGTGTCATTGGGCGCTTGGGCCACGAGTGACTCTGCTGCTGGGTTACCTGCTTTAGAAATACAGACCATAAAATGGGTATAGATGTTGGCCATCAGGTGCTAAACAAATGCTGTTCTCAGGGTGCTTTGCATGCCTGGAAGTGCAGAAATACCAATGGCTGCGATGAGGATCTCTGTGCAGGCTCAGCACCATGTGCACAGCTGGCGGTGGATGATGGAAACGATCGAATGAACTCTCCTCACATCTTGTGAGCTGTGCTGTGAGACTCGGACGTCTCTCAAATATGGAAGGTCAAACAGGGAGCTGCCAGTCTGGGATGCCACGAGCACCAGTGTGCTCCTGTGGCTTGCGTCTTTGATGCTTTCTGCAAGCTGTGTGCTCCGCTCTCACAGCTGATGCTAGTGCAGGTATTGCCGTCCTGCCTTTAAGGACATTCTGAAGGTAGCTGCTGGGCTGACGGCTGTTCTCAACTATTCTGACTGTCGCCTGCCAGCCTTCTGCCGGCCGCTCTGTTTTCCTGTGCTTCCCATGGAAAATTCGGTGTTATTTAGAAGCGTCTCCACCGAAATCCAGTCTGAAACACAAACCCCTTCCTCGTTCGAAACATATCCTGAGCCCAATCCATGAACGCTGTCCAAGCCATCGACATCATCATTTTCCAGTGATCTCACCAGCATGTCAGAGTCTCCCTTGTTAATGACTCTGAGAAAACTGTGGACCCAATAAACTCCGTGTCAGGTAAAGAATACAGTGAGGATTGGGAAGTGACAGATAAAGCAAATATCCTGCTCCTAAACAAACACAGCAGGACGGGAGAAAATGACAAATGACGGGATTGTGTCAGCTTGAAAACAGATTGGACTAATGGCATGCTGGACTTTGCACTCCGGGGGATCGATACTCTATCAGGCAAGAGAGCTTGAGACCTTGTGAATAGCGTTTGTACGGACAGGAGGCAGAGATCTGCTGATAGCGGGTGCGTGTTTTGCTCTCACAGCGCAGGGGGAAGCTGCACAGCCCGAGTTGTGCAGGCCGGGGGGAGCCTTTTCTCCTGGGAGCCCGTTCCTCAAGGCTGGAAGCAGGGATGTGGCGCTGCCTGCGTGCCTGCAAAGCCCTGGCGCTGCCAGGCCTGGGGCTCGCCTCGCTTCTTCCTTTCGAGCCTTCCCTTTGCTCCTGGGGCAGGGGCGAGGGATTGAGGAGCTTCTGAGTCTCCCACCCGCCGCTGAGCCGCGTCCTGCCAGGGCCGCTTGGGTTTGGTTTGTCCTTAAGCAGGGCCCTGAGGCTCCTCCCGCCGCTGGCGAGTCCAGAGTCCTGCTGATTGCACCCCCGGCTGCACCCTTCCCTCCCTGCCCTTCCTTCCTTTTGCAGGGACCGCGAGACAGCCCCTTCCCCTGCCCCGATAAGGGGCCTCAGCGACGTGGCGGGGCTGCCCCATGGCACAGGGATGCGGTTCCATCCATCCATCCCACCAGCAGCACGGGCGTTTAACCCGAAAGCTTTGCAAAGCTCAGTTTGCTGATGGGCTCCTCATGCCTCTGTGTGCTCAGGCTCAGTCCTGGCTGTCGTTTTGTGGCTCAGAAGCCTCCAAAGGCTTTGGGAGGAGCGGTGGAGGCTCTGTAAGTCACTGGGGCTCTGAGCTGCACCCTGCCAAGGGAGGAAGGGTCAGATCCCTACAGAGGCCCTGGGCACCATCCTGTAACACACACCGGGTTTGCTGTGTTTGAGTAGGTCCTACTCAAAATACACATCCCCATCGCTCTGAGAGCTTTCCCCCTTCAGCTGGCTTGCTCGGGAGGGTTAACTGAGTTGTGATGCGTTGCACTCTCTTTAATAGCTATTAGTTGTTTACCTGAGCTAATAAGATTAATGTCATAATGAACGAGAATAAAAAACCCCCTCGGACAGACCCACACGTGCTTTTAGATTTATGTGCTCATCATCAGGAGCAGGAAATTAACGCTGAGGAACCATTGCAGGAATGCTTTTGCCTGGTCAGGAAACCAGAAAGAACTAACTAAGATCTTAGAGATCCCGTCCTACAGTTCCCATCGGAGGGCTTGCAGCGAGCAGTCGGGACCGTCGCTCGTGTGCATGGGGGTTTGTAGGAGCAGGCTTGGAAATGCGTGGTATTAACTCGGAAAGGTCAGGTTCAGAGCCCAGGAGATCCCTCCATTACTTGTGCTTTTCCAAGGTGTTTATTCAGCTTTAAAGTCTCTTTGGAAAGAGAAGGCAGGAAAACCCCTCGTGTGCCCATCGGCTTCTCTGTTGATACTCCTCTCTACCCATTTGATATTTTAGATAAATAGGCATTATCTCATCCGAAGGAGCCCTTTGGAAGGCAGCAAGTTTTTCTTACGAGAGCCTAACAAGCTGCTCCTTTAGAACTGGTATCTATAGAGCTGTGCTGTGGAAAGGTGGGGGTTTTGTGTAGGCCATTTAACAAAAAAACCCAAATTAAATTCCAAGCAAAATAGATAGAAAGAAATCATGGAGAAATTTAACTGTGCGCAGTGTAAATATTGTTAATGGTCCAGTGCCTAATGAAAATCAAGTACTCGCGGTTGGCACAGAGGTACCAGAATGCACGCGAGTTGCAATAACCTGTATGGGTACCTTGTAAAAGAAAGCAACTTACAAATACGTGCATTTTGGCCTCTGAAGGGCCGTGCGTATCCCCTGCTTTCCTTGTCCCATAGAGGCTACTTCAGTGCACATGAAGAGATGATGAAACTGATGGAGCTTAAATGGAAACATGGTGCCACCGGGACTGCTGGAGAGGAGGGAACGCTCTCATGTGCTTTGCTTCTATTGCAGGAGGGAAGGTCAGAGAAGAGAGTCACCAGGTCAGGATCTCTGCTGCATGGGAGCAGACCTGGCTTACAGTGAGAGTTGGGGTGCACTGGGGAGGGGGGGCAGGCAGGGAGGGG